>NC_137338.1:2178138-2878138 GCF_965287045.1 Carcharhinus amblyrhynchos | reverse complement strand
TGCATCCTCCCCGCAGCATACTCTGCCCCTTCATGGGGTAAACACAGGACGAAGTCTCACAACACCAGGTTAGTGTCCAACAGGTTTATTTGGTAGCAAAATCCACGAGCTTTCGGAGCGCTGCTCCTTCGTCAGGTAACCTGAGGGTGTTGTGAGACTTCTTAATGTGTTTACCCTTGTCCAATGACAGCATATCCACATCATGACTTTAATGTGGTTACAGCGGAAAACTCAGAAACTTTACAGAGTTCTGCGGATGCTGAAAGTCTAAAATAAAAACAGAAATTGCTGGAAATACTCAACTTCATCTGCAGAGGTAGCAATCTGGGCTGTAATTTCCAAGGCACAGTAAGAAGACTCACACCTCTGCGAATGGGAGTATGAATATGTCCCACTTTCTATGCCTTTTAGCTTTGACAAAGGGTCATCTGGATTCGAAACATCAGCTCTTTTCTCTCGTAGAACCATAGAACACTACAGCACAGAAACAATCCCTTTGGCCCTTCTTGTCTGTGCCGAACCATTTTTCTGCCTAGTCCCACTGCCCTACACTTGGACCATATCCCTCCACACCCCTCTCATCCATGAACCTGTCCAGGTTTTTCTCAAATATTAAAAGTGAGCCTGCATTCACCACTTCATCCGGCAGCTCATTCCACACTCCCACCACTCTCTGCGTGAAGAAGCCCCCCCCCTAATATTCCCTTTAAACTTTTCTCCTTTCACCCTTAACTCATGACCTCTGGTTTTTTTTCTCCTCTAGCCTCAGTGGAAAAAGCCTGCTTGCATTCACTCTATTTATACCCATCAAAATCTTATACACCTCTATCAAATCTCCCCTCATTCTCCAGGGAATAAAGTCCTAACCTATTCAATCTCTCTCTGTAACTCAGCTTCTCAAGTCCCGGCAACATCCTTGTAAACCTTCTCTGCACACTTTCAACCTTATTAATGTCCTTCCTGTAATTAGGTGACCAAAACTGCACACAATGAGCGTGAGTGACCTGAAGTACTCCGAAAAAGCTCGTGATTCCAAATAAACCTGTTGGACTTCTATCTGTTGTTGTGAGACTTCCTACTGCACTCTTCTAAACTCCAGTGAATATAATCCTAACCAATTTAATCTCTCCTCATATGACAGATCTGCCATCCCAGGAATCAGGTAAACCTTTGCTGTACAGCAAAACATCCCTATCCCTATATTCAAATCATCCCTCACCCCTCACACTCCCTCCACCCACTCTCAGGCGCCTCCTGCTCCCTATACCAGGCTCTTCCCTCCCACCCACCTCTCAGGTCTCCACACACCCACTGTGATAAGCTTTGCCCTTCTACCCAACCCCAATCCTCCACACGTACCTTATGCCAGGCTCTGGCATATTCACACCCAATGTACACCTTCTACAACCAATGAACGCCACAGTGCATTGTAGAATCATGGAAGTAAAAGCTCTGATAAATGTGATCCATTAATCACTTCATGGGTGGCACAGTGATTAGCACTGCTGCCTCACAGGTTTGGGTCACGGTCTGTCTCGGCTGTGTGTGTGGAGTCTGCACATTCTCCCCGTGTCTGCGTGGGTTTCCTCCGGGTGCTCCAGTTTCCTCCCACAGTCCGAAAGACGTGTGGATTAGGTGCATTGACCATGCTAAATTCTCCCTTGGTGTACCCAAACAGGCGCCCCTAGTGGTGACTAGGGGATTTTCACAGTAACTTCATTGCAGTGTGAATGTAATCCTACCTGTGACACTAATAAATAAACTTGAACCCTTCCTCCAATTTCCCTCCCGGCTTGGGTCACTGTCTGTGAGGAGTTTGCCCATTCTCCCCGTGTCTGCATGGGTTTCCTCCGGCTGCTCTGGCTTCCCCCCACAACCTGAAAGATGCGCTGTTAGGTGCGGTGACCCGAACAGGCCCCAGACTGTGTCGACTAGGGGAATTTCACAGTAACTTCACTGCAGTGTTAATGTAAGCCTGACTTGTGGCTAATAAATAAAATTTAACTTGAAACTTTATGAATTGAATTTAAACTGCACCAGTTGCCCTGATGGGATTTGAACCCCGCCCCCCCCTCTCCGTCCACACAGCATTAGCCTGGGGCTCTGGATCGCTGGTCTCGAGACATCCCCACTTTGCAATCATTCTGAAAGAAGTGCCGGTTAGGTACATTAACCTGGACAGGCACCAGATTGTGGCGACTAGGGGATATTCACAGTAACTTCATTGCAGTGTTAACGTAAGCCTTACTAATAAAATAAACTTTAACTTTTTATTTATCATCCAGTCCCTCCAACCTTCTAGGATATTTGTCTGCCTCCAGTTCTATCCTCTCGAATATCCCCAACACGCATCACAGTATCTCTGGTGGCTGAAGCCTGAGCTGCCAAGGCACAAAGTTCTGGAATTCTCTCCATAACTCTCCCCTCGATGATACAACTGAAAATCCCCATGGAAGTTTATTGGACACCTGTCCTAATAGCTGCTTATGTGGCTGGGTGTCAGGTTTTTCCTGGAGTTACACTCCTTGGAGGCAAAGCGGGATTTATTTCATTCGCAAGGCACACATTGATTTAGCTGTTGTTTAAGTACTCTCTGTCCCTCTGACCCTGACTCACCACAAGATTACACATGATACTGGCATGTGCTCATGCAGTGCAATGGGAGATTGACCAGCAACCAAAATAAACTGGAGGCTGGAGCCTCCATCACAATTTCACCTCATTTACTTCCCAATTTAAATGAGAACTTGTATTTTTCTTTCATACATTGGATGGCGTACAGACATTTAATTCAGACCCCTGTAGGCTTCCCAAACAAGGCACAGGTTGTAAGAAAACACTTCGTAAAAATTGGGTCACTTTAGGGCAACCACTTTGCTTTGGGCTTGGAGCCGCCTCTCGGCCCAGGAGGGCAGCTTTCTTTCTCTCAGGAACTTTAGTGAACAAGTTGGACTTTACAACAACCCAATGGTTTTACAATCTGTTTGACTGAATTCAAATCCTCAAACTCACCATGGTGGGATCTGAATTCCTACACAGGAAATAGGAGCAGGAATAGAGCATACGGCCCATCGAGCCTGTCCTTCCATTCAATATGATCATGGCCAATTGCAGAATCATGGAATCCCTACAGTGCAGAAGGAGGCCATTCAGCCCATTGAACCTGCCCTGACCACAATCCCATCCAAGCCCTATCCCCGTAATCTCATGCAAGTACCCTGCTAATCCCCCTGACACTAGGGTCAGTTTAGCATGGCCAATCCACCGATCCCACACATCTTTCGGACTGTGGGAGGAGGCCGGAGGAAATCCACACAGACACGGGAAGAACGTGCAAACTCCACACAGACAGCGACCCAAGCCGGGTGTCGAACCCAGGTCTCTAGCACCGTGAGACAGCAGTGTTAACCATTGTGCCACTTTCCCCACATCCCTTAATTCCCTGAGAGGCCACAGGTCTGCCCCTCCCAGCCTTAAATATGTTCAAGAAAGGAGCATCCACAACCCTCTCAGCTCGGGAATCCCACATCTTCCCAATCCTTTGAGTGAAATAATTTCTCCTCTGCGCCGCCCCCCCCGTGTCCCCGTGCTTTAAACTCTCTGACCATTGGAAACAATCCCTCAGCACCTATCCTATCAAAGTCCCTCAGTATTTTGTCAGTGAGATCACCTCTCATTCGACTAAACTCCAGAGAATATAAACCCAATTTTCTCAGCCTCTCCTCGTAGGACAGCCCCGTCCTAAGGCTCAATTTAGTCAATAACTGCAACATTATCAATGCAGTTGTATTCATTCTGAAATGTGGAGACCTCCTGGGCTGCAATCCCTATAACTAGAACTCTATTGGAACCTCAGGCCCTTGGCGCGGTTATAAAACACTTTGAACAGTCCAAACAGACAGCCCGGAAAGCTGTATCGGAGACAAGACTGGGACAAAGGTGATCATTGATTGCAGAACGAAATTGGATGACCACTTGAGGGAAATAAACTTGAAGACTGTGGGGAATTGGACTGACTGGACTGTTCTTCCATTTGAAGACAGAGGTTGGGAGAAATGTTTCCTCTCAGAGGGTCATTAACCTGTGGAATCTTCTTCCCCAGGGAGCAGTGGAGGCAGGATCATTGAATTCATTCAAGGCTGAGTTCGAGAGCTTTTTGACGGACAAAGGTGGGGTAGTGAGCGGGAGTCAAGGGTTACGGGGATGGGGAGACAGGAGAGTGCAATTGAGACCACAGCCTGATGAGCCGTGATCTTATCCAATGGCAGGTCAGTACTAAAGGACCAAATGGCCTGCATCCCATATTCCCACCTTTCCACGGGGGGGCTGCCAATAAATCAATGGGCCAAATGGCCTCCTGTGCTATTAGGGTCCTAGATAGAGTGGAAGTGAAGAGGATGTTTCCACTAGTAGGGACTAGAACTCCAGGGCACAACCTCAGAGCGAAGGGATGCTCCTCTAAAACAGAGATGAGGAGGAATTTCCTCAGCCAGAGGCTGCTGAGTCTGTGGAACTCTGCCCCAGAGGAGGCCAGGTCATTGAGTGTCTTTAAGACAGAGGCAGATAGGTTCTTGATCAATCAGGAGGAACCAAGGATTACGGGGAGAAGGCAGGAGAATCCTATCAGCCATGATTGAATGGCAGAGCAGACTCGATGGGCTGAATGGACAAATTCTGCTCCTATATCTTATGGTCTTAGGGCTCTGTGAGTCTCAATGGATACGAGGTCTGTTTTGTTGTATTTGACCAGGATATTGCACTCATTAATAATCTAATGAGGGGAATCCCGTACTCCAGAAGCATCTTCCACACAGGAATGCCTGATCCATTGCCAAGGCCACCAATATCTTCTCAGGAGTTGTCAATAAATGTTGTCCTTGTCTCAAAAAGCCGAGAATAAGTTTGAGAGGGAAGATTCCACTGCCTGGCTGGGGATTGGCATTGCCTCTCTGCAGAGGGTGGGGTGTAAGAGTTACAAAGGGGGAACAAAAAGCATTGCTTCACCTGCTTTAAGCAGATTATAGTCTTGTTCCTTTCAGGAGGTGATTAGGTTTTACCATCTGAAGGTGGAGCTTGTCCCCTGGGGTGTGAGCCGGGCTCCAGGGTGATATCAATCATCCAGTCCCGGAGGGGGCAGGCTCTCTCGCAATCTTGCAGGGTGGATGGCTTGCAGAGTGACAACCTCAACGGTACAAATTAGTCCTCATTAATTAAGGTTGGAGGCAATCGGCTCAGCACTCTCCAGTGTTCGAAGCTTCTCACTTGTTCCTCCGGGGGGTGGGGTTGGTGAGCAGCGCGTGGGAGAAATCAGAAGCGAATTTGCGAGAACCATCTTTCCGATGAGATCTGTCCTTTGGGGCGGATGTTAGAAGATCCCACGGCCAATATTTCTGAAGAAAAAGAGAGGTGTTCTCTCCAGTGCCCTGGCTGCTATTCTTCCCTCAACCAAAATCGCCGAGGAAAGGCAGATTACCTGTTCATTTTCACATTGTTGCTCGTGGGATCCTGCTGTGCGCAAATTGGCTGCCACATTTCCTACATCGCAAGAGTGACCAAAGCTAAAAGGTATCTCATTGCCTGCAAAGTGCATTGAGACCTCCTTCTGTTCTGAAATGTAGGTCTTTCTTCGCCACGTTCATGTCTACAAGTGGTACTCTGCCATGTTTCTCCCCATTTAACCTCAATCAACTGAATCACTTAATGGTTGCATCTGGGAAGGAGGCCATTCAGCCCATCATATCGGTGCTGACCCTCTGCAGGAGCAATCCCTATTCCAATACCTAGTCCCTTTGGCCTGATCCAATCGCTTTTAAGAGCCTGAATTGACCTTGCCTCCACTCTCAGACAGCACATTCTAAAGCAAAGAATCATCGAACCCCCACAGTGCCATTCGGCCCATCACGTCTATACCGAATCTCCAACACGAGCATCCCACTCAGACACCAACTTTTACAGAGGCACCACAGAAAGCATTCTTTCTGGTTGTATCACAGCTTGGTCTGGGCTCCTGCTCTGCCCAAGACCACAAGGAACTAAAAAAAGGTCGTGAATGTAGCCCAATCCATCACACAAACCAGCCTCCCAACCATTGACGCTGTCTACACTTGCCTCATCAAAGCAGCCAACATAATTAAGGACCTCACGCATCCCGACATTCTCTCTTCCATCTTCTTCCATTGGGAAAAAGATATAAGAGTCTGAGGTTACATACCGACCGACTCAAGAACAGCTTCTTCCCTGCTGCTGTCAGACTTTTGAATGGACCTACCTCACATTAAGTTAGCCTTTCTCTACACCCTAGGTATGACTGTAACACTACATTCTGCACTCTCTCATTTCCTTCTCAATGGTATGCTTTGTTTATATAGCGTGTAAGAAACTATACTTTTCACTGTATGTTAATACATGTGACAATAATAAATCAATCAAACCCTGTAACCCCACGTATTTACCCCACTAATCCTGGGATGCTAAGGGGCAATTTAGCATTGTCAATCAACCTAATCTGCACATCTTTGGACAAATCCTAACTACTCGCTGTGTAAGAAAGTTTTTTTTCTCATATCACCATTAATTCTTTTGTCAATTAGCTTAAATCCTCTCATTCGCAATCTTTCCACCAATGGGAAGTTTCTCCTTATCTATTCTGTCCCAGGCCCCCTCAAGATTTGGAATATCTCTAACTAGCCTTCTCTTCACCTTCTCCTCTCCAGGAAGAACAGTCCCAACCTCTCCAATCTATCCTCATAACCAGAGATCCTCATCTGTACTTCAGAACACTCCATTCCAGAGTGACTAATGGGGGGAAAATATTCCATTAGTCATTGCGAAACAAAGCCCTTTTCTTTTTAATTCCACACCTTCAAGATAACAAAACCCTCTCAGGAGCCGAATACATTCCAATGAGAATGGAATCCACTTTCGCCACAAAACATATGTCTGCAGCCCTGGGAATAGTTATGGGATTGGGAATGGCCTTTTGGGTCAAGAGGTCAGATCCTCAGGATCAATACATTGCCCTTCAGGTAATTGTAACTGTGGCAGAGATTGAATTAAGTTTCAACAGTCCCGGGAACAAGGCCGATCCCCCCAGAGGTCAGACATGACCTTGAGGTCAAACCTTTCAAATCAATGTAAAATTGGGGCCGATGATGTAGATAGTTTAGCAACATCGTCCACTCAACTGGGATTAAGGCTTTCAGTCGTGAGTGCTGCCTTACAATGCTTCACTTGACAAGCAAACCCTCAGCATTGCTGCAGTTGGGTTTCCAGGATCTCCTGGCTCATCCCGAAAGCGACGCTGTTACTCACCAACACCAATGTTCACCTTTCTTCAGAAGGGTGGAGATTAGGAAGGGGAATATTTGAGATTACCTCACAAGCTTCAACCAAGTAAACTGATTAAATAATTCGGCAGTGGGTCATCAGAATAGATAACCTTGTACCCAAGTGGTTATTGAGTTCTGGTATATATGATTATAGTGGTACTGTGGCTGTATTGCTGGTCTAGGAAACTAGATTGTGATGATCTAGAGGGATTAGTGGGGTAAATATGTAGGGTTACAGGAATAGGGTGTGGATGGGATTGTTGCTGGTGCAGATATAATAAGCTGGATAGTTTCCTTCTGCCTAGTAGGGATTCTATGAAAGGTAACAGATTTGGAACATAAGAAATAGGAGCAGGAGTAGGCCATCTAAACCTTCGAGCCTGCCCCGCCATTCAATAAGATCATGGCTGATCTAAAGTGGCTCAGTACCACTTTCCCGCTCTCTCCCCATAACCCTTAATCCCCCTGTCTATCAGAAACCTATCTACCCGTGACTTAAATATATTTAGCGAGGTAGCCTCCACCACTTCAACGGGCAGAGAATTCCAGAGATTCACCACCCTTTGAGTGAAGAAGTTCCTCCTCAACTCCGATCTAAACTGCAACCCCCCCGCTTATCTTGAGGCTGTGCCCTCTAGTCCTGCTGTCCTTTCTAAGTGGGAAGAATCTCTCTACCTCTACCCTATCCATCCCCTTCATTATCTTATACGTCTCTATAAGATCCCCCTCTTATAGAGGAACGTTAACTCTTACTTTAGGAGGCAATGGCCTAGCAGTATTATTGCCAGACTATTAATCCAGCAACTCAGCTAATGTTCTGGGGACCCAGGTTCGAATCCCGCCATGCCAGATGGTGGAATTTGAATTCAATAACAAAAAAGTCTGGAATTAAGAATCTACTGATGACCATGAAACCATCGTCAATTGTTGGAAAAACTCATCTGGTTCACTAATGCCCTTGAGGGAAGGAAATCTGCCACCCTTACCCGGTCTGGCCTACATGTGACACTGGAGCCACCGGAGCAATGTGGTTGACTCTCAGCTGCCCTCGGGTAACTAGAGATGGGCAATAAATGCTGACCAGCCAGCGATGCTCATGTCCCCATGAATGAATAAAGGAAAAGAATAAATACTTCTGCCACAACAGATATTGGCAGATCTGTTGAGTATTCCCAGTGTTTTCTGTTTCTACTACAGCAGCCCAGAGGCCTCACCTGAACTGAGAGTTCAAATCCCACTAGAATCATTGCTGGAATTTAAATTCAGCCAACTAATTAACTCCAGATGAAAAAGCTAGGCTCAGTAATGGTGACCACAAAACTGCTGGACCATCAGAAAAACCCACCTGGTTACATAAGAACATAAGAACTAGGAGCAGGAGTAGGCCATCTGGCCCCTCGAGCCTGCCCCGCCATTCAATAAGATCATGGCTGATCTTTTTGTGGACTCAGCTCCACTTACCCACCCGCTCGCCATAACCCTTAATTCCTTTACTGTTCAAAAGTCTATCTATCCTTGCCTTAAAAACATTCAATGAGGGAGCCTCAACTGGGCAGGGAATTCCACAGATTCACAACCCTTTGTGTGAAGAAGTTCCTCCTCAACTCAGTCCTAAATCTGCTCCCCCTTATTTTGAGGCTATGCCCCCTAGTTCTGGTTTCACCCCCCGGTGGAAACAACTTCCCTGCTTCTATCTTATCTATTCCCTTCATAATCTTACACGCTTCTATAAGATCTCCCCTTCACTAATAGCCTTTCGAGAAAGGAAATCTGAATCCATACTGGTGACCTCAGGCCCACAGCAATATGACTGACTCTGAAATGACCTTGTGAGTCACCGACTGCATCAACTGCTACGGGAAACTATAACCAACACCACAAAGATTGCAATGTTCACCAGCACTTTCTTGCGGGCAATCGGGTTGAGTAATAAATACTGGCCTTGCGGTTTTGTTAAAGAAGTTTTCAAGTTTATTTATTTATTAGTCACAAGTAGGCTGACATTAATACCGCAGTGAAGTTACTGTGAAAATCCCCTAGTTGCCACACTCCAGCACCTGTTCGGGTACACTGAGGGAGAGTTTAGCATGGTGAATGCATCTAACCAGCACGTCTTCCAGACTGAAAGGGGAAACCGGAGCGCCCAGAGGAAACCCACACAGACATGGGGACAACGTGCAGACTCCATACAGACAGTTACCCAAGGCTGGAATTGAACCCAGACCCCTGGCGCCGTGAGGCACCACTATACCACCTTACCACCCAATCAGAAGCAATTCCACGGAAATTATGGGCCTTTGATTCTGGGCAGGTCCAGCTTTGTCTGCAGGGTTTTGGTCACAGATAGCTGGTACTCAGAAAGCTGTTTTCCCAGGTGGTGACACAGAGAGGCTCCCAATCAGCATGTACAGACTGGGCCATTACCCTTCCCCCTTCTCACTTATCTTCCTCTCCAGGTGTCTAAACAGAGCTGCAATGAACGCAGGCGGTTCCGTGCCAACAGCTGCCTGTCCTGATGCAAGGTGCTCAGGCTTTAAAACATGTCTCTCAATTTGCAAGTGCTTGCTTTCCAAAGAAGGAGAGGGCTTGTTAACCCTTTCATTTATGGTTTACAAAACTTTGAGATTACTTCTTGCCTTCTGGTCCCCATGCAACACACAGGCAATGCACCAAACCACCTGAATCTTTGAGAAAATCGGTGAGAAAACCAAGAATGAACAGGTGACCAGTCTCTGCAGAGACATTCACCGTGGTTAGGGTTGCCAACCCTCCAGGATTGGCCTGGAGTCCAATTGACTTCAGGAAGCCAAGTGGAGAACGTGCCCCGTCTACATGAATGAGGATGAAGTAGAAATGGTCGAGATCTTTTTAGAGAAGTTTTTAGGTATCCAGATCACCAACAACCTGTCCTGGTCCTTCCCATGCCAATACTATAGTTAAGGTCACCAACACCTCTATTTTCTCAGAAGACTAAGGAAGTTTGGCATGTCGGCTACGATTCTCACCAACTTTTACAGATGCACCACAGAAAGCATTCTTTCTGGTTGTATCACAGCTTGGTATGGGCTCCTGCTCTGCCCAAGACCGCAAGAAACGACAAAAGGTCATGAATGTAGCCCAATCCCTCACACAAACCAGCCTCCCATCCATTGACTCTGTCTACACTTCCCGCTGCCTCGGCAAAGCAGCCAGCATAATTAAGGTTCTCGTGCACCCCGGACATTCTCCTTTCCATCTTCTTCTGTTGGGAAAAGTCTGAGGTCACCTAACAACCAACTCAAGAACAGCTTCTTCCCTGCTGCTGTCAGACTTTTGAATGGACCTACCTTACATTAAGTTGATCTTTCTCTACACTATAGCTATGACTGTAACACTACATTCTGCAGCTTCTTCTTTCCTTATCTATGAACGGTATGCTTTGTCTGTATAGCGTGCAAAAAACAATACTTTTCACTGTATATTAATACACGTGACAATAATAAATCAAATTAAATTAAAATATTGAATATTGGGATGCAGCAGTGTGCACTCCTGGAAAAAATTCTTATTTTCTTTGAACATTCCTCTTTGCCAGATATAAAAGTATGGACAGTGAGGGAAAAATGGCTCTTTGTCTGAGAGACAAGCTTCAAACAATTGGGTAATGAGCTTCTATGCTTTCCAATTGGTGTAGGAAGGCCATATGTCACAAGGGTGGGTGTTTTGGCTGACTCACAGCTGAAGTGTGGGGACAAATCATATGATGGAAAGTCCAGAATCTAGCCAGCAACCCTCACCACAGCTGGACAGAGGCACTGGGTAGTGTCTGCCCACCCCTAAACATCTGCATCATTGAGAAGAAGAGGATGGTCCCAGAGGCAAGTTTGAAGAATATATAACAAATGAGAAAATGCTAGAAAATCTCAGGTCTGGCAGCATCGGTAAGTCCAACATGGACTTTAACCTGGTGACGTGTTTATCCCAGTCCAATGCCGGCATCCCCACATCATAACATCTGTAAGGAGAGAAAAGAGCTGGTGTTGAGTCCATGTAACCCTTTGTCAATGCAAACTGGAGGGTCAGCATCTCATCTTCCAGCAAGGCACTTAACAGCCTTCTGGTCTCAACATCAAATTCAACAACTTCTGATGATTAGCTGTACCTCACCTTGACTCCTTTGTTTTCATTCAATTTTGTTTAATTTTTTTTACAGTTCTCTACTTTTTATTTCTTTATTGTCTTTCTTCATTTTTCTTCCACCACCCACTATTTCCCCCACTTCATCCCCCTTCCCTTATCTTTTCTGCCCCCCCGTTTCCCCTTTTCTACATTCTACCTCTGTCCCATCCCCCCCACCCCCACAACATCCCTGTTTGTCCCAGCTTCCAGCGTCTCTGCCATTTGGCCATTCATATCCTTTATTCTTTCCATGGACTGCCATTAGCAGCCTTTCCCCTGGAGTATAAATATCTCCCACTTTCTCTGCCTTTTAGCTTCGACAAAGGGTCACCTGGACTCGAAACGTCAGCTCTTTTCTCTCCTTACAGATGCTGCCAGACCCGCTGGGATTTTCCAGTGTTTTCTCTTTTGGTTTCAGATTCCAGCATCCGCAGCAACTTGCTTTTATTTGAAGGGTACGTAGTGGGTGCAGGACATCAGGAAGCAGTTCCTTGCTGGTCTTCAACGTAGAGGCTCTGGTATGCTTTATATCTACCTGAGAGAGCTTGTCGATGTCACATGTAAAAGAAGGCAGGTCCAACAGAGCTGCTCTCCCTCAGCCTTCACCCCGAGAGTGCTGGTTTACTTTATGGGTTCTAGTCTCTGGGATGGGAGGCGCATGGCCTCCCTGAGTGACAGCTGCAACACCAGGAGCGAAAGGTGCTCCTCAGCACTGGGTTGTGGGACATGGGTCGCACCGGCGACACACACTCTGCTCTGAACGGTGGGAAAAGTGAGTAAAGGACAACAGACGGATTGAAAAATTATCCCAAATATTGACCTGTACGACCCCAGTATTCCAGGAATTCACTGAAAGGTCAAGGAATTCTAATCCCTAATTACTCCTCAACATATCTGAAGCTGCCAAGGATGATATATGGAGACAGGTGGTCAGCCATGGAGAAGTAAACAGGAAACGGCAAAAAAAATCATCATGGCAAAGGAGGGAGGGGCAAGGTGAGGGCAGCAGGGTCAAAGGTCAGAGGTTGTATTGAAGCCATCTCAGTATATTCCGATATACGGGTCAGCTCCTTCCAGTGTTTTCACTTCATAATTAAAGAATCCCAGGTGAAGGCTTATATCTTTGCCAATTTGGTAACTTTTCAGAAATATTTAAGAAAAAATGGTTCATCTCTCCTCCTTCATCTATTGAGGCCCTAAGCCTGGACCTCTGTCACAACACCCGCCCACCTCTCCGTCTTAAAAATCTTCTCTCAAACCCAACCTCTGTGACTAAGGTTTTGGTCACTTGTCCCAATATCTGCTCACACGACACCATGTCAAAGCTTTGGTTGTTAACGCTTCTGTGAAACATCTTGACATGTTTTACAACATTGAGTTGTTAAGTTGTTGGTGCTATTGCTATTTGACACCACCTCCTGTAACTTCCTGAAGAGCATTCCAGTCAATGAAGAACACTGACCCATATTTTACGAGCTCACTTGGGTAAAATCTCACCCAAGGCCAATGGAGAATTCTGTTCTCTTCTGGGCGTAGGTCCAGTACTGTACTCCACTGTTATACAGTGACAGACCCGTCCCCACCAGTACTGTACCCCAGTGTTATACAGTGACAGACCCGTCCCCACCAGTACTGTACTCCACTGTTATACAGTGACAGACCCGTCCCCACCAGTACTGTACCCCAGTGTTATACAGTGACAGACCCGTCCCCACCAGTACTGTACCCCAGTGTTATACAGTGACAGACCCATCCCCACCAGTACTGTACTCCACTGTTATACAGTGACAGACCCGTCCCCACCAGTACTGTACCCCAGTGTTATACAGTGACAGACCCGTCCCCACTAGTACTGTACTCCACTGTTATACAGTGACAGACCCATCCCCACCAGTACTGTACCCCAGTGTTATACAGTGACAGACCCGTCCCCACCAGTACTGTACCCCAGTGTTATACAGTGACAGACCCGTCCCCACCAGTACTGTACTCCACTGTTATACAGTGACAGACCCATCCCCACCAGTACTGTACCCCAGTGTTATACAGTGACAGACCCATCCCCACCAGTACTGTACTCCACTGTTATACAGTGACAGACCCGTCCCCACCAGTACTGTACCCCAGTGTTATACAGTGACAGACCCGTCCCCACCAGTACTGTACCCCAGTGTTATACAATGAAAGAATTGAACAATTATAGGGTTGGAATAGCTAACCAATACAACAAGCAGCACCAGCATACAAATCCTTCAACATCCCTGTCCCATTGTGTGTGATGCCTCTAAGTATGTGTTGTGTGAATCCGCTGTTGACAGTGCACTGTGAGAAACAGGATGAGTCACAGTTTAATAGCTTGATGACACACCATCCTGAACAGCACTGGGAGACATTAACTCGTTGCATTTCCCAAAACACTTAACAGCAAGCAGAATCTCACAGTGCCTCAGACAGACAGTCATTACTATGCTACAAATCGCCTCCTCAGACCAGACAATTCCTTTGGAATTAATCAACTCCAGTCAGACATCCCGTTGTTATCACCCTGACTAAATCAAAGCGGTCCTTGACTCGCTTGGCTCTGTGGAGAGGCTTGTTCCTGTCTCGATGCGAATCGCATCGCCCCTCACCTCACACCGTTCCCCAACACCCCCCACCTCCCCCCCCCCCCCATCCACCAACTCCCCCCCCCCCCCCCCACCTCCCCAAACCCAAACACATCCAGTCAATAATATCTCGATCCCACAGAGACTGTCAGCTGCCCGCTATTCTGGAATGAATCAAGGGGAAAACCCTTTGGCATTCCAGTTCCACTGTCAGCTTCAGATGATTCAAAACGTCAAGTGTTGCTTCAAATGAGATTTTCCTGAGGTGGGGAAGGAAGATTAATAACGTGACACACATTTATTTAGTTGATACAGGCATCCCTCATCTCTGTACTCAGAGCAGGCACTCAGAGCAATCCCAGTACGTTAACAAGTCAATGGAACACCTCTCTCTGAAACGCTGCAGGCACCAGGATTCCATAAAGGGCAAAGTGGTGACGATGGCTGGCACGGTGGCACAGTGGTTAACACTGCCGCCTCGCAGCGCCAGGGGCACTGGTTTGATTCTCGGCTTGGGTCACTGTCTGAGTGGAGTTTGCACATTCTCCCCGTGTCTGTGTGGGTTTCCGCTGGTTGCCTCCCACAGTCTGAAAGGTGTGCTGGTTCTCGGGTGAATTGACCCAAACAGGTGCTAGAGTGCGGCAACTCGGGGAATTCCACAGTAACTTCATTACAGTGTTAATGCAAGCCTTATTTATGACTAATAAATATACTTTACTTTAAAGGATTAGCTCACTGCTTTCTTGCGAAGTCAGCTCACAGAATCGCAGAATTGTTCTGGCACAGGAGGAGGCCAGTTGGCCCATCCTCTATGCACAGAGCACTTCACCAAGTGTCATTCTCCTGCTTTCTCCCCCTAACCCTGCACATTTGCCTTTTCAAATCTCAAATCTCTTGAATGCCTCGAGTAAAGCTGCCTCCACTGCTGTGCAGTCCAGACCCCAACTCCTTGCCCTGTGAGAAAGATCAATTTTGTTTCTTTTACCAATTACATTTAATCTGTGCCCTGTGGTTGACTGTTTTTAGAGCAGTGGCAATGAAATCTTTCACATCCACCCGAGATCAGACGGTGTCTCTGTTTAAAATCTATCTGAAGGATGATGTTCTGACAGCTTTGACTCAGTGCGAGGGGAGGCAATGGCCTAGTGATGCTATCACTAGACTATTAATCCAGAAACTTAGCCAATGTTCTGGGGACCCGGGTTCAAATGCTGCCACAGCAAATAGTGGAACTTGAATTCAATTAAAAATATTATCGGAATTAAGAATCTACTTTTGATTTGTTATTGTCACATGCATCAGTATACAGTGAAAAGTACTGTTTCTAGTGTGCTACACAGGCAAAACATACCATTCATAGAGAAGGAAAGGAGAGAGTGCAGAACGTAGTGTTACAGTCATAGCCAGGGTGTAGAGAAAGATCAACTTAATGCGAGGTAGGTCCATTCAAAAGTCTGACGGCAGCAGGGAAGAGGCTGTTCTTGAGTCGGTTGGTACATGACCTCAGACTTCCCAACAGAAGAAGGTGGAAGAGAGAATGTCTGGGGTGTGTGGGGTACTTTATTATGGTAACTGCTTTTCTGAGGCAGCGGGAAATGTAGACAGAGTCAATGGATGGGGGGCTGGTCTGAGTGATGGATTGGGCTACATTTATGGCAATTGTCAGAAAAACCCATCTGGTTCACTAATGTCCTTTAGGGAAGGAAATCTGCTGTCCTTACCCGGTCTGGTCTACGTGTCACTCCAGAGCCACAACATCCAGGGAAGAATCATGGAATGGTGACAGCACAGGAGTCCCTGTATGGCTCCTCACAAAGAGGATTTTGGACACTTCTGTCTCAGATTTAACCAGACGGTTTTTTGCTCAGTCTGTGTCTGAAGAAATGGTGAGCCAATCTGCCTCAGTGTAAAAGGTAAGAGAGGGCAGAAATTGACCAGTATTCCTGCCAAAAGGTACAGGTCAGAAACTAGCTGCCAATCCCACCCGCTGCTTGTTAATTCCTTGATAAGCTGTGACTGTTGGGCTCAGATCTGGAGAAACAGCATTAACCATGGCCTCCTACCCCAGTGAGAATCTGGGTCAGTGAGCGGGGGTGGGGGAGAGAAACAACAAAAAAGGCAGGAATACTGGGAATCGGAAAAATCCCACCGTAACGAAACAGGGGTTAATGTTAAAACGGGCTGCTCTAACCCAGATGTGTACAATTGCAATATTTTCTTCTGATAAGACCATTTTGCGAGAGCCTCTGTTATTGATTGGTATGTTCAATGAGTTTGTCTCCCATGGCCAATAATTATTTGCAACAAATTCACACCCACTCAATCTCTTTGCTAAATTTGTCACCTGTCCCACCGGCACATTAAGAACCGCCTCTCTTTTCAACACTCTTCGTCATTATAACAGATTGTTGTACCATACATCATTAACTCGCTCTGCTGTGCTGCTGACAGACCGAGAGTGACCAACACTCTTTCATCAGCCACAGGCCTTGAATTAATGACCAATCCAAGCATTTCTAAAAGATCAGTAGGTCAACTTTTGGCAGCATCAGTAACAACCATATAAATAGATCGAGTCTTTCCAATCGAAGACAGTAACAGGGTGTCTCAACTTAACTGGAGTGACCCTGAGTGTCACCCTCACGGACAATTCATCACTGCTTGTGCCCTTCAATCATCAGCTATGTTTGGTGCCATTATAATCCCAGCATCGAGTCATACAGCACAGAAACAGGCCCTTCGGCCCAACACGTCCATGCCGACCAAGGTGCCCTCCTAGCTAGTCCCAATTTCTTTTTAATTCATTTCTGGGACATGGGCATTGCTGGCTGGCCAGCATTTATTGCCCATCCCAAGTTGCCCGTGGGCAGTTTAGAGTCAGCCATATTGCTGTGGCTCTGGAGTCATGTGTCGGCCAGACCAGGTAAAGCAGCAGATTTCCTTCCCTAAAGGACATTAGTGAACTGGATGGGTTTTTCTGACAATCAACAATGGTTTCATGGTCATCAGTAGGTTCTTAATTCCAGATACATTTTCTATTGAATTCAGATTCCACTATCTGCCCATGGTGGGATTCGAACACAGGTCCCCAGAACATTCACTGAGTTTCTGGATTACTAGTCTAGCAATAATATCATCACCTCTCAATTGCCTGAATTTGGTCCATATCCCTCTAATCCTTTCCCATCCGTGTACTTATCCAAATGCTTTTTAAATATCGCTATTGCACCTGTCTCAACCACTTTCTCTGGCAACTCATTCCATATACACATCACCCTCTGTGTGAAGAAGTTGCCCCTCAGGTTTCTCTTAAATCCTTCCCTTCTCACCTTAAACCTATGCCCTCTTGTTTTCAAATCCCCCTTCCGATGAAGACGATGTGCATTCATCTTATCTATGCCCCTCATGATTTTATACACATTAACAAGGTCATCCCTCATTCTCCTACACTCCAAGGAGTAAAGTCCTAGCCTGGCCAACTTCTCCCTATAACTCAGGCCCACTAGCCTTGGCAACATCCTCGTAAATATTCTTTTGCACTCCTTCCAGTTCATCAGTGTCTTTCCTAAAATAGGATGACCAAAACTGTACACAAAACTCCATGTGTGGCCTCACCAACGATCTATACAAGTGTAACATCATGTCCCAACTCATATATTCAATGCCCTGACTGATAAAGGCCAGTGTACCGAAGGCCTTCTTCAGCACCCTGTTTACCAGCGACGTCGCTTTCATTGAATAATGTACTTGTACTCCTAGGTCCCTCTGTTCCTCAGAGCCCAACCATTCATTGTATAATTCTATCCTATCTCTGACTCTATCCCTCAAGACACCATCTCCTCCCTACCACCCACCAAAAATCAATAGTCCCTGGCCAGTCATTGAAATAAATGAGAAGACCTTCACTCCCCTACTCCAGGAGCACACGCTGGGCAAAGAGAAAGTACACAGGTTCTTTGTGAGGATCCACGGTGAGGTGATGAATGATCTTCAGTGGCAGTCCAGTCCCAAGGCCGGTTAAGGGAATGGCATAAAAACCTTGGGAAAGCAATGAATTGTGTCCAGAAATATGGAACCCAGCAACATCACACAGCCTTGGGATCGTTGACTAAATACATAACAGGTACAGTACAGAAACAGGCCATTCAGCCCACACTCCTTGTGAAGCTCCTCTCACCATTTCAGTGTGTCCTTCCCTTCCTTTCTCCTTTTTGGCTCTACAAATGTCTTTGCTTCCAGTATTTCTCAGATTTCCTTTGGAAAATTGCTATTGAACCTGCTTCCCCTGCCCATCCTGACAGTGCCTTCCAGATCACAACTCGCTGTGTCAAGAAAACTACCCTCAATTCTTCTCTACTGCCTTGGCCAGTAAGTCCAATAACTGATTACATTGACTGAGGATGTGATTAATGGTAATCTGTATCCTCAAGTCACCAGTCACTGAAAAGAGTTTCTCTTTCCTCGATCCATCACCCTCATGTTGGACACCTCTATCGAACTGTACAGCTCTACAGAGAGTAACACAGAACATAGGATCCCTACAGTGCACAATGAGGCCATTCAGCCAATCGAGTCTGCACCAACTCTCAGACAGAGAATCTTACCCAGGCCCATCCTCCGCCCTATCCCTGCAACACCAAAGCCAGCTTCTTCAATCAGATGCGTCTAGAAATTAGCTTATTCATGGAATTGTTATGTTAGTAATGGGGTGGCAGGATGGTTAGCACTGCTGCCTCACAGTGCCAGGGACCTGGGTTCATTTCAGCCCTTGGGTCCACTGTCTGTGTGGAGTTTGCACATTTTTTTCCATGTCTGTGTGGGTTTCCTTCCATACTCCAAAGATGTGTGGGTTAGGTGCATTGGCCAGGCTAAATTGCCCCTGTCAGGGGAACTAGCGAGGGGAAATAGGTGGAGTTGAGGGGTTGTGGTCTGCATGGGATTGTGGTCGGTGCAGACTTGATGGGCCAAATGGCCTCCTTCTGCACTGTAGAGATTCTATGAATATCAGATTACATTAATTGTGAATGTAATGAAAGGTAAGAGATTGTTTTGTGAGCAATAAGGTCGATGGGAGCGGTTGTTGGCTGTGGGCTAATCTTCCCTATAACCTCTCCCTCGGTCCACTGAGAGTGATTTTTGTTATGGCATTGTGATCTGAATAATCATTCTGCAAACTCATGGTCTTACGAGGACTAAGGAATATAGAAGAATACCTTAAATACAGCTGTGTTCTCTCCCACAGGTCAAAGGTTCATGGTTAGCCATCAGATCCATCCATGTCTTAGCTGATTCAACTAACTCCAGCATCACTGAGGCCATTCTGGCTCTTTAACCCAGTTAAGATTCACCAGCTCAGTACAGACACAGAATTGAGATTGAGAGCCTCATGGTTGTTCTGTCATTGTTTCACAATGGGTGATGATTATCCCTGAGCTATCCTCCATGTCGTACCTTCAACTGCGGTCCATCACAATCCACCATGACACAGGATGTGATGTATGGTCACATGTACTCTGTACACAGGAAGCAGCAGTCCTATTGGTGCAATGTGTTAATAGCCATGTTTATTATCTTAACTTCAAATAAAAGCCCACATTATTATTCTACCAATTTTAATTGTTTGGTTGGTAAACACAGTAAACACAAGAAAGCATCTCTGCGGGGCAACTCAGCTTCTTTTTGAACTCCCAGTAATTGCATAATTGGGGGGGTGGGGGAGGCGAGAGAGAGAGAGAGATGGCCTAGTGGTATTATTGCTAGACTATTAATCTAGAAACTCACCTAACGTTCCAGGGACTAGGGCTCGAATCCCGCCAGGGCAGATAATGGAATTTGAATTCAATAAAAAATACCTGGAATTAAGAATCTACTGATGATCATGAAACCATTGTCCACTGTTGGAAAAACCCATCTGGTTCACTAATGTCCTTTAGGGAAGGAAATCTGCCGTCCTTACCTGGTCTGGCCTACCTGTGAATCCAGAGCCACAGCAATGTGGTTGACTCTTAACCACCCTCCAAGCACAACGAGGGGTGGACAACACATGCTGGCCAGCCAGTGACACCCAGGTCACATAAGAACATAAGAAATAGGAGCAGGAGTAGGCCATCCAGCCCTTCCAGCCTGCCCCACCATTCAATAAGATCATGGCTGATCTGTCGTGGCTCAGTTCCACTTTCCCGCTTTCTCCCCATAACCCTTAATCCCCTCTCTTATCAAAAACCCATCAACCCGCATCTTAAAAATATTTAGCGAGGTAGCCTCCACCGCTTCAACGGGCAGAGAATTCCAGAGATTCACCACCCTTTGAGTGAAGAAGTTCCTCCTCAACTCCGTTCTAAACCGCCCCCCTTTTATCTTGAGGCTGTGCCCCCTAGTCCTACTGTCTTTTTTGAGCGGGAAGAGTCTCAGTTTACAAAGCACTTTCATTGTTTCTGGCTAAGGTATTGGTCACAAGCCATGTGGAGTCTGAGTCCAATTTTGGGATTGCATTTATATAGCACCTTTAAAGTAGAACAACTAAGTCATTTCAAACAAGAACCCACACTACTTGAATACAAATACAAATATTTCCTTTGCTCTTCGAACCAACTTGCATTTACACGGCACCTTCAATACAACAAGACATCCCAAGATGGCTCACCTGGACATTAGTGAACAGAATCTGACAGGGAGCTGCACAAGATGATCTTAAGGCAGATATCTAAACCCTCGTTCTGGAGGTGAGCTTTAATGAGTGTCTGGAGAGAGGAAGCAAGCTGGAGGGGGATGGAGAGATTTAGAGAGGGTGTCCCAGAACTTGTGTGTCATGCAAGTGAAGGTACGGCACCCAATGCTGGAGTGATTACAATTGGGAAACGCAAGAGGCCAGAATTAGGTGAGCATAGAAATGCTCCAGGACCATTGGACAGGAGGGAGGAGGTGACAAGAGAGGAGGTGACACCACAAGACCATAAGATAGAGAAGCAGGATTAAGCCAAATTAACCCATTGGGCCTGCTCCACCATTCATGGCTAATACACTTCTCAACCCCATTCTCCTGCCTTCTCCCCGAAACCTTTGATTCTTTTACCAATCAAGAACCTCTCTCTCTCTGTCTTAAATACACTCAATGATCTGGCCTCCTCTGTGGCAATGAATTCCACAGATTCACCACCCTGTGGCTGAAGATATTCATCTTCATCTCGGTTCAAAAGGGTCACCCCTTTACTCTGAGGCTGTGCCCTTGGATCCTAGTCTCTCCTACTAATGGAAACATCTTCCCCACATCCACTCCAACCAGGCCTTTCAGTATTCTGTAAGTTTCAATAAGATCCTGGACCAGATGGGATGTACCCCAGGATACTGTGGGAGGCAAGGGAAGAGATTGCAGAGCCCCTGGCGATGATCTTTGCGTCGTCAATGGAGACGGGAGAGGTTCCGGAGGATTGGAGGATTGCGGATGTAGTTCCTATTTTCAAGAAAGGGAACAGAGATAGCCCGGGAAATTACCGACCGGTGAGTCTGACCTCAGTGGTTGGTAAGCTGATGGAGAGGCTTCTGAGGGACAAGGTTTACGAACATTTGGAGAGGTTTGACATGATCAGGATTTGTCAAGGGCATGGATTTGTCAGCATGGATTTGTCAAGGGCAGGTCGTGCCTTACAAGCCTAGTTGAGTTCTTCAATAATGTGACTGAACACATTGACGAAGGAAGTGCCGTGGACGTAGTGTACATGGACTTCAGCAAGGCGTTTGATAAGGTCCCCCATGCAAGACTTCTTGAGAAGGTGAGAGGGCATGGGATCCAAGGGCCTTTGGCCTTGTGGATTCA
The DNA here is from genome assembly GCF_965287045.1 of Carcharhinus amblyrhynchos. Classification (NCBI taxonomy): domain Eukaryota; kingdom Metazoa; phylum Chordata; class Chondrichthyes; order Carcharhiniformes; family Carcharhinidae; genus Carcharhinus; species Carcharhinus amblyrhynchos. Next base: position 2,856,233 of record NC_137338.1, on the reverse strand, counting down.
GAACTGGCTTGCCTGCAGAAGGCAGAGAGTGGTTGTGGATGGGGCTTTTTCTGAATGGAGGTCAGTCACCAGCGGAGTGCCTCAAGGATCTGTTCTGGGACCCTTGTTGTTTGTCATTTTCATAAATGACCTGGATGAGGCAGTGGAGGGATGGGTAAGTAAGTTCGCTGATGACACGAAGGTCGGTGGTGTTGTGGATGGTCTGGAAGGATGGCAAAAGTTGCAGCAGGACATAGATAGGATGCAGGACTGGGCGGAGAAGTGGCAGATGGACTTCAACGCGGATAAATGTGTAGTCGTCCATTTTGGCAGAACCAACGGGATAAACGAGTACACTATCAAGGGCAGAAGTCTGAGTAGTGTTGAAGAGCAGAAGGATCTTGGGGTCCGGGTCCACAGGACTCTTAAATCGGCCTCGCAGGTGGAGGAGGTGGTCAAGAAGGCGTATGGTGTACTGGCCTTCATTAATCGAGGGATTGAGTTTAGGAGTCGGGAGGTAATGCTGCAACTTTATAAGACCCTTGTCAGGCCTCATTTAGAGTATTGTGCGCAGTTCTGGTTGCCTCACTATAGGAAAGATGTAGAAGCTATTGAGAGGGTACAGAGGAGATTTACAAGGATGTTGCCTGGACTGGGAGGCATGCCTTATGAAGTTAGGTTGAGGGAGCTGGGACTCTTTTCCCTGGAGAGACGAAGGTTGAGAGGCGACCTGATAGAAGTTTACAAAATGTTGAGAGGAATAGATAGGGTGGACTCTCAGAGGCTATTTCCCCGGGTTGAAATGGTTGCTACGAGAGGACACAGATTTAAGGTGCAAGGAGGGAAGTTCAGAAGTGATGTTAGGGGTAAGTTTTTCACTCAGAGGGTGGTGAGTGAATGGAATCGGCTGCCGTCAGTGGTGGTGGAGGCGAACTCGCTGGGGTCTTTTAAAAGACTTCTGGATGAGTATATGGGGTTTAATGAGATTGAGGGTTATAGATAGGTCTGTAGGTTGGTAGGTGTTGATGTGATCGGTGCAACTCGTGGGCCGAAGGGCCTGTTTGTGCTGTAGTGTTCTATGTTCTATGTTCTATCCCCCCCTCATTCTTCTAAACTCCATCGAGTACAGATCCAGAGCCCTCAATTGCTCCTCGTACGTCAAGGCTTTCATTCCCGGGATTATTCTCGTGAACTTCTACTGGACTCCCTGAGGCTGGCACATCCTTCCTTTGAGACATTTGAAAACAGGACTGAGAATTATCAAATGGAAGTGTGAGAATTGAGGTGTCGCTGAATGGGGAGTCAGGATGGGTCAACGAGCAACATGGGCTGACAAACTTAACAGATGAAACAGGGCAGTGATCAGGTTGAGGTGGGGAAAGTGAAACCTCAACCTTAACATGTAGGAATCCTCGGCTACCATCACTGAGGGAACTTCACATCCCAAGTGACGAAGGGTAAATCTTCGCATGATGTAGTAAAACATCAAAGCTCAACCTATACATTACCTCAGACTACAGACTGTATCCATTCTCCCGGAATGGTTTACCAACCAAGGAGACATGAGTTGCCCTGATGAACATTGCAAACAGACTAGGTCAAAACCCTGAGGCCAAAATGATTCATTCTCAATGTTCCTGGCTAAATGAGTCACAGTATCTCTGACAGGATATTATCAGTCACGGACAATTGGCCGTGTCAAAGTATGTGTTCACATTGTCCGGCACCTCATTATTCTCCGAACATTTGGTTAGATTAGAACAGTTTGAGTGATAATGCAGCTGAACAGTTTCTCTCTCTTCAGCCCCCGCATTTAGATTTCATTGTTTAATACCGTCCACACTTCCCACACTGTATCTGTTAAGATATTCCATCTGTTCTGAACAGTCTAAGCAATGCGCAGTGGATCCCACATCTCTCACATCTGTAACTGAATGCCTTTTCTTCACTCGCTCCCTCTGCCAGGAGAACTATCTGCCTCCACAGGTGATTCCTTTCAGATTGACAACTCATCAAATTGGGCAAGAAACATACAGAGCAATGGGAAGGCGGTGGTGCAGTGGTATTGTCACTGAACGAATAATCCAGAGACCCAGCGTAATGATCTGGGGGCCCGGGTTCGAATCCCACCACATCAGATGGTGAAATTTGAATTCAATAAAAATCGGAGAATCAAAAGTCTACCGATGACCTTGAAACCATTGTCGACTGTCAGGAAAACACATCTGGTTCACTAATGTCCTTTAGGGATGGAAATCTGCCATCCTTACCCGCTCTGGCCTACATTGACTCCAGAGACACAGCAATGTGGTTGACTCTCAACTACCCTCAGACAACTAGGGATGGGCAATAAATGCTGGCCCAGCCAGCGAGACCCACATCCCATGAATGAATAAAAGAAAAATCCCGTGGAAGAGAAAATGCATGTTCTTCTCTCAGCATGATTGCTTTGTGTGGTCTGCCCTGCTTTTATACAGAGGGTGTGGCTGCGACAGCAGGAGTTTTTCATAGTAACTTCATTGCAATGTTAATGTAAGTCTACTAGTGACTTACATAAATAAACTTTAATACCCTCCACAGCTGGGTTAAGGACTCACCTTCTGGGTCCTCGAAATAGAATTGAACAGATTAACATTGAGAGGGAAGAGGTGTTAGCGCTTTGTGTTGATTTAAAGAGGATAAATCCACAGGCCCAGATGAGATGTATCCAAGGCTGTTGTGTGAGGCAAGGGAGGAGATTGTTGAAGCTCTGACAACAATTTTCAAATCTTCCCTGGCCACAAGTGAAGTGCAAGGGGGCTGGAGGACAGCTAATGTGGCACCACTATTCAAGAAAAGAAATAGAGATAAGCCAAATAATTACAGGCCAGTGAGTCTAATGTCAGTGCGAGGGAAATTACTGGAAAAACTTCTGACGCACAAAATTAATCTCCACTTGGAGAAATAAGGATAATTAGAATGGAGCTGTATAAAACATTCGTTAGGCCAAAGCTAGAGTACTTTGTGCAGTTCTGGTCGCCCCTCTACAGGAAGGATGTGACTGCACTGGAGAGGGTGCAGAGGAGATTCACCAGAATGTCAGCTGTGAAGAGAGGCTGGTTAGGCTGGGATTGTTTCCTTAGAGTAGAGAAGGCTGAGGGGGGACCTGATTACAAAATTATGAGGGACATAGATAGGGTAGATAGAAAGAAGGTTTTCCTCATTGTAGAGAGAGCAATAACCGGGGGTGTATCGATTTAAGAGAAGGGGTAGGAGATTTAGAGGAAATTTGAGGAAAAACCTTTTCAGCCAGAGGGTGGTTGGAATCTGGAACTCTCTGTCTGAAAGGGTGATAGAGGTGGGAACCCTCACAACATCTAAAAAGCATTTAGATGAGTGCTTGAAACACCATAGCACACAAAGCTGTGGACCGAGTGTGGGAAAATGGGATGAGGATTGATAGGTGCTTGATGGCTGACACAGGCACGATGAGCCGAAGGGGCTCTGCTGGTGCTGTAAAACTCTATGGGTGGGATTTTATAGCTTCGTTTGTCCTGAAACAATAAAATCCCGCCTGAGGTCAGCGGGTCTTTCCATGGTCTGCCCCTCTCCTGCTCTGATTGCTGCGGTGGATGGGGGATAAAATTCCAGCCTAAGACCCTAAAACCTCTCCAACATTTACACTGGCTTAAATCAAGAATGCACCGGAACAATGATGTCTTCCCAGAATGGTGAGGTTACATCAACACTCAAAGACCAGACAAGCCCAATCAGTCCTGATGTGAAAATCATCCTCATTCCAGGATGCTCAGTGGGAGCAGTGTGTACCATCCACAAAATGCCCTGATCTTTAGATTTGACTTATTATTGTCACATGTATTAGGATACAGTGAAAAGTATTGTTTCTTGCGCGCTATACAAAGCATACTGTTCATAGAGAAGGATACGAGAAAGTGCAGAATGTAGTGTTACAGTCATAGCTAGAGTGTAGAGAAAGATCAACTTAATACAAGGCAAATCCAATTAGAAGTCCGACAGCAGCAGGGAAGAAGCTATTTTTGAGTCAGTTGGTACGTGATCTCAGACTTTTGTATCTTTTTCCTGATGGAAGAAGGTGGGAGAGGGAATGTCCGGGGTGCGTGGGGTCCTTAATTATACAAAGAACAAAGAAAATTACAGCACAGGGACAGGCCCTTCGGCCCTCCAAGCCTGCACCGACAATGTCACCTGCCTGAACTGAAACCTCCTACCCTTTCGGGGGCCGTATCCCTCTATTCCCATCCTATTCATGTATTTGTCAAGATGCCCCTTAGAAGTGTGTCTGCTTCCAATATCCATTCCAGCAGTAAGTTCCAGGCACTCACCTCCCTCTGTGTAAAAAACTTGCCTCACACATCTCTTTAATCCTTGGCCCTCGCATCTTAAACCTATGCCCCCTAGTAATTGACTCTTCCATCCTGGGAAAAAGCTTCTGACTATCCACTCTGTCCATGCCTCTCATAATCTCGTAGACTTCTATCAGGTCGCTCCCTCAACCTCCGTTATTCCAGTGAGAACAAACCAAGTTTCTCCAACCTCTCCTCATAGCTAATGTCCTCCATACCAGGCAACATCCTGGTAAATCTTTTCTGTCCCCTCTCCAAAGCCTCCACATCCTTCTGGTAGTGTGGTGACCAGAATTGAACACTATATTCCAAGTGCAGCCTAACTAAGTTTTTATAAAGCTGCAACATGACTTGCCAATTTTTAAACTCAGTGCCCCGGCCGATTAAGGCAACATTGCCGTATGCCTTCTTGACTACCTTCTCCACCTGCATTGCTACTTTCAGTGACCTGTGTACCTGTACACCCAGATCCCTTTGCCTATCAATGCTCTTAAGAGTTCTGCCATTTACTATATATTACCTATCTTTATTAGACCTTCCAAAATACATTACCTCACATTTGTCTGGACTAAACTAAAAGAGACTTGGCCATCTCTCCGCCCAAGTCTCCAACCTATCTATATCCTGCTGTATCCTCTGACTGTCCTTGTCGCTACCTGCAAATCCACCAACTTTTGTGTCATCCGCAAAGTTACTAATCAAACCAGTTACATTTTCCTCAAATAGCAAAGGTCTCGGCACCAATCCCTGAGGAACGCCACTAGTCACAGCCCTCCATTCAGAAATGCTACCCTCTGTCTTCTATGACCGAGCTAGTTCTGCACCCATCCTACCAGCTCACCTCTGATCCCATAGAATGGCAGAAGATCTGATGATTGGACACTATTCCCTCAGTTGAAAGGTTAAAAAGAAATCAGCACAGCTCCAACAACAACCACCTGCACTAGTATGGTAGCCTTAATGCAGTGAAACATGCCAAAGTTCTTCACAACAATGTTATTAAAGCAAGCTTGACACTGAGTTACCTCAGGACTTAGGACCATGAGGCTATTGGACCGTAAGCTATAGGAGCAGAATTAGGCCGTTTGGCCCATCGTGCAGGATTTTCCAGCCGCGCTCATCCCAAGTTTGCAAAATCCCGTCTGAGGTCAACGGATCTTTGCATGGTCTGTGTCCCACCCCCAACATTTCTTGTGGTGGACGGGATGGGAAAATTCTATCCATCAAATCTGCTCCGCCATTCAATCATGGTTAATAAATTTCTCAACCCCATTCTCCTGCCTTTTTCCTGTAATGTTTGATCCCTTTACTAGTCAAGAACCTCTCTGTCTTAAAGACACTCAATAACCTGGCCTCCACAGCCTTCTGCGGCAAAGAGTCCCACAGATTCACCACACTCTGGCTGAAGAAATTCCTCCTCATCTCTGTTCTAAAGGGTTGTCCTTTTCGTCTGAGGACGGGTGACAGTTTGCTCAAATTGTTAGGTTTTAAGGAGTGTATTTAAAAGACGCAGGCAAATCATAGAGTTATGCAGTGCAGAAAAGGTCCTTCAGCCCATCGAGTCTACACTGACTATAACTAGCACTGAAGTTGCGCGAATCCCATTTTCCTTCACCTGTCCCACCTCCTGGAATTTGTGATATTTCAAGTGCTCATTCAAATACTTCTTCAAAGTTGTGAGGTTTTCAATATCTGATAGATGGCACACACCACTGTGACCGTGCACCGTGGAGTGGGGGAGAGAGGCGAAGGGTTTTAGGGAAGGAATTCCAGTGCGCGGGATCCAGCAAGCAGGAGGGATGGCCACCAATGACAAAAACTAGGGTGCGATGGAGACCAGGGCTGGAGGAGCACAAAGTCTTGGAGGAGAGAGGAGGTGAAAGAGATGGACAGGCCAGCAATACAGCAAGCCCTGCAGGCAGTTCCATCCTTTAAAATGCCCCTCTCACACTGCAACTGTACCCTCACTGTTTTACAACCGAGTGATTCAAGGCCTTAAATTAATTTCTCATGCCTGTTAAGCTGAAGGTTCCTGCTGCCGAATATCTCAGGCAGCGCGGGGAAGGGGGCTAGTGCTGCTCTCTCAGTGCTGTGGCTGCTTGCTATCCGACTCTGTAGCCAGCTGCACCATCTGTGGCACATCCCCAGATCCCACATAACACGGCGCTTTCATCTGCCTGCATCTGTTAGGCTCTTCGGCAACGGGGAAGGAGCTGGCCATTTTCTGAAGAAACCAGTTCAAAGCTCATCACAGTGGGTCTGGAAAGAATTCTCAAAACCACAGGATGCTTTACTTTAAACCCATGGAAAGGCGGGGGGTGGGGGAGATCCCCACCTTCAATGAAGCCTTTGTACATGAAAAACATTCCCTCAATGGAACTTAACCCTCGGAATTCCTCCCTCCCTGAAACGTACATCACCACATGGCTGTTTGTGGGAGCTTGCTGTGCACAAACTGGCTGCCAGGTGTCTGACACTGCTACGTTTCGGAAAGTACCTCACCGGGAGTTTAAACACTTGGGGGGGAATGTCCCTGGATCATGAAAGGCGCTATATAAATGCTGGCTGCTCTTTTCTCCCCCCTCCTAAGGACCTCCAGTGCTGAGCTATTTGACCGCAGTGGCTCTCCCCGCCAACCCCTCCATCGCCCCTACTCCTCCTCCCCCCCCCCCAACCCCCACCCCCGATATCCATAAGCAGGAACCTATGAAGGCAGGCTGATTTTAATGGGGGTGTTTAGAAATTTGAAAGGATGGGACAGAGATACGCAGGAGATCAAAGCGGATTTTCAAGAGATTGAGGAGAACATATAGGGAAAACTATTCCATTTAGTTGGAGAATCTGGGACTGGGGGGCATAGTCTAGAAATTAGAAGCAGACTTTTCAAGACTGCAAGTGGGAAACACTTCTGCGTACAAAGGAGAGTTGGCATTTGGAATTCTTTTCCATAAATGGCAATTGATGCAAAATCAATTGTTAATTCTAAAGCATTAGAATCCCTACAGTGCAGAAGGAGACCATTCAGCCCATCGGGCCTCCACCAACCACAGGCCCCGTAACCCACGTATTTACCCTGCTGATCCCCCGACACTAAGGGGCAATTTAGCACGGCCAATCAACCTAACCCACACATCTTTGGACTGTGGGAAGAAGCCGGAGCACACGGAGGAAACCCACGCAGACACGGGGAGAACGTGGAAATTCCACACAGACAGTGACCCAAGCCGGGAATCGAACGCAGGTCCCTGGAGGTGTGAAGCAACAGTATCTGAGATTTCTGTTAACCAAAGGTATTAAGGAATATCGAACACAGTGGGTAGAAGGAGTTAGTTCACAGACCAACCACGACCCCACTGAATGGAGAAGTAGGCTTGATGGGCTGAATGGCCTCCTCCTATTTCCTGGGCTGCTTCCAGTGGTTGATGTGACTGGAATGAGGGAGCAGAGATACAAGACTAAACATAAGGGCTGCTCCCTATCCACTCTGTCCATGGTTCTCATAATCTTGAACGCCTTAATCAGGTTGCCCCTCAGTCTTCTCTCCTCCGGAGAAAACAACCCAAGTCTATCCAACCTCTCTTTATAACTTAAATGTTCCATCCCAGGCAGCGTCCTGGTGAATCTCCTCTGCACCCCCTCCAGTGTCCCGGATTCTCAACCTTGCCCCCCTCGCTGAGGTGTAGTGACCTTCAGGTTAAATCATCGTCTCAAAAGGGAGAGCAGCCTATGGTCATCTGGAACGATGGCGACTTTATCTGTATCTAGGATTAGAATCACTGAATATGCTGAGGAGAGATACCATACAGACAGACCATTCTGAATGTCCTCTTTCCAGCTGTACTCTCCATCATAATTGACAGAAGGAGGCCCATTATTAACTGACCACTCCTTCTCTCTAACCCAGGGTAACTGGTATGAACGATAGTCCACTGCCGAGATCAGTTAGTCTTTGAAGGCAAATGGGGCATCCAAACTGGGCTCCTCCTGATCAGCATTTCTGAACATCACAGCCATCAATGCACTCATACCCAGAAGCAATTGAAGGCAGTAAGTCGTTGGAGCAAGCAGGACTGGTGTCATTACGGTGTCCTGTAAAACCTTTTTCCAAAGAATCCTTGTGTCGTCAAGATTGGATAGACTTCTTGAAAGCCAAATGGAAAGGATCTCGTTGAACTAGTATGTCCTCTCGTGTCGAGTCATGGATTTCCTCCGGGTGCTCTGGTTTCCTCCCACAGTCCAAAGATATGCATGTTAGGTTAACTGGCTGTGCTAAATTGTCCCTCATGTTAGGGGATTAGCAGAGTAAATATGTGGGGTTATGGGGATAGAGCCTGGGTGGGATTGTTGTCAGTGCAGACTCGATGGGCCAAAGGGCCTCCGACTACGCTGTAGGGATTCTATGATTTCTATGGTTTCAGATGAGGTGCATCCAGCTCTCCACATGAGATACCAGATCAGAACGGTAGCCATGGGTGGCACTGTGGTTAGCACTGCTGCTTCACCGTTCCAGGGACCTGGGTTTAATTCCCGGCTTGGGTCACTGTCTGTGTGGGTTTCCTCTGAGTGCTCCGGTTTCCTCCCACAGTCCAAAGATGTGCGGGTTAGGTGGATTTGGCCATGCTAAAAAAAATTTCCCCTTAGTGACCTGGGATGTGTAGGTTAGAGGGATTAGTGGCTAAATATGTAGGGATATGGGGGTAGGGCCTGGGTGGGATTGTGGTCGGTGGAGACTCGATGAGCCAAATGGCCTCCTTCGGCACTGTAGGGTTTCTATGATTTCAATGAGAACATTTCTCTGTGATGTACCCATGGACAAATAGCCTCTTAGGTTAAGGTTAGAGTTTGTGACTCAATCTGAGTTAACAACTTCAGGAAGGTAAAACATGGGAGGGGCAGGAATGTGACGGGTAATCAAAGACTATTGATATAACTCACTTGAGTAAATAGTCTCCATTTGACCTCAATGTCAGGTTGGTTGTTTAATGCTCGATAATAGGAGGTGTAGGGGCAAATACTCTGGATTCCAGAGGTTGACAACGTCACCCAGCCTCTACAGGAGGAGACCATTCAGCCCCTCGATCTTGTTCTGTTGCACAATTAAAGTGGAAGCTTTACCGAAACAAGCACCAATGTGATGAGTGAATGGAACTTGGCTTGACTTTGACAGAGTTGTGTGTGAACTCAGGTTTATAGAAGGGGAAAGATGGGGAGACAGGCATGGGAGCAGTCGAGCAGACAAGCCTGAACGTAAGATCAAAGAGGGTGAGGTTCTCAGCAAAGGTGAGATGAGGCAGGAGTGCAGAGTGGTGCTGTTCAGAGGTGGAAATGGGAAGTCTTTGAGTTGAAGAGAATTTAGGATCATCTCAGGGTCAAAGAGAAAGTCCGGGTTCTGAAGAGTGTGGTATTGCCCCAGGTTTGTGACAGTGGACAGGGACCGGATCAGTAGTGAAGGAATGGAATGTATGGCACTGTGGATCCCAGAGCAGGGACCAGAAATTAGAGGACATGGGCTTGAACGCAAGATACTGACACTCTCATGAAAATCCTCAGGGAGCGCTGCACTATTGGAGGTGTCGTCGTCTGAGTAAAATATTAAACCAATGCCCTCTCTGTTCTCACACAAGAAAATAAGAAACAGAAGCAGGGATAGGTCACAACTAAGCCTAAAAGATCTGGTGACCAATCCTCGAGTAAGAGCAGGGGAGTTATTCTTGGTTTCCTAACATTTGTCCATCAGTCAACATCACTGAGAACAAACCATCTTGTCATTTATCTCACTGCTGTTTGTGGGATCCTGCTGTGCACAAATTAGTTGCCATGCTGCCTACCTTACTGTGACTGGACTTCAAATAGACTTCATTAGCTGTGATGTACTTCCGGATGGCCTGAGATCATGATCATAAAATCCCTACAGTGCAGAAGGAAGCCATTTGGCCCATCGAGTCTGCACTGACCTCAATCCCACCCAATCCCTATCTCCGAAACCCCACATATTTACCCTGCTAATCCCCCTGACGCGAAGGGCCAATTTAGCATGGCTAATCCACCTAACCCGCACATCTTTGGAGCTAAAAAGCTCTATTTAAACACAGGAACATAGAGGAGAGAAGCAGGCGGAGGCCATTTGGCCCTTCGAGCCTGATCTGCCCATTCATTACGATCATGGCTGATTGTTCAACTCAACAGCCTAATCCTACTTTCTCACCATAACCTTTGATCCCTTTCGCCCCAAGTGCTATATCCAGCCGCCTCTTGAATAGATTCGGTGTTTTGGCATCAACTACTTCCTGTGGTAATGAATTCCACAGGCTCACCACTCTTTGGGTGAAGAAATGTCTCCTCACCTCCTTTCTAAATGGTTTACCCTGAATCCTCAGACCATGACCCCCTGGTTCCGGACTCCCCCACCATCGGGAATATCCCCTCTGCATCCATCCTGTCTAGTCCCGTCGGGATGTTATAATAATGCAAGTCTTTAATTCTTTGGAACATTTCATGCTACATGCCTTCAAATGGTTTCCACACAGTGGATTAGCCCCAGGCCTTTCAGACATGTCAGACATGTGGCATCATATCACGCTGCATTGTTAGAACGGTTCAACAGCAAATTCTCCCTCTCTCTCCCCCCCTCCAGGATCACAGAATGAATTCCATACTTGTCCAGCTGCATCGGAAGCGCTTGGAATATTCACCCCCTAAAACTGTCATTGGAAACGTACTGAATAAATCTTCACTTGGCTGTGTTCGTGCACTTTCCGAATGAAGGATATGCCCTGGCCCCACACCCCGAGGCTGCCTTTCAACTGTGCTGTGTGGGAGTCACTCTGAGTAGAGAAAGATCTGATGGATATCTCGCGAGGGAAGTGACTGAAGGGCATGAGAGAGATAGGGAGCTGTATGATATTGGCAGGAATTTGGGATTAGCCTGACGTGTTAATCATCTTTTCTGATCCCATGCATTCTCAAATTCCAGCTGGAGTGGGCCTAATGAATTAAAATCTTCTGCAAAGTATCACATCAACAGCCCCCTTTGTGGTACAACTGAATGCCTGTATCCTATAGAATCCTCTCTTGCTATTCATCGTATAGATTGTTGACTGAATTCTATATTTTACTGACTGTGTCCTATACATTCCTAGTTTCCTGTATCCTACAGGTCTCCTCTCTTGTTCTGCTTGTATTCTTGATGATCATGTTGCGTGGAGAGAAACAGTAGGCTCTTTGGGAAGGTCTGATTTTAATCACTCCTCCACTGTCATGCTAACTCACCCAGAATTTCCTGCTCTCTTCCTCTCTTCAGCTGCCCTGCTGGGACTTTCCACCCTCCAGCCCCTCCAAGAGAGGCTGTCCCGCAGCCCAGTGACGGTCATCTGGCCTTGAATTGGCTGAAGTCATGACTCCTGGCTGTATTTGGAGGGGACATCCCTTCTCATAGCGTCAGTCCGATTGGCAGGCAGACCTGTCCTTTCCTGCGGCAGTGGTCGCTATGGGGACAACAGCTGGTCCCCAAGAAGAGGAGCTAATGGAGGCCAAACTGAAGGTAAGTCCAGGGTTTCATTGGGTTGGCAGGGCCCCAGTGGGGTGGGTGGGGGGGGAAGTGAGAGGCTGTGTGGGTGTGTAAAAGAGCAGGCAGCTAGACAATGGGAACTGAAAGACTTCCAACATTCAAACCGGCCAGTGTGGGATGTACAAACATTTGGATTAGGAGCAATAGGTCACCCAACCACTCCAGCCTACTCTGCCACTTGATACGATTGTGGCTGGTCTGACTGTAGCCTCTACTTTCCTGTTTAACCCCTCTGACTTCAATCAGAAATCTGTCCACCTCAGCCTTAAAATATTCAATGCCCTCGCCTCCACTGGGGAAGAGAATTCCAAAGACGAACAACTCTCTGAGACAAATAAATTCTTTTCATCTCCGTCTTAAGTGAGAGAGCCCTTATAAGGAGAAACATTCCCTCAGCATCCCACCCTGGGAAGTCCCCTCGGTATCATATGTTTCAATATGGTCATCTCTCAATCTTCTGAACTCCAGTGAATAGAGGCCCAACCTGGTCAGCCCTTTCCTCATAAGGAAACCTCTTCACCCCATCAGGGGTGGCATAGTGGTGCAATGGTTAGCACTGCTGCCTCACAGACCAGGGGGCCGGGTTCATTCCCGGCTTGGTTCACTGTGCAGAATCTGCACATTCTCCCCATGTCTGCGTGGGTTTCCTCTGAGTGTTCCAGTTTCCCCCCACACTCCAAAGATGTGCAGATTAGGCGGACTGGCCATGGTTAATTGCCCCTTAGTGTCCCAAGATGTGTCGTTTGGATGAACTAGCTGAGGGGAATGTGTGGGGTTACGGGGACAGGGAGAGGGTCTGGGTGAGACACTCTTGTCAGAGAGTTGTTGCAACACTTGATGGGCCGAATGGCCTCCTGCACTGACGGATGCTATGATTAATTAGCCAGTTGAACCTTCCCTGAACTGCTACTAATGCAACTAATGCACACTGTGGTTGTGGGATCCTGCTGTGCAGGAAGGCTGCCACCTTTCCAGTGTGACAACAGTGAGCGTGGAAAGGTGCTGCTGGGACACACAAGTCCTCGTCGCCCTCCAGCCCATCGGCAATCCTAACTGGCGACTCCATTTGAAAAGTATGTTGTAACAGATTTGTTTGTGGGACAGAGGGATGTCTGTTTGTAACTGAAGCCCAGAGGCTGTTCACTTGACAGGAGACTCTCTCAAGTAATTCAGCGTGGCGGATATGCCTGGGAGGGGGAGGGGGAGAGGGAGAGGGGGGGTGACACAGAGTCCTGTCCAGCGTCGTTGACAGCTCCTGAAGGATAGATTACCACATCCAATCACCCCAGGGCCCACATCTCCACAAGCAACTAACATTACGCAATTAAAAGGGGCAACGTCAACTCACCAATCGGTTGGCAGCCTCTGCGACTGCATGCTAGTTTTGGGAGGGAGATTCCAGTCTCCCACGTTGTTGCCCCCGTGAAACCTGTGACACCCAGCTGTACAGCTCCTCAGCCAGTATTCCGGAGAATTCTACCCAGTGTTCTGGGGCAAGGTTCGTCACACAACCAGGGGACACAGACTCAAGCTAGGTGTCAGTTGGTGTAGAGGGGCATGAGGAAGAGCTTTTTTTTACACAGTGTGTGGTGGAATCCCCTGCCTGACTTGGTGATTGAGGCAAAGACCCTAAACCCTTTTAAAAAGTACCTGGAACTTCACCTTAAGTGCTGTAAGCTACTGAGCTATGGGTCGGGTGCAGGAAGGATTGGAAAGGACATCTGGGTGTCCTCGGACTGGCATGGATAAGATGGGCTGAATGGCCTCCTCTGCGCTAACCCATTGTTTGTGTGGAATCTTGCTGTGTGAAAACTGGCTGCAGCATTTACCAATGATCCATCGCTTAGCCAAAGAATAAAACTAAACCATTGGCTGGAAAGAGTTTCGGGATGTCCTGGGGGTCACGAAAGGAGTTATGAAAATACAGTTAGATGCTAGGATTTTACTGCTCGTCCACCCAAGGCTCGTAGGGTCTCGTCCAAGGCCAACGGGGAATGTGGTTCAGCGAGTTTCACCCACCCCAATTCCAGTAAAATTCTGGCAATAGCATCATAGAGGTTTACAGCATGGAAACAGGCCCTTCGGGCCAACTTCTCCGTGCCACCCCCTTTCTTAAATCACTAAGCTAATCCCAATTGACCTATATTCCTCTCTAGCCATCTTACCCTAAATGCTTTATAAAAGACAAGATTGTACCGCCTCTACTACTGCCTCTGGTAGCTTGTTCCAGACACTCACCACCCTCTGCCTCTCTGGACCCTTTTGTATCTCTCCCCACTCACCTTAAACCTACGCCTTCTAGTTTTAGACTCCCCTACCTTTGGGAAAGGATACTATCCACCTCATCTATGCCCCTCATTATTTTATAGCATGGGGAGGTTAAGCTACTTTTATTTTTACCACAATCTCAGTGCAGTGCTGCCTCCAATCCTGTCCAATTCTACTGTCATTACTGCTGATTCTCAAAACCTCCATCCTTGCTTTCTCTGCCTTTGAGGAGAGCTTGCTGAGAAGTCAGAGGGGATTCAGGAGGGAATTACGGAATTTCGGGCTAAGCCAGCACCTCAGCGGCCTCTGTCACCTACCCCAGCTCTACAACCCTCCCAGATTTCTGTGGCTCTCCAATTCTGGCCTCTTGAGTGTCCCCCCCACTTTCCACTGCTCCATCATCAGGCCTGGAGCTCTCAAATTTCCTCCCTCAGCCTCCCCGCCTTTCTCTCCCACTAGTGATATTATCGCTAGACTATTAATCCAGAAAATTGGCTAGTGTTCTGGGGATAGAAGCAAAATTACTGCGGATGCTGGAATCTGAAACAAAAACAAAACGCTGGAAAATCTCAGCAAGTCTGACAGCATCTGTGTAAAAAGTCTGACAACACCAGGTTTAAGTCCAACCGATTTATTTGATAGTAAATTCACTAGCTTTCGGGTTTGCTCCTTCGTCAGGTGAATGGAGAGCTCTGGCCTCAGACAGAGCATATAACAGCACAGACAGTTTACAGATTACTGATCTGTGGGCAGAGAATAGAGCCAACAAGATGTTCTTAATGTTCTGAGGACCTGGGTTCGAATCCCGTCACGGCAAATGGTGGAATTTGAATTCACATAAAAAATCCGGAATTAAGAATCTACTGATGACCATAAAACCATTGTCGGAAAAACCCATCCGGTCACTTATGTCCTTTAGGGAAGGAAATCTGCCGTCCTTACCCGGTCTGGCCTACATGTGACTCCAGAGCCACAGCAATGTGGTTGACTCTCATCTACCCCCCCAAGGGCAACTAGTGATGGGCAATAAATGCTGGCCCAGCCAGTGACGCCCATGTCCCATGAATGGATAAGAAAAAAGACGCTCCTTCAGACCAACACTTTGACTGGGAATAATGTTTCCTTCTTTGTTTTGGTGTCAAATTTTGTTTAACGATAACTATATTCACTGGAGTTTAGAAGAGTGAGAGGGGACCTCATCGAAACTTATAAAATTCCAACAGGGTTAGACAGGGTAGATTCAGAAAGAATGTTCCCAATGGTGAGGAAGTCCAGAACTAAGGGGTCACAGTTTGAGGATAAGGGGTAAACCTTTTAGAACTGAGTTGAATCTGTGGAATTCACTACCACAGAAAGCAGTTGAGGCCAAAACGATGTCTGATTTCAAGAAGAAATGAGATATAGCTCTTGGGGCTAAAGGGATCAAGGGATATGGGGGGAAGGGGGATCAGGATATTGAATTTGATGATCAGCCATGATCCAAATGAATGGCAGAGCAGGCTTGAAGGGCCAAATGGCCTACTCCTTCTAGTTTCTATGTTCCTATGTAATGCTGTTGTGAAGCATTTGAGAATGTTTTATTGAGTTAAAGGATGCTATATTAATACACAATGTTGTTGAAGGTTGGAATGATCATACATAGATTAATAGGTTTCCTGTAGTGAGTTTGATGGGCCCTTGTCATGGAGTGTCTGTGTGCAACATCCGCATGCTGAGAGCGACAGCTTTATATGGAACATCCACAAAGCAGTTCTGAAGTGATACAGAATCTCTCAAATCCATTGGTTTTAATTAATCACACTCAGTTCCCCAGGCAGGCCCGATGCATTTTCCTTGGCTGCTGTAGGTAGCCCCAGGGTAGCTAATGATACCCTGCACCTTTGACACACGTCAGCTGCTGTCTCGCGTTCTACCCTGCGGCTCCCACTGCAGGATGAGATCATGTCAAAAGAGGCTGTCTGATTGGCTGGCTTCAAGACCGCCATTTACTGGGGGCATCTTTGGTCTGACTCCGGAGTCACTCAAACCTGGGATATGGGAATATCACAGGAAACGGGTCCTGAGCGATGCCCTTATTGAATGGCGGAGCAGGCTCAAAGGGGCCAAATGGCCTCCTCCTGCTCCAAAGTCCTGTATTCCTATTTTATCCCTCGAATCTACCCGCCCTTTTGCAGTGAATAGATTCCCCCTCCGCCCACCCCATCTCCACCCAGTTCCTCATCCAACTGACGGGCTATAGTGCATGAGACAGCAGAACTGTTCAGAACAGAGTGTGTGGCAGCCTAATGCCATCTTGTTTCACACACACACACACACAGACACACACACGCACACACACACAGACACACACACGCACACACACAGACACACACACGCACACACACACAGACACACACACACACACACACACAGACACACACACACATACTAACACGCACATTCACATTAACACACACACACCAACACACACACAAACACACACATACACTAACACACACTCACGCACATACATAACACACACTCACATTAATATTAACATGCACACACACAATAACACACACACACAATATAACACACAAACAATCACACACACATAGACACATACACCAACACACACACATACGCTAACACACACTCACGCACATACATAACACACACTCACATTAATACTAACATGCACACACACAATAACACACACACAAATGCACACATACACACACACTCACACACTAACATATATACACATTCACACTAATACACACATACGTACACTCGCACACTTACCCACACACATGCACACTAACGCACACAGTTTCACATACATACTCACATACACGCACACACTCACACGTACATACACTAACACGCACTAACATACTCACACTTTCACATACACACACTCAGAGTGAGATTTTGTCATGTTCTCTCATCCTCAGGCAGACACTCATGATCGTGTTCACACAGATGTACAGACACATATTTAAAATACAGCTGTCTGGCGAGACGTTACAGCTGGTTCCTCTCAAGTGGACACGGAATTCTTGAGGTAGGTTTGTACAGTTTGTTGCTGTTTCGGACCCCAGCGGACAGTGGTGTTGTTTCCACAACTCCTCAGTTGCAGCACTCACATCAGCCGAGCGTGCGGCTGGGAGTCTGCGCTCTCTATCTGAACCTATTACAGAGTGTGTCACTCAAAGGCACATATACCTTCCACGTGCCTGTGTCAGAGACGGTGCAGCTGCAACATATTGTACCCTCTGCTTGAATGAGGTTTCTCAGGGGAACGTGGAAGCACAAAAGCAACGTTGTGAGATATCAGGAATGTAGGATCAAGAGGAGGCCATTCAGTCCCTCTAACTCCTTCTGCCATTCAATCAAATCATGGCTGATCCGCAATTCACCAAAACATCACCGGCTCCAAAGATTGAAATTCGATGTTCTAGAACTTTCTGGACCTCAAAATGTCCCAGTGTGCTTTTCAACAAATGGAAGTGCTTTTAAAGTGTAGTCACTATTGTAATGTCGGTCATGAATGCAATCCAATCCGTCACACAAACCAATCTCCCATCCACTGACTCTATCTACATTTCCCGCTGTCTCGGCAAAGCAGACAGCATAATCAATGACCGCACACACCCCGGACATTCCCTCTTCCACCTCCTTCCATTTGGGAAAAGATATAAAAGTCTGGGGTCACTCACGTACTAACTGACTCAACATAGAACATAGAACACTACAGCACAAACAGGCCCTTCGGCCCTCAAGTTGCGCCGATCATATCCATACCTACCAGGCCATAGAACTATCTGTAACTCCCAATCCCATTA
Organism: Carcharhinus amblyrhynchos; assembly: GCF_965287045.1. Lineage (NCBI taxonomy): Eukaryota > Metazoa > Chordata > Chondrichthyes > Carcharhiniformes > Carcharhinidae > Carcharhinus > Carcharhinus amblyrhynchos. The sequence continues at coordinate 2,838,228 of NC_137338.1, read as the reverse complement.
AATCCCATGTACTCATCCAGAAGTCTCTTAAAAAGACCCCCAGCGAGTTCACCTCTACAACCACCAACGGCAGCCGATTCCACTCACCCACCACCCCCTGAGTGAAAAACTTACCCCTGACATCTCCAACTTACCCCTGACATCAAGAACAGCTTATTTCCTGTTGCGATGAATGGACCTATCTTGCACTAAGTTGATCTTTCTCTACATCCTAGCTATGACTGTAACGTCACATTCCACACTCTCTCCTTTCCTTCTCTATGAACGGTATGTCTTGTCTGTATACTGCGCAAGAAACAATGTATACCAATACACAATCAAATTAAATCAAACATGACAGTCAGTTTGTGCACAGCAACCTCCTACATGCAGCAATGTGATGACTGAGAGTTAAATATTGGCCAGGGCTCCGGGGAGAAGTCCACCGCTCTTCCTCAAAGTAGCACCGTGAGAGTTTTACATTCCACATGAGGGAGGAGCCTCAGTTTAACGTCTCATTTCAAAACAGCGCCTCCAACAATGCAGGACTCCTTCAGTACTGCGCTCCAAGTTGTCCGCCTGAATTGTGCACTCAACGATTCCTGAGGCCCAATGGCAGCAGAAAGCCACCTTACACACGGGGAGGAAGAGGTGTTCCAGAGGAGGGGGAGGAGGAGAGGTGGAAGGGCTGCAGACAACCCCAGCACCACGTACAACAGGATACTCCGACAATATGTGCTCCTCGCTGGCAAAGTGTGCATTCCATCAACTAGCAATATCCTGTGTTGACAAGCCATTAATAAGAAGCTGCTCACTCTCCCACACGCACCGGACTCGGTCTGAATTATATTACAACATTCAACCCACAAACCAACACTGACTTATTGTTTAACCCTTTCCCCTGCCATGCGACTATCGCCTACGGCGTGCTTGCCTTCTCCGGAGAGGCACTGAGTTTAAAAATTGGCAAGTCACGTATATGTATATTCTTTATAGAACCTTAGTTAGGCCGCACTTGGAATATAGTGTTCAATTCTGGTCACCACATTACCAGAGGAATGTGGTGGCTGGGTGGCGTTGTAGTTAGGCTGCTGCCTCACAACGCCAGTGACCCCGCTTCCATTTCCAGCTTGGGTCACTGTCTGTGTGGAGTTTGCACGTTCTCCCTGAATCTGCGAGGGTTTCCTCTGGATACTCCGGTTTAAGTAGTTTATTTATTAGTCAGAAGCAAAGCCTGCATTCACACTGCAATGAAGTTACTGTGAAAATCCTCTAGTCGCCACACTCTGGAGCCTGTTTGGGTTACACTGAGGGAGAATTTAGCACGGCCAATGCACCCTAACCAGCATGTCTTTCGGACTGTGGGAGGAAACCGGAGCACCCGGAGGAAACCCACTGGGAGGACTTGCAGACTGTGTACAGACAGTGACCCAAGTCATAAGAACATAAACATAAGAACATAAGAAATAGGAGCAGGAGTAGGCCATCCAGCCCTTCGAGCCTGCCCCGCCATTCAATAAGATCATGGCTGATCTGTCGCTGCTCAGTTCCACTTTCCCGCCCTCTCCCCATAACCCTTAATCCCCTCTCTTACCAAAAACCCATCAACCCGCGTCTTAAAAATATTTAGCGAGGCAGCCTCCACCACTTCAACGGGCAGAGAATTCCAGAGATTCACCACCCTTTGAGTGAAGAAGTTCCTCCTCAACTCCGTTCTAAACCGCCCCCCTTTTATCTTGAGGCTATGCCCCCTAGTCCTATTGTCTTTTTTGAGCGGGAAGAGTCTTTCCACCTCTATCCTATCCATCCCATTCATCATCTTATATGTCTCAATGAGATCTCCTCTCATTCTTCTAAACTCTAACAAGTACAAGCCTAGTTTATTCAGCCTCTCCTCATAGCTCAACCCCCTCAACTCCGTTTTGAAACTCACTGGTTTTGAACCCGGGTCCCTGGCGCTGTGAGACAGCAGCACTAACCACTGAGCCACGTGGGTGGGGGTGGGGGGAGAGAGAGAGAGAGGAGGAGGATCCAGTTATTGAGTTGGATGATCAGCTGTGACTGTGAAGAATGGCGGAGCAGACTCAAAGGTCCTCCCCCTGCTCCTTTTTTTTAATATATTTTTGTGTAACTGGTGAACTCTTTCCCAGGGCTGGCATGGGCCCAGTGGGCTGAATGGTCTCCCCCCATGCTGCAAGCTTCAATGATTTCTGTCTCCGATGCTGCTAAGCTTAGCTCTCTGTACAGCTGCCGAAATGTGTGTCTCCCACACTCTGGGGGAAGATAACTCACCATGACCGAGCCGTTCAAATCTCCCCAAAGAATCCAGCCCTGACCCCTCCAACCCGACAGACATTAATATAACCCTGGCACCACTCAAACACTTCCTGTAAGAACAGTCTATTAGGACAGAGCTGGTCTATAATTAAAGGATCACCCTCCGAGTATCTAGACAGAGACAGAACCCTCTCCCTCAGACAGGCCAGCCAGTCTGAAGCCCACCACTCTCTCAACTCCACATGATTAAAGAAGTTATAGAAGCAACAAAAGTAGATTTACAAGGATGATACCAGAAGCAGGAGGGTTTATTTATTCCGAAAGCTTGAACTGACTGGGACTCTGCACTCCAGAATGCAGAAGGTTAAGGGAGTGACCTGATATAGAGGTCTTTGAGATTATGCAAAAAAAAATGAAAAAAAAGAGGATGATGTTTGCTCTCATGGGGGAGAGCAGAACCAGGGGCCATAAATATATAAGATAGTCACCAGTAAACCCAATCGGGAATTCAGGAGAAACCTCTTTATCCAGAGAGTGTGTGGAACTCGCTACCAAGGGGACTGGCTGAGGTGAATAGTGCAGATACATTTAAAGGGAAGCTGGGTAAACACATTAAAGAGAGAAGAGGGTGAGAAAGCGGGGACTGACAGACCAGTTAGCCTGACATCAGTCAACAGGAAAACTCCAGAATCTGTTATTAAGGGAGTCAAGGTAGATAGAGAGTTCAAATCTCAGCCCTGGATTCAATCAGAAAGCCAGAAGTCCACAAGACCATAAGACATCACTCACTAGCCAGTCTATTGCACATCCCTAGTTGCCTCTTGGAGGGCAGTTAAGCATCAACCACATTGCTGTGGCTCTGGAGTCACATGTAGGCAGACTGGGTAAGGACAGCAGATTTCCTTCTTTAAAGGACATTAGTGACCCAGATGGGTTTTTCCGACAGTCGACAATAGTTTCATGGTCATCTGTCGATTCTTAATGTCAGATGTTTAAAAAATTTAATTCAAATTGCATCATCTGCCTTGGCGGGATTCGAACCCAGGTTCCTATATAAAAGTAGAGAAGCGTTGTTGCAATTGTATAGGGTGTTGGTGGGACCACAGCTGGAGTATTATGTCCAGTGTTTGTCTGTTTATTTGAGGAAAGATGTGGTGGCATTGGAGGATGTTCACCAGATTGATTCTGGGGTTAAAAGGATTGGTGTATGAGGAGGAATTAAAGAGTTTGGGCTTGTACTCGCTGGAGTTTAGAAAAGTGAGAGAGGATCTGATCGAGGTATCTACAATTTTCAAAGGGGTTGATAAAGTAAATGTAGATAAAATGGTTCCTCTGGTTGGACAATCTGGAACAAGAGGTCACAGGGTATAGGTTCAGAGGCGGTAGATTTGAAACTGAGATGAGGAGGAACTACTTCTCAAAGAGGGCGGTGAATTTGTGGAACTCACTGTCCCATTGTGCGGTGGAGACTGGATCGTTGAATGGTTTCAAGAAGGAGATAGATATGTTTTGCTTAAAAAAAGAGAAAAGGAGACATGGGGAAGAGGTGGGGAGGTGGATTTGAGGCCAGGGAGAGATCAGCCATGATCTGATTGAATGGCAGAGCAGGCTCAAAGAGCTGAATTTGCCTATCTGCTCCCAATTCCTATGTTCCTATCATTCTTTGAGGAGATCACAGAATCCGACAGTGCAGGAGGAGCCATTCGGCCCATCGAATCTGCACCGACACCAATCCCACCCAGGCGCTATCCCCATAACCCCATGCATTTACCCTAGCTAGTCCCCCGACACTAAGGGGCAATTTTAGCATGGCCAATCCACTAACCCACACATCTTTGGACTGTGGGAGGAAACTGGAGCACCCGGAGGAATCCTACACAGACACAGGGAGAACAAGCAAACTCCACACGATAGTCATGCTAGGCGGAAATCGAACCTGTGTCCCTGGCGCTGTGAGGCAGCAATGCTAACCACTGTACCATCGCACCATCCCTGATGCACAGGAATTTTCCTGGTGTCCTCGCCAATATTAATTCTTAAATTAATATCACAAGAGACAAGATCATTCATAGTCATTATAGCTTTGCTGTTTATGGCAGCTTGCTGTGCTTAATTTCGCTCTTGTGTTGTTTTTCATGGGATGTGGGCATCACTGATAAAGCCAACATTTGCTGCCCATCCCTAATTGTCCTTGAGGAGGCAGTAGTGAGCCACCTTCTTGAATCATTGCTGTCCATTGAGTGCAGTTGCACCCACAAAAACCAAACAAGAGTAGTTTTTTCACAACTTTGTAGTTGTTCCCTTGCGGCAGTTGTCCTGGAGAATTAAATTTTTATTTCTGCTGATTCCACTGGAGTTTAGAAGAATGATGGGTGTTCTCATTCAGAGATATAAAAATTCATAGCGGGATTGACAGGACATAAGCTGAAAGGTTCTCCTCCCCTGGCTGGAGAACGTAGAACATAGGATCCAGAAATTGGCCCTCCCCAGAGTGAGGTGTTGGTTGTGCACCTTTGGAATCGTGGAGAGGTGTGGATACCTAGTGATTGTATATATTGACCGAGATTGATGGGTTTGGAGTGACTAAGGTAGATAAGGATATGGGATAGTACAGAGAGAGCGGAACTGAGATAGTGGATCAGCCGTGATTGTATTCAAGCCTGATCAGGAGGGCCAATTCTTCTGTTCTCTTTGCAGCCATCATTCCTTGGCTCTTCTTGTTCTCTGAAGTGATGGCATAGCCGGAGAAGCTAGGGAACCGGCAAAAATGCAACTTGGCAGCATCGCAAACACGGCCACAGACAACGACGAGGCAGAGGATCCAAAAGTGCACCAAATCTGTCTCCCATGTGGAACAAGACCAACTTATGTGGTCAAACAGACCTTGGGAAAGGAAGGGGAGACAGGTGAAGCAGGCTGTAGGGAAGATGGAAAGTGGGGATTTTACTTGGCGGCAGGGTTGATGAGGAGGAATTATTACATCACCGTTCCTTCATTGTCCTTGGTGAGAACTAATTTCTTCAGCCAAAGGGTAGTGAATTTGTGGAACTCTTTGCCGCAGAAGGCTGGGGAGGCCGGGTCATTGAGTGTCTTGAAGACAGAGATAGATAGGTTCTTGATTAATAAGGGGATCAGGGGAAAAGGCAGGAGAATGGGGATGAGAAAAATATCAGCCATGATTGAACGGCGGAGCAGACTCGATGGGCCGAGCGGCCTAATTCCTATGTCTTATGGTTGATTCTGCTCAAGGTGATTTCAATGCCTCGGTGCCAGTGGGATACAGAGAGTTATTATTTAATCTCGAGAATCAACCCAAATCACAACTGAGTCAATGGGAGCGCCACCTCGGCTTTGATTGACAGCAGCCGGGAGGCTGTAAATATTGGATTCTCTTTGAGCCTCGTCCCCACCATCCCCCCTCTCCACAGCAAGAAGGCTCGGCATTGCAAATTATGCTCAACTTATGGGGATAATTACCTGGTGCCTGGGAACATCTTTGGAGAGAGCTAGGTGTTATGCAAATGGAGCACGTGAATAATTTAAATTTTCAAGGGGTTCCTGGGAGTCGCTGCTGACAGGGAGCCCAGGGGAGCGCCTGCTTTCTCCCCCACCACACAATTACTTCAAGCTTCTGCCTGATTATTGATGCACGTCAGCACCGGTCTCCCATTACCTTTGACCTTGTTTGCAAGTCAACACATTTGTGCAACTGGCTGCCTGAAATAATTGTTTTGTAAAGAATGCGAGGGACGATGGTTGGTTCAAAACAGCCAGATTTTTCATTGCTCTGTAATGTTTGAGTGCGTAGTTTTGTGTATCTTTTCTTCAACAGGGAGGAGCCAGTCATTGGCCTCAATGTTCACTGTCTTTTCCGAACCATCAGCTGATACATCCACTCCCTCCACCACCGATGCACAGTGACAGCCCTGTGTACCGTCCACAAGATGCACTGCAGCAAGGCTCCTCTGATAGCTCCCTCCAAATCTACGACCCCTACCATCTAGATGGGCAATGGCAGCAGATGCACGGGAAATACCAGTCCTGACTTGGAAATATATCACCGTTCCTTCACTGTCGCTGGGTCAAAATCCTGGGAGTTCCTTCCCTGTCAGCATACTTAGACCATAAGATGTAGCAGCAGAAATAGACCATTCGGCCCATCGAGTCTGCTCTGCCATTCCATCCTGGCTGATATGTTCCTCAACCCCATTCTCCTGCCTTTTCCCCATACCCTTTGATCCCCTTACCGTTCAAGAACCTGTCTCTGTCTTAAGTATGTTAGAATAAAACAAATGAGAACATTGGATCTGTTGTGGTGTGGCCAATGGTAACATGCTGTAAGGGTCAGCTGACCCAGTAAACTATGTAACCAATGACAAAATGATGTGGCACTCAGCTGACCTGCTGACTCTGTGTAGATAAGAAGCAGGTGGCTTTATGGGAGCTTGGAATGGCCCAGGGTGGGGCCTCAAGTGTTGGAGTAATGAAGTTTCTTCATTAAATCTTTCTCTTTGATTTATAAGTTGGAGTAAGTTTTGTTTTATTTTGTTGCCTAGAAATGAAGAGTTCCTTCTGATGGATCAACAAAATACACTCAGTGGCCTAGCCTCCACAGCCTTCTGTGGCAATGAGTTCCACAGATTCACCATCCTCTGGCTGAAGAAATTCTTCCTCACCTCTGTTTCAAAGGGTGGCCCCTTTACTGCGCCCTCAGATCCTAGTCTCTCTGACTAATGGAAACACCTTCCCCACACCCACAGCACCAGGGACTCGTGTTCAATTTTGGCCTTGGGTGATTGTCTGTGCAGAGCCTGCATGTTCTCCCCGTGTCAGTGTGGGTTTCCTTCGGGTGTTCTGATTTCCTCCCACAGTCAAAAGATGTGCAGGTTAGGTTAATTGGCCATGCTAAATTGCCCCATAGTGTCAGGGGAACCAGTAGGATAAATACGTCAGGTTAAGGAGATAGGATGCAGGTGGGATTGTGGTCAGTGCAGACTCAATGGGCCAAATGGCCTCCTCACCTATACCCTACCTCCTTAACTCCATGTATTTATCCTACTGGTCGCCCTGACACTATGGGGCAATTTAGCACGGCCAATTAACCTAACCTGCACATCTGTAGAAATTCTACGATTCTATCCAGGCCCACCTCGAGGACTGCAGTAATTAAAGGAGACAGCTCACCATCACCTTCTCCAAGGGCAATTTGGGATGGGCAATAAATGCTGGTCTAGCCAATGATGCCCATATGCCAGGGACCAATAGGGGTAAAAAAAAGGGGCACGGTTTGAACCCAATCCAAGCATTGTGAAGAATGGAGCCAGAGCCCTGAATGGCATCCAACACAAGCTTTACAGCCAGTTCATTTATCTCATGGCCCATACAACACAGGAGCGATAGAACATAGAACATAGAACACTACAGCGCAGAACAGGCCCTTCGGCCCACGATGTTGCGCCGACCAGTTAAAAAACAATGACCCACTAATCTAAACCAATCCCTTTTCGTCCATAAACCTATCCACGGATCTCTTAAACGCCCCCAAACTAGGCGCATTTACAACTGCAGCAGGCAGGGCATTCCAATCCCTCACCACCCTCTGGGTAAAGAACCTACCCCTGACATCCGTCCTATAACTACCCCCCCTTAATTTAAAGCCATGCCCCCTCGTGCTAGCTTTCTCCATCCGAGGAAAAAGGCTATCACTGTCCACCCTATCTAAACCTCTAATCATCTTATATGTTTCAATAAGGTCTCCCCTTAGCCGCCTTCTTTCTAGCGAAAACAACCCCAAATCCCTCAGTCTCTCCTCATAGGACCTTCCCTCCATACCAGGGAACATCCTGGTAAACCTCCTCTGCACCCTCTCCAAAGCCTCCACATCCTTCCTGTAATGTGGGGACCAGAACTGCACACAGTACTCCAAGTGCGGCCGCACCAGAGTTGTGTACAGTTGCAACATGACGCTGCGACTCCTAAATTCAATCCCCCTACCAATAAACGCCAAGACACCGTATGCCTTCTTAACAACCTTATCTACTTGATTCCCAACTTTCAGCGATACTCCAAATGGCTTCATAATTCCAACATCCTCCCACCTTGCTGACTAGTGTACCCACCATGCCATGGATGAAGATGGCTACGTCTGGTGTCAGCCTGTGAACACTTCCACTCTCTTCACACTGATCAAGAGAAGAATGTTACAACATACAAATGATGAGAAAACCATTCTGCAGACTGTTAACCAGCCCACTGATCCCTCCTACATGTTGTCTTTGCACAAAACATTCAGGAGTTCAGTAGTCTGCAGCAGGGTGGCACGGTGGTTAGCACTGCTGCATCACGATGCCAGGGACATGGGTTCAATTCCTGACTTGGGTCACTGTCTGTGTGGAGTTTGTACGTTCTCCCCGTCTCTGCGTGGGTTTCCTCCAGGTGCTCTGGTATCCTCCCACAGCCCAAAGATATGTGGGTTGGGTGCATTGGCCATGCTAAATTGCTCCTTAATGTTGCAAGATGTGCAGGTTAGGGGGATTAGCGGGGTAAATGCGTGCGGTTACAGGCATAGGGCTTCGGGGGATGAGGATTCTCGGTCGGAGAGTCAGTGCAGACTCAATGGGCTGAATGGCCTCCTCCTGCACTGTAGGATTCTATGATGCTGCCTCCATCTATCCTATCCTATCCTGTCCATACCTGTCCAACTGAGAGTTACTGATTGATCTGGAACGCAGTGCTGGTTTATTGGCTGTCTGGTTACCTGATAGAGCACAACTCCCTGGTTTTAATCTTATTGGAATGTCCTTGCCTCTCTCACAAACGGCACGGGGGGGGGGGGGGGGGGGGGGTGGGGGGGGGGGGTGTGTTGGTGAGTGGTCCCGTCTGAAGATGTGAATTCAAATCCCCTTGCAGCATTTTGCAAACTTGAGTTGAGTTCTGATGTGTTTTCATAGAAACCCAACTGGCTCACCACTCTGGCAGACTTGGTACGCTGGTTCTGTTCTCTCTCCACAGATGCTGCCAGACCTGCTGAGATTTTCCAGCATTTTCTGCTTTTGGCTCAACCCCGTGTCTTGGGGGGTGAGGGGGAGGAAATCTACCTCCCTTATCCACCCTGAGTCTGTGCATGGCGCCAGTCCCACACCAACAAGCTGGGCTATTAACTGTTGATTGAAACAGCCATTTGGCCGGATCGTTCCAATATCGAAACCCGTGACCAACACAGTGCAAATTCACTCCACATGAATACACTTACAACAGTACGTCATTGGCTATAAAACACCTTGGGGTGTCCTGAGTTTGCAATAGGCGTGAAATAAATAGTCTTAAGTTTATTTATTAGTGTCACAAGTAGGCTTACATTAACACTGCAATGAAGCTACTGTGAAAATCCCCTAGTCGCCACACTCCGGCGCCTGTTGGGGTACATGGAGGGAGAATTTAGCACGGCCAATACATCTAACCAGCACATCTTTCAGACTATGGGAGGAAACCGGAGGAAACCCATGCAGAGACGGGGAGGATGTGCAGACTCTGCACAGACAGTGACCCAAGCCGGGAACTGAATCCGGGTCCCTGGCACTGTGAGGCTGGAGTGCTAACAACTGCGCCACCGTGCCGCCCCACTCGTTACCTATTTCTCTTTCTTCCCACTTCCTTTCTCTCCCCCCACCACCCCCCGTGCCAATAAGCCTCAAGATTCAAAGGAGGGCGGCAGGGATAGGAGTTAAACCAGCTCTCGCCTGCTGATTGCCATTTGGACCGGCGCACCATGGCAGGCTGCCAGACGGAATTAACAGGGGCAGAAAGAGGAACAAGGGGACGAGGTGCTGGTTTAGGGGCTGGGGGAGGGGGGGGTGCAAAATCGGAGGAGAGGGAAATGGGAGGGAATTTTTAAAAAAATGAGCAATCGCCAAAGAGGGAAAATGCAGGTAATCCAATTAAAGCTCCCTTCAATTAGACCCGATGTTCAAACAGTGTCCCTCTTCACAAGAAGCTTGCAAGCTCCTGCAGTCACTAATTACTCACAACTCCTTCACTATAATTACTGCTGCTGGGTTGAAAAGTCTATTGAACACAAGGAAATAAAAGGGACAGAGAGAGGGGGAGAGGGAGGGAGGAAGGGCAGTTTTACTTTAGGCTGGGGGTGCTATTGTAAAGAAACCTGAGACCGAAACGCTCAGTGTTGGTTTGGAGACAAAATAATAGGAAAATATTCGAGCAATGCAGCTTGCAACCACAGCGAACAGGAGAATTTCACTTTTGGCAGTCCCTATCTCTCACCTCTGTTCATACAATTATCCCATCAAAGCAGCTTGAAGCAGCAAATAAGGGATAGATCGCGGCACTCGGTATGCAGACAGAGTTTATTAGACAACATAAATAAAAGGAATGTTTAGCTTTTTAGCTGCGTACTCTGGGACTCAAAAGATCACCAAATCCCTTTCATATTGCTGTCTATCAGCAGCCAGCCTTTGTTCTTGTCTATTGTTAATCTTTCTCCTTTAATTAAATGTTTTTTTGGGAACATACCAAGCCAGTACTGAACACTGAGCTCTCTGCAGCCTCCTCTCGCTTGGCCCCGAGGCCACAGATGCGAGCTGGGTCAGGGCTCCACTCTCATTGTTCTATCTCCCTTCTCCACACAGAGAGGTGACTGCGTTGCTGTAGCGCCCTTTCCCAATGTTCGACAGCCACCTGAAGGCAACCACGTGCTTCTTGACGTATGGTCGCTGTTGTTGTGTCGGAGGCATGTGCGTTTCGACAGAGTGTTGGGCAGAGAGACCCCAAATCCAGCAGCAAGCGCGTGGTGTACAGAGCAGCTGTGGTTCCCACCCTCGTGTGTGCATCAGAAACATGAACATACAGCAGGCACCTCAAATCGCTGGAGAGATATCACCAACACTGCCTCTGCAAAATCCTGTAAATCCACTGGCAGGATAGGCGTACCAATGTCCGTCCCAGGTCGATGTCCCCAGTAGCGAGGCACTGGTCATTGTCCATACATCCGACACAACAGTCTCAAAATAAGTACTCTGCTCGGAGCTCTGAGGGCAGAGGAAATGCAACAAGGACACTCTGAAAGACTCCCTAAACAAGTACAAAATCTCCCATCGACACATGGTTAATCGCTTGCCTTAGAGGAGAGAGGTACAAAAGGGTCCAGAGGGGCAATTTTTTCACATCAGAGGGTGGTGAGTGTCTGGAACAAGCTGCCGGAGGTAGTAGTAGAGGTGGGTACAATTTTATCTTTTAAAAAGCATTTAGACAGTTACATGGGTACGATGGGTATAGAGGGATATGGGCCAAATGTGGGCAACTGGGATTACCTTGGGGGTTTTAAAAAGGACAGCATGGAAAAGTTGGGCCGAAGGGCCTGTTTCCATGCTGTTAACCTCTACGACTCGATGACACAAACTAAAGAAGCGTCCATGAAGGCACCCATCATCCTTTTGTTTAAGTTTAAAGCGTTCGGGTACACTGAGGGAGAATTTAGCACGGCCAATGCAGCTAACCAGCATGTCTTTCAGACTGTGGGAGGAAACCGGAGTATTTGAAGGAAACCCATGTTGACATGCGGAGAACATGCAGACTCCGCACAGACAGTGACCCAATCCCTGGCGCCCTGAGGCAGCAGTGCTAACCACTGTATGGAGCCGGCACCTTCTCCCCGTGTCTGCGTGGGTTTCCTTCGGGTACTCTGGTTTCTTCCCACAGTCTGAAAGACGTCCTGGTTAGGTGCATTGGCCGTGCTAAATTCTCCCTCAGTGTACCCGAGTGTGGCAACTCGGGGATTTTCACAGTAACTTCGTTGCAGAATTAATGTAAGCCGGCTTGTGACACTAATAAATAAAATTTAAAACTTGAGAGAAGGTCTAGTCAAGTAATGTGAGACTGTGCAGAGTTGGGTAATGTGAGGGAGGTGGGAATGTCTCAGTAATGATGCAGATACAGGGTGGGGACCTTTACTTGGCGGTGTGGGGGGAGGGGGGGTCATAAAAAAGTACATAGAAATGTGGAAAATAGGCGCAGGGGGAGGCCATTTTGCCCTTCGAGCCTGCTCCACCATTCATTATGGTCATGGCTGATCTCCAACTCAATAGGCTGATCCCACCTTCCTCCTATATCCTTTGACCCTCTTCACACGAGAGCTGTATCTAACTCCGTCTTGAAAACATTCAATGTTTTGGCCTCAACTGTTTTCTGTGGTAGAGAATTCCACAGGCTCACCACTGTCTGGGTGAAGAAATCTCTCCTCATCTCTGTCCTAAACAGTCTAGCCTGTATCCACAGGCTGTGACCCCTGGTTCTGGACTCACCGTTGGGAAAATCCTTTTTGCCCGTACACTGCCTAACCCTGTTAGGATGTTATGTTTTTGTAGATTGTACACAGAACACTGCAGCACAAACAGGCCCTTCAGCCCACAAGTTGTGCTGATCATATCCCTACCTACCAGGCCTATCTATAACTGTCAATCCCATTAAATCCCATCTACTCATAGAATCCTACAGTGCAGAAAGAGGCCCTTCGGCCCATCAAGTCTGCACCGAACACAATCCCACCCAGGCCCTACCCCCATATCCCTACATATTATACCCTCTAACCTACGCATTCCTAGACACTAAGGAGCAATTTCTTAGCACGGCCAATCAACCTAATCTGCACGTCTTTGGACTGTGGGAGGAAACCAGAGTACCCGGAGGAAACCCACGCAGACACGAGGAGAATGTGCAAACTCCACACAGACAGTGACCCGAGCTGGGAATCGAACCCAGGACCCTGGAGCTGTGAAGCAGCAGCACTAACCACTGTGCTACCGTGCCGCCCCACTCATCCAGAAGTCTCTTAAAAGACCCCAATGATTTCACCTCCACCACCACCGACGGCAGCCGATTCCACTCACACACCACCCTCAGTGAAAAACTTACCCCTGACACCTGTGTCCTCTCGTAGCGATCATTTCAGCCCTGGGAAATAGCCTCTGAGAATCCACCCTATCTACCCATTATAGATGGGTTACACTCATAACAGTAACTCTCATGAATAATTGTAAAACTCTTTCCTCTCCGGTGAACTCTGTGGGCGGAATTCTCCGATCCCGCCTGCCACGGGAATCAGAGTGGGCGGAGGTACACCATGCAATGGTCCCCTGCCTGGGGAGGTAAGTCATATTCCCTCTGCCCCTCAATTGTTCTACCAGTGTTCAGTCCCTTTAAATTTTACGGCAGTGGGGTGCTGGGGTGGGTGCAGACATACCCAGTATCTGTCACAGAGTGTGATGTCTTCAAGACGGGCACCCTGCCACCTATCTGTGCAGTTTAGTGAGAAATCGGAGCCTTGGGCTGGCACTGCCGTAGCTGTCCCGAGGGAATGCTGCACTGTCAGAGGTGCCATCTTTCGGGTGACATGTTAAACTCGTGTCCCGTTGGTGTCTCAGAGACTACAAAGCAAGAAACTACAAAAAGTCGTGAATGTAGCCCAATCCATCACTCAGACCAGCCTCCCATCCATTGACTCCGTCTACACTTTCTGCTGCCTCGGAAAAGCAGCTGGCATAATTAAAGACCCCCACGCACCCCGGACGTTCTCGCTCCCACCTTCTTCCACTGGGAAAAAGATGCAAAAGTCTGAGGTCACGGACCAACCAACTCAAGAACAGCTTCTTCCCTGCTGCTGTCAGACTTCTGAATGGACCTACCTCGCATTTCTCTCCACCCTAACTATGACTGTAACACTACATTCTGCACCCTGTCCTTTCCTTCTCAGTGAACAGTATGCTTTGTATAGCACACAAGAAACAATATTTTTCACTGTATGCTAATACATGATAATAAATCAAACCAAATCAGGTGAATGAGAAGGTTCAGCATCTTGACAAAGGGCAGAGGGAGCTCTCCCCAGGGTCCCGGAAAATGTTTATCCCTCAACCCACACCACAAACCAATGCAACTGAAGAATCTCTGGCACCTCCAGTGAAAAAGGAATCCCTTTGAAGAGCAGAGCTGTTAAAATGGAGTCGGTTGGCATGCAACACAAGCCCACAACCAACAAACTGGGGGCGTGATGGGTTTTCTGCTTTTCTGGGTTGTGTGGCTTAAGGAAGGAACTTTGATCAGACTCTGGGAGACTCCCTGTTGCCTTTCGCCGAGTTTATTTTCATTATTTGTTTTCAGGGTGTTGCTGACAAGGCCAGGATTTAATGTCTAGCCTTTGCTGGCCCTCGAGAGGGTGGCGGTGAGCTGCCTTTTGAACTGGTGCAGTTCCTGCGACCAGGGTACACCCATGGCGAGGGGACACCCACAGTGAGGGTACACCCACGGTGAGGGTATACCGACCCATGGTGAGGATATACCCATGGTGAGAGGACACCCACGGTGAGAGGACACCCATGGGGAGGGTCTATCTGCACTGTGAACCTTTCACCTCTGAGTGATGATGGACATGGAAAACTTTCCATTTCACCCCTAGCTCTCTCACTGACCAGCTTGAAACTGTGGCCCCCAGTCACTGACACACGAACTAGCGGAAACAGGATATCCTTCTTTACCGAGTCGAGAAGAGAACCCCCTCTCCTTTCCTTCTCTATGAGTGGTATGCTTTGTCTGCACAGCACACAGGAAACAATACTTTTCACTGTATGTTCATACATGGGACAATAACAAATCAAATCAAAAATTGTTCAGCATTTTGAACATCTCGATAAGGTGACTGTTTAATCTCTGCTCCAAGGGGAGGAAGTACAATTTCTCCAATCTTTCCTTGTATCTAAAATTCCTCATTCCTGGGATCATTCCAGTCAATGTCCTTTTATCGAATCTCAACCGTGCAGAAGAGGCCATTTGGCCCATTGGGTCTGTGCCAGCTCTCTGACAGAGTATCTTACCCAGGTAAGGTCACAAGTAGGCTTCCAACAACACCGCAATGAAGTTACTGTGAAAATCCCCTAGTGGCCACACTCCGGCGCCTGTTTGGGTACACCGAGGGAGAACTGAGCGTGGCTAATGCACCTAACCCACATATCTCCGGACTGTGGGAGGAAACCAGAGCACCTGGAGGAAACCCACCCAGACACAGGGAGAGCGTGCAGACCCCACACAGATAGTGGCCCTGAGACTGGAATCAAACCTGGGCCCCTGTGAGGCAGCAGTGCTAACCAGCGTGCTGCACATTTTCCATCCTGTGAGAGTACCCGCTCTCTGAATCCACCCCTATCTGATTAGTGCCAACACAGCTGGCAGCTCGGCCTGTGAGAGGGCGTGTGACATTGTGAGATTTGTCGGGGAGTTCCAGAATCTCTCTCCCTTACCATTCAGTCCATTAACCTCTGCACCCTGCGTCCCTCCTTTTGTTCTCTCCGCACTGTTTCTCCACTAACAGGCCTGATTGTGCCACAGTTTCTGGTTCGACTGAAGGGTCCACACCCCGATAACCTGAACCCCACAGTTCCTCTCTCCGTTTGCTGTATTCCAACCCTTGCTGTTTCTCATGCAAAATTCCAGCAATTCTGCATCTTCCTCCCTGTAAATTTGTTTAAGCAACTCTTTCTTATTTCACCGTGCGGACAGAAGCTCGAAAGACCAGTGGAGGACAGGGCCTTAAACCCGGAGAGCAGACCTCGTGCTGGGTCCTCGGGTCACTGCACTGCCATGTAGTCAGACTGTTCCCAGGCTCCGCTTATCTTTTTGGCCTAAAGCAGGAGGCTTCTTACACACTCCAGCTCTAATTCTTTCAAGATGTTGGCTCTTGTTCAGGATGTTGGTCAGATGTTGCTCCGTTCCGTCCGCCACTCTCCAGCCCCGTCTTCTTTGTTTGTTATTTTCCTTTCTCTCCACTTTCCTCTTCAATACTTCTTAGCGCACCTTCTCCACCTAACCTCCCCGTCTCAGCGCTAAATCGCAGGGGATTGTCAGGGTTAATTCTCCCTATCGTTCTGAGGATATAGCTGGTGCGGGCAAGGCCAGCTTTAACCAATACTGGAGTCACGTACAGGCCCAGGCTGAGCTGTGACAGCAGGTCCCTGTGCTGAGGAACTACAGAACCCTGGAATCCCTCCAGTGCTGAAGGGGATGTATGAGGCAGTGGGTGCTGGAACTCCCTGCTGGGGAGGTAGTGGAAGCAGATATAGTAGTCAGTCTTACGGGGCGTCTGGACAAATACATGAATAGGGTGGAAATGAAGGGATACGGTCCCCGGAAGGGTAGGAGGCTTTAGTTCAGTCAAGCAGCATGGTCAGTGCAGGCCAGGTGGGCCGAAGGGCCTCTTCCTGTGCTGTAATTTTCTTTGAGACTATTCGGCCCATCGAGTCATAGACATAGAACATTACAGCGCAGTACAAGCCCTTCGGCCCTCGATGTTGCGCCGACCAGTGGAACCAATCTAATGACCCTCTAATCTAAACTATTCCAGTGTTATCCATATGCCTATCCACTGACCATTTGAACGCCCTTAAAGTTGGCAAGTCCACAACTGCTGCAGGCAGGGCATTCCACGCCCTTACTACCCTCTGAGTAAAGAACCTACCTCTGACATCCGTCCTATAATTACCACCCACACACCATAATTAGCACCAACTCTCCACCAGAGTATCTTACCCAGGCCCTCTCCCTTGCCCTATTCACATAACCCCATGCACTTATCATGGAGAATCAACCTAACCTAACATCTTTGGGCTGTAGGAGTAAATTGGAGCATCCAGAGGAAACCCACGCTGACATGGGGAGAACGTGCAGACTCCGCACAAACAGTGACCCAAGGCCGGAATCGAACTCAGGTCCCTGGCGCTGTGAAGCAGCAGTGCTAACCACTGTGCCATCCTCGGGTTTTTAAGTGACCAAGTCACAGCTTCCCATTCCAGACCTGAATTCAATACAACCAGACAATCTTACAGCCATTCAGCCCATCATGCTTATGCTGGCTCTTTGGCAGAGCTATCCAATTAGTCTCACTCTGCAGTACTTGCTCCAAAAAGCCCTACCATTTTATTCCTTTTCAGGAATTTACCTAATTCCCTTCCTCTTGACTCTTCCCAATCAAAGAAATATCTCTGCCTATTCAAATTCTTTTGTCAGTTTCAACACTTCCAACAGTTTAACCTCAAGGAAAACAAGTCAATGTTCTGTTCTCATAAATTAACCTGTAAAGTCCTGGTATCGTTCTGCTGAATCTGTACATATCTATGCCTACGTTAATTCTGCAGATATTGCAGCAATCTCTGCCTGCATTCAGCAATTCTCTACACCCTAGCTATGACTGTAACACTACATTCTGCACTCTCTCCTTTCCTTTTTGATGAATGGTATGCTTTGTCTGTGCAGCACGCAAGAAACAATACTTTTCACAGATAACCAATACATGTGACAATAATAAATCAAATCAAAATGCCTGGACAACATTTATACTTAGCCTGATAAGTACAAAGTAAGACTCGCCAGGCAATGCCCATCTCCTACAACAGATAATCTAACTATCACCCTCTGGTATTCGCTGCATTGCGATCACAGAAAACACTGACTTAACATCCTGGGGATTAACACTGAGCTGAACTGGACTAACCCTATAAATACCATGGCAAGAATAACAGGTCAGAGGCTGGACATTCTGCACTGAATAACTCACCTCCTGACTCCCCAAAGCCTGTCCACCATCTACAAGTCACAAGTCAGGAGTGTGATGGAATTCGCTCCATTGGCCTGGATGGGTGCAGCTCCAACACTCAAGAAACTCGACACCATCCAAGACAAAGCAGCCCAGCTTGATTGACACCCCTTCCACCAACTTAAACATTCACTCCTTCTCTCACTGACGCATAATAACAGCCGTGTGTGCCATCTACAAGATGCACTGCAGCAACTCACCAAGGCTCCTTAGACACAACCTTCCAAATTTGCAAACTCCACCATCTGGAAGGACAAGGCAGCAGATACCTGGGAGCACCACCACCTGGCAGTTCCCCTCCAAGCCACTCACCATCCTGACTTGGAAATATGTCATCGTTCCTTCACTGTCGCTGGGTCAAAATCACGGAACTCCCTCCCTAACAGCACCGTGGGTGTACCTACAGCTCAGGAAGGCAGCTCACCCCCACCTTCTGAAGAGCAGTAAATGCGGGCCAACGATACTCATCTCTATGAACCAAATCTGAAACACTTCCTGGGGTGTGAAGCCCAATACTGAAGACTGCGGCTGGGTTGTGATACATCACAGTGTGAGTGAGTGAATGAATGCATGTGAGTGAGTGACTGACTATGTGAGTGAGTGTGTGAGTGAGCGAGTGAGGAGTGTGTGTGAGGAGTGTGTGAGGAGTGTGTGTGTGTGAGTGAGAGTGTGTGTGAGAGTGTGTGTGTGTGTGTGTGAGTGAGGGTGTGTGTGAGTGAGTGAGGAGTGAATGAGGGTGTGTGTGAGTGAGTGAGAAGTGAGTGTGTGAGAGTGAGTGAGCGAGGGTGTGTGAGTGAGTGAGTGAGTGATATATCACTCCCTCACCACTGTCTCCAGTTCCCTGGGATAGAGAGCAAAATCCCATCAGCCTTTGGGATTCTGTTTTCGACCTGGTGTTCCAGCTTTTAGTGATGTGTACACGGAAATCCAAATCCCTTTGTTCCTCACAGCTCTCAACATTATGGGAATATTGCAGAGATCCAAAGCGGATGACCTCACGCTTTCCCACATTAACTCCATCTGCCATGACTTTGCCCGTTCACTCCCTCTCTCCATCCCTCTTTCACTCATTCATTCCCTCCCTGTTTCCATCCCTCCCTTACTCACACACTCCCTCTCTCTCTCTCTCCATCTCTGACTCCCTCTCTCCCTCCCTCCCTCTTTTCCACTTTCCCTCCCTCACTCACTTATTCCCTCCCTCTTTCCATCCCTCCCTCACTCCCTCTCTCTCTCCCTCCGTCCCTTCCTCACCCAGCCTCTGTCCCTGTCTAATTGCTGCTCCCATCTCCATGTCTTTCGGAACCTTCCTGAGGGGCTTTGTTTGTGCACTTTGTTGATTGTGGTCAATGCTGTAATTGAGAATAAAAGCTCTTCAAAAGCAGATGGCAAACCAGAGATTATAGATTGAATGTGGATCTCCACTCCCCCCTTCAGCATCACCAGTGGAAACCTCAGTCAGCTGTGGCCCAGCATTCTAGAAACTTCTCCCGAACACGTGACCTCACTGTCTTCCCTCTTCCACAGATCGTCTCAAAACCTCTCCCGCTGACTCCAACAGACCCCCACAGTCTCATCCTTGCTACCCAACGCCCACAATCCCCCCCACCCCCCAGAGAAACTTCTGTGATGTTAAAATGATAAAAGTTGTCGTTTTTTTTAAAATGTGTTCATTCATAGGATGTGGGCACCACTGGCAAGGTCCAGCATTTATTGCCCATCCCCAACTGCCCCTTCAGAAGATGATGGTCAGCTGCCACCTTAAAGCACTGTAGTCCATATGGGATAGGTACACCCACCGTGCTGTTAGGGAGTGAGTCCCAGGAGTAGGACCCAGTGAAGGAACGGAGATATATTTCCAAGTCAGGATATTGAGTGGTTTGGAGGGGGAGCTTGCTGAGTGGTGGTGTTCCCATGTGTCCGCTGCCTCTTGTCTTTCTAAATGGAAGCAACCTCAAATTTTAAAGATGTTGTAAGTTCTGCAGTGCATCTTGTAGATGGTACAAAACGGCTGCCACTGTGCATATGGGAGGGAGTGAATGTTGAAGGTAGAGGACAGGGTGTTGATTAAACGGGGCTGCTTTGTCCTGGATGGTGTTGAGCTTCTTGTGTGTTGTTGGCGCCGCACCCATCCAGGCAAGTGGGGAGTATTCCATCACACTCCGGACTTGTGTCTTGTGGACAGGCTCTGGGCAATCTGGAGGCGAGTTACTCACCACAGAGTTCCCAGCCTCTGACCTGATCTCGTAGTCGCAGTTTTTATATGGCTGCATATCGGGTGGCACGGTGGCACAGTGGTTAAGACTGTTGCCTCACAGTGCCAGGGACCCAGGTTCGATTCCCAGTTGATCACTTTCTGTGCAGAGTATGCACATTCTCCACGTGTCGGTGTGGGTTTCCTCTGGGTGCTCCGGTTTCCTCCCACAGTCAGAATGATGTACTGGTTAGGTGTATTGGCCATGCTAAATTCTCCCTCAGTGTACCCAAACAGGCGCTGGAGTGTGACAAGTGGAGGGTTTTCACAGTAATTGCGGTGTTAATGTAAGCCTACCTGTGACACTAATGAATAAACTTAACAACTTTATTTCTGCAGCTGGTCCAGTTCAGTTCCTGGTCAATGGGAACCCCAGGATGTTGATTTATGGAATGGTAACCACAGTCATCCTGTGAAAGAGGAAGCAAGGGACCCCACTGCCCCGAGAGAGCTGCGCCCCACTGCCCCGAGAGAGCTGCGCCCCACTGCCCCGAGAGAGCTGCGCCCCACTGCCCCGAGGGAGCTGCGCCCCACTGCCCCGAGGGAGCTGCGCCCCACTGCCCCGAGGGAGCTGCGCCCCACTGCCCCGAGGGAGCTGCGCCCCACTGCCCCGAGGGAGCTGCGCCCCACTGCCCCGAGAGAGCTGCGCCCCACTGCCCCGAGAGAGCTGCGCCCCACTGCCCCGAGAGAGCTGCGCCCCACTGCCCCGAGAGAGCTGCGCCCCACTGCCCCGACCGAGAGAGCTGCGCCCCACTGCCCCGAGAGAGCTGCGCCCCACTGCCCCGAGAGAGCTGCGCCCCACTGCCCCGAGGGAGCTGCGCCCCACTGCCCCGAGGGAGCTGCGCCCCACTGCCCCGAGAGAGCTGCGCCCCACTGCCCCGACCGAGAGAGCTGCGCCCCACTGCCCCGAGAGAGCTGCGCCCCACTGCCCCGAGAGAGCTGCGCCCCACTGCCCCGAGAGAGCTGCGCCCCAATGCCCCGAGAGAGCTGCGCCCCACTGCCCCGAGAGAGCTGCGCCCCACTGCCCCGAGAGAGCTGCGCCCCACTGCCCCGAGGGAGCTGCGCCCCACTGCCCCGAGGGAGCTGCGCCCCACTGCCCTGGGAATGTGATTGCAGTCAATTGCATTAATTGTGGAACACCTCTCTAAAAACAAAGGGTGGAACGTAGTTCAACATTAAAAAGGGATTGGCCTCACGTTGGGATAAAACATCAGAAAACAGAGCCTCTGTCCATTCAGCTGGATTGTAAATGACACCACGTCACCGTTTCAAACACAAAAGGTTGAGTTCTTCCCAGCGTCCTGGGCCAGTTTTCATCTCTAAACCAGCATTGCTAATATATAGACCACCTGGACAGCGTCTCAGTGCTATCTGTGGGATCTTGCTGTGCATAAAGAGTGTATCGCACTTCTGCCATACAATTTCTAAAAATATTGAATTGGCCATAAAACAGAATGGGAGCTCCAATAAATACATTATTGTGTGTGTGTGTGTATGTGTGTGTGTGTATACAAGTAAGCATGTGAGTGTGTGTGAGTGTGTGAGTGCGTGCCAGCGTGACTGTGTGTATGTATGAGTATGTGTGTATCTATGAATGTGTGCATGAGTGTGTGTGCACGTGTGTATGTTCTTGCATGTGTGTGTGTGTGTGTATATGGAGTGTGTGTGTGTTTTGTGTATGTGTGTGTGTGTGTGTGTGTTTGTGTGAGAGTGTGTGTATGTGTGTGTGTGTGTGTGAGAGTATGTGAGTGTGAGAAAGTGTGTGTGAGAGCGTGTGTGTTTGTGAATGTGTGTGTTTGTGTGAGAGTGTGTATGTGTGTGAGAGTATGTGTGTGTGTGTGTGTGCGTGTGCATGAGTGTGTGTGTTCGAGTGTGTGTGTGTGTGAGTGTGGAGAGAGAGTGTGTGTGTGTTTTGTGTATGTGTGTGTGTGTGTGTGTGTGTGCGCGCGCGTGTGCGTACTGTCAGTGCGGATACTGTACGGCGTGTAGTCTTTAAAAAGACAGTTCATTGCCACCTTGCTCAGGAAAATTGCCAGTAATGCCTGAACACTGAATTAAAACATAGATTTAAATATATATGAATAAAAGATTGCCACGTCAAATGTGAAACTGGGATATATTTTCACTCTGGTCTGGCTGTGGTACAGACTAGACAGACAGGAAAAAATCCAACTTGTAAAAAAAAAGCACACAAACACACACACACACAACACGCTCCCGAGCTTATGAAAATTCATGGTAGTCAGTGCCACATGAGTCCTGTTTAAACTACATTTCGTGCACCATCTGCACAGTCCGCATAATTAAGGGATTAGGAGGGCCAACTAGCTTGGGTGCGGCCTATAGTTCCAGATCAGAAGGGGCGAAATCCCTTTCCACCTCAACCCAGGCTGACGGAGCTCGCAGGAAGATAATGAACAGAAGTATAATTCTCCCTCGTCCCGGCTCCTTCGTTCCCTCTGCCACCTCCAAGGCTCCCCCTACCCACCCCCACCCCCACCACTACCCCCCTGCCAGCTGATCAGACTAACATTCCCAACACTGCTAGGTGGGAGCAGGGACGGGGGAGGGGTATGAGACATGGGAATACCATATTGTGTCGCCTGCATCGCAAATGTGTCTTGGCTGGCACCGCCTGGCTCATTACACTTGGCATGGCATGAATCACATCTTAAAGAGGCACAGGGAGGCGGCGGAGGGAATACACCAAGCTCGCAAACACAAAAAGACCTGCGTCGCTCTCTCTCAAGAAAAAAAAATGCCTAAACATCGTCTCCCCCTCATCTCGACACATTAAAAACAGACAGCCCCAGGAAAGACGTAGCTTCAAGTATCAACTCCCTCCCTTTTAATGTGTGCCCTCATCATTCTTTTTAAGGGGATTCCATGAAGACTCAATGGTTCCTGTTCAACTCTCTGGAAGTTGAGGGTGTAATGGAAGGCAATGTTCCTCAAGTTAAAGAACACAGGGGTTTGCCATTCAAAATAAAGTTTATTCATCAGTCACAAGTAGGCTTACATTAACACTGCAATGAAGTGACTGTGAAAATCACCTAGTCGCCACACTCCGACACCTGTTAGGGTACACGGAGGGAGAATTTAGCATCTAATGAGGGGATCAGTGGCTATAAGAACATAAGAAATAGGTGTAGGAATTGGCCATCTAGCCCTTCGAGCCTGCCCTGCTATTCAATGAGATCATGGCTGATCTGAAAGTGGATCAGTTCCACTTACTCGCCTGCTCCCCACAACCCTTAATTCCCTTATCGATCAGAAATCTATCTACCTGTGACTTAAACACATTTAACGAGGTAGCTTCCACCACTTCAATAGGCAGAGAATTTCAGAGATTCACCACCCTCTGAGAGAAGAAGTTCCTCCTCAACTCTGTCCTAAACTGTCCCCCCCCCCCACCCCCCCTTATTTTGAGGCTGTGTCCTCTAGTTCTGGTTTCCTTTCTAAGTGGAAAGAATCTCTCTGCCTCTGCCCTATCCATCCCCTTCATTATCTTATATGTCTCTATAAGATCACCCCTCAGCCTTCTAAACTCTAACGAGTACAGACCCAGTCTATTCAATCTCTCCTCATTAGCTAATCCCCTCATCTCCGGTATCAGCCTGGTGAACCTTCTCAGTACTCCCTCCAAGGCCAATATATCCTTTCGCAAATAAGGGGACCAAAATTACACACAGTACTCCAGCTGTGGCCTCACCAGTGCCTTGTACAGTTGCAGCAAGACCTCCCTGCTTTTATATTCTATCCCCCTCGCTATAAAGGCCAACATCCCATTCGCCTTCTTGATCACCTGCTGCACCTGCAGACTGGGTTTTTGCGATTCATGCACAAGGACCCCCAGGTCCCTTTGCACAGTAGCATGCTGTAATTTTTCACCGTTTAAATAATATTCCATTTTACTATTACTCCTTCCAAAGTGGATAAACTCACACTTGCCAACGTTATACGCCATCTGCCAGATCCTCACTCACTCACTTAGCTTATCCAAATCTCTCTGCAAACTTCCCACATTCTCCACGCAATTCGCTTTCCCACTCATCTTTGTGTCATCAGCAAACTTTGTTACCTTACACTCAGTACCCTCCTCCAGATTGTCTATGTAAATGGTAAACAGTTGAGGCCCCGGCACCGATCCCTGCAGCAGGCCACTAGTTATCAACTGCCAACCAGAAAAGCACCCATTTATTCCAACTCTCTGCTTCCTGTTAGATAGCCAATCCTCAATCCATGCTAACACTTTACCTGCAACTCCATGTACCTTAATCTTCTGCAGCAACCTTTTGTGAGGCACCTTATCAAACGCCTTCTGGAAATCTAAAAACACCACATCCACCGGTTCCTCTCTGTCAACCGCACTCGTCACATCTTCACAAAAATCCAGTAACTTCGTCAAACACGACTTTCCCTTCATGAATCCACGTTGCGTCTGCTTGATTGAACCATTATTTTCCAGGTGTCCTGCTGTTTCTTCTTTAATGATGGATTCCAGCATTTTCCCAACATCGGTGGTGGTAGAGGTGAACTCGCTGGGGTCTTTTAAAAGACTTCTGGATGAGTATATGGGATTTAATGGGATTGGGAGTTACAGGTAGCTCTATGGCCTGGTAGGTATGGATGTGATCGGCGCAACTTGTGGGCCGAAGGGCCTGTTTGTGCTGTAGTGTTCTATGTAACGGGGGTGAAGCTGTATCAGTTGGCAGGCTGGAGATTATTCCCCCTCTCTCCAGCTCGACACAAGCATATCGGGGTGAAGGCAAGTCAACAAGGTCACCTGTATGTGTGTGTGTACGCGTGTGTGTGTGCGCGTGTGTACATGCGTATGCGTATGTCTGCTTGATGCTGTCTACACCTCGTGCTGCCTTGGAAAAGCAGCCAGCATAATCAAGGATTCCATGCACCTTGGACATTCTCTCTTCCACCTTCCTCCATCAGGAAAAAAACACAGAAATCTGAAGACACATACCAACCGTCTCAAGAACAGCTTCTTCCCTGCTGCTGTCAGACTTTTGAATGGACCTACCTTGCATTAAGTTGATCTTTCTCTACACCCTAGCTATGACTGTAACACTACATTCTGCACTCTCTCCTTTTCTATGAACGGTATGCTTTGTCTGTATCTCATGAGACAATACTTTTCACTGTATGCTAATACATGTGACAATAATAAATCAAAATCATATGTGCATGCATGTGTGCAGTTTAAAGTTCAAAAGTTTATCTTACTGGCGTCATAAGTAGGCTTATATTAACACTGCAATGAAGTTACCATGGGCAGCACTGGGCACAGTGGTTAGCACTGCTGCCTCACAGCGCCAAGGACACAGGTTTGATTCCCGGCTTGGGTCACTGTCTGTGTGGAATTTGCACATTCTCCCCATGTCTGCATGGGTTTCCTCTGGATGCTCCGGTTTCCTCCCACAGCTGAAAGATGAGCTGGTAAGGTGCATTGACAAGAACAGGTGCCGGACTGTGTTGACTAGGGAAATGAAAATCCTCCAGTCGCCACACTCCAGCACCTATTCAGGTACACTGAGGGAGAATTTAGCATGGCCAATGCACCCTAACCAGCACATCTTTCAGACAGTGGGAGGAAACCAGAGCACCCGGAGGAAACCCACGCAGACTCGGGGAGAACGTGCAAACTCCACACAGACAGTGACCCGAGCCGGGAATTGAACCCGGACCCCTGACGCCCGAGAGGCAGCAGTGCTAATCACAGTGTCACCATACCACCATGTGCATGCTGTGGGTGTGCATGTGAGTTTGTGTGTGTCTGTGTAAGTGTGTGTGCGTGTGTGTGCACACGCGTGAGAGTGTGTGTGTGTGTAGGTGTGTGAGAGAGTATGTGTGTGTGTGAGACTGTGTGTGTGTGCGTGTGAGTGAGGCTGTGTGCGCGCACGAGAGTGACACTGTGTGTGTGCGCGCGAGACTGAGACTGTGTGCGCGCGCGAGAGTGAGACTGTGTGTGTGCGCGCGCGAGAGTGAGACTGTGTGTGTGCGCGCGCGAGAGTGAGACTGTGTGTGTGCGCGCGCGAGAGTGAGACTGTGTGTGTGCGCGCGAGAGTGAGACTGTGTGTGCGCGCAAGAGTGAGACTGTGTGTGCGCGCGAGACTGTGTGTGTGTGTGTGTGTGTGCGCGTGTGTGTGTGCGTGCGAGAGTGAGACTGTGTGTGTGCGCTCGAGAGTGAGACTGTGCGTGTGTGCGCGAGAGTGAGACTGTGTGCGCGCGCGAGAGTGACACTGTGTGTGTGCGCGACACTGAGACTGTGTGTGTGTGCGCGAGAGTGAGACTCTGCGTGTGTGCGCGCGAGAGTGAGACTGTGTGTGTGCGCGCGAGAGTGAGACTGTGTGTGTGTGCGAGACTGTGTGTGTGTGCGAGACTGTGTGTGTGTTTGTGCGCGCACGAGAGTGAGACTGTGTGTGCGCGCGCGCGAGAGTGAGACTGTGTGTGTGCGCGCGAGAGTGAGACTGTGTGCGAGAGTGAGACTGTGTGTGCGCGCGGGAGTGAGACTGTGTGTGTGTGCGCGAGACTGAGACTGTGTGTGTGCGCGAGAGTGAGACTGTGTGTGTGCGCGCGTGAGAGTGAGACTATGTGTGTGTGTGTGAGACTGTGTGTGTGTGCGCGCGTGCGCGCGAGAATGAGACTGTGTGTGCGCGCGAGAGTGAGACTGTGTGTGCGTGCGCGCGAGAGTGAGACTGTGTGCGCGCGCGCGAGAGTGAGACTGTGTGTGTGTGTGCGAGCGAGAGTGAGACTGTGTGTGTGCGAGACTGTGTGTGTGTTTGTGCGCGCGCGAGAGTGAGACTGTGTGTGTGCGCGCGCGAGAGTGAGACTGTGAGTGTGCGCGCGAGAGTGAGACTGTGAGTGTGCGCGCGCGAGAGTGAGACTGTGAGTGTGCGCGCGCGAGAGTGAGACTGTGAGTGTGCGCGCGAGAGTGAGACTGTGTGTGTGCGCGCGAGAGTGAGACTGTGTGTGCGCGCGAGAGTGAGACTGTGTGTGTGCGCGCGAGAGAGTGAGACTGTGTGTGCGCGTGCGTGTGTGTGTGTGTGTGTGTGTGTACATGAGCAAGTGCACGTGCGTGTGGGCATGCTCATGCGTGTTTTTCCCGAGCCCCGTTAGCCTTGCGGTGGTTTTCTGGGCCCTGTCTGCGTGCCTTTCAGTTCTGGGGTCAGCATGAAAGCTCTTTGTGTGATTATTTACTGAGCTCGAGTTGTTCCACTCGCAGGCAGACAGGGAGAACAGACAGGAACAAGCTTTGTCTC
Source organism: Carcharhinus amblyrhynchos (assembly GCF_965287045.1). NCBI lineage: Eukaryota > Metazoa > Chordata > Chondrichthyes > Carcharhiniformes > Carcharhinidae > Carcharhinus > Carcharhinus amblyrhynchos. Next base: position 2,810,795 of record NC_137338.1, on the reverse strand, counting down.
ACGGGCTGGGTACCTGATGACTCTGTCAGGCAGGAGCACGGTTTCGCTGTCTCGTTTATGAAAATCATGTTGCACAACCGCGGGTGTCCTGTTAGGAACTGCGAGCATTTCAAAAACAAAATTAATTCACCGTGTTGTGCATTCTGATCCTCAAGCCCACTGTACCCTATAGCTGTCAGTCAAACACTAACAGACATGATGGAACATCCCAGCACCGCGTGCAGTAGGTTTATACACAATGCTAGCTTTTTTTTTAAGATCGTTAGCTTAGGCACGAGTCAGGATATTTCCTTCTAATTCTCCCAGAGAATTCACCAGTTAGGTTCTCCTTGAATAAATAAATGACAGACTGCATGCCTGCAATGCAAATCAACTTGTGCTTTTGGGGGATGGGGAATTATTACTGGCAAATCATTCTGACTGGGTGTAAAGAGACCCTGGGAGAGCCAAAACATCTCTAATCCCGTACTCAGCTCAGCCACAGAAGCCTAGTGTTGTTTAAAGTCCGTCCAGTAACGCTGGGAAGTGGAGAGCGGGAATCAAACTGCTACAGCAGGGATTTGAATTTATCGAGCGTCTTTACTGTCGCAAAGCATCCTGAGCTGCTTCACAGGGCCAAACACAACTTATCCCCAAGCCCGGAAGGAGATATTCTTTCATTGTCCCTTCCTGGGATATGGGTGTCACTGGCTGGGCCAGCATTTATTGCCCATCCTTAATTACCCATGGCTTGCTCGGCAACTTCAGACTCACCCGCGTTGCTGTGGCTCTGGAGTCACATTTAGGCCAGGCCGGGTAAGGACGGCAGATTTCCTTCCCTCGGCGAGCCAGATGGATGTTCACAATTGTTGATGGTGGTTTCATGGCAAACTTTAAATGACATCTTTACAAGTTCACAACACATAGGAGTAGAATTAGACCATTCAACCCATCGAGTTCACGCTGCCATTTGATTGTGGCTGATATGCTTCTCGTGCCTATTTTCCTGCCTTCTCCCCATAACCTTCCAACCCATTCCCAATTAAAAATCTGTCTAACTCCTCCTTAAATTTACTCGTTATCTTAGCATCCACCGCACTTTGGGGAATTCCACAGATTCACAACCCTTTGGGAGAAGTAGTTTCTCCTCAACTCTGTTTTAAATTTGCTGCCCCTTATCCTCAGACTATGACCTCTCATCCTAGAATGCCCCACAAGAGGAAGCATCCACTCCATGTCTGCTCTATCCATACCTTTGATCATCTTGTATATCTCAATCTGTTCTCCCATCATTCTTCTAAATTCCAGAGAGTGTTGGCCGAAACTGTTCAATCTCTCTTCATATGACAAACCCCTCATCTCTGGAATCAATCTAGTGAACCTCCTCTGAACTATCTCCAATGTCACTACATCTTTCCTCCAATACGAGGACCAAAACTGCACAATGCTCCAGGTGCGGCCTCACCAATGCCTTATATAGTTACAACAATACTTCTTTACCTTTATATTCTATTCCTTTAGCTATAACTGCCAACATTCCATTCACTTTCTTTATTATCTGCTGTACCTGTGTGCTAGCTTTCTGTGACTCATGAACAAGGACACCCAGATCCTTCCACACCAAGGTCCCAGACTTAGAGATCAAATCAGACCATGGGCTATTATGGGATTAAACTCAATAAATCTGATAAATGTGAGCTGACACCTGTCAAATGGCCATAAACCCGTAGGATTGTCATTAACAAACGAGCCTCACAAAGATCTGACAATCACCATCTCCAACAAGAGAGAATCTAAACATCTCCTCTTGACATTTAATTGCATTCCCACTACTGAACCTCCCCCCCGACTATCAACATCCTGGGGTTATCACTGATCAGAAACTAAACTGGACCCGCCATATAAACACCGTGGCTACAAGAGCAGGTTAGGCTTGGAATCCTGCGCTGAGTAACTCACCTCCTGACCCCCCCCCCCCACAAAACCTGTCCACCATCTGCAGGAAGCTCAACACCATTCAGGATACTTGATTCAGACTCCAAACATCACTGAGGCACAGTGACAGCAGAATGCACTGTTTACCAGATCCACTACAGCAGCTCACCGAGGCTCCTTTGACAGCACCTTCCAAATCTACAACATCTCCACCTAGAAGGGCAGGGACAGCAGATACATGGGAACACCACCACCACCTGCAAGCTCCCCTCCAAGCCTCTCACCATCCTGCTCTGGAAATATATCGGCTGTTCCTTCACTGGTCTCTAGGTCAAAACCCTGGCACTCTCTCTCGAACTGCACTACAGCTGTATCGACATCACATGGACTGAACCAGTTCGAGAAGGCAGTTCATTCCCTCAAGGCCAATTAGGAGATGGGCAGTAAATGCTGGGTCTAACCAGTGACACCCACATCCCATGGAAGAATACAGTTTTAAAAAGCCAATTGGTTTGCAGGAAAGGCTTTCCTCACCCAGTCTGGATCTGTACCGCTCCCGAATCTCAATCAGTACCCTCTCTAAAGTGTGCTAGCAAGCCACTTAACGGTAAACAATTGCAGAAGAATGAAAATCACATTCACAGGATGGAAGGAACTGAGTTACAGAATTTTACAACACAACGTGAGGCCATTCGGCCTATTGTGTCCATGCTGACATTTCGAAAGAGCTGTCCAATTATTTCCTCTCTCCATAGATTTTCCCTAACGAGGAAAACTAGCATTTATATATCACCATAAATGACTGCCGGACATTGGGAGACTCACAAGCTTTCGGGGTTAGACTTTTTACTGTGTTTACGCCAGTCCAACGCCGGCATACCCACATCATGACATTGGGAGACACAGCACAGCCAATGTAGCTTTGTTTTGAAGTGTGGCGTGATGCTGCAATGTAGGAAATTATTTAAAAATACATTTCCAAGCATTTAACCAATTCCTCATTGAAAGTTGCTTCATAGACTCCAACAGCGCAGAAGGACGCATTCGGCCCATCGAGTCTGCACCGACCACAATTCCACCCAGGCCCAATCTCCATAACCCCATGCATTTACCCTAGCCAGTCCCCCTGACACTAAGGGGCAATTTAGCATGGCCAATCCACCTAACCCACACATCTTTTGGACTGTGGGAGAAAAGCAGAGCATCCACACAAAATCTACGCAGACACAGGAGAATGTGCAAATTCCACACAGACAGTGATCCAGACCGGGAATTGAACCCACGTCCCTGATGCTGCTGTGAGGCAGCAGTGCTAACCACAATGCCATCATGCAGCCCGTTCCTCTGGAATCTGCTTCCACTACCCTTTCCAGCAGCACATTCCAGATCACAACTCGTTCCAAAGGGAACAAACATCTGTCCTTATTTCCCTCATGGACACTGTTACCCAGGGAAAAGCTACAAAGCCCATATTTTGTTTGCCAGGAGGTTCTCCACAGACAAGCTCGAGAATTGTCTTTCAGACACACCCAGTTTGTTTACCTGCAGCCCCTGACCCATTGGACTCGGGTCAATCATAGACGCAGAATCCAGGGTCAAAGAGCAGAGGTCAGCGCCACAGCACGGAACACGTGAGTTACTCAAGATAACTTAAATTTCATCAGCCAGGTCACTATTTTATCCTTCCCCAGATACAAGGGGCTCCAGCAATCCTTCAGCTGCATGGTTAAGAGAAACATTCAGGGGCATTTACCTGTATAAGGAGAGGCTTTAAAATACTTTGCAATTTTGGGAACACTGGGTCAGGGCATGAGGGAGAAATAGATGGAAGGTTAAGCTGTCAGGGTGAGATACAGTAGGTCAGACAGGGAGCTGGATGGAGCATTAACACCAGCTGGGCTGAATGGTCTGTTTCTGTGCTGTACATTTAATCTCACTCTGGGTCCTCAGCGAAGGTGGTTCAGATAAAGTTAAGGTGTGAGCAAATTCCATGGGCAGGGCCCTGTGACTTCGGAAAGCTGGGGAGGAGGTAGTGAGTTGGAGAGGACAGAGCAAGGAGGTTCTGTGAGCAGACATGGGGAAAGGAGGTAGTTTTGACATAGTGATGTCACTGGGCCAGGAATCCAGAGACCCAGGCTAATGCTCTGAGACGTGAGTTTGACTCCCAGCACGGCCATTGTGGAATTTAAATTCAATTACTGAATAAATCTAGAATTAAGCCCTTGCCCCAGTAATAGTGACCTTGGTGGGAATCTACTGTCCTTACCCAGTCTGGCCCATATGTGACTCCAAAACCACAGCAACGCGGTTCACTCAGAAATGACTGAGTGAGGCACTCAGTTTTACTGAACCACTCGGGAAAGCAAGAACGTACTGCTTTCGTGTGGTCACAGTTTACAGGAGGTTTCATCATCTGCTTTCCAGCTAACTGACTCACACAGTTACCATTCCTCCCAGCCCCAATAGGAAATCAACAGAAATCTTCAAACAAAATGCAATCCTTTCAGCATCCTCTGGGATTTTCTTTCTAGAATCATCTCTATACTGTTGTCCTGGAATCTGATCCCCAATTCCTGGAGATTGATCTGTGATTCCTGGATTCCGATCTCCGATTCCTGAATTCCGATCCCCGAATCCTGGATTCCAATCTCCGATTCCTGGATACTGATCTCTGATTCCTGGAGATTGATCTCTGATTCCTGGATTCTGACTCCAATTCCTGAATTCCAATCCACAATTTCTGGATTCCAGGGTAATCCTAAATGCGCAGTCATTGGGAATTATGCAGTCCATGCTGAGCCTGGAGAAAGAACTGAGAGGGAAACTCTTTCTACTCCAAGCAGTGTATCAAACCAATGGGATTGGGCTTGTAACCTTATCCAACCAGCAGTTTTGTTCTCAGGAAGTCATGATTTATTTTATCCATTCATGGGCTGTACATGTCACTGGGTGGGCCAGTATTTATTGCCCATTCCTGAGGGCATTTAAGAGTCAGCCACATTGCTGTGGGTCTGAAGTTACATGTAAGCCAGACCAGGTAAGGACGGTAGGTTTCCTTCCCTAAAGGACATTAGTGAACAAGATGGGTTTTTATCGACAATAGTTTCATGGTCATTATTAGATTTTTAATTCCAGAGTTCTATTTAATTCAATTTTCACCATGTGATGGAGTGGGATTCGAACCCGGAATCCCAGAACATTACTCTGGGTCTCTGGATTACCAGTGACAATGCCACTACACCACTACCTCTCCCCAAACACATTATTCATAGTTATGTACAAACAGCCCAATATGTATGCAACAACCTTTTTGAAATGGAATATATACACACTGTCTACACTTCCCATTGCCTCGGCAAAGCAGCCAGCAAAATTAGGGACACCACGCACCCCGGACATTCTCTCTTCCACTTTCTTCCTTCGGGAGAAAGATACAAAAGTCTGAGGTCAACCGACTCATGCACAGCTTCTTCCCTGCTGCTGTCATGACTTTTCATAGAATCATAGAACCCTACAGCGCAGAAAGAGAACCTTCAACCCATCAAGTCTGGACCGTACACAATCCCACCCAAACCCTACTCCCACATATTATACCCACTAATCCACGCATCCCTGGACACTAAGGGGCAATTTCTTAGCATGGCCAATCAACCTAACCCGCACATCTTTGGACTGTGGGAGGAGACCGGAGCACTCCCACGGAGACACCAGGAGAACGTGCAAACTCTACACAGACAGTGACCCGAGCCAGGAATTGAACCCAGGACCCTGGAGCTGTGAAGCAGCAGTGCTAACCATTGTGCTACCATGCCGCCTTTTGAATGGATTACCTTACAGTAAGTTGATCTTTCTCTACACCCGAGCAATGACTGTAACACTACATTCCGCACCCTCTCTTTTCCTTCTCTATGAACGGTATGTTTTGTCTATAGCACACAAGAAACAATGCTTTTCACTGTATGTTAATACATGTGACAATAATAAATCAAATCAAAATCAAAATCAAAATGAAGTCTACCTTGACTTCAATCTCCCTCCCTCCACCTCTCCCTCTTTCCTGGTATCTTCCTTACCCTCTTCACCAAATAACTGTCACAAGAACTGCCTTTGACAATCAGTCACCTCCTGCAATGTTAAACCAGTCTCTCCCTGTTCAGCATTTTCATTTTGTAATTCCATACGGAAAGTTCCGGTCTCAACTGACTGAAATCATGTTTTCAAAGAAGCAGCAGGGAGGTATAAGTTGCCAACTCCTGCCGTGCATTCTTGTCTGTCAGGAATGCAAAGTGGAAATTTATGGGGGTTTCAATTCAGAGAGCCACACAGAATCAGAGAATAAAACAGAAGGAAGTCATTCTGCCCATGGTCCATGTGTCTGGTGTTTTCAGTGAGCTAGCCAGTGAATCTCACTCTTTCCTCACAACCCTGCACACTTCTTTTGCCTGAAAAAATGTTTTTTTTTAATATCAGTGTCACAAGCAGGCTGACACTAACACTGCAATGAAATTACTGTGAAAATCCCCTAGTCGCCACACTCCAGCACCTGTTCGGGAGAACTTAGCACAGCCAGTGCACCTATCCAGCACGTCTTTCGGACTGTGGGAGGAAACCAGAGCACCCGGGGGAAGCCCACACAGACACGGGGAGAATGTGCAGACTCCACACAGACAGTGACCCGAGCCGGGAATCAAACCTGGGTCCCTGGTGCTAACCACTGTGCCTCAAGATTTTATCCAATTCTCGTGGGAAAGTTGCCGTTGAATCTGCTTCCATGGTCACTTCAGACAGTCATGATGTGGGTATGCCGGCGTTGGACTGGCGTAAACACAGTAAAAAGTCTGACAACACCAGGTTTTAGTCCAACCTATTTATTTGATAACATACTCGCAAGCTTTCGGGTTAGCCCCTTCGTCAGGTGACCTGACGAAGGGGCTAACCCGAAAGCTTGCGAGTATATTATCAAATAAATAGGTTGGACTAAAACCTGGTGTTGTCAGACTTTTTACTGCACTTCAGACAGCACATTGCACATCACAACTGCTTGCTCTCGCTAAACTGTCCCTTCAAGTCACCTCCAGTTCTTTAGCCAGCTAAAATAAACTGAAATCACCTGGTTACTGACCCGCGACCAAGCTTCTCCTCATTCAAAACCCCTGGGAATTTTGAACATGCCTCCCGGATCTGCCCTCAACCTTTCCCATTGTGAGATGAACAATCCCAGCTTCTCCTGTCTGGCCACATTACTGAAGTCCCTCACTCCGATACATCCCTCCTGCACCATCTCCCTCACGCTCCGCCACAATCCATCACATCTGAAGTGATTTGGGAAGCTTTCGAATCGATTCCCTCGGTTGGGCAAATCAATGGCAAGGTCTGAGGGTCAGCTGATGGTAATAAAATCTCTCAGTGTTTTCTCTTCCCTTAAGTAGCAGCTGTAACTAAACTGTAACTAAGTGGCTCACGTCCTCACCCCGGAGTCACCAAGGTTTCAGGATCAAACCCCACTCCAGAGACCCAAGCGCAGCACTGAGAAAGTGCTACACTGCCGGAGGTGTCATTTTTCAGATGGAACCATTAACTTCTCAGCTGAATACGCTGCTGAATTTTGAACAGATAGGTTTTTGATCAATAAGAGGATCAAGGGTTATGGGGGGAAGGCAGAAGAATGGGGACGAAAATCATTTCAGTCTTGACTGGATGGCGGAACAGACTCGATGGGCTGAATGGCCTAATTCTGCTCCTATATCGTATGGTCTTGTGACTCATGACCCTCAGAGAAAAACCAGTCTCCTCATTTCTGTCTTAATGAGCAAAATCTTATTTTTAAATGATGGTTCCTATTTCTAGGAGACATCCCCTCCATATCCACCATGTCCATATCGCTCAGTGTGTGGGCCAGTGGTGCAATTGGTAACATATCTGGCTACGAATAAGAATATTCCAGTTTCAATACTGGCTGGCTCACTGTAAAATTCTTGGGCAGTATGGTGGCACAGTTGGTTAGCACTGCTGCCTCATAGCGCCAGGGACCCGGGTTCAATTCCTGGCTTGGGTCACTGTCTGTGACCCAAGGAGGAGTCTGCACATTCTCCCCGTGTCTGCGTGGGTTTCCTCCAGGTGCTCCGGTTTCCTCCCACAGTCCAAAGATGTGCTGGTTAGGTTGATTGGCCATGCTGAATTCTCCCTCAGCGTACCCGAACAGGCACTGGAGTATGGCGACTAGGGGATTTTCACAGTAACTTGTAAGCCTACTTGGGCACTAATAAATAAACTTTAAAAAGGACCTTAAAGGTTTCAATCAAGTTACATCTTACTGTTCTAAATTCCAGCGGATACAAACCTAACCTCTCTAACCTTTCCTCGCAAGACAACCTGCCCATTCCTGGGCTAATAAACCTTCTTTGAAATGAACTGAACAAGAGCAGGGGAGTTTCAATATTATCCCTCAATCAGCAGCATTGAAAAACTAACTATTTAATTATTATTTCATTGCTATAGGTGGGATCTTACAATGTGCAAATTTTTTACTGCCTTTCCTGCCTTACAACAATGATACTTCAAAGGTGCTTCCCAAGGCTTAGAAAGGTGCTACAGAAATGAAAATCCTTTCCATCCTCTTCTGGAGTCAGTGAGGTGCAACAAATTCATCCCCTTGTACCCCAAGCATGCTCCCATTCCGGGGTGTGAACTGGGACAGTGGGTGGAAGAGTCAGCACACATGTGCCCACACGTGCCTCCCATGTGTATCGAGGTTCACTCCTGATCCCCCTCTGGAGGATAGGGGTCCTGAGGCCAACTGGAGCGTTTCCGCAACTGTCTCAGGCTGCAATAAGCCAGAACAATTTGAGCTATGACTATGCATAGCTCTCCTTTCTTTCTCTATGAATAATATGTTTTGTAGAGTGCGCAAATAACAATACTTTTCACTGTATACTTGCGACAATAATAAATCAAAGCACATCAAATCAAAATCATTTATATAGCTTCTCTAGTACACAGCAAGACATCGCAAAGCATTTCACAACAGCATTAAAGAATAGAGGCAGGAAAGAAGATATTAAGTCACAGGATCCCACACACCACGGACATTCCCTCTTCCACCTTCTTCCTTCGGGAAAAAGATACAAAAGTCTGAGGTCACGTACCGACCGACTCAAGAACAGCTTCTTCCCTGCTGCTGTCAGACTTTTGAATGGACTTACCTCTCATGAAGTTGATCTTTCTCTACACCCTAGCTATGAATGTAACACTATATTCTGCACCCTCTCCCTTCCTTCTCTATGAATGGTATGCTTTGTCTGTATAGCGCGCAAGAAACAATACTTTTCACTGTATGTTAATACATGTGATAATAATAAATCAAATCAAATCAAAAATTGATAGCCGAGAGCTTGCTGTAAGAGGTGAATATTAAGGAGCACCTTAAATAAAGAAGGTGAGGGAAGGAGGTTGAAGGATTCCAGAGCTCGGGGCCCAAGCACCTGAGGGTACAGTCAGTACCCGGTGTAGGGGATCAAGGATACACGAGGGGCCAAAACCGGGGGAGAGCAGATATCTCAGAGGGTTGTAGGTCTGGAGGAGATCACAGAGATAGGGAGAGGCAAGGCCATGGGGGGGGATCTGAAAACAAGGATGACAAGGTTAAAATGAAAGCAGGATTGAACGGGCAGCTGGAGTGGGTTAGTGAGCACAGGGGGTGGCGTTTGAGGAGGGTACAGTACTCGCTCGGGTATGGCGCAGCAGAGGTTTATCTCAGCTGAAGATTACAGACGGACTGTGATCTTGGCTGATCAGGGGAATGCGCTGGAAAAGTCAGGTCTCGAGGCCACGGAGGCAGGAATGAGGGTTTCAGCAGCGAGTACAGACAGGAGACTGGCAGTGTTCCAAAGGTGAAAGGAGGCCAGCTTTATGCTGTAGTGGTTATGTGGTTGGAAACTCATCCTGGGCTCAAATAGGAATAGCAAAGTTCATAGAATCGACAATGGAGAAAGAGGCCATTTGGCCTGTTGTACCAGCAATAACCCCATCCAAGTCCTATCCCCGTAACCCCACATATTTACCCTCCTAGTCCTCCTGACACCGAGGGGCAATTGAGCATGGCCAATCCACCTAATCCACACATCTTTGGACTGTGGGAGGAAACCCTCGCAGAGACGGGGAGAATGTGCAAAATCCACACAGACAGTGACCTGAGGCCGGGAATCGATCCTGGGTCCCTGTGAGGTAACAGTGCTAACCACTGTGCCACCGTGCCGCCTCTGAAAGTTGCGAACAGTCGGGATCAGTCGCAACTGTTGCCAGGAAAAGGATGGTGTCGGTGACTAAGAAATGGAGTTTGAAACGGGAATCAAAAACAAGGACTTCAGTCTTCCTGAAATTTAATTGGAAGAATTTTCTGCTGATCCGCTGCTGAATTTTGGACAAACAGTTGGAAAATTCAGGAAGATTGGAACAGGTGAGAGAGGTGTTGGGGGAGTCAAGCTGGGGCCACCAGACACTAACACTGTAGCTTCAGCTAACGTTACTGAGCGGGTAGATCAGAAAGCGGGGGTGGGGGTGCAGGCGGAGGAGCAAGGGGATAGATCAGTGAATTGAGCATTGATTGGCATTCAGTCCAGCCTCTTCCTGGGTTGGACAAGGCCATGCAAAGACGGAGCAGTTGAGAGAGGCTGTAAGAAGCTGAAGTGTCGGAGAGCTCTCACAGGACAGAGTAATCCGTCAGTAATCCCACAGAGTGATAACATCCACCCATCAGCTCAATTCCAGACACAGGACTCACACATTGGGAAGGTCCCGTGACACGGCACAGACACATGATGCTAAGGCTGGGCCCTCACTGGCTGTGTGATCTCCTCCCTAAGGAAACTGACTTGTTGTGTAGCAGTTACCACCAGCCCCCAACCTGAATTAAGGATGGTGATCGAGTGTAGATCACACACTCGCCGCCCCCCCCACTTCCCCAGTAGTCAGTCCAGGCTCAGAGGGTCACACTCTCAGCCTGAAAGGTTGTGGGTTCCAATATCACACTGGAGTATTGAACCTTAATCCAGACCGATGTTTCCAGTGCTCTGCTCATAGGGTCATAGAATCCCTGGCTGCAGAAGGAGGCTATTCAGCCCATCGAGTCTGCACCGACAACAATCCCACCCAAGCCCTATCCCCGTAACCCCACATACTTAGCCATTCTGATATCAAAAGGCAATTTAGCATGGCCAATCATCTAACCTGCATATTTTTGGGCTGCAGGAGGAAACCGGATCACCCAGAGGAAACCCACGCAGACACGGGGAGAACGTGCAAACAAATGAGAGCAATGAATGAGCTGACTTTGGAGTGAAGGTGGGAGCTGTTACTGAGGCAGAAATAGGCGGCCTGAGAGATGGTGCAAATACGAGTTTGGAAACTCAATTCGAGGTTAAATGCCACAACGAGGTTGTGAACAGCCTCCACCAACACCCCGTAAAAAAACAAATCAGCTGGAGATATCACACTGTGGTTGTGGGATCTTGCTGTGCACAAATTGACTGCCACACAGCCACAGCCTTCTGAAACTCGAAATAAGCCACATCCGCTGGCTCCCCCTCATCAACTCTATGAGTTACAACCTCAAGGAACTCCAGTAGATTTGTTGATTACGATTTCCCTGTGGGAATTCCGCAGGTAATCAATTGGATAAAACCAAGGCTCTACCTCATCCCTAAGGAAGGGGCAGCGCTCTGAAAGCTCGTGATTCCAAATAAACCTGCTGGACTCCAACCTGGCGTTGTGAGACTTCTTACTGTGTACTCCCTGATTGGATATTGAAAGGCAGTTTGGTCTGAAGGATGCACCGACCAGCAGGCGCGTTTGGGGGTAGGAATGTTTGCAGCAGGAGACCGGGTGATGAAACTGTGTGCCGTGTCCACGTGGAGCTGACACTGCCAGATTCTAACCCAATCCCAGTCCCCATGGCCACGGCTCCCAATGCCGTTAATGGGGATCTGATTGCAGCTTGACGGAGTAAGTGGACTGGTTCTAATAATACTCCTGTACTGGCAGCCCAATCAGAAACGGATAGGAACATTGATTTGTCACTTTGTCTGGCTGGTAAACCAGGGCATCTGCTGGAGGAAGCCCTTTGGCCCATCATATCCTCAGCAGTTCTTTGTGAGAGAGGACGAAGACAGTTCCCCCTTGCCCCGTGCTTCCCCTGTCTCTTCCATTGCTTTATACGTCCATCATCTCTAACCTCTCTGCTCCCCTCTTGGCACGTCCGCTACAACTCTCACCAATTTTTACAGATGCACCATAGAAAGCATTCTTTCTGGTTGTATCACAGCTTGGTATGGCTCCTGCTCTGTCCAAGACCACAAGGAACTACAAAGGGTCGTGAATGCAGCCAAGTCAATCACTCAAACCAGCCTCCCATCCATTGACTCCGTCTACACCTCCCACCGCCTTGGAAAAGCAGCCAGTATAATTAAGGACTCCACACACCCCGGACATTCTCTCTTCCAACTTCTTCCGTCGGGAAAAAAGATACAGAAGTCTGAGATGATGTACCAACTGACTCAAGAACAGCTTCTTCCCTCAGACTTGCTGCCATCAGACTTTTAAAAGGACTTACCTCACATTAAGATGCTCTTTCTCTACACCCTAGCTATGACTGTAACACTACATTCTGCACCCTCTCATTCCCTTCTTCATGAACGGTATGCTATTTGTATAGCGCGCAAGAAACAATACTTTTCACTGTATACTAATCCATGTGGCTATAATAAATCAAATCAAATAAAAAAAATTCTTTAAGACTCTCCTGAAACCTATTTGATATGTGGTTTGTTTGATGTTTAACAATAGTTCTAAACAGCCTTGTGGTGTATTATTATGCTACAGGTGATGTTGATTCATCATGGGGACATGGGCGTCACTGGCTGGGCCACCATTTATTGCCCATCCCTAGTTGTCCAACGGCAGTTGAGAGTCAACCACGTTGCTGTGGCTCCGGAGCCACATGTAGGCCAGACCAGGTAAGGACGGCAGATTTCCTTCCCTAAAGGACATTAGGGAACCAGGTGAATTTTTCTGACAATGGACAATGGTTTCATGGTCATCAGTAGATTTAATTCCAGATTTTTTTTATTGAATTCAAATTCCACTATCTGCTGTGGCAGGATTCGAACCCAGGTCCCCCAGAACATTCGCTGAGCTTATGGATTAATAGTCTGGTGATAATACCACTGGGCCATCGTCTCTCTATTTGTATGTATAGATACATACATTACATGTATGTATATATGTATACATATAGACATGTTTTTGTAGTGTTGGAACATAAGAACATAAGAACTAAGAGCAGGAGTAGGTGATCTGGCCCCTCAAGCCTGCTCCGAGAATTCAATAAGATGATGGCTGACCTTTGCATGGACTCAGCTCCACTTACCCGCCCACTCACCCATAACCCTTAATTCCTTTACAGTTCAAAAATCTATCTGTCCTTGCCTCAAATACATTCAATGAGGTAGCCTCAACTGCTTCACTGAGCAGGGAATTCCACAGATTCACAACCCTTTGGGTGAAGAAGCTCCTCCTCAACTCAGTCCTAAACCTGCTCCCCCTTATTTTGAGGCCAGTGCCCCCTAGTTCTAACTTCACCTGCTTCTATCTTATCTACTCCCTTCATAATCTTATATGTTTCTATAAGATCTCCCCTCATTCTTCTGAATTCCAATGAGTATAGCCCCAGTCTTCAGGCTCTCCTCACAAGCCAACCCTCTCAACTCCGAGATCAACCTAATGAATCTCCTCTGCACCCCTTCCAGTGCCAGTATATCCTTTCTCAATTAAAGAGACCAAAACTGTACACAGTGTTCTCTTCAAAGATGCTTCTGGAAGGTGGTGATATCTATTCTGTATTGGAACATGAGGAGCCTGATGGCTTTCCACCTGGGATCAGGGATCAGGGATATATCCTGTGGATATAGTTCTGTTCCTCAGAGCAAGCCAAGGTAATCCCCCTCCCTTCTGTGACAGAGCGAGGAATGAATGCGCTGTTTAAATTTCCCCTTTGTTCCTCAGCTTCTCTCCAGGGATTTGTGTTCCCAGTGTCTGCCGATCAATTAATCACCAGGAAAATAAAGAGGAACAAACTGCACATTCAGATCGACTAATTAATTTAGAGAAACCGAAGCAGGTGGAAGTAAATGTTCAAGGCCACTCGCAAAAGCAACAGGATATCACGCAGGCAAATCATCTGGTGATATCTGGTGTGGCAAAATGTCGGCAAGGTTTTATTCAACAACAACTTGTATTTATCTAGCCCCACCCAGGAAGGGAACCATTTCACCAGAACATTATCAACCACAGTCTGACAAACCACAGGATGAGATACCCAGACAGGTGACAAGAACTTCCTCTAACAGACAGGTTTGGAGAAAGAAGAGAACCAGGTAGAGAGGTTTAGGGACGGAATTCCAGAGCTTTGGGTCAAGGCACCTGAAGGACTGGCACCAATGCTGGAGCAATTAAAATCAGGAATGTTCAAGAGGTCGGAATTCGAGGGGCATGGAGATCTCGAAGGGTTACAGAGCTGGAGGAGGTTACAGAGATAGGGAGGAGGTGTAGGGATTGGAGGAGGTTACAGAGATAGGGAGGAGGTGTAGGGATTGGAGGAGGTTACAGAGATGGGGGGAGGTATAGGGATGGACAAAGTTACAGAGATAGGGAGGGATGCAAGGGCTGGAGGAAGTTACAGAGATAGGGAGGGGGGTCTAGCGGCTGGAGGTTACAGAGATAACGAGGGGGTATAGGGGCTGGAGGTTACAGAGATAGCAAAGGGTGTAGGGGCTGGAGGAGGTTATAGAGATAGGGAGGGGGTGTAGAGGCTGAAGGAGGTTACGGAGATAGGGAGGGGGTGTAGCGGCTGAAAGCATTACAGAGATAGGGAGTGGGTGTAGGGGCACACACACACATGCACACACACACATACACACAAACAAACACACAGACACATATGCACAGACATACTTGCAAGGGCACACACACAGAAACACACACACACATGCACGCACACTCACACAGACACATTCACACACACATGCACACTGACACACACACACGCACACTGACACACACACACACTTGCAAGGACACACACACACATTCAAACATATGCACACAGTCAAACACAGACATACACACACGGGCATGTGTAACGCACAGACACACACGTATACACACACACACACACATACAGAGTCATACACACACAAACACACAGAAAGACATACAGAGAGAGACTCATAAACACATTCAAAATCACACTCAGTCACAGTCAGTTGCAAACACACACACTGCCATATAGACACACAAACAAAATCACATATATATGTGGAAAAGCATAGACATGCGCATCCAAACGTACACATATCCATACCAAGACAAACGAATGCATCTATTGACATTTGTACATGTGCAAAGCCACATCATATACAGACACGTGTACACACACACAGATAAGCAAATCTATCCACAGACACACAAACTCATACAGACACACACTGACCGGAACAGAGAGGAGCTCATGCAGAAACACGGGATCACTTGAAAACTCTGACATGTGCAGGGATATGGAGACATGGACACAGGCGCACAGACGCGTGTGGAGGAGCACAGATGCAGACAGGAGTTTGATGCTGGAAGCTGGGAAGCTCAGCTTGTTACCACAAACAATCTTTTCTACAAATTTATTCGAAATGCAGATACGGCGAGGTGGTAATTGGTACTTGGCGTCCAATGGAGTTGTGCTTCTGGAGGGAGCACAGAAAGCCAAACGAAACAAAACCCCATGCTGCACAGAGAGGGGAAGCACCATAAATCACTCAGACAGTCTGTGTTTGGAACAGTCACTCTCGCTGACCTGCTATTGAATATCGCAGGTGCAGGAAAAAGACAAACTGTTCCGGAGGGTGGGGGGGGCGGAATGCACAAATATCAGGCATTTTGGGTTTGCTGATGATTCCATAGCCTACGTTTCTATGGTAACGCAACAGAGAACACACATTCGCAAAACAAAAGCAACTGAAGCTCCCTCACACCCTCCTATGGGCGGCACGGTGGCACAGTGGTTAGCACTGCTACCTCACAGCGCCAGGGACCCCGGTTCATTTCCCAGCCTCGGGTCACTGTCTTTGTGTAGAGTTTGCACATTCTCCCCGTGTCTGCGTGGGTTTCCTCCGGGTGCTCCAGTTTCCTCCCACACTACAAAGGATTGTGGGTTAGGTGGTTTGGTCATGACAAATTCCCCTTCAGTATCCCTGGGTGTTTAGGTTATGGGGGTAAATGTATGGGGTGGTGGGGATAGGGCCTGGGGTGGGATTGTTCTGGGTGCAGACTCAATGGGTCAAATGGCCTTGTCCTGCACTGGAGGGTTTCTATGATCTGGTCAGGATCAGACCGCTCTTTGTGGGAGCTTGCTTTGTGTAAATTAGTTGGCCACACGGAGGGAGTATTGATAATGAAAGGATGTATCTGCTGGTCAGAGAACTGAGATAGCTGGGCATCACTGAATGCCTTTAACAGTGGGACAGAGAGCTCCCTCAGCTAATGAAGGGTTATGGAGAGCAGATAGGAAAATAGAGCTGAAATCCAAAATCAGCCATGATAGTGCTGAACAGTGGATTATTGATGGGCTGAATGGCCTACTCCTATTATCTGTGTTCTTGTGTCACAATAGGGCCTGCCCTTCAAAAAGTGTATCATTGGCTCAAAGGTACTTTGTTTTTCTCAACAGAGCAGGAAAGGAGGTCATTCACACCCATCCCACACCCCCACCACCTCCCCACCCCCTCCCCAACATCCCCCCAACCCCCTGCCACCTCCCCCCACCGCCCCCCCCCACCCCCCCAACTCCCCAGCCTCCCCACCCCCACCCACATACCTATGTTGGCTCCTTTGAAAATGTCATCCAATTCCTTCCGCTTCACCACACCTCCGCTGTGTCCCATCTGTCCCGAAAATGTTTCAGGGACCTGAGTTCAATTCCTGGCTTGGGTCACTGTCTGTGCAGAGTGTGCACATTCTCCCCGTGTCTGTGTAAGTTTCCTCCGGGTGCTCCAGTTTCCAGAGAAAGACGTGCTTTGGTCTTGCTAAATTCTCCCTCAGTGTAGCTGAAGAGATGTCGGAGTGAGGCGACTGGAGGATTTTCACAGTAGCTTCATTGCAGTTTTAACATAAGCCTAATTGTGACTGATAAATAAACTTTATTTTAACTTGGATGTGAGCTCGGAAGCTGGGCTGGTGCTCTGAGTACAGCACTGAGGGAGTGCTGCAGGGTCAGAGACATAGAGATTTACAGCATGGAAACAGGCCCTTTGGCCCAACTTGTCCATGCTGCCCAGTTTTTACCAATAAGCTAGTCCCAATTACCTGCATTTGACCCATATCTCTGTATACCCACCTTACCTATGTAGCTGTCTAAACGCTATTTTAAAGACAAAAATTGTACCCACTTCTACTACTACCTCTGGCAGCTTGTTCCAGACACTCACCACCCTCTGTGTGAAACAAATTGCCCTTTTGTATCTCTCCCCTCTCACCTTAAACCTGTGCCCTCTAGTTTTAGACTCCCCTACCTTTGGGAAAAGATATTGACTATCTCTCTGATCTGTGCCCCTCATTATTTTATAGACCTCTATACGATCATCCTTAAGCCTCCTACGTGCCAGAGAGAAAAGTCCCAGTTTATCCAGCCTCTCACAGGATCACAGGATACAACAATGCAGAAGAGGCCCTTCAGCCCATTGGATCTGCACCGACACATGGAAGGCCCTGACCTGCCCACCGAATCCCACTTGTCAGCACTAGAGTGTCATGGCTTGCCAAGTACTCATCCAGGCAACACTCTGGCACTGGAATGACTCGAGGTTCCTCGATGTGAGCTGAACCGATTTCTATTGTTAAGCGAACTGGACAGAGAGAAAGGCAGGATCTTCCCAGCCTGGTGCTTTGACGCAGCACGGATTAATCAGAGCCTTTGAACATTGCAGACACTGGGAGTATCGGGTTAAAGAGAGGACGACGAGGCTGGGATATTTGGCAGCAGGTGCAGGTTGTGTGAAAGTGGGTGAGACAGAAACATTCCAGTCAAGGCCAATGCTCCTCCTATTCAGGTTTCATTGTGCTAGGAGGAGTGGGGGAGAGGGGGTGGGGGGGGTAGCAGGACAGAGCGAGCGGGTCATCCAGGAACTGGAACTCATTGGCCAGTGGCCATACATTTGCCCCCTTCCCCCCAGCCTCCCTGACTACACCAATGTGCAATGGGCGATCTCTCACACTGGAGGAGATTCCGGCAACTGCAATAACAATGGATTGCATTAACATAGCACCTCCGACATAGCAACACTTCCCAAGACGTTTCGCAGGAGCATGGTGAAACTATGTTTCACCTCGAGCCATGTGAAGGAGCCTAAAGGCGATAGCCATAAACATAGTCAAAGACATAGCCTTTGGAATCAAAGAATTTTACAGCATAGAAACTGGCCCTTCGGCCCAACTTGTCCATGCCACCTCTTTTTTTTAACCACTAAGCTAGTCCCAATTGCCCACGTTTGGCCCCTATCCCTCTACAACCATTTTACCCATGTAACTGACTAAATGCTTTCTAAAAGACAGAATTGTACCCACCTCTACTACTGCCCCTGGCAGCTCATTGCAGACACCCTCTGTGTGAAACAAATTGCCCCTCCGGCCCCTTTTGTATCTCTTTAAGAAGGAGGGGCGATAGGGAGGTGGAGAGACTTGAGAAAGAGTTTTAGGGAGGGAATTCCAAAACTTAGGGCCATAACAATTGAACTCACATTTGCCAATGGTGGAGCGATGGGAATCATAGAAACATAGAAACTAGAAGCAGGAGTAGACCATTCAGCCCTTCGAGTCTGCTCCACCATTCATTTTGATCATGGCTGATCATCAAATTCAATATCCTGATCTCCCCTTCCTCCTTTGATCCCCAAGAGCCCTACCTAATTTCTTCTTGAAATCAGACAACGTTTTGGTATCAACTACATTCTGCGGGAGTGAATTCCACACATTCCCCACCCTCTGGGTGAAGAAATTTCCCCTCACCTCAGTTCCACAAGGTTTACGCCTTATCCTCAAACTGTGACCCCTAGTTCTGGGCTCCCCCCACCATTGGAAACATTCTTTCTGAATCTACCCTGTCTAACCCTGTTAGAATTGAGGATGGCCAGAATTAGAGGAGCGAACATATCTGGATAGATCTGCAGCTGGAGAAGATTACAGAGGTGGGCTGGGTGGTTGGGTGCCGGGGGGTGGGGGGAGAGACAGCGGTGCGTTTTAAATGTGAGTTGTAAGGAATAAACCTCATCTTATGGTCTAATAAGAGGGTTGCAGGGATGCGTGCTGCAAAGCAGTTAATTAGATACGGAGGGGAAATGCAAATGATCTCATTAAGAAAGAATACCTTTTTGATTCTTCCCTCGGGGCAGAGGGCAACGACAGGCTGAGATCAAAACAAATTTATTAACAAATTTTATCCAAATACAGTGGAAGGAACGAGAGGCTGTGGCAGCAAAGACTGATTGTGGGACCGAATGGAATCCTGACAATGGAGCAGGGTGCATGACACAAACCTCGTGTGCAGAAGCCGCTTACGCTGTTTTGTCATCCATCACCAGCCCGCTAATTTATTTGGATTTAATTGTTACAATCTTAATCCCAGGAAGCTGCGAGGTGACGTGTGTCATCATTTATACCCAGTCCCACTCTGTCACCTTCCCTCAGTGGATACTGCTCATTAACTGCAGTGCTGGGACTCCAGGGAGATGTGAGGGAAACAGGGAGATGGGGAGTCAGAATGGCAAAAGAATTCCTGTTTGATCTTCACTTGCTGCGCAATTAGTCTTTCCAAGCTGGAGGCAGTCTTCTGAGGAAACAGATATCCAGGATTCTGCTCCTCTGACAGTGCGGCATTCCCTCAGCACTGATCCTCTGACAGTGCGGCATTCCCTCAGCACTGATCCTCTGACAGTGCGGCATTCCCTCAGCACTGATCCTCTGACAGTGCGGCGCTCCCTCAGCACTGATCTTCTGACAGTGCGGCACTCCCTCAGCACTGACCCTCTGACAGTGCGGCGCTCCCTCAGCACTGACCCTCTGACAGTGCGGCGCTCCCTCAGCACTGATCCTCTGACAGTGCGGCGCTCCCTCAGCACTGACCCTCTGACAGTGCGGCACTCCCTCAGCACTGACCCTCTGACAGTGCAGCACTCCCTCAGCACTGACCCTCTGACGGTGCGGTGCTCCCTCAGCACTGACCCTCTGACGGTGCGACGCTCCCTCAGCACTGACCCTCTGACGGTGCGGCGCTCCCTCAGCACTGACCCTCTGACGGTGCGGCGCTCCCTCAGCACTGACCCTCTGACGGTGCGGCGCTCCCTCAGCACTGACCCTCTGACAGTGCGGCACTCCCTCAGCACTGACCCTCTGACAGTGCGGCGCTCCCTCAGCACTGACCCTCTGACAGTGCGACACTCCCTCAGCACTGATCCTCTGACAGTGCGGCACTCCCTCAGCACTGACCCTCTGACAGTGCGGCACTCCCTCAGTACTGACCCTCTAACAGTGCGGCGCTCCCTCAGCACTGACCCTCTGACAGTGCGGCACTCCCTCAGTACTGACCCTCTGACAGTGCGGCACTCCCTCAGTACTGACCCTCTGACAGTGCGGCGCTCCCTCAGTACCGACCCTCTGACAGTGCGGCGCTCCCTCGGCACTGACCCCCTGACAGTGCGGCACTCCCTCAGTACTGACCCTCTGACAGTGCAACACTCCCTCAGTACTGACCCTCTGACAGTGCAACACTCCCTCAGTACTGACCCTCTGACAGTGCAACACTCCCTCAGCACTGACCCTCTGACAGTGCGGCGCTCCCTCAGTACTGACCCTCTGACAGTGCGGCGCTCCCTCGGCACTGACCCCCTGACAGTGCGGCACTCCCTCCGCACTGACCTTCTGACAGTGCGACACTCCCTCAGCACTGACCCTCTGACAGTGCGGCACTCCCTCAGCACTGACCCTCTGACAGTGCGGCACTCCCTCAGTACTGCACTAGGATTACAGCCGAGAATTTGTGCTGATTTCCCTGGAGTTGTACTTGAGGCCCATGAGCAGGAAATCAGAGCGAATTCCTTTGCTGTTTATCTGCAGGGCTTTCGCTAATCTTAGATTGATAGCTTGTCTCACCAGACATCACACTGGAACTTCCGGCCTTATAACATGTTAAACTCTTGATGTGACCTGAGATCAGGAATCTCCTGTTTTGACACGATTCAACATGAGAAATTGGAAGAGTAACTTTAAAGCTCCCAGCTTCAAGGAGACTTCCTCCTCCTCCAGAATACTATCCCAGCATTCCCAATTATTTCATCGCTCCCCCAATGGATGGTGTACAGAATGGAGTCTGGCTGCCCCAAGGAATGTGAGAACAGGACGAGGCCATTCAGCCCCTCTGGCCTATCCAGCCATTCAGATGGGGCAAGATTGATCTGTACTTTAACTCCATCTCGTTCTCTCAGTCCCTCACCCTTACTACCCATCTTGTCTGCTTAAGATCCATCAATCCCAGTTTTCACATTTCCGATCAATCCCAAGTCTTGATGGCCGTTTGGGGGTTGGGGAGGAGGGGGGCAGAGTCTGAAACTTCTCCAGATTCATTGATGGTTAGTGTTAAAAAATTTTGTTGATTTGTTTCTCTGAAGGCAAACCAATGGGTTTGGGGTCCGGGTCCATAGGACTCTTAAATCGGCCTCGCAGGTGGAGGATGTGGTCAAGAAGGCATATGGTGTACTGGCCTTCATTAATAAAGGGATTGAGTTTAGGAGTCGGGAAGTAATGCTGCAACTTTATAAGACCCTTGTTCGACCCCACTTGGGAGTACTGTGCGCAGTTCTGGTCACCTCACTACAGGAAGGATGTGGAAGCTATTGAGAGGGTGCAGAGGAGATTTACAAGGATGTTGCCTGGACTGGGAGGCATGCCTTATGAAGATAGGTTCAGGGAGCTAGGTCTCTTCTCCCTGGAGAGACGAAGGATGAGAGGCGACCTGATAGAGGTTGATACGATGTTGAGAGGTATAGATAGGGTGGATTCTCGAATGCTATTTCCCAGGGCTGAAATGGTCGCTACGAGAGGACACAGGTTTAAGGTGCTGGGGAGCAAGTACAGAGGAGATGTCAGGGGTAAGTTTTTCACTCAGAGGGTGGTGAGTGAGTGGAACCCACTACTGTCGGTGGTGGTGGAGGTGAAATCGTTGGGGTCTTTTAAGAGATTTCTGGATGAGTATATGGGATTTAATGGGATTGAGGGTTATAGATAGGCCTGGTAGGTAGAGATATGATCGGCACAACTTGTGGGCCGAAGGGCCTGTTTGTGCTGTAGTGTTCTATGTTCAAAGCTGCATTTCAAATGCAATGTTATTTTAATGCGCCTGATTATCTTCCCAGTTAGCATCCGTGGGCCGGCACTTAGATGATGGGCCGAACAGGCTTCTTCTCACCAGTGTGCTTTCAGGAAAAGTCAGGCCCAGTCACCAGTGAGGCCTGGTCTTCAGCAGGTTGGGTGAGAATTGTCAGATGAGGCCATTCAGTCCCTCGATGCTGTTCCACTGTTGTTACATCCAAAGAGATGAGCCAACCACAACAAAGATATTGAATTTGGGAGCTGGGGAAAGCATCACAAACTCGGAGGGGGGGCAGGATTGGGCCATTCGGCCCCTCGGGACTGCTCTGCCATTTGATAAGATCATGGCTGACCAAACTGTGGCCTTAATTCCATTTTCCTGCCTGAAGCTCTCAACTCTTGATCCTCCTTCTTCATCACAAAAATGACAAATTTACCCATAAAACTAAACAAACAACACCAAGAATCATAGAATCCCTATAGCGCTGAAGGAGGCCATTCGGCCCATCGAGTCTGCACTGACCACAATCCCACCCGGGCCCTATCCCCATAACCCCATGCATTCACCCCCTAGTTAGTCCCCCTGACACTAAGGAGTAATTTAACATGGCTAATCCACCTAACCCACACATCTCTGGAGCATGGGAGGAAACCCACGCAGACACGAGGAGAACGTGAAGACTCAACACAGACAGTCACCCAATCTGGGATTCGAACTCGGGCCCCTGGCGCAGTGCTAACCACTGTGCCACCATGCCACCCCAACCACCACCAGTCTGCCTGTCCCTCGAGAAGGTGAGAAGTTAAACGAGGATGCACGCTCTCCCCGTGTCTACGTGGGTTTCCTCCGGATGCTCCCATGGTCTGAAAGACGTGCTGGATAGGTGCACTGGCCACGTTAACTTTTCCCTCAGTGTATCCGAACAGGCGCCGGAGTGCGACGACTGGGAGATTTTCGCAATAAATGAAAGCATTTTACTGCGGAGACTGGAATCTGAAACCAAGAGAGAAAATGCTGGAAAATCTCAGCAGGTATGGCAGCATCTGTAGGGAGAGAAAAAAGGTTCAAAGGGCTGAATGGCCTACTCCTGCTTGTCTGAGCTTTGAGGAGCTCCCCCTCTCTTAGCTCTTTTTTCTCTCCCTCCAGATGCTGCCAGACCAGTTGAGATTTTCCAACATTTTACATAAGAAATAGGAGCAGGAGGAGGCCATCTAGCCCTTCGAGCCTGCTCCGCCATTCAATAAGATCATGGCTGATCTGTCGTGGCTCAGTTCCACATTCCCGCCCTCTCTCCATAACCCTTAATCCCCTTGTCTATCAGAAACTTATCCACCCGCGTCTTAAATATATTTAGCGAGGCAGCCTCCACCACTTCAACGGGCAGAGAATTCCAGAGATTCACCACCCTTTGAGTGAAGAAGTTCCTCCTCAACTCCAATCTAAACTGCCCCCCCTTATCTTGAGGCTGTGCCCTTGAGTCCTGCTGTCCTTCCTAAGCGGGAAGAATCTCTTAGAAATTCTTTTTCTCTTTTGATTTTCACTGTAACTTCATTGCAGTGTTAATGTAAGCCTACTTGTGACACTAACAAATGTAAATTCGCCTGGCCTACAGTTTCTTTATGTGGCTGTGTGTCAGGAGGTTCCCGGGTGGCACACTGGGGTGTTTTACCGCGTTGAAATTGGGTACAAGTTGGATCCCTGTTGTTGGTGTGTCCCGGGACAAATGAACACTTTCAGGAAGTGGTGTGGGGGGGCTGGAGGAGGGGGGAGCTGGAGGAGGAAATTAAAAAGGGCACAGTTACGAGCACGGACTCCGTTAATGACATCGATAGCCTGACCCCGCGACCTTCCTGTGGTTTCACTCATTGGGGGGGGTGCTGGAGTTGCGGGGGGGGAGGGGGTATAGGATGTGGGGTTGGGGGGGGGGGCTGTGGGGAGGGCGCTCGGCAATGGACATTAAGAGGAAATAATTCAAAGGATGCCCGTCGCTGAATGTAACGGGATCCAATGGGAAAGGGACAGAGAGCACAGCTGCTTGACAAGGAAGTTTGATCAAAGCTTTGTACATTGTCCACAGTTAATGGTAACCTGCAGCTATGTTGCATTGTGTGAGCGCAGTACAAGAGGGCTTGCAGTGACAGCCCAGCGCTGATCCCTTCTCCATTTGCAAAATTACAGGATCAGATACATGTAATGAAGCCCTGGTTAATGAGATGCCTGCCCGTCTTTTCACCTACACCCAGACTCGGACTAACAAAAGCCCAAAAGTCACGAATTGTGCAGCTCAGAGGCTGCCCGAGCTATCTGATTACCATCTCTCTCTCTCTCACAGTAATCAAGCCTGGATTGTACTCGCTGGGTAACTCTCACGGCTGATGCCACCGATAAGGCCCTCATTTCTCTCCCTTTTCCTGTCTGTTTTGTTTGCTTTGCAGCTTGATGTAACATTCCTCCCAGGAAGGTGCTTTGATGAATATCTGCAGAAGGTGAACTCCCAGAGTCGCGGCCTCTCGTAGCCAGGCCTGCGGGGGAGTCAGGAGCTTAAACCTCGCTCGCACTCAAAAGTGGTCTTTTCCAGGTTGCTGTCCCCCTCCCTCATCACTCTTTACCAGGGTCGCCAACTCCTGTGGAAGAAAGAAAGGACCACACTGGGACCATGAGAGAGGGGGCTATTCAGAGGGGGTGTGGGGGGGATGGGGATTGACATTGGTAAGCATGAGAGGAGGGTTTTAAAGATGTGAGGGGGGGAGGTGCAGTTCTAAGACTATAATCACTGGGGGGTGAGGTGTTTGAAATGTACGCCTTGTCTTGTTGGGTCACTGGCTAACTCACTCAATCTCCCCCCATGGGGGTCTCCCAGGGTCAGTCTCCCACAGGATGTGCTGGAGTTACGGTGCGCCCAAAATGGGACAAGTTGTTAAAAGTAAGGGACAATCGGTTAGAACACAGAGCAGTTGCCGGTCTGGCTCTTTGCATCCCAGGACGCACTTCCCATCCACTCCATTTCACACTCCCCCATACCCCTATTGCACCCCCCACTCTCTCCATCTTCCAATCCCACCCTCCACTCCCCCACCTCCAATACGCACCTCTTGCTCCCCCCGTCCTAGCTAACTCCCCCTCCCAGTTACATCCTCTCCCATTCCAGCAGCTGCAGGCTCTCAACAGAACGATGGCCAATCTGTTCCTTGAGTTTATTTAATAATATCACAAGTAGGCTTACGTTCACACTGCAATGAAGTTACTGTGAAAATCCCCCAGTTGTCACACTCTGGCACCTGTTCGGTTACACTGAGGGAAAAATTAGCACCAAGCCAGCACGTCTTTCTGAGTGTGGGAGGAAACTGGAAACCCGTGGAGACACGGGGAGAATATACAAACTCCGCTCAGACAGTGACCCGAGGCCGGGAATCAAACCCAGGTCCCTGGGGCTGTGAGACAGCAGTGCTAAGGACTGTGCCACCGTGTCACAGGTTAGATGTGACTGTTGGAACAATCAAATCTAGTCCGCAAAAGCACAAATGAGAGTTCCAGCAGCAAATGATGGAAGCGATGGGGGGGACATTAGATGAGGTGAAGATAGGTGGTCTTAGCAATGTCATGGATCTCTGATCCCAAGCTCATCCTGAGGTCAAATAAGACACTAAGGCTGAGTTGGGGCATCCTGGGATAGTGAAAGGTGCCTCATAAATGCAAATCCAGTGAAGAGAATGCAATCGATGATGCTGCAGTGAATTGAGACAGTTTATTCGCACACACCTTTTCACCGATGAATCCTCTCAAAATCAACCAAGATTCCCCCTTGCTCGTTTGTGACAGGAACACGCTGAATGGAAACTGGAATTCCAAATTTAGAAAAAAGGTAATTAAATCAAATGTGGTTTGTGTAATGAGTGTACTTGACGAGGTCTGCGATATGATTAACATCACCAGTATCCTGTGCGGTGGTCAGGAGCCTGCCAGGACAGATTGAACATTTGCAAGAGATTTCAGCGCTTTCATGTTGGGTTCTGGTCCATGCTGGTGACGTCAGCACTCCGTACTCACAAAAACCTTACACCAATCATCACTCCGGTAATTAGTGAGACGGTGCATGCATGGACACACACACAGGCCACACAGTGCCAGGACTAAATCATTCCCTTTTATCCACTGTACACTGTATGTGTACCAACGCTGACACTCGAGACACACAAGGAATGCACCTCTCCCTCAAATTAAAATTAAACCAATTCAACAAAGCAAACACAGGTTGCCTCAATCACACAATGACATCTTGGAACAAAATCAAAAAATCTCTTGTTCTTTTTATTGCATGCACAACAGCCCTGAGCAGCAGGAAGCAATCAAAACTCTGTCATTATGAAAGCGAGAACCTTCTATCAAAGTCTCTGCCTTGTCCAATATCATCGCTAGAGTTATTTCATGCTAACATATAACCCTTAAACTCACGCGTCTTAACCCTGCATGACGCTCGAAGCTCATCTCTTCACGCCGCAGGCATCACTTCAACTCCTAGTGAGAGATCTCAGCAACTAGAAACCAAAAGAGAAAACACTGGAAAATCTCAGCAGGTCTGGCAGCATCTGGAAGGAGAGAAAAGAGCCGACGTTTCCAGTCCAGATGAGCCTTGGTCAAAAAAGGTCTTTTATTTCCTTATGGCTGCCGCCAGACCTGCTGAGAATTTCCAGCATTCGCAGTAATTTGCTTTTATCTTGTGCAAAGCACCTCAGAGTGTGACAGCTCCAAGTCTCTAT
Organism: Carcharhinus amblyrhynchos; assembly: GCF_965287045.1. Taxonomy (NCBI): domain Eukaryota; kingdom Metazoa; phylum Chordata; class Chondrichthyes; order Carcharhiniformes; family Carcharhinidae; genus Carcharhinus; species Carcharhinus amblyrhynchos. The sequence continues at coordinate 2,783,666 of NC_137338.1, read as the reverse complement.
AATCCAGTGGTGGTCCATACCAACTGCTGCCTTAGCCCCAAGTGAAGTTACAGCAACACCTTTATTGCAGAGCAACACTGCAGACTCACTTAGATAATACATCCACAGCTGCAAATTCATTTTTCATCACTCAGATATCAACAGAATAATGGATGCACAATGATCCAACAGCTTTCTGCTGGTAAGACCATAAAACATAGGAGCTGAATTAGGCCACTCGGCCCATCGAGTCTGTTCCTTCCATTCAATCATGGCTGATGTTTCTCTCATCCCCATCCTCCTGCCTTTTCCCCATAACCCCTGATCCCCTTATTAATCAAGAACCTATCTATCTCTGTCTTAAAGACACTCAATGACCTGGTCTCCACAGCCTTCTGCGGCAAAGAGTTCCACAGATTCTTCCCCTTCCACCATTTTAACTAATAAACTCAAAGATTAAAGTTCACATGCAAATGGTACATGTGCATTGAGATCATGTGGCAGGAGACATGATCTATTTTCCATGTTTTGTGTGTTATTGGCTGAACAGAAATGCAATTAGACACATCCGATAGAACACACACCTCGAACCGATGCAGCTCATCCACCCTAGAATGGTCCCACAACCCTCAACACAGACGCACCAGCCAACTCCCCACTTAGTAAGGCCTCTGCCTACTTACTTGCCACCTCCAGCGAGGCGTTGTGACTGACTGCCTCTCCCAGGTAGTTCCTGGCCACGCAGACGTAGCTGCCCTCGTCGGGCTTGCTCCTGCGGCCGTGCACGATGCGCAGGAAGAACAAGGAGCCGCTGGGCAGCAGCATGCGGTGAGAGCGGGCGTCGTCCTTGTCCGTCTCCACCCGCTCGCCGTCCTTGTACCACTCGATGGTGGGACTGGGTCTCCCCTCGGCCTTGCAGTTCAGCGTGGCTGGCTCCCCCTTGGACACGATCAGATCAGAGGGATGTTCCACAATCCGGGGCGGGAAATCCTCCTGTCGAAGACGGGATCCTGGGACAGAGGAGAGAAAGGAAAGAGAAGGTTAATAATGTAAGATTAAACTTAAAAAGATTAAAAGGGGAGGGTGACGGCCTGATGGTATTATCACTAGACTATTAATCGAGAAGCTCAGCTAATGTTCTGGGGACCCGGGTTCGAACCCTGCCACGGCAGATGGTGGAATGTGAATTCAATAAAAAATAATCTGGAATTAAGAATTTACTGATGACCATGAAACTATCGTCGATTGTTGGATAAGCCCATCTGGTTCACTAATGTCCTTCAGGGAAGGAAATCTGCCCTCCTTACCCCGGTCTGGCTTACATGTGACTCCAGACCCACAGCAATGTGGTTGACTCTCGACTGCCCTCCAAGGACAACTAGGGATGGGCAATAAATTCTAGCCAGCCAGCAACGCCCATGAACCATGAATGAATTTAAAAAACCTGATATCTTCTTATGTGATTGGATCCACTTCCGGTTGGGTACATGCCTGAAATTGATACATACAACTCTAACCCATGTTGTGGTTAAAGAAGGGGGCAACATCACAGATCAATGTTACAGTCTTGCCTGAGGTTCACAAGTGCCAACCTCCCACTACCACAGTGCCAGTCACTGTGTTTTGAGCGTTTACTGACAAACGGTCATCCAGATTTGGAACACTGGCTCTATTTTCTCTCCAGTGCTGTCAGACCTGCTGAGATTTTCCAGCATTTTTCTGTTTTCATGTCTTGGTGTCTGTAATTGGTGAACTATTTGACTGTGGAGGTCGTTAATGACATACACACAAATGACAGTCATTAACTGAGGCAACAGGGGTCATTGGAGAGTTCCTCACCACCTCCATTGACCATAAGATCACAAGACATAGGGGTAGAACTAAGCCACTTGACCCATCGAGTCTGTTCCGCCATTCAATCATGGCTATATTTTTCTCATCCCCATTCTCCTGCCTTTTTCCCATAACCCCTGATCCCCTTATTAATCAAGAACCTATCTATCTCTGCCTTAAAGACACTCAATGACCCAGCCTCCACAGCCTTCTGTGGCAAAGAGTTCCACAGATTCCCCACTCTCTGGCTGAAGAAATTCCTCCTCATCTCTGTTTTAAAGGATTGTCCCTTTAGCCTGAGTTTGTGCCCTCTGGTTCTAGATTTTCCTACTAGTGGAAACATCCTCTCCATGTCCACGCTATCCAGGCCTCGCAGTATCTTGTAAGTTTCAATAAGATCCACTCTCCATTGAGAAGGCCAAGTGCCTCAAGTGGCCAGCAGTGAGGCTTTTTGGGATCAAGGACCCTGGGGGCAGAGATTTCCCCCCCCAACTCTCCCCTAACTCCCCCGAGAGCTGCTGACCAGAGACAGGAAGCTATCAAGTGGTGTCAATGCCACTGGAGCAGGGATTGATCGAGCCAACCTCAATTATCGGCAGTGGGAAGGGGAGGCCATTCACATCCAGAATTAATTCAGGCAAAGGCAAGATGATGGCAGGGTCCCCACCTTCTCCCAACCTCACCTAAAATCCCATCTCAAGAGAGGCCATTAAATCCTATCTGCAAACATTGGCTAATGAAGGGAATAAATTCTTCAAACCCAACTGGTTAGAAACATAGAAGGTACTTACTGAGTGGGCAGTGCAGGAAGAGGCCATTTGGCCCTTTGAGCCTGCTCCACCATTCATTACGATCATGGCTGATCATCCAACTCAATAGCCTAATCCTGCTTTCTCCTCATAACCTTTGATCCCATTCGCCCCCAGTGCTATATCCAGCCGCCTCTTGAATACATTCAATGTTTTGGCATCAACTACTTCCTGTGGTAATGAATTCCACAGGCTCACCACTCTCTGGGTGAAGAAATGTCTCCTCATCTCCATCCTAAATGGTCTACCCCGAATCCTCAGACTTTGACTCATTGTTCTGGACTCCCCCACCATCGGGAACATCCTCCCTGCGTCTATCTAGATTAGATGCATTGGTTATGCCCCCTCAGTGTGCCCGAACAGGCATCAGACTGTGGCAACAAGGGGATTTTCATAGTAACTTCATCGCAGTGTTAATGTAAGTCTACTTGTGACTAATAAATAAAACAAACTTTAACCTTGATCCTTGAGTGTCAGTCATCAACCTTTACATTCCGCACCCAATAAACTTTTCCCTTAAACTTTAACCTTGATCCATGAGTGTCAGAGTCACCAGCCTTCACATCCCACACCCAATACTTCTGTAATTGAATTACAATGTTCAAATAAAATGAAAAGCAGCATCAGCTGTCTTCATATCCAATGATTTTTTTGCCTGGATTAGCTTGTCTCAAGGTAGTGAGGTTGGGTTGAATACACTGAGTGGGCAGTGCGATCTGTGGAAGACTTGTAATCCCAACTGAAAGCCCAATCTACACTCAAGGCAACTTGTGTAAGGAGGTGGAGAGCTGGGGGGAGGAGGAGGTGGGTGAGAGCAAGGATCTCCCCCCACCACCTCAATCTCACCAGGGACAACTTTGAAGGCAAAAGATAAATTTTTGAACAGTAAAGGAATTAAGGGTTATGGTGAGCGGGCGGGTAAGTGGGGCTGAGTCCACGAAAAGATCAGCCATGATCTTATCGAATGGCGGGGCAGGCTCGAGGGGCCAGATGGCCTACTCCTGCTCCTATTCCTTATGTTCTTAATCCAAGCCGTCGCTAAGGCAGCCTTGTGATCAGAGAGCTGGCTTCACACTGGGAGAAAGTGAATTTGGACCTGCGCCTTCTGGAATGCAGCCAGTGAGGAGGAGGAAGGAATTAAAATAACATTTCAGAGAATTTCTTTTCCTTTGGTAAGTTTTGCCTTTCCCTGCCGCAATAGTTTACAGATTGGCGGGGCTTATCTGAGGCTCGTCTCAGAGTTAACAGCTGCTCGCACTACTCAAGCCAACAGCAATTCCACTCTCATTTACCCAGCCCAAGGCTCAGACAGACAGAACTTGAGGGCCAACCACAAAAAAAGAAGTCCAATATAATCATGTGGTTGTATAAATAGTGACACACAGAACAAGAGCAGAATTAGACTCAGGGCCACGAGGAGACAGCAGGGCAGTTCGATTCGTCTGAGACAGATACTGCATTCTGGGTGACCAACTGTCCCAGATTTTCTGGGAACGCCCTGGAGACTAGCTCCCTGTCCCACGTTCAGTGCGTGGGTTTCCTGGAACGCCAATTGTCCCAAATTCCTCGGAGCAGTGACCAAGGAGGCTGGTCAAGGTCTTTGTGTTCGTGCATGTGCAGTCTAGAGCTGGGACAGTGCGCATGGTAAAAAGTCTGACAACACTAGGTTTTAGTCCAACCTGGTGTTGTCAGACTTTTTACTGTGTTTACGCCAGTCCAACGCCGGCATACCCACATCATAGTGTGCATGTACAGATATGAAACCACATAGCCACGGCAGAGGGTACAGACAACAAGACATGAGAACATGACATGATAAGTACATAAGAAACAGGAGCAGATGTAGACCACTCAGCTCTTCGAGACCACTCTGGTAATCCAACGAGATTATGGTTCATCTGTTTTAACACCATTTTCCTGCACTATCTGTTGATATTTTTGATACGTAGGAATCTATCGATGTCTGTGTCAAACATCCTCAATGACTGAGCCTCCACATCCCGCTGGGTGGAGACATGCCTCCTCATCTCAATCCTGGATGTCGTGCCTCTTATCCTGAGGCTGTGTCCCCTCCAACCGAGAGGAGCATCTTTCCTGCAACGACCCTGTTGAATGCTGTCAGAACATTGCATTGTTTGAATGAGATCACCTTTCATTCTTCTAAACTTCAGAGAATAAAGACCCAGTCTGTTTATTCTATCCTCATGGGGAAATCATTCCATCCCAGGGGTGACAAGGTGGTGAGCACTGCTGCTTTGCAGTGCCAGGGACCCGGGTTCAATTTCACCTTGGGTCACTCACTGTCTGTGCAGAGTCTGCACATTCTATCCATGTCTGTGTGGTTCCCTCTGGGTGCTCCGGTTTTCTCCCACAGTCCGAAAGATGTGTAGCCCATAAATATTACATTTACTCCCACATCCAAATCATCGATATGGATTATGAGTAGCCGGGGTCCACACAATGATCTTTGTGGTACCCTATCAGTTGCAGCCTGCTAACCTGAAAAGAAGTAAGAAGTCTCACAACACCAGGTTAAAGTCCAATAAATGCTCTGTTTGAGACCAGAACTCTCCACTCACCTGACGCTTGTGGGTTTACTATCAAATAAACTTGTTGGACTTTAACCTGGTGTTGTGAGGCTTCTTACTGTGTTTACCCCAGTCCAACACCAGCATTTCCACAACCTGAAATGAACCCATTTATTCCTAGTGTGTTTTTTGTCCACTAACCAGTTGGCAGTACATGCCAGCACACTGTCCCCAATCCCACATGCTGCAATTGTGCTTGTTGACCTCTTTGATAAGGAATTTTATCAAAAGCATGCTGGAAATCAAATACACTGCATCCACTAGTTCCCCCTTATCTATTCTGACTCACATCCTCAAAGCACTCCAACAGGTTTGTTAAGCATGATTTCCCTTTCATAAATCTATGTTGACTCAGCCTAATCAGACCATTGCTTTAAGTGCCCTGTTATCATCTCCTTTGTGTTAGATTCTAGCATATTCTCCCCTACTGACTCATTGGTCCACAGTTCCCCGTTTTCTCTCTCCTTCCTTTCTTAAATAGTGGGGCTACATTTGTCACTCTCCAATCTGCAGGAACCACTCCAGAGTCTATAACATTTTAGAATCCCTACAGAAGGAGGTCATTCAACCATTCGAGTCTGCACCGACTCTCCGACAGAGCATGTTACCCAGGCTCATAGATACTGCTGTCACTGTGTGTCGGCGGTGGAGGGAGTGAAGGTATTGCTGACGACACCACTGTAGTGGGTCGGATCTCAAACAAAGACGAGACGGAGTATGGGAATGAGATAGAGAATCTGGTGAACTGGTGCGGCAACAATAATCTCTCCCTCAATGTCAACAAAACAAAGGAGTTAGTCATCGACTTCCAGTCTACAACAACAGAGACAAGTAGAAATGGTCGAAAGCTTCAAGTTTTTAGGTGTTCAGATCACTAACAACCTGTCCTAGTCCCCCTATGCCAACACTATAGTTAAGAAAGCCCACCAACACCTCAACTTTCTCAGAAGACTAAGGAAATTTGGCATGTCAGCTACGACTCTCTCCAACTTTTACAGATGCACCATAGAAAGCATTCTTTCTGGTTGTATCACAGCTTGGTATGGCTCCTACTCTGCCCAAGACTGCAAGGAACTACTAAAGGTCATGAATGTAGCCCAATCTATCACACAAACCAGCCTCCCATCCATTGACTCTGTTTACACTTCCCGCTGCCTCGGCAAAGCAGCCAGCATAATTAAGGACCCCGCGCATCCCAGACATTCTCTCTTCCGTCGGGAAAAAGGTACAAAAGTCTGAGGTCACGTACCAACCAAGTCAAGAACAGCTTCTTCCCTGCTGCTCTCAGGCTTTTAAATGGGCTTACCTTTCATTAAGTTGATCTTTCTCTACACCCAAGTTATGATTATAACATTACACTCTGCACTCTCTCATTTCCTTCTCTATGTATGGTATGCTTTATCTATACAGCACACACGAAACAATACTTTTCACTGTGTACTAATACACGTGACAATAATAAATCAAATCAAATTTGAGGATGGGGTGTCAATCGAGCAGGGACTGCTTTGTTCCGGATGGTGTTGAGCTTCTTGAACTTCATTCATCCAGGCAAGTGGAGAGTGTTCCATCACACCCCTGACTTGTGTCTTTTAGATGGTGGACGGGCTCTGGGGAGTCCGGAGATGAGTTACTAGCTGCAGTATTCCTAGTCTCTGACCAGCTCTTGGAGACAGTGTTTATGTGGTTGGGACCAGTTCAGTTTCTGGTCAATGGTAACCCGCAGGATGTTGATAGTGGGGGATTCAGTGATGGTAACGTCTTTGAATATCAAAGGCGAGATGGAGCGATCCTCTCTTTTTGGAGATGGGCATTGCCCGGGACTTGCGTGGCATTAGATTGATGCAGGGCTATGGGGGGAGGGTGGAACATTGGATTGGGATTGGGATTGGGATTGATTCTGTAAAGAGCTATCATGAACATGATGGGCTGAACTGCCTCATTCTAGGCTGTAATTACCCAAGAGGTTCTATGATTAGGTGTGTGGAGCACAGGCTGTTCAACGGAACAAAATCATTGCTGGTTGAATATCAATACTGTTAGGAGAGGAGAAGAGTACATTTCAGCGTGTTGGGGCCAGAGGACAGGGAAATATGGAGAGAAAGCATCCCGAGTTATTTCAGGAAGTATTAATAGCGATTTGATGATTGGATTATCCCAGAGGTGGGGACTGCATCGACAGTCACTCAGTACACAATGCACATTGTTCTGTTCACAGTAAGTGCTGTGTCAGTTGCATTTTTGCTCAAATTTGATTTAGCGGATTAAAGTAAAAATGTCAGAGTTGATTAAGATCATGCAAAGACCCATGAGCAGCTATAAACATCTCTACACTCTGCTGCTCCCGTAAGGTTACACTGGCCCCACACAATTGTGTATAACTTTGAATATTTGCCCCTCCCAATTAACAGGGAATAGGTTAAAGGGCAGAGGTTATCGTGTTTGCTGTGGTTCAGAGGGCAGCAGGTCACCTGAGGGGAGGCGGGGATAAGGGCGTTTGGAACACATTCCACAGATTTGAGCATGCCCTGTGTAGTATTAAGGGAATGTGAAAGATAGCATGGGTGGCCTTTTGAAGAAAATTGTGGGTTACTTTCCTGATGCCCTCGCCGTTATTTATCCCTTAATAAAACACATTGATCTATTCATTTATCATTATTGTCCCTGGGAGCTTGCTGTGCACAAATTGGCTGTTACATTTCCTACCATATAACAGTGATACACTTCGAGAGGCACTTCATTGCTTCACATACCCTGAGGTTGTAAAAAGTGCAACAGAAAAGCGCAACATTCCTCCACAGAATCCCAGAAAACTACGGCACAGGAGGAGGCGACGCAATGCAGCAGACCAGAGCCGACTCCATGACACAGCAGTCAAGCTCACACCCTCTCCTTTTCTCTAATTTTCCAGCCCCGTCCACTGCCAGGATCTTCCAGTCCCACTGAAAATCAATGGATATTTTCCGTCCTGCCTCATTGGGTCCTGCAATGAAGGGTCAGGGAAATCCAAGCTTCCTGTAGTTCCTCGTCCTCTGTCCAACTTCCCTTAAAAATTATTGATGGAATCAACTCCCAGGTGGAGCATTCCAGATCCTGCTAACTCTCTGAGTGAAAAACGTTCTATTCTTTTTCCCCCTCCAGATCTTTAACCAACGGTTTTAAATCCCTACCTAGTTATTCACCCACTCAACAGAGGCATCTCTGTCCGTTCTATCAAGTAAAAAGTCTGACAACACCAGGTTTTAGTCCAACCGATTTATTTGATAATAGACTCACAAGCTTTCGAGGTTTCCCTCTTCGTCAGGCAAATGGAGAGTTCTGGCCTCAGACAGAGCATATAAAGCACAGACAGTTTACAGATTACTGATTAGAATGCGAATCCTTACACCTAACCTGCTGTTCAAGACCTGAAGTGGCCGGCAATGTGAGTGGAAGGAGCACTGATCACAGGTTACAGAGATGTGTATTCCACATCATGACGTTCTATCAAGACCATTCCTCATCTTAAAACGTTCACATTTGCTGGCTTTGTAACATTCTCTGGGCAATCCTAAATCTGTCCTCATAACTGAAGCCCCTCAACCCTTTGTAACATCCTGGAAAACCTCCTGTCCTCCCTCTCTAAGGCCTTTACACCATTCCTAAAGCCTGATACCCCAGCTCAGACCGAGTGCGGTTATGGGGGAAGGCGGAATGTGGGGCTGAGGCCACAATCTGGTCATCCATGATGTTACTGAGTGCGAAGCAGGCTTGAGGGGCCAAATGGATTTGGTTGTTCATTTGCTATAAAATTCCAGTGTGGTCTCTTTACTTCTATACTTATATCCCTGTGTACAAACCCATGTGTGTGGCACAGTGGTTAGCACCACTGCCTCACAGCACTCGGGAGCTGGGTTTGATTCCCAGCTTGGGTTACTGTCTGTGTTGATTTTGCACGTCCCCCTTTTATCTGCATGGGTTTCCCCCAACAGTCTGAAAGACGTGCTGGTCAGGGTACATTGGCCGTGCTAAATTCTCCCTCAGTGTACCCGAACTGCTGCCAGAGGGTGGCGACTAGGGGATTTTCACAGTAACTTCATTGCAATGTTAATGTAAGCCTGCTTGTGACACGAATAAATAATCTTTAAGTAACCCATGTGCTTTTTAAGCCATTTTATCAACTGGCCCTGTTAGCGTGAAGGATTTGTGTAAATAGATTCAAAGTAAAAGTATATTTATTAGTCACAAGTAAGGCTTATATTAACACTGTAATGAAGTTACTGTGAAATTATCCTAGTCACCACATTCCAGCGCCTGTTTGGGTCAATACATTAAACCAACACGTCTTTCAGACTGTGGAAGGAAACTGGAGCATCCAGAGGAAACCCACACAGACACAGGGAGAATGTGCAAACTCCGCACAGTGACCCAAGCCTGGAATCAATCCCGGGCCCCTGGCACTGTGAGGCAGCAGTGCTAACCACTGTGCCACCGTGCTGCCCCACCCAAGATCCCTCTGCTCAGCTACACTTTACAAAATCATGCCTGGGAAACTAGAAACAGGAGGAGACCATTCAGCCCCTCAAGGGTATTCCAACATTCAATGTGATCATAGATGGTCCGATAATGAAGCCAATGTACCCACCTTTGCCCCGTATCTCTTCAAAACCTTGGTTATCTAAAATCTATTAATCTCAAATTTAAAACTGATTAACAATTGACCTCCCATCAGTTACAGTTTGAGGCGTGTTCCAAAATTCGAGCACTATGTTTGTACAGATGTCTTCCTAATTTCCTTCCTGAATGTCTTCATTCTAATTTGGAGACCAGATGTCCTAAATTCTTCAATCATCTAAAATAATCTCGATCGGTGCACTCAGATCTCCTTAATATCTTGGAAACTTTGATCAAATCACTTCACAACTTTCGCCATTTGAAGGAATAGGTTGCTAGTTTGTGTAATCTCTCATAGAAACATAGAAGATAGGAGCAGGAGGAGGCCATTTGGCCCTTCGAGCCTGCTCCACCATTCATTATGATCATGGCTGATCATCCAACTTAATGGTCTAATCCTGCTTTCTCCCCATAACCTTTGATCCCATTCGCCCCCAGTGCTATATCCAGCCACCTCCTGCTTTATTCCTTTTAGATGGTGGCATGATGAGGTCACTGGATTTGCTGTTCCAGAGGCCCTAGGCTGATGCTCGAGGGACGCAGGTTCAAATCCCACATGGCAGCTGGGAGAATTTCACTTCAATCATTAAAATCTGGAATCTAAAGCCAGTCCCAGTAGGTGTGGCCATGAAACTATCATTGATCATCATTAAAAAACCCATCTGGTTCACTGACCTTACCTGGTTCGGGCCTACATGTGAAGCCAGAGCCACAGCAATGTGGTTGAGTCTTTCCTCCGAAATGGCCTGAACAAGCCACTCCGTTCAAATTCCCTTCTAAAGTCTGTTACTGGATCTGTACAAACCAATCCATGGGTCAGTGCATCCCAAATCCTAACCACTCATGTCAACGTATCTTCCTCATTACTTTCCTCTAGTCTATCATGGGATGTGAGTGTCACTGGCTGGGACAGCATTTGTTGCCCATCCCTCATTGCCCCTGAACTGAGTGTCTTGCTCGGCCATTTCAAGGGGCAGTTGACACATTGCAGTGGCTCTGGAGTCACATGTAGACCAGACCAGGTAAGGACGGCAGACTTCCTTCCCTAAAGGACACTAGAACAAAGAACAGCACAGCACAGGAACAGGCCCTTCGGCCCCCCCCAAGCCTGTGCTGACACCTGCCTAAACTAAAACCAAATGCACTCACAGAGTCCGTACCCTTCCATTCCCATCCTATTCATGTATTTGTCTAGCTGCCCCTTAAATGCCCCTTAAATATCATACCTGCTCCCACCGCTTCCCCAGGCAGCGCGTTCCAGACACTCACCACCCGCTGTGTAAAAAACGTGCCTCGCACATCTCCTCTAAACTTTTCCCCACACACTTTAAATCTGACACCTAGAACTTGACTTTTCCACCCTAGGAAAGAGCTTCTGACTATTCACTCTGTCCAAACCACTCAATCTTGTAAACCTCCAGTAGGTCACCCCTCAACCTCTGTCATTCCAGTGAAAACTAGTGAACCAGATGGGTTTTTACAACTACTGCTGAGAGTTGGAAGTTAACATTACTGAAACCACATTTATATTCCAGATTTATTAATTAAATTTAAGTTCCACCAGCTGCCGTGGTGGGATTTGAACCCCAGCCTCCAGAGCATTAGCCTAAAATACTAATCCAGTGAAATTACCACTACAACACTGACTCTGCCCGAAATGTATTAGTGTGAGAGTTTCTGTCATCTCTCAGCCTGTGACTCACTAAAAGATTAACTTTATTCCAATGTGAATTCAGTTTAATTTAAAAATACACCGCTTGTTTGTAACTCATTACAAATATCATCAGAGGACAAACAGACAAAGCCACGGAACACACCAAACAGCAGTGTGTGTTTACAGTGGATATTATTATACCAAATCAGTAGCTATTCTATATTTAAAATAACTGCCAAAGAACTAAAGAGAAATGAGAAGACATTTTTCTCACACACTGAGTTCTTAAGATCCGGAATTCACCATCTGCCCCCAACAGATTCCAGAGAAATGTGTAAACAATTGGATGTGTATTTCTAATTTACAGGGCAATGGAGAAAAGCTGGGGAATGGAATTAAGTTGAAGAGGCTTTCAGAATGGGTAAGCATGGTATTGATGGGCTGAGTGGCCTCGGGTTGTGCTCCAAGAATTTGTGATCATGAACAGGATCCTCCAAAAGGAAGATGATAGATGTTTTGACTTCCTTACACTCACCTGTTATGTTGTAGGGTTCCCCACATACTTGCAGGGATTTATTTTCTAAGCGAAACTCCCTCAACTGTAAATAGCCGCCCCAATCATTTGAATATCACCCAATGATAACAGGACTATGGGTCAAGTGCTGGTCAATGGGAGGTCAGGCGTTTCACATGGGTCAGTGCAGACTTGATGGGCTGAAGGGCCTCTTCTGCACTGTATGATTCTATGATTCAATGGACTAGACCGGAGCAGAGTGTCGAGGTCGCGCGCTGTTATTAATGTGCAAATCAGCTGGTAGATTCAAGGGCTGAGGAGAGAAACCACAGGCGATGAGTCTCCAGGAAGGTCTTGAGGCGCAGTGGGTAACACTCCTATCTTTGGACCAGAAGCTCAGGGTTCAAGTCCAATTCCAGGACTTGTGGGCCATGGAAAGGCCGAAGAACAGTACAGCAGAGGAACAGACTCATCAGCCCCCCAAGTCTGTGCCGACACCAATGCCTCTCTAATCTAATATTTCCTTGCCTCTATGTGGTCCATGTCCCTCTACTCCCTGCCTATTCACATATCTATCCAGATGCCTCTTGAACGCTATTATAGAACCTGCTTCCACCACCTCCTCCACAGTGCATTCCAGGCATTCACCACACTTTGTGTGAAAAACCTGCCCCTCATATCTCTCTTAAACTTTTTGCACGTTCACTCTCAACCTATGCCCCCGAATAATTGACCCTTCGACCCTGGGAAATAGACTCTGACTATCCACTCTATCCAAGCCTGTCATAATCTTGTAAACCTCTATCAGGTCCCCCCCTCATCCTCTGATGCTCCAATGAAAATAATCCAAGTTTGTTCAACCTTTCTTCATAATCTATATCCTCCAAACCAGGCAACATCCTGGTAAATCTCTCCTGCACCCTTTCCAATGCATCAACATCCTTCCAGTGGTATGGTGACCAGAATTGTACGCAAGACTCCAAATGGAGCCTAACCAAAGTCTTATACAGCTGCAACATGATTTTCCAATTCCTATACTCAACCCCCTGACTGATGAGGCCAGCATCCGTACACCTTCTTGACCACCCTGCCCACCTGAGTTGCCAGCTTCAGGGAACTGTGGATCATTCTGTATGCTAATATTTCTAAGGGCTCCACCATTTACTGTATACTTTCCTTCTGCAGTAGACCCACATCACCTCACATTTGTCCAGGTTAAATTTCACCTGCCATCTTTCAGCCCAGGTCTCCAGCTGATTTATATCCTGCTGTATCCTCTGACAATCCTCCTCACTATCCGCTACTCCCCCAATTTTTGTATCATCTGCAAATTTACTCATCAGACCACCTGCACTTTCCTCCAAATCATTTATATATATTACAACCAACAGAGGCCTCGGTACTGATTCTTCATATCACAGTTTAATAGGCTGATCATCAGCTCGGGAGTCCTTCCACCACCAACCACCACCACCCCCCCCACAACTCCCCCTACCCTCCCCCCCACTACCCCAATCTGCATCACTATTCCCCAAAGGGAAAACAGTGTGGGTGTGAAGATGCCCAAAAAGAAGCTTCCAGAACATCCTGGTCGGTTTATTGTAGTGACTGCCTCATGGAATTGCTATCTCACCTGCAGCAATCCAGAGACCAAGAGTAATGCAGCAGTTCAAATCCCACCACACCAAATGTTGACATTTCAGTTCAATAAGAATCTGGAATTAAAAGTCTATGATGACCATGAAACTGTTATTGTTTGTTGTTTTAAAAACCCACCTGGTTTCTGGACAGTTAATTGGATCACAAGAAACTGTTTGCATTCAAACAAAGTCATATCCTTTGCTCACTCAGCAAAGGGAAGGAAATCTGCCATCCTTACCTTGTCTGGCCCACATGTGACTCCAGGCCTACAGCAATGTGGCTGACTTTTAAATGCTTATGAGATGGCTTTGCAAGCCCCTCAGTTCAAGAGCAAATCGGGATGGGCAACAAATGCTGGCCTTGCCAATGAGTGAATAAAAAAAGTACAAACTTGCTGGGTTCTCTAATTGTCTATTAACCACATTGTAAAAAGCTAGGGTGGCATGCTGGCACAATGGTTAACATTGCTGCCTCACAGCGCCAGGGACCCGGGTTTGATTCTCGGCTTGGGCCACTATCTGTGTGGAGTTTGCACATTCTCCCCGTGTCTGAGTGGGTTTTCTCTGCGTGCTCCGGTTTCCTCCCACCAATCAGAAAGGTGTACAGATTAGGTGCATTGGCCATGCTAAATTCCCCCTCAGTGTACCAAGCAAATGCTGGAGTGTGGTGACTAGGGGATTTTCACGGTAACTTCATTGCAGGGTTAATATAAGCCCACTTACGGCAGTAATAAACTTTTAAAAAAAATAGAGTAGGGTAAGAAAGCAGTTCATGAGGTTCAGTCAATTGGCAATGCAGACTTACTGAAAAAATAGCAATGATCTGGATACCTCACTGAGTAATGAAAAAATAGTTTTTTTTGTTGAAGCTTTTCATCTTGCACTCATCAGGACAATTCATAAGAATACCAACGTCAGAGAATATAATCACTTTATGAGAAGAGTGCTGACTGGCTGGCAAGTGGACTCTGATTGCTAAAGGCATTGCCATGGAAAATGCACCAGTGGATGACGATGATGCATTCTCCCTGATTCCCCTAATGTTGGTATTCTTGCAATTATCCTGATGGTGTGTTGAAGGAAAGTTGGAGAGCTCATCTAGCTCAATGCTAGTAGAAAAAACACCCTTTGGAAAATAGCAGAAACACTGAAGAGAATCAAAGTGAATTCCTGAGAGCTGTAGCACGCCTTGGTTTGATCCCAGAAGACGTGACACAATCCTGAAGATCCCGTAAAGTACAGGAGAACTGTACTTGGGAACAGGGAGTGTCCTGTGGACAGTTTTACATTTAAACTGCAAGTGTTTACGAAATGGCCTCATAAGTGATTAGTATTTACTTTGTTGAATGCTTTTACAGTAAAAGGTTTTGCTTAAAGTGCAAAGTCTTGTGGCATAACTCTTTCAGTGAATACCTGGGAGTTTGAATGTGTTTGTCAAAGTTACTGGTTTCTAATGTGGTCATAGCATAATAATCAGGCTGCTAAGTCAGCAAAGCACAGGATGTGTCTTTGTTTGAATGCAGTCAGTTTCTTCCGATCCAATTATCTCTCCAGAAACAAAAAGCCAATGAAAGGACCACTGCACTGTCCAGGATTGGGGTTCACACAAGATGGTGAAGACTGCTTGTTTATTACCCACTGCAATACTCAGTCTGAGTTAAAGAGGCCAATATGATAATAACAATATAACACCTTGGATATGGTGAAACATCTTCCAGTATTCACAGGAAGGACACTGACACAATTTGACACTGACTCATGTAAGGGGATAGAATCACTGAATCCCTACACTTCAAGAGTAGGCCATTCAGCCCTTCAAGTCTGCACTGACCACAATCCCTCCCAGGCCATATCTCCATAATCTCATGCATTTGTCCTAGCTAGTTCCCCCGACACTAAGGGTCAACTTAGCACAGACAATCCACCTAAACCGCACATCTTTGGAGTGTGGGAGGAAACAGGAGCACCTGGAGGAAACCCACGTAGACATGGGGAGAATGTGCAAACTCTGCACAGACAGTGACCCGAGCCGGGAATCGAACCCAGGTCCCTGGCACTGTAAGGCAGCAGTGCTAACTACTGTGCTCATAATAGGTCCATAATATAGATAATAAGTCAAGTGATCTAAACAGTGGCCAATGTGGTAGCTTTTTAAAATTCAGTCACAGGATGTGGGCATTGCTGGCAGGGCCAGCATTTATTGCCCATTCCTGACTGTCCTTTGAGAGCTGCCTTCTTGAACTGCTGTAGCCCATGTCATGTAGGCACACCCATAGTGCTGTTAGGGAGAGAGTTCCAGGATTATGTCCCAGCAACGATAAAGGAACAGCGATATATTTCCAAGTCAGGATGATGAGTGACTTGGAGGGGAACTTGCAGGTGGTGGTGCTCCCAGATATCTGCTGTTTAGTTGGTAGAGGTTGCGGGTCTGGAAGGTGCTGTCTAAGGAACCTTTGCGAGTTCCTCAGTGCATTTTGCAGTTAGTACACACTGCTGTCACTGTGTGTTGGTTGTGAAGGGAGTGAACATTGAAGATGACGGATGTGACGCTGACCAAGTGGGGCTGCTTTGTCCTGGATGGTGTCGAGCTTCTTGAACATTGTTGGAGCTGCACTAATCTAGGCAAGTGGGGAGTATTCCATCACACTTCTGACTTGTACCTTATAGATGGTGGATAGGCTTTGGGGAGTAAGGAGATGAGTTACTCATTGCAGGATTCCCAGCCTCTGACCTGCTCTGGTAATGGGTAGCTCAGTATCTATACGAGCAGCTCAGGAGAGGAGGGAGCAGTGGAGAGGTGGGAGGTTCAGGGAGGGAATTCAAGAGCTTTGACCCAGGCTGCTCAAGGCCTTGCCTTCAATGCTGAAATGGTGTGCAATGTGAAAGAGGTCAGAATTGGAGCAGCACTGACCCGTTCCAAGCTAAAACTGTCAAAAATACTTTTGTCATTGCAGTGTCTAGTGCAGAGGCCTGGATGTGGCCTGGGGAGGTCTGGGTGCAATAGCTGACTTGAATTGAGAGGCAGAGGAGTTGTTGGGCTGTTGGAACATGCCTCAGCGCAGAAATCCTCAAGTAATGGCCCATCTGACGTAGAAGCCTTAACGCACACTCGGCCACACAATGAAGATTGAGGCCTCAATGTACACCAGGCCACAGGTGAAAGTTGAAACCTCAACGTACACTAGGCCACACGGTGAAGATTGAGGCCTCAATGTAGACTAGGCCACACGGTGAAGATTGAGGCCTCAATGTACACTAGGCCACACGGTGAAGATTGAGGCCTCAATGTAGACTAGGCCACACGGTGAAGATCGAGGCCTCAATGTAGACTAGGCCACACGGTGAAGATTGAGGCCTCAATGTAGACTAGGCCACACGGTGAAGATTAAGGCCTCAATGTACATCAGGCCACATGGTGAAGATCGAGGCCTCAATGTAGACTAGGCCACATGGTGAAGATCGAGGCCTCAATGTAGACTAGGCCACACGGTGAAGATTGAGGCCTCAATGTAGACTAGGCCACACGGTGAAGATCGAGGCCTCAATGTAGACTAGGCCACACGGTGAAGATTGAGGCCTCAATGTAGACTAGGCCACACGGTGAAGATTGAGGCCTCAATGTACACTAGGCCACACGGTGAAGATCGAGGCCTCAATGTAGACTAGGCCACATGGTGAAGATCGAGGCCTCAATGTAGACTAGGCTGAACGGTGAAGACTGACATTTCAAAGTACACCAGGCAGCCTGGCATCACATTAAGGCTCCTGGTGCATCTTCTCAGTCTGGGGCATGGGACTGTCAGTAAGAATAGGCAATAGCGCCTCCTGAACGATCATCCACAACACCTGTGCTCCACAATGCTGTGTCCTCAATCCCTTTCTATACTCCTTACACACCTGTGACTGCGCAGCCAAATTCCCCTCCAACTGGATTTTCAAGTTTGCCGACAGCACCATCGTAGTGGGTCGGATCTCAAACAATGACGAGACAGAGTACAGGAATGAGATAGAGAATCTGGTGAACTGGTGTGGCAGCAATAATCTCTCCCTCAATGTCAACAAAACAAATTATCATCGACTTCAGGAAGCGTAAAGGAGAATATGCCCCTGTCTACATCAATGGGGACAAAGTAGAAAGGGTTGAGAGCTTCAGGTTTTTAGGTGCCCAGATCACCAACAACCTGTCCTGGACCCCCTCCCCACCCCCACCAATGCTGACAGTTACGAAAGCCCACCAACGCCTCTACTTTCCCAGAAAACTAAGGGAATTTGGCATGTCAGCTACGACTCTTAGCAACTTTTACAGATGCACCATAGAAAGCATTCTTTCTGGTTGTATCACAGCTTGGTCTGGGCTCCTGCTCTGTCCAAGACCGCAAGAAACTACAAAAGGTCATGAATGCAGCCCAATCCATCACACAAACCAGCCTCCCATCCATTGACTCTGTCTACACTTCCCGCTGCCTCGGCAAAGCAGCCAGCATAATTAAGGACCCCACACGCACCCCGGACATTCTCTCTTCCACCTTCTTCCGTCAGGGAAAAGATACAAAAGTCTGAGGTCACGTACCAACCGACTCAAGAACAGCTTCTTCCCTGCTGCTGTCAGACTTTTGAATGGACCTACCTCGCATTAAGTTGATCTTTCTCTACACCCTAGCTATGACTGTAACACAGCATTCTGCACTCTCTCATTTCCTTCTCTCTGAACGGTATGCTTCGTCTGTACAGCGCAAGAATCAATACTTTTCACTGTATATATGTGACAATAATAAATCGACTCAAAAGTCAAGAAGATTCCTGCAAGGATCAATTTGAAACAGACTGGGAAATAAAACTTAACTGGAGAAGAGTGTGCACATGCACAAGTATGACCCTCTCTGTGACTGAAAGGGTTAACATTTGCAGAGAAAGCGATTCAGGGCTTAGTTATGAGGTGTAAGCGTCGAATGTTTTATAGGAGAGACCATTTCCTGGATTTATAATGCTAATTATACCGTACTTCATCCGTCCACTCACTGATTGAGCTGAATGTCAGAGACTGCAGTCAGTATTTAAGGGATTAGGGTTAGACAAATCCCTTTGGGAAAGGAATGCACTCCAAATATTTTTTTGTTGAATCTCTGGGGTTTTTATCCTGTCGGATTGCGAATGTTTTTTAGATAGCAGCCCTGCCGCAGTGGGTTGGTACAAACCAGGGTTCCAGTTACCCTGGGCCAGCTTGTTTCTGTACGAGCGTGCTGGGTTCAGTTCAGACGCTGACCTCTGATGGCTGAGCAGGTGCTGCATTCCACACAAGGAACGCTCGAAGGCCAGTCTTAAAGGGGCCATCCCACAGCAACGGACACTCAACAAAACAGCTTCCAAACACAAGGCTCTGTGAGCGGGGTGGGGGGAGGGACAGGGAAGGAGGATGGGGTTTGGAATGAGGGGGTTTTCAAATGAGGGTGAGAATAGAAATGAGGGGCTTTTGGAATGAGGAGTGAGGGGGAGGAGGAGTGAGGGGGAGGAGGAGTGAGGGGGAGGAGGAGTGAGGGGGAGGAGGAGTGAGGGGGAGGAGGAGTGAGGGGGAGGAGGAGTGAGGGGGTGGAGGAGTGAGGGGGTGGAGGAGTGAGGGGGGTGAGGAGTGAGGGGGGTGAGGAGTGAGGGGGGTGAGGAGTGAGGGGGGTGAGGAGTGAGGGGGGTGAGGAGTGAGGGGGGTGAGGAGTGAGGGGGGTGAGGAGTGAGGGGGGTGAGGAGTGAGGGGGGTGAGGAGTGAGGGAAAGAGGAGTGAGGGAGATTTAGAATAAGGAGATGAGGAATGAAGGAAAGAGGAGTGAAGGGATGAGGAATGGAGGGATGAGGGAATGAGGAATGAGGGGATGAGGAATGAGGGAGGGGCTTCCACAGTGAATGAAAAATCTTCAAGCACAGATTGATGGTGTGATGAGACAGGGGTAAGGTGTGTGTTTTATGGAATCACAAGTAAGAAGCTGATATCACAGTGAGCAGAATAGTAACTGGGATCCTGTGTATCGCGCTCATGAAGTATCAATCGTCCTTACTGAGAAGCAATGGGTTTGGGGACTGCCATTTGTACAGAATGGAGAAACAGGCCATTCTTGTAATTATCTGAAATGCCAATTTGCATTGGACGGGAATTTTAACACCAGAGGGATTTTACAGACCCGCCAAAGTGAATGGATTTTTGAATGGCTGGCTGGGTTTTTACAACCCCACCCCAGCTTGACGAGACTGTAAAATATCCCCCAGGGCGTGAGTGATAATGAGCTGGAACACATCGCCCAGAAGAGAACTGGAAGCCAAGGCAATGAATAATTCCACAAGGAAACTGGGATGGGCTCGAGAGGAAATAAACTTAGAGGGATACAGGGATAGAACGATAGAGTGGACTGCACAGAGCTAACATGGATGATGGGCAGAATGGCCTACCCTCCTCCTCCTGTGCTGTAAGGACCCTATGACATCGAGCAAAGGTTCTACGTGACAGCGGTCATCGCGACACACGGGTTTGATCGGGAGATCCTAGCTGGGGCCGGCAGAGAGCTGAGCTAAAGTGATCAGCTGAGAAGCAGGCATCCATGACGCCTCTTCAAAGGGAGTGCGTGGGTCAGAGGGACAACCTTTAAGCAGCTCAATCAGACACAGTCTATCGGACAGAAGAAATTCCCGGTCAGTGAGCTGGTGAGATTTCAGTGTGACACTGTAACTAAACATTGGATTCACCGCTGGCTCTTGGCCAGCCATGCAGAAGCCCGGACTACAAATCCACACAATGTCAGTTCAAACACCACTGTGGGCTCTTTAATCACTGGGATTCTGTAAAAAGAAAATCAGAAATAAAAGAAAGCGCAGAGTGGAAGTTATCGGTGAAATAAATTAACTGGACAATCAGTGATGCCTTCGTAAAGGGAGCCTGCTGTCCTCGCTGGGTCGAAGCTTTGAATCTCACTCCAATTCCCACACCCCAGTGTGGTTGACCAGAATTATGACTAATGTTTAAAATAAGAAATAGAGTTTTGAAGCAAAAAAAAAGGGCAAACTGCCTGTCATCCGCATCCTCATTTCAAAGGGTGTGCCATCTCCCCAGTTTATTGGTGTGTTTTTGGAATATGAGTAACACTGGCAAACACAGTAAAAAGTCTGACAACACCAGGTTTAAGTCCAACCGATTTATTTGATAGTGAACTCACAAGCTTTCGAGGTTCCCCTCTTCGTCAGGTGAATGGGGAGTTCTGGCCTCAGACAGAGCTTATAAAGCACAGACAGTTTACAGATTACTGATTAGAATGGGAATCTTTACACCTAACCTGCGGTTCAAGCCTTAAAGTGGCCGACAACGTGAGTGGAAGGAGCACTGATCACAGGTTAAAGACATAGTGCTCCTTCCACTCACATTGTCGGCCACTTTAGGACTTGAACAGCAGGTTAGGTGTAAGGATTCGCATTCTAATCAGTAATCTGTAAACTGTCTGTGCTTTATAAGCTCTGTCTGAGGCCAGAACTCTCCATTCACCTGACGAAGAGGGGAACCTCGAAAGCTTGTCAGTTTACTATCAAATAAATCGGTTGGACTTAAACCCAGTGTTGTCAGACTTCTTACTGTGTTTACCCCAGTCCAACGCCGGCATCTCCACATCATAACACTAGCAAGGCAGGAATTACTGCCCATCCCTTGTTTCTTCATTCATTTATGGGACATGGGCATCGCTGGCTGGGCCAGCATTTATTGCCCATCCCTAGTTGCCCGAGGGCAGTTCAGAGTTAACCCCATTGCTATGGCTCTGGAGTCACACATAGGCCAGACCGGGTAAGGACGGCAGATTTCCTTTTCTAAAGAACATTTGTGAACCAGATGGGTCCTTCTGAGAATCAGCAATGATTTCATGGTCATCAGTAGATTCTTAATTCCAGATTTTTTTTATTGAATTCAAATTCCACCATCTGCTGCGCTGGGATTCGAACCGGGTCCCCAGGACATTAGCGGAGTTTCTGGATTTATTGTCAACTGATACTACCATGAGGCCATCGCCCTCCCTTGTTGCTCCAAAGACATCAATAACAAACCATGCGACATGAGACTGGCGTCACATGTAGTCCAGGGTGTGTGGCACAGAGGGGAGTGGGGTGAGGAGTGATACATTCTCCCCTTCTCTCAGGTGACCATGGGTGAACCTATTGGCTTTTAGCAACAACCTGGCAGTTTGTACGGTCAATTCCTGAGCCAATCCCACAAATTACCAGCTACACAGGAATATCCAATTTCACGTCTGATCACCATGGGAGTTCAGTGGAACAACCTCGGACATTTGAGCTCAGTATTTTCACAACCACCATTCTATTCATTGATGCCCAGAACAACACCCACATCAGAGGCCATCAATGGTGCGAGTTCTTTCATTCGAGGTGTAATGAAATTAAAAAAAACTTGTGATTTTGTGGCTTCATAATTTGGACAAACTTTTACCCACTTTTGGCAAAATATTTTTTATTGTTCATTTTATGGGTTGGAGTCATGCCTGGGCCAGCATGTATTGTCCATCCCTAACTCCCCTCCATTTCAGAGGGTAGTTGAGAGTCAACACACATTGCTGTGATGTGGACTAGGGTGGGCACGTTTATTTGGTAGCACAAGCTTTCAGAGCACTACCCCTTCATCAGGTGAGTCATAAGAACATAAGAAATAGGAGCAGGAGTAGGCCATCTAGCCCTTCGAGCCTGCCCCGCCATTCAATAAGATCATGGCTGATCTGAAGTGGATCAGTTCCACTTCTCTGCTTTCTCCCCATAACCCTTAATTCCCTTGTCTATCAAAAACCCATGACTTAAATATATTTAGTGAGGTAGCCTCCACCACTTCAATGGGCAGAGAATTCCAGAGATTCACCACCCTTTGAGTGAAGAAGTTTCTCCTCAACTCCGTTCTAAGCTGTCCCCACCCCCACCCCCCCTTATTTTGAGGCTGTGCCCTCTAGTCCTGCTATCCTTTCTAAGTGGGAAGAATCTCTCTACCTCTACCCAATCCATCCCCTTCATTATCTTATACATCTCTAGAAGATCCCCCCTCAGCCTTCTAAACTCCATCTAGTCACATTGCGATGGTTTTGGAGTCACATGCAGGCCAGACCTGGTAAGGACAGCAGATAGAAGTCTATAAGACTGTGAGGGACGTGGGCAGAGTGGATAGTCAGAAGCTTTTTCCCAGGGTGGAAGAGTCAATTACTAGGGGGCACAGGTTTAAAGGGGATATACAGGCAAGTTTTTTTTTACACAGAGGGTGGTGGGTGCCTGGAAATCCCTGCTGGGGGAGGTGGTGGAAGCAGATACGATAGTGACTTCTAAGAGGCATCTGGACAAATACATGAATAGGATGGAAATAAAGGGATACAGTCTCTGGAAGGGTAGGGGGCTTTAGTTCAGTTGGGCAGCATGGTCGATGCAGGCTTGGAGGGCCGAAGGGCCTGTTCCTGTGCTGTAATTTTCTTTGTTCTTTGTTTCCTTCCCTGAAGAACATTAGTGAACCAGGTGGGTTTTCCTGACAATCAACAATGATTCCATGGTCATCAGTAGACTTTTTAATTTCAGATTTTTATTGAATTCATCTGCTGTGTGGGACTCAAACCTGGGTTGCCAGACCTTGCCCTGGTTTACATGTCCAGTGACAATACCACTATGCCACCACCTCGCTAGAGTGTGTGGTTGGGAGGACAGTTAAAGGGGTGCTTTCTGGGCTATAATTTTTGGTTAAAGTTTGGGTTGTGCTTCAATAGAAGCAACTGCACTTCTCCATGTCCAGAAAGCTTGGCCCAGCTTTCATTTGGACGGCAAGGCCCTGAGCAGTTTACAACAATCCAAGGAGTCCACAAAACAACAGTCCATCTCTACAGCCAGGAGCCATCAGACTGCCGGACCAATCACAGCGTAACTCTGAAGGGCTACAGGGAAAGAGTGAGGGACTTGCTCTTGCGGAGAGCCAGTACAGTTATGACGGGCCAAATGGCCTCCTATGGAGTAACCATTCCATTTCCATCATGACAAGTAGAAGAGAGACATTTATTGTTTGCCGTTTACAAAGTCTGCAGGATTTTCCAGCCACACTCGCCCCAAGACTGGAAAATCCCACCTGAGGTCAACGGACTTTGTGTGGTCCGCCTCCTCCCGCTATGACTCCCATGGTGGACGGATTGGGAAAATTCAACCAGGATATCCCAGGGCTCCTTACAGCCAATGAAATTTAAACTCTTATTGGAGTTTAGAAGGATGAAGGGGGGAATCTTATTGAAATTTACAGGATACTGTGAGGCCTGGATAGAGTGGACATGGAGAAGGTGTTTCCACTCGTAGGAAAAAACTAGAACCAGAGGGCACAACCTCAGGGTAAAGGGACGATCCTTTAAAACAGAGATGAGGAGGAATTTCTTCAGCCAGAGAGTGGGGAATCTGTGGAACTCTTTGCCGCAGAAGGCTGTGGAGGCCAGGTCATTGAGTGTCTTTAAGACAGAGATAGATAGGTTCTTGATTAAAAAGGGGATCGGGTTTATGGGGAAAAGGCAGGAGAATGGGGATGAGAATAAAAATCAGCCATGATTGAATGGCGGAGCAGATTTGATGGGCCGAGTGGCCTAATTCTGCTCCTATGTCTTACGCCCTTATGGAAATGTGCTTTTTCAATTCAATGCAGCGCATATATGAATTGACAGTTAATCTGTGCACAGCAAGAGCCCACCAACAGCATTGTGATAAATGGCAAGAAGCTGCAGAGAAGTTTGAGAGGAGATTCGGCCGAGGTGTCCACAGTCACAGATGTTACAATCAACTCACTAATCAGAAAGAGGTTGCACTGTGACCAGAGAAGGCAAATTGAAGGCAATTGGTAAACAATGCAGAGACAGCAGCAGGGAAAAGGTATTCTAGGCAGGGTTATTGTGGAATAAAGTTTGAAAGGAATTTTGTAAAGGGAGTTGGATAAATACTTGAAGTGGGAACGTTCACAGGAGCAGGGGGAAGTGGGGCTAATTAAAGAATGGTGCTTAATGAGTACTTTGCCTCAGTATTCACAGTGGAAACTGATCTGGGAGATTTTGCTACGGATTTGCAGCAGATGGAAAAGATTGAGTATGTGGATATTAAGGAGGAGGATGTGTTAGAACTTTTGAATTCTATCAAGATAGATAAGTCGCCGGGACCAGATGGGAGGTACCCCAGGATACTGTGGGAGGCGAGGGAAGTGATTGCAGAGCCCCTGGCGATGATCTTTGCGTCGTCAATGTAGACGGGAGAGGTTCCGGAAGATTGGAGGATTGCGGATGTAGTTCCTATTTTCATGAAAGGGAACAGAGATAGCCCGGGAAATTACCGACCGGTGAGTCTGACCTCAGTGGTTGGTAAGCTGATGGAGAGGCTTCTGAGGGACAAGATTTACGAGTATTTGGAGAGGTTTGACATGATCAGAAATAGTCAGCATGGTTTTGCCAAGGGCAGGTCGTGCCTTACGAGCCTAGTTGAGTTCTTCGATAATGTGACTGAACACATTGACGAAGGAAGTGCCGTGGACGTGGTGTACATGGACTTCAGCAAAGGCGTTTGATAAGGTCCCCCATGCAAGACTTCTTGAGAAGGTGAGAGGGCATGGAATCCAAGGGCCTTTGGCCTTGTGGATCCAGAACTGGCTTGCCTGCAGAAGGCAGAGAGTGGCTGCGGATGGGTCTTTTTCGGCATGGAGGTCAGTCACCAGTGGAGTGCCCCAGGGATCTGTTCTAGGACCCTTGCTGTTTGTCATTTTCATAAATGACCTGGATGAGGAAGTGGAGGGATGGGTAAGTAAGTTCGCTGATGACACGAAGGTCGGTGGTGTTGTGGATGGTCTGGAGGGATGTCAAAAGTTGCAGCAGGACATAAATAGGATGCAGGACTGGGCGGAGAAGTGGCAGATGGACTTCAACGCGGATAAATGTGTAGTCGTCCATTTTGGCAGAACCAATGGGATGAACGAGTGCGCTATCAAGGGCAGGAGTCTTAGTAGTGTTGAAGAGCAGAAGGATCTTGGGGTCTGGGTCCACAGGACTCTTAAATCAGCCTCGCAGGTGGAGGATGTGGTCAAGAAGGCGTATGGTGTACTGGCCTTCATTAATCGAGGGATTGAGTTTAGGAATCGGGAGGTAATGCTGCAACTTTATAAGACCCTTGTCAGGCCTCATTTGGAGTACTGTGCGCAGTTCTGGTCGCCTCACTATAGGAAGGACGTAGAAGCTATTGAAAGGGTACAGAGGAGATTTACAAGGATGTTGCCTGGACTGGGAGGCATGCCTTATGAAGTTAGGTTGAGGGAGCTGGGACTCTTTTCCCTGGAGAGACGAAGGTTGAGAGGCGACCTGATAGAAGTTTATAAAATGTTGAGAGGAATAGATAGGGTGGATTCTCAGAGGCTATTTCCCTGGGTTGAAATGGTCGCTACGAGAGGACACAGGTTTAAGGTGCGGGGAGGAAAGTACAGAAGTGATGTTAGGGCTAAGTTTTTCACTCAGAGGGTGGTGAGTGAATGGAATCGGCTGCCGTCAGTGGTGGTGGAGGCGAACTCGCTGGGGTCTTTTAAAAGACTTCTGGATGAGTATATGGAATTTAATGGGATTGGGGGTTATAGATAGGTCTATAGATTGGTAGGTGTTGATGTGATCGGCGCAACTCGTGGGCCGAAGGGCCTGTTTGTGCTGTAGTGTTCTGTGTGTTCTATCAAAGAGCTGGACACAAGTATGATGGGCTGAATGGCCTCATTCTAGGCCGCTTCATTCTGTGATAATTTTTTAATTTATTTGTGGGACATGGGCGTCGCTGGCTGGCCAGCATTTATTGCCCATCCTTAGTTGCCCTTGTTCAGAGGGCAGTTGAGAGTCAACCACATTGCTGTGGCTCTGGAGTAGGTCAAACCAGGTAAGAACCACAGATTTACTTCCCTCAAGGACATTAAAGTTAAGAAAGTTTATTTATTCATGTCACAAGTAAGGCTTACATTAACACTGCAATTAAGTTAAGCTCCCCTAGTCACCACATTCCGGCGCCTGTTCGGCTCAATGCACCATAACCAGCACATCTTTCAGACTGTGGAAGGAAACCGGAGCACGCGGAGGAAACCCACGCAGACACGGGGAGAATGTGCAAACTCTGCACAGACAGTGACCCAAGCTGGGAATTGAACCCACATCCCTGGCACCGTGAGGCAGCAGTGCTAACCACTGTGCCACCCCAACCAGATGAGTTTTTCCAACAATGGTTTCACGGTCATCAGTAGATTCTTAATTCCAGATATTTTTTATTAAATTCAGATTTCCCCGCCTGCCATGGCAGGATTTAAACCCAGGTCCCCGGGACAAAGATACCATATCTTTCATTCCAAGTTTTGCAGCCCCCTACAATGGAAATATCCCCACATCTATCCTATCAAACTGGCTGATAATCTAAAGATTTCTGTCGGTCACCCTTCAAGCCTTCTCTTCTCCAGAGAAGTGATCGCTGGCCTGTTGAACCTTTCCTGATAGTTACAACAAGGGATTAGTGCAAATTCAAGGTCCCCGTCCAGTCTGTAATGGTTAGCAGGTATCAATGGCCTGTAGCTCAACAGGAAACCCAACGACTGAATGTCAACAGTAATCTGCTGATTTAATGAGGACTGTTCATTACAGAACACAAACACTCCGCAATTTACTCCATTCCCTTTTAGCCATGTCTCGAGAGTGACAAAGGGCTTGGCTACAGGCTGTGAAATTTATCCTGAGGGAGAAGGGAGATTGGCCAATAACAGAGAAGGCCGTTAGGTTCACAAATCCCACCCCCTTTCTTGGTAAATTAAGCATGTTACCTTTTCATGCCCACCACCCTCTTTCTCATCTACCATCATTCTCCCCATATCGCTCAATCCCACCTTCTCCCCGTAATCCCTCAATCCCACCTTCTCCCCATATCCCTCAATCCCACCTTCTCCCCATATCGCTCAATCCCACCTTCTCCCCATATCGCTCAATCCCACCTTCTCCCCGTAATCCCTCAATCCCACCTTCTCCCCATATCGCTCAATCCCACCTTCTCCCCGTAATCCCTCAATCCCACCTTCTCCCCATATCGCTCAATCCCACCTTCTCCCCGTAATCCCTCAATCCCACCTTCTCCCCATATCGCTCAATCCCACCTTCTCCCCATATCGCTCAATCCCACCTTCTCCCCATAATCCCTCAAATCCTACCTACCCACCTTCTCATCACTTCCTTTTTGCTCTTATTCATCTTTCCATTTCAAATCTGTTGGCACCCACTCAACGGTGACTATCACACCACCCCTCTCCGCACCCCAGCAAGGGGTTTGCTTTGTTGCTGAGATGATTTACTTTATGGGATGGGGAAAACATTGGAGAACAAGTGAAGACATAGATTGGTGTGTCCCCAGGGCTGGTTCGATTCCCCCCGCCTCACCTCCCCCAGCACTGCCAGATAAGTGAGATGAGAAGGGGAGCAGTGATGGAGGTGTGCTCCAGGCGGGTTCGGGATGTCCAACCTCAAGCTTTCAGTCCGAGATGCGCAAGAACCTCTGAAGGAAATGGAAGGAGAGAGCCCGTCACATGATGCTGGCTGTTTCTGAGGCGCAGTCAAATATTTACAAACACATTCCAAAGCTCAGTGTCCTGACCCAGCAATTGAACTCTTGTTGACCTGAGCCGGTGTTGACTTAACAGCAATTAGATGTTTGGGGCTGAGAGAGAAGGTTCTAGCAGCTCAGCAGGCGTATATTCCATTGTAAAGGGTGTATTACTCCTGGAAATCCTAAACCTAACTCCTCTCCACCTCCAACAGAATGTCACCCAACAAGATTAGGCAGCAACTGTAAAACAATCAGAATTGGCAATGCTTTAGAGTAAGGCTGGAGGCAGGCATTTACTCCAGAAATTTAACTGAGCCAACACCAAGTGAGTGGCCATTTACAGCAACCTCTAATTAGATACATTCCCTCTCCCCCCTCCTCTCTTCGAAGGTCCCGAGACCAAATGAGGTACAATTCCCAGCCTGTGTTTCCCCCCCCCAAACAAATATGGGCGGCCCGATGGCACAGTGGGTTAGCACTGCTGCCTCACAGTGCCAGGGACCCGGGTTCGATTCCTGGCTTGGGTCACTGTCTGTGCAGAGTCTGCATGTTCTCCCCATGTCTGCGTGGGTTTCCTCCGGGTGCTCCGGTTTCCTCCCACGCTCCACAAAGATGGGCAGGTTAGGTGGTTTGGCCGTGCTAAATTACTCCTTAGATGTGTCGGTTTGGGGGATTAGAAGGGTAAATAGGTGGGAAAAGGCTTGGGTGGGATGCTCAATTAGAGGGTCAGTGTGGAATGGATGGGCCAATTGGCCTCCTTCTGCACCATACGGATTCTATAGCTTTACATCTTCCAGGACAATGGCCGGAATATTGTCAGCAGCAGGAAATGGAGTGGGCGGCATGCCCACTTTGCGGAAGACGCAATGTCTGCTTGCTAATGGCTGGGTGTGAGTTGGGAACTAGGGGTGTGGGCAGGCTGAACATAGGAAGAACTGAACATAGGAAGAACTGAACATAGGTAGAACTTCCTGATGGTGTGCAATTGGGAATTATTTTTAATTTATCAGCTGGTCATGTACATTGATTGAAATACCGTCCCAGCTCATCCTGTCCCAGCTCGGACTGTCCAGGCTCAGATGATCCCAGCTTGAACAATCCAGCCAGGACAATCCCAGTTTCTCCTTCAGCGTCAACTGCTTTTCCAGATGCCAAATGAGAACAAAATGCAGCGGGGAGGTGTGACTCAGAGCTCGACGATCAAAGCAGATCTCAAAAATGGTCTTGAGGGTGGCACAGCTGCCACACTCCGGCGCCTGTTCGGGTACACTGAGGGAGAATTTAGCATGGCCAATGCACCCTAACCAGCATGTCTTTCAGACTGGGAGAAAACCCACGCAGACACGGGGATAATGTGCAAACTCCACACAGGCAGTGACCCAAACCAGGAATTGAACCTGGGTCCCTGGTGCTAACTACTGCGCCACCTTGCCGCCCATTGATCCCTTTAGCCCCAAGAGCGATATCTAATTTCTTCTTGAAATCAGGCAATGTTTTGGCCTCAACAACTTTCTGTGGGAGTGAATCCCACACATTCCCCACTCTCTGGGTGAAGAAATTTCTCCTCACCCCAGTTCTAAAAGGTTTACCCCTTATCCTCAAACTATGACCCCTAGTTCTGGGCTCCCCCACCATTGGGAACATTCTTTCTGAATCTACCGAGTTAGAATTTTATAAGTTTCTATGAGACCCATTCTCACTCTTCTAAACTCTAATGAATATAATCCTAATGTATCAAGTATGGGAAGTGTAGATAGACATGGGCTGAAAAGCTTCCCTCTGTTCTGTGTGATTTTGCAAACAGGGTTCATCTTTTCACTGGGAGACCTCAACGGGCCATCGAGAGAGGATTTTCCACTTGCGTGGTTGGCTGAGCCTGCGATATCCCCTTTCACTTTACCCCCGTTCCGGCTCACACTTGGCCCCCTGTTTTTTCCCCTCCTGGCTCCTTTTGAAATGCTGCTCAGTCAGAAGATGTCCTCATCAGGCGATGGGATGAAAGGGTACAGCTGTCACCTGTCACTCTCCGCTTGGGCCCGTTCACTGGGGGGGGGGACACGCACTGAAATCCTCAGCCTGGCTATTGAAGATGGATCATTGCAAAAGAAACAGGAACCGTATCCCAGGGAGCCTGTCAGTTAGAGAGGAGAAGAGAGAGGCGGCCGACCGTGAAAGCGATTGCTGAGAGTCAAACACATAAGGGCATTCTTCCTGAGGGTTTAGCGATCTCTGCACTCTCTCCTGCTGGAGCAGAGAGTCTGCGAGCTCCCAGAGGTGTGATTTAATCTGCTCCAGCATCCTCGCTGCACCGACAAACACACATTACATCTGCTCGCATTGTAATGGTGACAAGAGGTTTGTTGGAGGGATTCCCACAATGCACGGGAGGTGCTGCTGCCAGCTTACTGGAGGAGAGCGTCAACCTATTCCAGGAGTGGAACAGTGGAGGGGAAAAAAAAGGACCATTCAGCCCATCGAGTCTGCTCCACCACTCATGTTGATCGTGGCTGGTCATTGAATGTCTTGATGCCCCCTTCCCCCCCCCCCTATAATCATTGATGCTTTAGCCCCAAGAGTTATATCCAATTCCTTCTCGAATCTACCCAATCATAGAATGCCTACATTGCAGAAGGAGGCCATTCAGCCCATCAAGTCTGCACCACCCACAGTCCCACCCAAGCCCCATCTCCATAACCCCTTGCATTTACATTAGCTAATGCCCCTGATGCCGAGGGGCAATTTAGCATGGCCAATCTGTCCGACTCGCACATCTTTGGACTGTGGGAGGAAGCCGGAGCACCCAGAGGAAACCCACGCAGACATGGGGAGAATGTGCAAACGCCACACAGTGATCCAAGCCGGGAATCGAACTCGGGGTCCCTGGCGCTATGAAGCAGCAGTGCTAACCGCTATGCCACCATGCCACCCTTTTCTTCCATAACTCTGATAGTCCATCCCCCATCAATGAAAACAGAAAATATTGCAAATATCCAGCAGGTTTTTTTTATTAAATAGTCAAATTCTGACAGTGTAGAAAGAGGCCATTTGGCCCATCAAGTCTGCACTGACTCTCTGACAGAGTATTTTACTCAGGCCTTCTCCCCCACCCTGTCCCGGTAACGCCACACAGTTACCATGACCGATCCCCCTAACCCGCACATCTTTTGGACTGTGGGAGGAAACCAGAGCACCCGGAGGAAACCCAGGCAGGCACGGGGAGAATGTGCAGACTCCACACAGACAGTGACCCAAGCCGGGAATTGAACCCGGATCCCCAGCGCTGTGAGGCGGCAGTGCTAACCGCTGTGCTGTTAGAATGTAACCAATGATAACACTGGATCTGTTATACTGTAACCAATGGCAAAATGATGTGGTAGTCAGCTGACCAGCTGACCCAGTATAAATAAGAAGCAGATGGGAATTGTGGGGAGCTTGTGTGGCCCAGGGTGAGGCCTCAAGAGTTGGAGTAAGGGAGCTTCTAGATTAAGCCTCTCTCTTTGATTTACTTTCTGAACTAAATTCTTTTTATTGCTTGCAACTGAAGAATTCCTTCTGCTGGATCACCATATGCCACTGTGACACCCATAACATCTTGATTTGATAAGATCTATTTTGAGAGAAGCAGATCTGACCTTTCAGATTTACGGCTTTTCATCCTGATGAACGGGAACCAATCTCAGCACACTGATAAAAATACTCCGATCTCCACTTGAACAGAGAAACACAACACAGGGGGCAGGACTGGCCATTCGGCCCTCTGAGTCTGTTACACCATTCTATAGGATCATGGCTGATCTGACTGCAGTCTCAACTTCACTTTCCTGCCTTGCCTGCTTCCCCCTGTAATCCCAGAAGCCCCACAGTGCAGAAGGAGGCCATTTGGCCCATCGAGTCTGCACCGACCGCAATCCCACCCAGGTTCTACCTCCATAACCCTATGCATTTACCCTAGCTAATCCCCCTGACATTAAGGGGTAATTTAGCATGACCAATCCGCCTAACCTGCACATCTTTGGACTGTGGAAGGAAACTGGAGCACCCAAAGAAAACCCACGCAGACACGAGGAGAATGTGCAAACTCCACACAGACAGTGACCCGAGGCCGAGAATCGAACCTGGGTCCCTGGCACTGTGAGGCAGCAGTGCTAACCACCGTGCCACCCTGGGCTCCCTTGTGGATCAGATATCTCTCTCTAACTGAGCCTTAAACATATTCAACAACCCACAGCCACCACTGCTCGCTACAGAAGAGAATTCCAAAGACTAACAACTCTTTGATTTGATTTATTATTGTCACATGTATTTGTACACAGTACAATGTATTGTTTCTTCTCTGAGAGAAGAAATTCCTCCTCATCTGTTTTAAATGGGAGCCCCTCACCCCCTAATACTGGGGGAAACATCTTCTCAGTGTCTCCCCAGTCCAGGTCCCTCAGAATCTCCAATGTTTTAATCAGGGCTGTGACCTGCAGGGCTAGCAGCTTTGTGCAAGAAGGCAGGAGGAGGAGGAGGAGGAGGAAGAGGGGGCTGGGTGGGGTGGGGCTCACAGAGGTTTACAGCATGGAAATAGGCCCTTCGACCCAACCTGTCCATGCTGCCCAGTTTTTAATCACTAAGTGAATCCCAATTGTCTGCATTTGGCCCATATCCCTCTATACCCATCTTACCCATGTAACTGTCTAAATGCTTTTTAAAAGACAAAATTGTACCCGCCTCTACTTGTCTTGTTCCAGACACTCACCACCCTCTGTGCAAAAAAATTGCCCCCTGGACCCTTTTGTATCTCTCCCCTCAAACCCATGCCCTCTAGTTTTGGGAAAAGATATTGACTGTCCAGCTGATCTACGCTCTCCAAAAGCAGCCCACAAACATGAGCGATTTCCTTCTGATATCGACAAAATCATCAAACATTTACAGCACGGAAGGTGGCTATTCAGCCCATCTTGTCTGTGCTGGCTCTTTAAACGCACATCTCAAATAATCCTACCTTTGGCCTTTCCATTGTGCCAGCCACCCGGAGCCCGGAGAGTAGAACAACAAGGACAGAGTGAGGCCTCGACTCTCTCGTGCCATTCAGAGGGACTGGAAAGAGGAGTCACAGCCAGAGGAACTTTTTTTTTGTAATTTAGTTCCATGTTTAGTTACCACCATCAGTGTAAAAGCCAGGAATTTTACTTATTCTATCATCCACTCACAGCAGTGCTCACACCGAGGACTGCAGTCCATTTCCCCTTTATCCAAGATTCCCGTGTGTCTCATTAACCACAATTTCTATAAAGTAAATGGTTTTGGTTTCTCGATAGTTCTTGACTTTCTGCTAAATGTAGTTTTTGTATTCAGGTACTGAGTTCTTCCAAATTTGTCAGAAGCTGTTCAAGGTTCCTGTCGAATGCGTTTTTTTTCCCTGGTCCTCAGAGAGCTCTTCCACGTGACTGTCAAGGCTGAAATATAAACGTGCCATTTTTTTTTTCCTGCATCTCTCTCACACGTTCCATCTGTTCATCTTTCCCAAAAGCTTGCAGCTTCCCAGACTGGGAATCAGTCAGGAAATTCAGGAATGAGTGCTGAATTGGAGCTGACTTTGTCACCTTTCCTGTTTGCTGTGAGGGCTTCCCCTTATCTCTGTTTGTCCATTTCAATTTTGATCTTAGTTTCAGTGAAGGGGGCCGAGGTAAAGCAGTGGAGAATGTGGCACTCTCACTGGTCGGTACAGAAGATTTCCTGGGGTTACCTGCCGGAGCCTGCTGGTATAAAGTGACCTTTGGGCTTCTCTTCTCTTTCTTCTCTTCCACTCTCGGATCTTTGGAATCAGAGCAAAGCTGAGTTAACGTCGCAACAGATCCACAGCAGGCGCCGTCATCCTGGCCCTGCACTCAACTCTGGAACATCTGGAAAAGGCAATCCTTTCCACCACAATGTGCCCGGGATACCAGTAGCTTCCACCTTCCGCCAGTAACAACCTGACACTTCCCATAGCCAGGCTCAAACACGCAGCTGGAAAAACTGGGCAGGATACACACAGAGTTCCAGCATTCCCGCTCAGCGTTCCTCCCAATGTAAACCTATCATTCAACTCTGGAAGACCTGGATGACAAGGACACCTATATCAGACTCCTATTTATTGACTATAGCTCAGCCTTCAACACCATTATTCCTATAAAACCCATCTCAAAACACCATGGCCTGGGCCTCGGATCCTCTCTCTGAGACTAGATCCTGAACTTCCTAACTCACAGATCACAATCAGTAAGGACATGCAACAACACCTCCTCCACAATCACCCTCAACACCTGTGCCCCAAAAAGCTGTGTTCTCAGCCCCCTGCTATACTCCTTTAAAACCTGTGACTGTGTGGCCAAACTCCCCTCAACTCAATTTTCAAATTTGCTGACGACACCACCATAGTGGGTCAGATCTCAAACAATGATGAGAACAGAGTACAGGAATGAGATAGAGAATCTGGTGAATTGTTGCGGCAACAATAATCTCTCCCTCAATGTCAGTAAAACAGAAGAGATAGTCATCGACTTCAGGAAGTGTAAAGGAGAACGTGCCCCTGTCTACATCAACGGGGATAAAGTAGAAAGGATCGAGAGTTTCACGTTTCTAGATGTTCAGATCACCAACAACCTGTCCTGCCTCTACTTTCTCAGAAGGTGAAGGAAACTTGGCATTTCAGCTACACCTCTCTCACCAACTTTTACAGATGCATCATGGAAAGCATTCTTTCTGGTTGTATCACAGCTTGGTATGAGCTCCTGCTCTGCCCAAGACCGCAAGGAACTACAAATGGTCACGAATGTAGCCCAATCTATCACGCAAACCAGCCTCCCATCCGTTGACTCTGTTTACACCTCCCACTACCTTGGAAAAGCAACCAGCAAAATCAAGGACCTTACTCACCCCGGCCATTTTCTCTTCCACCTTCTTCCGTCGGGAAAAAGATACAGAAGTCTGAGGTCACGTATCAACCGACTCAAGAACAGCTTCTTCCCTGCTGCTGTCAGACTTTTGAATGGACCTACCTTGCATTAAGTTGATCTTTCTCTACACCCTAGCTATGACTGTAACACTACATTCTGCACCCTCTCCTTTTCTTCTCTATGAATGGTATGCTTTGTCTGTATCGCACACAATAACAACACTTTTCACTGTATACTAATATATGTGGCAATAATACATCAGACCAAACCTTATCAATGGTGACCATCTCAACATCAGTCCAGTGATTGCTTCTGGAACTCATGTGTGTACAGATATTGGAAAGGACTTGTTCACAATGATCAATGATAGTTGATCAATACTGACAGTCTGGGTCATAGAGTTATACAGCTCAGAAAAGGCCCTTCGACCCATCGCGTCTGCACACACAACAAGTCACACTAAAGTTGCGCTAATCCCATTTTCCAGCATGTGTCCCATATTCTTGAATGTTGTGATGTTTCAAGTGCCCATCCAAAAGGTTTTTACAGGTTGAGAGGTTTCTGGCCTCCACGACCTTCCAAGGCAGAGCATTCCAGATTCCCATCGACCTCTGAGGGAATGTTTTTTTTCCTCAAATCCCCTCTGAATCTCCTGAGGTCTTGGCTGAAAGAAGCCAGAGGGTGGTGAATGTGTGGAATTCACTATCACAGAATGTAGCTGAGGCCAAAACGTTGTCTGATTTCGAGAAGGAATCACATATAACTCTTGGGGCTAAAGGGATCAAGGGATATGGGGGTAAGGGGGAATCAGGATATTAAATTCGATGATTGGCCATGATCAAAATGAATAGCAGAGCAGGCTCGAAGGGCCGAATACAAACAAAGAACAAAATCAGCCCGGGAAACAGGCCCTTCGGCCCAACAAGCCCGCGCCGCCATCTCAACACCACCAGTCCCCCTCTCCACCCACCACCTACTCCTGCTTCTAGTTTCTACGTTTCTCTCAGGGAGACATCCATGGGAGGATATAATAACCCAGATGATGGATTAGAGAGATTTCGATGACTTTGTGTATGTGTATATTTGAGACTATTTGTTAACACTGGGCCTGCAGAGGTTTGAATGGCCAGGGTCCATGTACAGACTGTTCTGGGCTACCTGCTGGAGCTGTGCTAACAGGAAGAAGATGTGAATGACTGCAGTGGACTCTCATTACCCAGCACTCACTCAGCCAAACTGCAATCCTCACCCATTCTCCACCGCGCTGAGAACTGACTCCCAAACCCCACAGTTGTTGAATGGAGAATATTTATCTTTAGATTAGAGGCTCCACACATTTCAGCTGCACATCGAAGCTTTGCCAGAGACTGTGCTCTGTCAAAAGAGCTCGAGAAGACTGGATGAAATGTAATATTATGGGGAATTTAACCATAACACAATAACTGAGCTCAGAGTGGACAGTACTGGGACCAGGGGATGTCCAGTGGTTCCAGTCCAAAGACATGTTGGTTAGGTGTACTCACCGCACTAAATTCTCCCTCAGTGTACCCAAACAGGCACCAGAGTGTGGAGACTGGGGAATTTTCACAGTAACTTCATTACATTGTTAATATAAGCCTACTTGAAAAGTAAAGTTAAAGTTTATTTATTAATCACAAGTAAAGCTTACATTAACAGTGCAATGAAGTTACTGTGAAACGCCCCGAATCGCCACACTCCGGCACCTGTTCGGGTACAATGAGAGTATTGAACATGGCCAATGTACCCAATCTGCACACGTTTCAGGCTGTGGGAGGAAACTGGAGCAGCCGGAGGAAACCCACTCAGACATGAGGAGAAGGTGCAAACTTCACACAGACAGTGACCAAACCAGGAATCGAACCCAAGTCCCTGGCACTGTGAGGCAGTAGTGCTCACCACTGTGCCAAATAAACTTGACTTAACACTGGGTCCAGAGCCTTTCCTATGGATTGCTGGGGAACAGAACTGGGACCAGGGTCTATCCAGTGCTGTTCCCCAGAGTGTGACCAACTGTAAACCCCACTGACAGCGGCAGGACTGGAAGATCCTCCGTCGCTGTAAAGTATGGCATTTGTTATAAAAACAGAAACCTGGAGAGAAATACCAAGTTACATCTATCACTAAGCAAAGCACTGTGCATGCTGCAAACTCAACCTCAAACCAAAACTGCTGGAGACATTTGGCAGATAGCGTTTATGCAGAGAGGAATAGAGTTAACATTTCAGACCATTGACCTTTAT
Source organism: Carcharhinus amblyrhynchos (assembly GCF_965287045.1). Taxonomy (NCBI): domain Eukaryota; kingdom Metazoa; phylum Chordata; class Chondrichthyes; order Carcharhiniformes; family Carcharhinidae; genus Carcharhinus; species Carcharhinus amblyrhynchos. Next base: position 2,746,187 of record NC_137338.1, on the reverse strand, counting down.
CCAAAAAATACCATCGACCTGAAACGTGAACCCGAAATACCCTGGGTCCCAAGAGATGCTCAAGTGACACTGATAAATCTCAGAGGTGTGATCTTCTATTGAGACGTTAAAACAAAGCCCTGTCTGCCCTCTTGAATGGACGTAAGAGATCCCATGGCACCATTTGGAAGGAGAGCAGGAGAGTTCTCCCCGGTGTCCTGGCCAGTCTTTATCAATCAATCAACAACACAATAAACAGAGAGTTTGGACGTTCTCTTCAGTGTGGTTTGCGGGATGTGAAATGGTTGCTCTTTGCTGGCAGAACATCAACCATTGTGCCCCAAACGCAGGTCATGGCATAAGAAACAACTTGAGCCATCTTCCGAGTCAGGGGAAAGATTTTTCTCGAACGCAAGTCTTCCCACCTTGATCCAGTTCTCAACTTTCTTCCTTCTCCATTTCCTCTTAGTCCCATGCCACCCTCCCTGGCTGTGCAATTTCCAAAGTGATTAACCTCTTTACTGTGGGACAGTCAGAGGGATCATCAAAACATAGAAGATAGGAGGAGGCCATTCAGCCCTTCGAGCCTGACCCACCATTCATCAAGATCATGGCCGATCATCCAATTCAATCGCCTAATCCTGCTTTCTCCCCATAACCTTTGATGCCATTCATCCCAAGTGTTATATCCAGCCGCCTCTGGAACACATTCAATATTTTGGCATCGACTATTTCCTGTGGTGATGAATTGGAAGAAGAAATGTCTCCTCACCTCCATCCTATATGGTCTATCCTGAAAACTGAAGACTGTGGCCCCTGGTTCTGGACTCCCCCACCATCAGGAACATCCTCCCTGCAGCTACCCTGTCTAGTCCTGTTAGAATTTTGTAAGTCTCTGTGAGATTCCCCCTCATTCATCCGAACTCCAGCGAAAACAATCCTAACCTACTCAATCTTTCCTCATACATCAGTCCCGCCATCCCCGGAATCAGCCTGGTAAACCTTCACTCCCTTGAGAGCAAGGACATCCTTCCTCAGAAATATAGACCAAAACTGCACACAATACTCTAGGTGTGGCCTCACCAAGGCCCCTGTATACTTGCAACAACACAGATCAAGGAGCTTAAATCTGTGTTTCTCTCTGGTACTAACTCTCGTGCCACTTGGAGCAGTTTCTCCCTGTTTATTCTATAAAAAATCCCTTCCAATTTTCACCCCCCTATTAAATTTCCTTGTAAACTTCTCTGCTACAAGGAGAGTAATGGTAGCTTCTGCTATCTCTCAAAAACACTGAAATTCTTCCACGGAGACTCAAGAAAATGAATCTCATCTTTCAATTAGTCATAAATTAGTCTATGAGCCACAACATGCAACTCACCAATTTCAGGTCATAGAGACACAGAAACTAGAAGCAGGAGTAGGCCATTTGGCCCTTTGAGCCTGCTCTGCCATTCATTTCGATCATGGCTGATCAGCGAATTCAGTATCCTGAATCCCCTCCCCCCATATCCCTTGATCCCTTTAGCCCCAAGAGCTATATCTAATTTCTTCTTGAAATCAGACAATGTTTTAGTCACAACAACTTTCTGTGGGAGTGAATTCCACACATTCATCGCTCTCTGGGTGAAGAAATTTCTCCTCACCTCAGTTCTAAAAGGTTTATCCCTTATCCTCAAACTATGACCCTTAGATCTGGACTCCCCCCACCATTGGAAACATTCTTTCTGAATCTATCCTGTCTAACCCTGTTAGAATTTTATAACAACCATCGCCCCATGTTTTCACACAATGATCCTGATATTGATTCTGTCGTTTGCCATTTACGCCTCCTCTACACCCACTTTTTACTTCTTTATCTGTGCCATTTCCAATCCCTTCTGACTCACAGCTTCACCCCTTCTGTCGTTTAATCTCTCCTGACTTCCATCTGATCATAAAGCTTGTCATCAATATATTCAAGAGGCAGCTGGATAGGGCACTTGGAGCAAGAGGAATTAAAGGTTATGGGGGCAAAGCAGGATTAGGCTATGGGGTTGGATGATCAGCCATGATCGTGATGAATGGTGGAACAGGCTTGAAGGGCCAAATGGCCTCCTCCTGCTCCTATTTTGTATGTTTATCTGTTCTGTTCTATCTGAACTTGTTTAGACATTGCTAACCTCTTCCAGGCACTGATGGAGAATGCAGACTGGGGTTTTCCAGCCTCGCCAATGGCTGGCATCATCGCGGGTGGGACGGAAAATTTGCTGAGCAGCTAAAAGTTCATTGAACTTTGGCCAATCTCTCAATTTCCCTTCCTGCCTGTGGCAATGCCCGCTGGTGGGAGAGTCTGCAGAAGGATCTAGATAGGCTGGGCGAATGGGCCAGGAAATGGCAAATGGAATTTAATGTTGGCAAGTGTGAGGTGGTCCACTTTGGTAGGAAGAATGGTAGGAAGGACTATTACTTACGTGGCGAAAAACTGCAGCAGGCGACGGTGCAGAGGGACCTCGGGGTCCTTGTGCATGAGTCGCAAAAACCCAGCTTGCAGGTGCAGCAGGTGGTCAGGAAGGCAAATGGGATGCTGGCCTTCATAGCGAGGGGGATTGAATATAAAAGTAGGGAGGTCTTGCTGCAGCTGTATAGGGCATTGGTGAGGCCGCAGCTGGAGTACTGTGTGCAGTTTTGGGCGCCGCACCTGCGCAAGGATATTTTGGCCCTGGAGGGAGTGCAGAGGAGGTTTACTAGGCTGATGCCGGAGTTGAGGGGATTGAGCTATGAGGAGAGGCTGAATAAACTAGGCTTGTACTCGTTAGAGTTTAGAAGAATGAGGGGAGATCTCATTGAGACGTATAAGATGATGAATGGGATGGATAGGATAGAGGTGGAGAGACTCTTCCCGCTCAAAAAAGACAGTAGGACTAGGGGGCACAGCCTCAAGATAAAGGGGAGGCGGTTTAGAACGGAGTTGAGGAGGAACTTCTTCACTCAAAGGGTGGTGAATCTCTGGAATTCTCTGCCCGTTGAAGTGGTGGAGGCTGCCTCGCTAAATATTTTTAAGAAGCGGGTTGATGTTGATGGGTTCTTGATAAGAGAGGGGATTAAGGGTTATGGGGAGAGGGCGGGAAAGTGGAACTGAGCTACAACAGATCAGCCATGATCTTATTGAATGGCGGGGCAGGCTCGAAGGGCTAGATGGCCTACTCCTGCTCCTATTTCTTATGTTCTTATGTTCTTAACCCTGTTTCTCTCTTCCCAGGTTCTACCTGACATGTGGAGAATCTCCAAGCCCTGATTCTTTTCATTTCCTATAGCCCACCCCCAACCCCACCCCCCCATATCAATCAATAATGGTAACACGCAGGGTTAATGTTTAGACGGGTGGCACTCTGCCCGCTCGGTTCTCGATTGGCTCTCTATCCTGTCACTAACCAGTGGGGAGGGTGCAGTTCCATCAATAATATCAGCATCACCCTGGGCTCTCTCTGTGTTTACCAAGTCCAATTCCTCCCACTCAGTCTTTGCTCACCCCCATCCCATTCATCACATCAAGTGGACAGAGAGGGAAAGTGAAAGAACGAGAGACGGAGGGAGAGAGAGAGAGAGAGACAAAGAGAGGACTATTCCCGTCCTACCCGGCATGGGGATAATAGAAGGGGGAGGCCTCTACCTGGGTGGGACTTTCCAGTTTTGTAGTGAGCGTGGCAGGAAAATCTCATCCCAAGATTGAGAAAGAGAGCGAGACAAAGGGAACGATTGAGAAAGTGAGGGAGAGTGAGTAAGAGATAGCCAGAATGAAAGAAAGATTGTGAGAGAAACAGAGAGAGAGAGACAGAGAGCAAGAACAAGAGAGAGTGAAAGAGAGACAGCGAAAGAGAGGATGAGTTGAGAAAGTGGGAAAGAGAGAAGGAGAGCATATTAATATTAATAGAATGAGACAAGACAAGGATGGCTGTATTCATTGTGTCTTTATTCACTGTCCACAGACTCCCTCTCACAGTGCATTCCTCTCTGTCCATCCTTCTTTCTCTCTGTCCCCCTCTCTCTCAATCCCTTTCCCTGTTTGTTTTTCTCTCTCCCTCTTCACTGACTTTTCCCCACTTTCTCAACCCATCCCTCCATCAGTCATTCACTCTTTCCTTGCTCTCTTCCTCATGTCAATCCCTCCCTGTATTTGCTTCACTTTCCCTCAACTTGTTCTCCATCTCCATCTCTCACACTCTCTCTGCATTATGGGCTTCTCCTCTCTACATTAGAGTAATGAGCTGTTTGTGAAGCACTTCAGCACTGGGGGGGAATGTAGGTTCTGTACAAACACAGGTCACCTTTCTTCTTGTTTCTCCACCTCTTGCACAGTCCTCTCTTCTTGCCATTCCTCCTTCCAAATCTCTCCTATCCTCCCCCTTTCCTCTATCCCCCTCTTCCTTCCTCTCCCCATCACTACTTTCACATTTTATCCTCCAATCTCTGTCTAATCTCTCTGCCCCTTCTGTTGCGTCTCTCCCTCCTCCTCCCCTGTGTCTCCTCTCCTCCCTCTCTCCCTCGCACACACGCAGATGTATACTTGAATAAAAAGCTTCCTCACAAACCCCCCCCCTCAACACCGCCCCTCTCCCTCGCTCTCACCAGTCACTAATTAATGCTTTTAAACCCCTTCAGACAATTGAAAAGCTTTTGAATTTGGTAACAGGAGAGTTTAGACGGGGGAAATGGATGTTCATTTATTCACTAAATGCGCTCCGCGAGACACAAAAGCAGAGTCAATCCTTGCAGTGAGAGAATCAATGTTCCTGCATTTAACATTTTCCCTTTTGTTTATGTGTATACGAGCCTGTGGAAATAATAGATACACACTCACACGCACACACACACTCATTAAAATTCAGCAGGCAGTGTGCTGCGAATAGGCAGCCTCTTCCCTTCTCTCCTAATAGGGTGACAAAAGAAACTTGAAGCGCTGGTCCAAACAATTAGCCAGCTTCACAGTGACTCCAAAGGGCCTGGCTTGTTGCAGGAGTCATTGCTGAAGCAACACTTTCCCATTCAGGGGAGCCCGTCGGGCAGCTTAAACTCCCTTCCGTCAGACCATTAGCGGGGCTCAATGGGATGCCTGTACTGACTGAGCGCTGCCCCCCTCACACTGGGTTCCCTGGCGTACAACGTGTTTCAGACAGGGCGGCCCCACCCCCTCCCCCACAACTCACAAACCCGAAAAGGAAGAACGCGCAGAGAGCTGGTGAGGGAGTGCGCACTGGGTAAATCGCTCCTTTGGCCATCCAATGCGGACATGATGGGATGAATGGCCTCCTTCTGTTCCGTACCGACTCATCCATTGACTCTGTCTACACCTCCCGCTGCCTTGGCAAAGCAGCCGGCATAATTAAAGACCCCACGCACCCCGGATATTCTCTCTTCCACCAGGATAAAGATACAAAAATCTGAGGTCACGTACCGACCGACGCAAGAACAGCTTCTTCCCTGCTGCTGTCAGACTTTTGAATGGACCTACCTCACATTAAGGTGATCTTTCTCTACACCCTAGCTATGACTGTAACACTGCATTCTGCACCATCTCCTTTCCTTCTCTATGAATGGTGTGCTTTGTCTGTATAGCTTGCAAGAAACAATACTTTTCATTGTATATTAATACATGTGACAATAATAAATCAAATCAAAATGCAACCATTCTGTGATAGAATCATCAAATGTTAAAGTGCAGAAGAAGGCCTTTCTAAAGTTGAAGTTTAAAATTAAAATTTATTTATTAGTCACAAGTAAGGCTTACATTAACGCTGCAATAAAGTTACTGCAAAATTTTCCTTGTTGCCACACTCCAGCACCTGTTTGGGTACATTGAGGAAGAATTTAGCACGGCCAACGCACCCTAACCAGCATGTCTTTCGAATGTGGAAGGAAAATTCAGCCCATCAGATCTGCACCGAGCGCAATCCCACCCAGGCCCTGTCCCCACAACCCCAAGCATTTATCCTTGCTAATCTCCCTGACATCAAGGGGCCAATCCACCCAGTGCACCCTCCCTCACCATCTCCCAAAAGATCTTTGGACTGTGAAAGGAAACCGGAGCACCCGGAGGAAACCCGTGCAGACACGGGGAGAACATGCAAACTCCACACAGACAGTGACCCAAGCCGGGAATCGAACCCGGGTCCTTGGTGCTGTGAGGCAGCAGTGCTAACCCACTGTGCCACCCCGATGTGCTTCCAGAGCAGGAGGACAAAGCAAAGAGAAGCAGATCAAGCCTCCCCCGACCGTGGTGGGGAATTAACTCTGATCAGACACTGGGCTGCACTGTGCAATAGGCATCCCCACAAATCCAGAAAACAAGGCCCCCGGCTTGTGTGCTGATAGATTCAGGTGGTTTTGAGATAGTTTGCTGTCCGACTGCTGAGGCTAAAAATGATTTCACAGAAAAAGGAAGGAGATGTAGATTGAAACACCTGGACGAGGTATGTGAAGTCTCACTGGCTGATAATTAAATGCAGGAAAGGCTCAGAATGCCCTGATAGCTGAGGTAGATGTCGAGAGGCCCAGAGACACCCAATAATGACTAACGCCTGGGTAAAGTCGACACACCTGTAAAATATTATAGTCGGTTTTATTAAAAATACAAAACACATTCCTCAAGTTTTCAGCTGGTAAGTGAGGCACACACAGGCCAGCCAAGGTCAACAGTCCTGCTGGGTTAGCAAAGGTCACAGGAGGAGATGTGGCATTTTATCAAGAATCAGGAACAGGGTTCCCATCGGTGATCTTGGTCCACTTGCCTCTACCAGGAAGTATTTGCCCGACGCAGATTGAGTAACATTTACGTACAACAATACCCGGCAATGGCCAACCCCAGAGTGAGAGAGAGAATCCGATAATCATCTCCCCCAGCACTGTCCCCCACCCCCCCGACTATCAAAATCCTGGGGGTGACCACTGAACAGAAACTGAACTGAACCAGCCACGCCAGGAGTATTGTGCACACTTTTAGCCCCCTTTACCATAGAGGTGTTGTGACAACTCCACGGAGGTGAAAGTCCCGTCACCAAGTTACTTTATTTACACCATCCATCTGTACACAGCCCGCTCTCCGGTTGCTGAATGCAGGCTGGGGGTTTGACAGGCCTGCTTTAAATGGGGAGCATAAGGCTCCCTGATATCACCCTCAATCGTTCATACTCTAACAAGCCAACCTCATTCGCCTGGCTGAAGTCACCACAGGAGTCCAGCAAAGGTTCACCAATACGGGTTTCCTCCGGGTGCTCCTCCCATCATCAGAAAGACGTGCTGGTCAGATCATAAGACCATTAGGCCACTCAGCCCATCGAGTCTGCTCTGCCATTCAATCATGGCTGATATTTATCTCATGCCCATTCTCCTACTCTTTCCCCACAACCCCTGATCCCCTTATTAGGTGTGTTGGCCATGCTAAATTCTCCCTCAGTGTACCCAAACAGGTGTCGGAGTGTGGCGACTAGGGGATTTTCACAGTAACTTCATTGCAGTAAGCCTACTTGTGACACCGATAAATAACTAAACTAATAAATAAATAGACTGAGTCCTGGGATGTCAGGATTGTTATATGAGGGAGAGATTGGATTGACTGGGCCACGTATTCACAGGAATTGAGGACAATGAGAGGGGATCTCGTTTAAACAAATAGGCTGGAATTTTTTGTCCGTTTACCCCCCACCGCAGTTGCAAGCGAGCATGGAGAATTTGGTGCTCAGCCAAATCTCCGTTCACTGCAGCGGGACTGGAAAATCCAGCTGGAGTGAACGGCTGGAAAATTCCATCCATAGGATTCTGACAGTGCTAGATAGACTGGATGCAGGCCCTCGTGGCTGGGCTCTGGAACAAGGGGTCACAGGCTCAGGATACGGGCTAGTTCTTTTACAGCTGCGATGAGGAGAAATCTCTTCACTCAGAGGATGGTGACCCTGTGGGATTCTCCACCACTGGACCCTGTTGAGGCCAAATCACTGAATATCTTTAAGGAGGAGACGGATAGAGTTCTAAACTCGAAAGGCATCAAGGGGGAGTGTGGGAGAATGGTGTTGAGATAGAGGATCAGCCATGATCATATTGAGTAGCAGACAGGTTTGAAGGGCTGAATGGCCTACTCCTGTTCCTATTCTCTATATAAATACACTGTCTAAAAAATTAAATCAAAGGCTGGAAATTCGACAATGAATAATTCACCATCTACAAGGCACAAGTCAGGAGTGTGATGGAATACTCCCCACTTGTCTGGATGGGTGCAGCTCCAACAACACTCAAGCTCGACACCATCCAGGACAAAGCAACCCACACGAATGGCATACCATTCACAAACTTAAACATTGATCCACCATCAATGCACAGTGTGCACCATCTACAACTCCTCAAGGCTCCTTCGCACCTTCCAAACCCGTGACCACTTCCATCTAGAAGGATAAAGGCAGCAGATAGACAAGACCACCACTACCAAATTCCTCTCCAAGCCACTCACCACCCCGACTTGGAAATATATCAACTGTTCCTTCACGGTCACTGGGGTCAAAATCCTGGAACTCGCTCCCGAACGGCACTATGGGTTTACTTACACCACATGGTCTGCAGCAGTTCAAGGAGGCAGCTCACCACCACCTTCTCAAGGACAATTAGTGATGGGCAATAAACGCTGGCCGAGCCAGCAATGCCCACATCCTGTGAAAGAATTTAAAAATGTGCTGTACACGTGTACTGAGTGAACCTGACCGCAAGGTCGAATAGGCTGCCAGCATTCAGAGACCAAGCTCAACTGGAACAGCAACAGGGAGTGTTCACCAGTTAAGGCAGTGAGGAACTGTGAGGAGGCTCAGACAGACTAGTTAGCGACTTTCTACCTCTCTCTAATAATTTCCCACTGGAAATTAACACAGAACAAACTCTCCATTCAATTGTACTAAATCTCTCCAAGTAAATGAAAGGCACAAACCCTTGCACCGAACATGTGCAGTGTTGACAGAAACAGGCTCCAGAGCAGAGTTTCCACTCCCTCTAACACAACAAGCTGAATTTATATTGCGCCATTAATGTAGTAAGGAGCTTCATGGCAGTGATTATCAAACAGAAATTTGACATCAAACCCTGGAGGAGATGTAAGGGAGAGCTGGACAAAAGCTTCACCAAAGAAGGAGTGTCTTAAAGGAGTTTAAAGTTTATTCATTAGTGTCACAAGTAGGCTTACATTAACACTGCAATGAAATTACTGTGAAAATCCCCTAGTTGCCACACTCCAGCGTCTGTTTGGGTACACCGAGGGAGAATTCAGCGTGGCCAATGCACCTAACCAGCACGTCTTTCAGACTGTGGGAGGAAACTGGAGCACCCCGAGGAAACCCACACAGACACGGGGAGAACATGCGGACTGCACACAGACAGTGACCCGAGGCTGGAATTGAACCCAGGTCCCTGGCGCTGTGAGGCAGCAATGCTAACCACTGTGCCACCATGGTGAAAGAGAGGGAGAGAGATTTGGGGAGGGTGTCCCAGAGCAGAGGGGGTGAGTTGTGATGATACGACCACCAATAAGGGGGTGATTAAAGCTGGGGTGGTCAAGAGGCCAGAGATGAAGGGGTATAAATGTTTCAGAGAGTTATCGGGATGGAGGAAATGACAGAGTTAGAAAAGCAAGGCCCAGGATTTTAAAGTGGAGTTGGTGACTGTCTGTGTGGAGTTTACACATTCTCCCCGTGTCTGCATGGGTTTCCTCCAGGTGCTCCGGTTTCCTCCCACAGTCCAAACAACGTGCAGGTTAGGTGGACTGACCATACTAAATTGACCCTAGTGGCAGGGGGATTAGCAAGGTAAACGTGTGGGGTGACGGGGATAGAGTCTGGTGGGATTATGGTCAGTACAGACTCGATGGGCCAAATGGCTTCCTTCTGTACTCAGAAAAAAGAACTCCATTTGCTTACAGACTGAGCTGTGAGGGACTTAAGAGATTTTCACCCTTGGTTAATGTTTATAAAATATTTCACTAACTTCTACGAGAGCAGACGGAAAGGATCTTTGTCCCTGGCACTCTCCCTCCCACTTTCACTCTGATTTCCGAACTATATCTAACTTGCAGACCTTTCATATACAGAAGCCTGGATGAAGGCCCAAGCCTGTCAGTGTAAAATGCCACCCATGTAGAAACGTTCAGTAGGTGAGGAAGTGGGACTTAATGTAGAAAATTCCCACCAGAGTTAGAGTAGGTGATGAGTGATAATGCCAGAGGAGTGGAAGTGAGTTCGACCAAGTGGCACGGTGGTTAGCACTGCTGCCTCACAGCACCAGGGACCCCGGTTCGATTCCAGCCTTGGGTCACTGTCTGTGCAGAGCTTGCATGTTCTCCCCGTGTCTGCGTGGGTCTCCTCCCACCCTCCAAAGATGTGCAGGTTAGATGGATTGGCCATGGTAAATTGACCCCCAGTGTCCAAAGATGTCTAGGTTAATCGGATAAATACATAGGGCTACAGGAAAAGGACAGGGTGGGATGCTCTGTTGGAGAGTTGGTGCAGACTTGACAGGCTGATTGGCCTCCTTCTGCACTGTAGGGATTCTATGATTCTCTGAAGTAGTCACAGCTGAGAGGTAACCAGAAAGATCTGCACTTCATTAGCGCCTGTCACCAGCTCAGGACACTTGCGATTTGACAGATTGAGGCCAACTCCTCATATGAAGATGACATTTCTGAGCAGATAAGAGTGGGCAGAGGTGGGGGTGAGGGGCTTCAGGGGGGGAGGCGTTGACATGTACCCTGAGTGTAGAAATAAACATGATTGTTGGCGCAGGAAAATGGGGTCGTCTTATACACGGCAATCTACGGTAACTCGACTCACACCTGGAATGCAACCTTCCTACTTCTGATCCCATTGGCCCAGAACCGCACCAGGGAAACACGAGAACTCACATCCATATAACCTTTCACAACACTGTGACATTGCAAAGTACTTAACAGCCAATCAATTACTTTCTGGAGTGCAGTCACCGCAGTAACGTAGGAAAATTGGCAAACACTTTGTACATAATAAATCCAACACATGAGTGGGAGAAATAACCAGGTCAGCTCCTCTGCATCAATATACATTGAGGGATAAACATTGGATATCAGGCAGAATTTCCCTCATATTCCTCAAAATACCGGCCAAAGAATTTTTATTTCCACGTAAGAGGAACACAGGTCTCAGCTTAAAGTCTTATTCTAAACATAGCACCTCTGACAGTGCGGCGCTCCCTCAGCACTGACCCTCTGACAGTGCGGCGCTCCCTCAGCACTGACCCTCTGACAGTGCGGCGCTCCCTCAGCACTGACCCTCTGACAGTGCGGCGCTCCCTCAGCACTGACCCTCTGACAGTGCGGCGCTCCCTCAGCACTGACCCTCTGACAGTGCGGCGCTCCCTCAGCACTGACCCTCTGACAGTGCGGCGCTCCCTCAGCACTGACCCTCTGACAGTGCGGCGCTCCCTCAGCACTGACCCTCTGACAGTGCGGCGCTCCCTCAGCACTGACCCTCTGACAGTGCGGCGCTCCCTCAGCACTGACCCTCTGACAGTGCGGCGCTCCCTCAGCACTGACCCTCTGACAGTGCGGCGCTCCCTCAGCACTGACCCTCTGACAGTGCGGCGCTCCCTCAGCACTGACCCTCTGACAGTGCGGCGCTCCCTCAGCACTGACCCTCTGACAGTCCGGCGCTCCCTCAGCACTGACCCTCTGACAGTCCGGCGCTCCCTCAGCACTACCATGAAATATCAGTCTGGAATATATGTTCGAGTCTCTCTAATGGCATTGGACTGAAAGTGCAAATAGGACAAGCAAATAGGAGAGGGTTGATGGTAAACAAAAAAAAAGTATTTCAGAGTGTGTGAGAAACAGTGGATGAAAGCAGTGAGAGAGAAAAATGAGGAGAATTTTTAAAGATTTTACGAGATCCCCCCCTCACGCTTCTAAACTCCAGTGAATATAATCCTAACCGACTTTGTCTCTCCTCATATGACAGACCTGCCATCCCAGGAATCAGCCTGGGGAACCTTCACTGTGCTCCCTCTATAGCAAGGGCATCCTTCCTCAGATAAGGACACCAAAACTGCACACAATACTCCAGATGTGGCCTCACAATTGCAGTAAAACATCATTATCCCTATACTCAAATCCTCTCACTGTGAAGACCAACATACCATTTGCCCTCTTTATTGCCTCCTGTACCTGCGTGCTTACTTTCAGTGACTGATGCACGAAGACGCCAAGATCTCATTGCGTATCCACCTCTCTCAATTTACACCCATTCAAATAATAACGTCTTCCTAGTATTGCTACCAATGTGGATAACCTCACATTTATCCACATTATACTGCATCTGCCACGCAGATACCCACACACTCAGCCTGTCCAAATCACAGTGAAGCATCTCTACATCCTCCTCACAGCTCACCCTCCTACCCAACTTTGTATCATCTTCAAATTTGGAGATAATACATTCAGTTCCCTCTTCCAAATCGTTAGTATATAATGTGAACAGTTAAATACCTGAATGGTAAATTATCCTTGTTGTTTTGCACATATGTCAGCCAAAAGAGAGAGATTTTGATTGTTGCTAGAAACAGAGACAGGTCATAGAGTCAGAATCATAAACGTTTATAGCATGGAAACAGGCCCTTCGGCCCAACTTGTCCATGCTGCCCTGTTTTTGCCACTAAGCACCAATTGCCCACATTTGGCCCCTATCCCTCTATACCCATCTTACCCATGTAACTGTCTAAATGCTTTTTAAAAGTCAAAATTGTACCCGTCTCTACTACTACCTCTATCAGCTCGTTCCAGACACTCAACACCCTCTGTGTGAAAAAATTGCCCCTCTGGACACATCTGTATCTCTCCCCTCTCACCTTAAACCCCTCTAGTTTTAGACTCCCCTACCTTTGGGAAAAGATATTGACCATCTCGCTGATCTGTGCCCCTCATTATTTTATAGACCTCCATAAGATCACCCCTCAGCCTCCTACGCTCCAGCAATAAGACTCCCAGTCTATCCAGCCTCTCCTTATAACTCAAACCATTAAAGTCCTGGTGCATCCGAGTAAATAGTTGCTGAATCTTTAAATGTTGCACTCACCAGGACAAATGCAAGATTGCCAAATTTCACACAATTGTAACAATTTATACTCCAAGAGGAAAGGTTTGCGGATTGGTTGATAAGTTAACTTGAATCAAAGAGCACCAGAACGATTGGCTGAGACATTACCCAGAAGGTTTTAACTTCTATCCCTTCTGCACTCACCCTCAACGATACAGTCTCTGGGTGCCCGTGTTTCTAACGCATTCTGCACCGTTGCACTGTGAGTTTCTGCAACACGCTAACAAAGAAATTGAATTCAACCACACGGCACCTTTGTCAAAAGGCCACTTTTGTTTTCACTCTTTTCTAATCCCAGTGTGCTGCCAGCTAATAAATTGTGGAAAGGAAGGTGAGCAGCGAGATAGGAAGGGATCAACCTTGATTAAGTGCTGTTTGGCTTTGAGCTGCTGTGCTAAATCCCCTTATCATTACTGGAGATTGTCGACAGAGCTGCCTTGTGATCAACGTACTCTCCAACCTCCCTTTCCTCTCCAGAGTCCCGGAATCATTTGTCGCCTCCGGTGTCCGTGAGTATCGGCCGGTGTGTGTGCTTACAGTCAGGTTTCTGATCCTCACACAGCACCAAACGGCCCGAACCAGCTCACAAACTGCACTGTTGCTGGCTGGAGGACTGAGCCCCTCCTCTGTGGTACACTTCGCCTTCATCCACTCTTAACCATCCAGATTAGCCAGGGCACCTCTGGCGGTGACTCCCCTTCCTGTGTCCGTACCATCTTCACTCGAATCCTCTCAAGGATCCGTTCCTGGTCCCCCTCTCCTCTTCCCCAGTGACACACTGCAACATGGTGACAGCATCAGAGGATAGGGAGACACATTCCACACGTTCACTGATGGCACACAGCTATTCCTCTACGTCACCTCTCTCGCCCCACTTGATTAGGTTTCAGAAGATCGTTAAATTGTAGAATCCCTACAGTGCAGAAGGAGGGCGTTCAGCCCATTGAGTCTGCACTGACCACAATCCCACCCAGATCCTATATCTGCAGCCCCACACATTTACCCTGATGCTAAGGGGCAATTCAGCATGGCCGATTCACCTAACCCGCACATCTTTGGACTATGGGAGGAAACCAGAGCACCCGGAGGAAACCCACACAGACACAGGGAGCACGTGCAGGCTCCACACAGACAGTGACCCGAGGCCAGAATTGAACCTGGGATTCTGGCGCTGAGAAGCTGCGGTGCCAACCACTGTGCCGTTTGTGGAGTAAGGCTGCTCATCTCACATCCAGCCTGGGATAAGATTCTTCCAGTGAAATTGAACTGGAGAGCTAATTACCTGTTGATTGGGTCAGAGGTGAGTGTGGCCAGAATTCACTCCGAGCAGCCCACAGACCAGTCTCGTTAACTTAACCCCTTCAGGGTTTAAACCCCAATTTCACTTTGCTTTTCAAAAAGAAAGCACTTTCATTTACACGACGCCGTTCCTGACCCCAGGACATCTCGAATCAATGAGACACTGCTGCAGCATTATTATAGAAATCATAGAATCCATACGGTGCAGAAGGAGGCCATTCAGTCCTTCAAGTCTGCACCAACCACAATCTCACCCCGGCTCTATTCTTACAACCCCGCATATTTACCCTGCTAAGCCCCCTGACACCTCCCCTTGGCAACTTAGCATTGCTGAGCAACCAAACCGACACATCTTTGGATTGTGGGAGGAAACCGGAGCACCCGGAGGAAACCCACGCAGACACGGGGAGAACGTGCAGTCTCCACACAGACAGTGATCCGAGGCTGGAATTGAACCTGCGTCCCTGGCGCTGTGAGGCAGCAGTACTAACCACTGTACAGCCCCTGTGCCACCGTGCCGTTTATAACGTAGGAAATGTGGTGGCCAATTTGTGCACAGCAAGATGCCACAAACAGCAATGAGATTATAGCTAATACCAATTGCCCGCATTTGGTCCATCATACGCACGTAACTAAGTGCTTTTTAAAAGATAAAATTGTACCCGTCTCTCCTACTACCTCTGGCAGCTTGTTCTGGACAGCACCCTCTGTGTGAAAATATTGCCCCTCTGGACACTTTTGTATCTCTCCCCTCTCACCTTAAACCTATGCCCTCTAGTTTTAGACTCCCCTATCTTTGGAAAAAGATATTGACTATCTAGCTGATCTATGCCCCTCATTATTTTGTAGACCTCTAGTAGATAACTCCTCAGCCTCCTACGCTCCAGAGAAAAAATTCCCAGTCTATCCAGCTTCTCCTTATAACTCAATCCATCAAATCCCGGTAGCATCCTAGTAAATCTTTTCTGCACTCTTTCTAGTTTAATAATATCCTTTCTACAATAGGGTGACAAGAATTGCACACAGTATTCCAAGTGTGGACTTATCAATGTCTTGTACAACTTCAATAAGACGTCCCAACTTCTGTATTCAATGTTCTCTCCATAAAACCAAGCATACTGAATGCCTTCTTCACCACTCTGTCCACCTGTGAGTCCACTTTCAAGGAGCTATGAACATATACCTCTAGATGTCTTTGTTCCGTGACTCTCCCCAGTGTCCTACCATGAACTGAGTAAGTCCTGCCCTGGTTCAATCTACCAAAATGCATCACCTCACATTTGTCTAAATTAAACTCCATCTGCCATTTGTCAGCCCACTGACCCAATTGATCAAGATCCCATTGTAATCTGAGGTAACCTTTTTCACTGTCCACTATGCCACCAATCTTAGTGTCATCTGCAAACTTACTAACCATGCCCCCTATATTCTCATCCAAATCATTAATATCAATGACAAATAACAGTAGGCTCAGCTCTGATCCTGAGGCACACCACTGGTCACAGGCCTCCAGTTTGAAAAACAACTCTCTACAACCACCCTCTGGCTTCTGTCAAGTAGCCAATTTTGTATCCATTTAGATACCTCACCCTGGATCCCCTGAGATTTAACTTTATGCAACAACCTAACAAGCAGTCAAAGGCCTTATAAAGTCCATGTAGACAACATCAACTGCCTTGCCCTCATCAAGCTTCTTGGTTTCCCTTCAAAAAACTCAATTAAATTTGTGAGACATGATTTTCCACTCACAAAGCCATGCTGACTGTTCCTAATCAGTTCTTGCGTCTCTGAATGCCTGCAGATCTTGTCTCTCAAAATACCTTCCAACAATTTACCCACCACAGATGTGAGGCTCTTAAACAAGACACAACATTTGCCACTCCCCGATCTCCTTCAACAAAACCTTCCAAACCTATGATCATTTCCATCTAGAAGGACAAAAATTGTTTGTTATACCTGGGAACACCACCACCTGAAAGTTCCTCTCCAAGTCACTCACAATCCTGACTTGGAAATCTATCACTGTTCCTTCACTGCCCCTGGGCTAAATCCTGGAATTCCCTCCCTAACTGCACAGTGGCTGTACCTACACCACATGGACAGCTGCGAATCAAGGAGACAGCTCACCACCAGCTTCTCAAGAGCAACAACTGCTAGCCTAGACAGCAACACCCACATCCCATGAAAAAAATATGAAATGTCCTGAGGCAGTACTCGGTCCAGGAGAACAGATCTCTGATTCATTTCTTCTTTCTCAGTCTCCTTCTCTCCCTTGTTCCATCCGTGGTCTCCCCACCTCCCCCTCTCTCTGCCTGCGCCTCCCCCTCGTTCCGCCTGCGTCTCTCCATCTCTCCCTCGTTCTCCCTGTGTCTCTCCTTGCATCCCCAGCTCTCCAGGCATCCCATTCCCATCTTTTCCCCGTGATGTAGGAGCATTGGAACAATTTGCTTTTCCATGTTCCAGCTCAACATTCCCTTGTTTATTTTCCAAACTTGATTTTTAAGATTTTTTTGCAACCTTTGTTCAAACTTGATTTAAAACCACATCTGCTTTCAGCCAATACAGAAAGCGTTCACAGATGTGGAGAATTCTCATTACACAGTCCACATATTCTCCCTCACTGCTGATTTATTTACACCTTTTTTCACCTTTTCCTTTGCAACATTTGTTGTTTAATACATTACACAATAAATCAAACACTCCCAGGACAGGTATAGCACAGGGTTAGATACAGAGTAAAGCTCTCTCTACACTGTCCCCATCAAACACTCCCAGGACAGGTACAGCATGGGGTTAGATACAGAGTAAAGCTCCCTCTACACTGTTGCCATCAAACACTCCCAGGACAGGTACAGCACGGGGTTAGATACAGAGTAAAGCCCCCTCAACACTGTCCCCATCAAACACTCCCAGGACAGTACAGCAAGGGGTTAGATACTCACACTCCTGTGAACACTGTCATGCAAACACATACAATTGATTGTTTTTTTCACCAGAAATCTTGAACTCGAACTTTAACCCTGTTTCTTTCTCCACACAGCACGGTGGCACAGTGGTTAGCACTGCTGCCTCACAGTGCCAGGGACTTGGGTTCAATTCCTCGCTTAGGTCACTTTCTGCGTGGAGTTTGCACATTTTCCCCATGTCTGCATGGGTTTCCTCCGGGTGTTCCTATTTCTTCCCACAGTCCAAAGATGTGCTGGTCAAGTGGATTGGCTGTGCTAAATTGCCCCTTGGTGTCAAGGAGACTACCTAGGGTAAATGCATGGGGTTACGTGGATATGGATTGTGGTCAGTGCAGACTCGATGGACCGAATGACCTCCTTCTGTAGGGATTAATGATTCTATAACATCCCACCGGATTTACTGGATATTTACAGCATTTTCTCTTTATATTTCAGATTTGCAGCAGCTGCGGTACTTTGCTTTTGTGCACACTCTCACTGTCAGCGTGGAGAATGGGGACCCTGGCGTAAGGTTCTGGTAGGCAATCGGTGCTCTCGGTTGCTGTTCTCCCAGTGAGAGACACTGGCCTTGAGGGAGGATTTGGCAATAAAATAGGTGGATTTTTCTTTTAATAGATTGGTTTAGCAACTAACGCCTGTTTGACAGTGGGGCCCCTGCTGTGTGGTTTCCAGCTGTAACGCACTCCCTTCCCTACTGCTCGGTGTGTGCATGTGTAACCCCTTGGGAGATATGCTGACAGCAGTGGTTTGGAGCAACACCCGCTTTACATCAACAGGGATGTTTCCAGGGTCCCCAAAGGGGGTCTTGCACAAGACAGCTGGAACAGTGACATGACCTACACACACTAGCTGAGACTATCCTGTCCGCTGCCAAGTCATTCCAAACTACCGTGATGGCGAGAGACTCGATGGGTCGAGGGGCTTTAGGATGGTGCTTTTTACAAAGAGATCCCCCTGAAGGGGTCTCGCACATTTTTAAAAGCTGCACATTAAAATACCCCTCCTGGTTTTATCTCTTTGCAACGTTTTTTGATGACGTTCACTGAATTTCCAGGGGTTGAACAAACTCAGTAAAATTCCCCAGGATCCGAAGCACAAATAGTTGTCATTTTCGTGAACCAAATCCAGATTAATGAGTGGCCACTGCTCACTGGAGCCAAAGGGACTGTAACACTGCTCAGCACCCACATCAACTTTCACACAGTCCGTAAAACAACAGCAAGAGACAGAGAGAGAGAGAGAAACAGAGAGAACAGATCAAGAGACATGCAGCGAGTCAGAGAAATGAGAGTGAATGAGAGAAAGAGAAAAAAAAAGTGGGATAGAGTGAGAGTAAGTTAGAGAGAGAGGAGAGAGAGATAAAGAGACAGTGGGATGGAATGAGAGTAAGTGAAAGAGAGAAAGAGAGAGAGAGAGACAAAGAGACACTGGGATAGAGTGAGAGTACGTTAGAGAGAGAGAAGAGAGAGACCAGGAGGCAGTGGGATAGAATGAGAGACAATGTAGAAGGTAATTCACAGAGAGACAGAGGACACAGAGTCATAGAGTCACAGGGGTTTACAGCATGGAAACAGACCCTTCGGCCCAACTTGTCCATGCCACTTTTCTTTAAAGCCCCTAAGCTAATTCCAATTGCCCGCATTTGGCCCATATCCCTCTATATGCATCTTACCCATGTAACTGTCTGAATACTTATTAAAAGATAAAATTGTACCCGTCTCTACTACTACCTCTGGCAGCTTGTTCCAGACACTCACCATCCTCTGGGTGAACAAATTGCCCTTCTGGACACTTTTGTATCTCTCACCTCTCATCTTAAACCTATGTGCTCTAGTTTTAGACTCCCCTACCTTTGGGAGAAGATATTGACTATCTACCTTGTCTATGCCCTTCATTATTTTGTAGACCTCTATAAGATCACCCCTCAGCCTCCTACGCTCCAGAGAAAAATGTTCCAGTCTATCCAGCCTCTCCTTATAACTCAAACCATCAAGTCCCAGTAGCATCCTAGGAAATCTTTTCTGCACTCTTTCTAGTTTAATAACACCTTTTCTATAATAGGGTGATCAGAATTGCACACAGAGAGAGAAATATAGAGACACACACACAGGCAAGAGACAGAGAAAGAGACAGATGCATGAGAGACACAATGAGAGTGAGAAACAGTGAGAGGAACAGAATGAAAGAGAAATCATTACAGAGGGAGAGAGATGCTGTGAGGAAATAACAGGGAGTGAAGACCATAGAGAAACAGATACATTCTTATAGACATTGACAGAGTCTGGGAGAGGCGGACGGAGAGGCGCTTGTGGAGGGAATAGAGAGAGACAAAAAAAGAGACAGAGGTAGAATGACAAAGAGAGAGACACAGAGAGAGAGAGAGAGAGAGACGTAAAGAGTCAGAGAGAGGCAGGAGAGAGAGAGAGAGGTGGAACAACAGAACATTATACAAATGCAAAAATAGAGGCAGAATGAGATAGAAATTTGTCACAGAAATACAGAAAGTACTAAACATTATCAGGAGAAATAATACAGACAGTGAGAAACAAAATACAACATATATTCCCTTTAACATAGTCAAACATCACCAGGTGCTTCACAACAGACAAACATTCACTATTAAACCAGCCAGGACTAGAAACCAAATACTGGGTCAAAGAGCCAGGTTTAAGCAGCAACTTAGAGAGAGGGGTAGGGGGGAGAGGGGGAAAGAGAAAGGGGAGAGAGAGAGAGGAGAGAAACAAAGAGAGAGAAAGAGAGAGAAAGAAAGGAGAGAGAGAGAGAGGGAGAGAGGTGAAGAGGTTTCAGGGGAGAATTTTAAAACAGATGAAGGCAGGACACCAATGTGGAGTGATTTAAAAAGGCCAGGTTTAGCAGAGTGCAAAGATCTGGAAGGGCTGCAGGGCTGGAGGTGACGGTAAAGACAAGGGGAGGAAACAGGGACTTGGAAACCAACAGGAGGAATTCAAAATCAAGAACAGAATTGAACGTCAGTCAGTGAGGACATGGGCTGAGGGTGAACGGGAGTTAGTGTGAGTTAAAACACAGTCAGAAACTTTCAAAACAGGGAAACACAGCGAGGGAGAGAGAGAGAAAAAAAGATAAATGCCTGATAGGAAATAGTGTGACATATTAAGACAGTGAGTGACACAGAGACAGAGAAAAGAGGTTTTTTAGATTTGATTTGATTTATTATTGTCACATGTATTAGTACACAGTGAAAGGTATTGTTTCTTGCGTGCTATACAGACACAGCAAAAAAGGGAAGGAGCAACACAATGACATTGACAGAGAGAGGGAAAAAGAGATGGTTCAGGTGAAGGGAGAAAAAGAGATATCTAGGGGTCAAGAAACTAAGAGGGACCCAGTGGAAAGAGACAGAGAAAAATACAGAGAAAGCCAGAGACAGAGAGTGATGGATTGGGGAGGAAGTGAGGGAAGGGGAGGCACAAGAGAGGGTGACAGATAGAAAGAGGAAGGAGCAAATTGAGAGAGGATCAGACAGGCAGAGAGCTGGAAAGAGGAAAAACCACAGAGGGGCACAGGAGAGGAAGAGGGCACAAGGGTCAGAGATGGCGAGAGACAGAACTGAAAAGTAGGGAAGCTTTGCTAAATATGTATTGAACCTTGGGTAGATCACACAGAGTACTGCACGCACTTCTGGTCACCATATTATGAAAAAAAAGGTAGAGATACTGCAGAGGGTACAGAGAAGATTCATAAGGATGATATCAGAAACATGTGGATTTACCTATCCGGAAAGGGATGACAGGCTGTGACTCCTCTGCCTTTGATAGGTGAGAGGTGATCTAATAGAGGTTTTTAGAACGCTAGAAGATTTGGAGAGCTTGGGTACAGAGGTAATGTTTCCTCTGATGGGGAACAGCAGAACTTGAGTCCATTAATATGAGACGGTCCCCAGGAAATCAGGAATTCAGGAGAAACCTATGTACCCATAGAGTGGTGAGAATATGGAACTGTCTGCTACGGGAGAGGTTGGAGTGAATAACATCAATGTTTTCAAGCACAGACAACCTGACACTCAGGTTATGGTTTATTGGGCAGCAGAGATCCCTGAGCTCTACATCCTTCAGAAACTTGGATAAGCTCCGGCAGGAATCTCCACACACTGGTGAAGGCACCTTCACAAGATCCTCTCAAACTGCTGGTAAGATCCCAGTCCAGCACCCACCCTCTCCCAAGTCCCAATGCCCAGCATTGAGGCACCAGTCACCCCACACCTGTTCCACTGGGCACAACATCTCCCTGACACCAGACTCCTGAAGCAACTGCTCCACACCAGATACAGTCATGGCAGGAAACTCCGCAGGACAACAGAAATGTTTTAGGGATGAACTCAAAGCATTCCTGAAGAGGTCAAACATTCCCCCTGGCTTCTGGGAGACCCTAGGCCAAAATGGAGAAGGTGCGTCCGGGTAGGACACAAAGGAAATTTGGCATGTCCACTACAGCTCTCCCCAACTTTTACAAATGCCCCATAGAAAACGTTCTTTCTGGTTGTATCACAGTTTGGTATGGGCTGCTGCTCTGCCCAAGACTGCAAGGAACTACAAAAGGTCGTGAATGAATCCCAATCCATCACGCAAACCAGCCTCCCATCCACTGACTCTGTCTACACCTCGTGCTACCTTGGAAAAGCACCCAGCATATTCAAGGGCCCCACGCACCCCGGGCATTCTCTCTTCCACCTTCTTCCGTCAGAAAAAAATATACAAAAGTCTGAGGTCACGTACCAACCGACTCAAGAACAGCTTCTTCCCTGCTGCCGTCAGACTTTTGAATGGACCTACTTCACATTAAGTTGCTCTTTCTCTACATAAGAACATAAGAAATAGGAGCAGGAGTAGGCCATCTAGCCCCTCGAGCCTGCCCTGCCATTCAATAAGATCATAGCTGACCTGTCGTGGCTCAGTTCCACATTCCCGCCCTCTCCCCATAACCCTTAATCCCCTCTCTTATCAAAAACCCATCAACCCGCGTCTTAAATATATTTAGCGAGGCAGCCTCCACCACTTCAACGGGCAGAGAATTCCAGAGATTCACCACCCTTTGAGTGAAGAAGTTCCTCCTCAACTCCGTTTTAAACCGCCCCCCCTTTATCCTGAGGCTGTGCCCTCTAGTCCTAGCTAGTCCTCTACACCCTAGCTATGACTGTAACACTACATTCTGCACTGTCTTGGTTCCTTCTCTATGAATGGCATGCATTGTACAGCACGCAAGAATCAATACTTTTCACTGTGTCCCAATACATGTGGCAATAATAAATCAAATCAAATCAAATCACACGGAGATACTTCATCAGGAGCGCACTGAGGTGGAATCAGGGGAAGAGAGAGAGAGAGCGGACACCTCCAAACAACCCATCCAACCAACCCTCCAAACACCAGCTCCCCCACGCGGGACAAAGTCTGCAGATCGAGCATCACATTTATCAGCCCATCAGAGCCTAACACACCAGAGAGGGAGCAAATCATCCTGCATCTCAAGGGACTGCTTGAGGAGAAGACCGAGATAAGCAAATGAGGGAGAAGGGAATCAATTATAATAGATCTAGCTGAGGAAAGACAGGAAGAGGCTCAAGTGGAGCATAAACACCAGCAAAGACTGGATGGGCAGAATGGCCTGTTTCTGTGCTATACATCCTGTGTAAGGGATAGAAAGCACGAGAAAGACAGAGAGAGGGAGAGAACAAGAGACAGGAAGAGTGAGACAGGCTCAGAGAGGACAAGACGGGACCCAAGTGGAGAGAGACAAAGAGTGGCAGAGTCAGAGTGCAACATTCAGACTGAAAGAGAGAGAGCCAGACAGAGAGAAACACACAGAACGAGAGAGAGTCCCAGGAAAAGAGCAACAGAGAGTCAAAGAGAAAGAGACTTCCAGAGAGAAAGAAAGGAGTGAGACAAAGAGAGAAATAATCTCAGGAAAAGAGCAATGGTGAGTTAAAGAGAGAGAGAAAGGGACAGGCAGACAGAGAGGGAGAGAGACAAAGAGAGAGTCCCAGGAAAAGAGCAACAGAGGGTCAGAGAGAGAGAAATAGACAGACTGAGAGAAGGAGCGAGACAAAGAGAGAGAGTCTCAGAAAAAGAGCAACTGAGAAAGATCCAAAGACACACATACAGGGGGAAACAGAGAAAGAGGGAGAATGTGAAAAGAAGTAGATAGAGGGAGACACTGAGAGACACAGAGAGAAAGAGAGATGCAGAAAGAGAGAGAAAGAGACTGGGCAGGGAGAGACAGAGAGATGGAGAAAAGGCAGCTAGAGAGAGAAGTACAAGGGGCAGGGGTGTTTAGTGTGGGCTGTGGCTGAGTGTTTCTGAACCCTGTTGGGAGCAGTGTTGAACTCCTTGAGTTGAAATAATGCACAAAGCCAGACAATGCGAAGAGCCGCTGCCCTGTGAGCTGGGGCGGGGGGGGCTGCTAACTTTCCAGAGGGGCAGAGGCAGAGGGGCTGGAGAAGGACAAGTTTCAGAGAGGAATGCTTCCCAATCTTGTTCCCAGTGTGAACGAGGAAAGGCGTAATCCACAATCCACTCCCCCAACTGAGATCCCAGTCCCAGCCACAAGCCACCCTGAATCACCGCTTCACATTCAACAGCAATGTGGTCAGAAACTTGAGCAAGAGTTAGCAGCATTCACAGAAGAAATGGTAGACACACTCAAAAACACAACTAGCTTTGAAAACCATCTTGGCTGAGGGTGCAGGGTCTAACCCAGACACTTGCAAAGAGTTTCGGAAGGAGTTTTTACCTCCGCGACTGGGATGAATGAGGAGACAAACATACAGACCTGAGCTGATAGACAGCAATCCGGCGGCCAGGGAGAAGCGGAACAGTGCTGTGATCATGATATATCCCGGAGCCGAACAGGAATCCAAGTCATACCAAAACCAGGAGCAGGAAAATAGCTGCAGAACCCGGGAATCTCACCAGCTGGGAAGTGCCCCAGACACACTTGGCTGGTGTGTGTGTGTGTGTGTGTGTCTCACCAGCAATGTTCATTCAATGAAGCCTCCTCTGATAGAACGGCATTGGAAATATTTTTTAAAAAATTACTCCCACTTGGAGAGAGGGAGAGAGACAGAGAGAGATTCAAGCAAAAAAAAATGTAGCTGTGGCAATCTGAAACTTTCCCTCTGCAAACTGCTTCGAGACCAATCCTCTCCTCGGAGCTGTGAGTTCCACTCGGATACAGAGATTTCCCTCTCTGAGTTAGCTCTCCTTTTTTTTCTTGCTGTTCTTCTGGGACTCCTGGCTGTCTCTTCTCTTCGCTTCTCTCTTTTCCTGTTCTGTACGATGTATCTTTCTCTGCAGGAATCCCAGTAGATCTCACACACTCTCACACATTTCTGTTGTGGGATCTTTTTCTCTTGTGAACACACAAGAGGTTTTTTCCCGGAACTTTACTGTGTATCAGGCTGGTGTTTAATTTTTCCCCTCACACACACAACCAGCCTCCGGTAGCTCTCTCTCTCTGACAAATAATTAGTAATGAGATCCCTGTTCACCCAGCGAAACACAAAGAAGAACTGGAAGTAACTTTTCCCCCTCGCTCTGTGCTCACATCCAGGCTACCCCAGGATTTCACTCCTTGCTCTGCCTCTTTCTCTTCAGCTGAGGCTGAGTGAGGGAGCCAGCCTCCTGATCTTCCCTCCGGAGGGTGAGAGGAGGGAATGGGAAAGTTCAGGTCGCTCCAGATCAATGCTGCGGAGCTTGTTCCTCCCATTCGCTCCTCACCACCAATCCCAGGCAAGCCCAGAGTTCAAACACACGCACACACAAAATCAAACATTATTCCCCAACAAATACACACAGGCTGCAAACCCGACACAGCCACCCAGAGCCCACACCCACAACCCAGAGCCCACACTGAACACACTCACAACCCAGAGCACACACTGAACACACTCACAACCCAGAACACACACTGAACACACTCACAACCCAGAGCACACACTGAACACACTCACAACCCAGAGCACACACTGAACACACTCACAACCCAGAGCACACACTGAACACACTCACAACCCAGAACACACACTGAACACACTCACAACCCAGAGCACACACTGAACACACTCACAACCCAGAACACACACTGAACACACTCACAACCCAGAACACACACTGAACACACTCACAACCCAGAGCACACACTGAACACACTCACAACCCAGAGCACACACTGAACACACTCACAACCCAGAACACACACTGAACACACTCACAACCCAGAGCACACACTGAACACACCCACAACCCAGAGCACACACTGAACACACTCACAACCCAGAACACACACTGAACACACTCACAACCCAGAACACACACTGAACACACTCACAACCCAGAGCACACACTGAACACACTCACAACCCAGAGCACACACTGAACACACTCACAACCCAGAACACACACTGAACACACTCACAACCCAGAGCACACACTGAACACACTCACAACCCAGAGCACACACTGAACACACTCACAACCCAGAGCACACACTGAACACACTCACAACCCAGAGCACACACTGAACACACTCACAACCCAGAGCACACACTGAACACACTCACAACCCAGAGCACACACTGAACACACTCACAACCCAGAGCACACACTGAACACACTCACAACCCAGAGCACACACTGAACACACTCACAACCCAGAACACACACTGAACACACTCACAACCCAGAGCACACACTGAACACACTCACAACCCAGAGCACACACTGAACACACTCACAACCCAGAACACACACTGAACACACTCACAACCCAGAGCACACACTGAACACACTCACAACCCAGAGCACACACTGAACACACTCACAACCCAGAGCACACACTGAACACACTCACAACCCAGAGCACACACTGAACACACTCACAACCCAGAGCACACACTGAACACACTCACAACCCAGAGCACACACTGAACACACTCACAACCCAGAACACACACTGAACACACTCACAACCCAGAGCACACACTGAACACACTCACAACCCAGAGCACACACTGAACACACTCACAACCCAGAGCACACACTGAACACACTCACAACCCAGAACACACACTGAACACACTCACAACCCAGAACACACACTGAACACACTCACAACCCAGAGCACACACTGAACACACTCACAACCCAGAACACACACTGAACACACTCACAACCCAGAACACACACTGAACACACTCACAACCCAGAGCACACACTGAACACACTCACAACCCAGAGCACACACTGAACACACTCACAACCCAGAGCACACACTGAACACACTCACAACCCAGAACACACACTGAACACACTCACAACCCAGAACACACACTGAACACACTCACAACCCAGAGCACACACTGAACACACTCACAACCCAGAACACACACTGAACACACTCACAACCCAGAACACACACTGAACACACTCACAACCCAGAACACACACTGAACACACTCACAACCCAGAGCACACACTGAACACACTCACAACCCAGAGCACACACTGAACACACTCACAACCCAGAACACACACTGAACACACTCACAACCCAGAGCACACACTGAACACACTCACAACCCAGAACACACACTGAACACACTCACAACCCAGAACACACACTGAACACACTCACAACCCAGAACACACACTGAACACACTCACAACCCAGAACACACACCAACAACCCAGAGCACACACTGAACACACTCACAACCCAGAACACACACTGAACACACTCACAACCCAGAGCACACACTGAACACACTCACAACCCAGAACACACACTGAACACACTCACAACCCAGAACACACACTGAACACACTCACAACCCAGAGCACACACTGAACACACTCACAACCCAGAACACACACTGAACACACTCACAACCCAGAGCACACACTGAACACACTCACAACCCAGAGCACACACTGAACACACTCACAACCCAGAACACACACTGAACACACTCACAACCCAGAGCACACACTGAACACACTCACAACCCAGAACACACACTGAACACACTCACAACCCAGAACACACACTGAACACACTCACAATCCAGAACACACACCCACAACCCAGAGCACACACTGAACACACTCACAACCCAGAACACACACTGAACACACTCACAACCCAGAGCACACACTGAACACACTCACAACCCAGAACACACACTGAACACACTCACAACCCAGAGCACACACTGAACACACTCACAACCCAGAGCACACACTGAACACACTCACAACCCAGAGCACACACTGAACACACTCACAACCCAGAGCACACACTGAACACACTCACAACCCAGAACACACACTGAACACACTCACAACCCAGAACACACACTGAACACACCCACAACCCAGAGCACACACTGAACACACCCACAACCCAGAGCACACACTGAACACACTCACAACCCAGAGCACACACTGAACACATTCACAACCCAGAGCACACACTGAACACACTCACAACCCAGAGCACACACCGAACACACTCACAACCCAGAACACACACTGAACACACTCACAACCCAGAGCACACACTGAACACACTCACAACCCAGAACACACACTGAACACACTCACAACCCAGAACACACACCGAACACACTCACAACCCAGAGCACACACTGAACACACTCACAACCCAGAGCACACACTGAACACACTCACAACCCAGAACACACACTGAACACACTCACAACCCAGAGCACACACTGAACACATTCACAACCCAGAGCACACACTGAACACACTCACAACCCAGAGCACACACCGAACACACTCACAACCCAGAGCACACACCGAACACACTCACAACCCAGAGCACACACCGAACACACTCACAACCCAGAGCACACACCGAACACACTCACAACCCAGAACACACACTGAACACACCCACAACCCAGAGCACACACTGAACACACTCACAACCCAGAGCACACACTGAACACACTCACAACCCAGAGCACACACTGAACACACTCACAACCCAGAACACACACTGAACACACTCACAACCCAGAGCACACACTGAACACACTCACAACTCAGAACACACACTGAACACACTCACAACCCAGAGCACACACTGAACACACTCACAACCCAGAACACACACCGAACACACTCACAACCCAGAGCACACACCGAACACACTCACAACCCAGAGCACACACCGAACACACTCACAACCCAGAACACACACTGAACACACTCACAACCCAGAGCACACACTGAACACACTCACAACCCAGAACACACACTGAACACACTCACAACCCAGAGCACACACCGAACACACTCACAACCCAGAGCACACACCGAACACACTCACAACCCAGAGCACACACCGAACACACTCACAACCCAGAACACACACTGAACACACTCACAACCCAGAGCACACACTGAACACACTCACAACCCAGAGCACACACTGAACACACTCACAACCCAGAACACACACTGAACACACTCACAACCCAGAACACACACTGAACACACTCACAACCCAGAGCACACACTGAACACACTCACAACCCAGAGCACACACTGAACACACTCACAACCCAGAACACACACTGAACACACTCACAACCCAGAGCACACACTGAACACACTCACAACCCAGAACACACACTGAACACACTCACAACCCAGAACACACACTGAACACACTCACAACCCAGAGCACACACTGAACACACTCACAACCCAGAGCACACACTGAACACACTCACAACCCAGAGCACACACTGAACACACTCACAACCCAGAGCACACACTGAACACACTCACAACCCAGAGCACACACTGAACACACTCACAACCCAGAGCACACACTGAACACACTCACAACCCAGAGCACACACTGAACACACTCACAACCCAGAACACACACTGAACACACCCACAACCCAGAGCACACACTGAACACACTCACAACCCAGAGCACACACTGAACACACTCACAACCCAGAGCACACACCGAACACACTCACAACCCAGAACACACACTGAACACACTCACAACCCAGAGCACACACTGAACACACTCACAACCCAGAGCACACACCGAACACACTCACAACCCAGAACACACACTGAACACACTCACAACCCAGAGCACACACTGAACACACTCACAACCCAGAACACACACTGAACACACCCACAACCCAGAGCACACACTGAACACACTCACAACCCAGAACACACACTGAACACACTCACAACCCAGAGCACACACTGAACACACACTGAACACACTCACAGCCCAGAACACACACTGAACACACTCACAACCCAGAGCACACACTGAACACACACTGAACACACTCACAGCCCAGAACACACACTGAACACACTCACAACCCAGAGCACACACTGAACACACACTGAACACACTCACAGCCCAGAACACACACTGAACACACTCACAACCCAGAGCACACACTCACAACCCAGAACACACACTCACAACCCAGAACACACACTCACAACCCAGAGCTCACACTCACAACCCAGAACACACACTCACAACCCAGAGCTCACACTCACAACCCACAGCTCACACTTACACACTCAGTCACACTGAACACACATTGACTGAACACACACACACTGAACAAACACACACTGAACACACTCACACTGAACACATACATACTGAACACACACACACACTGAACACACTCAATCACTGAAAATACACACAGCAGTGTACAACAGCCCTCCACCTCATCCACTACTCCACCAATCTTTGATGTCATCAGTAAATTTACTGACCCACCCTTCAGTCCCCTCCTCCAAGTCATTGATAAAAATCACAAATAGCAAAGGAGCCAGCACTGATCCCTGTGGTACACCGCTGGTAACCGGCCTCCAGTCTGAAAATTTTCCCTTCGCCACCACCCTCTGTTTTCTATGAGACAGCCAGTTACTTATCCAATTGGCCAAATTTCCCTCTATCCCACACCTCCTTAATTTCTCCATGAGCTGACCATGGGGAACCTTATCAAACGCCTTACTAAAATCCATGTATATGACATCAACTGCTCTACCTTAGTATACACAAAGAATTCAATCAAATT
The DNA here is from genome assembly GCF_965287045.1 of Carcharhinus amblyrhynchos. Lineage (NCBI taxonomy): Eukaryota > Metazoa > Chordata > Chondrichthyes > Carcharhiniformes > Carcharhinidae > Carcharhinus > Carcharhinus amblyrhynchos. The sequence continues at coordinate 2,715,666 of NC_137338.1, read as the reverse complement.
TGTGAGGCAGGACTTACCCCTCATAAAACCGTGCTGACTATCCCGCATTAAGCTGCATCTTTCCAAACGGTCATAAATCCTTTCCCTCGTGACCTTTTCCATTAGCTTACCGACCACCAAAGTAAGACTAACTGGCCTATAATTACCAGAGTCATTCCTATTTTCTTCCTTGAACAGAGGAACAACATTCGCCACTCTCTAGTCCTTTGGCACAATCCCCGTGGATAGTGAGGACCCAAAGATCAAAGCCAAAGGCTTTGCAATCTCCTCCCTTGCCACCCAAAAAATCCTAGGATGTATCCCATCTGGCCCAGGGGGCTTATCAACCCTCAGGTTTTTCAAAATTGCTAATACATCTTCCCTCAGAACAACTACTTCCTCCATCCTATCAGCCTGTATCACACTCTCATCCTCAAAAACATGGCCCCTCTCCTTGATGAACACTGAAGAAAAGTATTCATTTAACGCCTCACCTATCTCTCTGACTCTACACACAAGTTCCCACTACTATCACTGAACGGCCCTAACCTCACCTGGTCATTCTTTTATTTCTCGCACAAGAGTAAAAAACCTTGGGGTTTTCCTTGATCTGACCCACCAAGGACATCTCATGCTCCCTCCTAGCTCTCCAAAGCCCTTTTTTTTTGCTCATTAATCACGTTGACCCTCTGACAGTGCGGCACTCCCTCAGCACTGACCCTCTGACAGTGCGGCACTCCCTCAGCACTGACCCTCTGACAGTGCGGCGCTCCCTCAGCACTGACCCTCTGACAGTGCGGCATCCCCTCAGCACTGACCCTCTGACAGTGCGGCACTCCCTCAGCACTGACCCTCTGACAGTGCGGCACTCCCTCAGCACTGACCCTCTGACAGTGCGGCACTCCCTCAGCACTGACCCTCTGACAGTGCGGCACTCCCTCAGCACTGACCCTCTGACAGTGCGGCATCCCCTCAGCACTGACCCTCTGACAGTGCGGCACTCCCTCAGCACTGACCCTCTGACAGTGCGGCACTCCCTCAGCACTGACCCTCTGACAGTGCGGCGCTCCCTCAGCACTGACCCTCTGACAGTGCGGCACTCCCTCAGTACTGACCCTCTGACAGTGCGGCACTCCCTCAGCACTGGATAGATTGGTGAGTTTTTCGCTCTTGTCTCTTGCAGAGTGACGGTTAGGAAAATGTGTGATAAAGATTTTCAAAACCATGAGTGATCTGTGCTCGGCCAATGGAGCGAAACTCTTTCCCTCGGTGGGAGAATCTATAACTGGGGAGGCACAGGTTTACGTTGACTGGCTAAGGAACCAGATGCAACACGAGAGAAAGCTTTTTCCATGACAAGTGCTTGAGATCGGGAATGGTTGAGATCGGGAATGGTTGAGATCAGGAATGCTGAGTGTGTTGTGGAGAGAAGTTCAACAAAGACTTTCAAAAGTGAACTATAAACCAGCAGAGAAACGAGCTCCCACAGTGCAGTTGGGAAAAGGCAGTGACTATCTCTGACAGGTAGCCAGCATGGATATGACGAGCCGAATGGCCATTCCCATGATTTAACCATTCAAAGATCCATATTCCAGATTATCAAAATACAACCATTCCATCTTACTTCTGGTTGTATCACAGCTTGGTATGGGCTCCTGCTCTGCCCAAGGTCGCAAGAAAATACAAAGGGTTGTGAGTATAGTCCAATCCATCACGCAAACCAGCCTCCCATCCATTGGCTCCGTCTACACTTCCCGCTGCCTCGGAAAAGCAGCCAGCGTAATTAAGGATCTCACACATCCCGGACATTCTCTCTTCCACCTTCTCCCGTCAGGAAAAAGATACAAAGTCTGAGGTCACGTACCAATCGATCCAAGAACAGCTTCTTCCCTGCTGCTGTCAGACTTTTGAATAGACCTGCTTCGCATTAAGTTGATCTTTCTCTAGCTATGACTGTAACACTACATCCTACACTCTCTCGTTTCCTTCTCTATGAACGGTATGCTCTGTCTGTATAGCGTGCAAGAAACAATACTTTTCATTGTATGCTAATACGTGACAATAATAAACCAAATCAAATACAGTGCGCAAGGAGGCCATTCAGCCCATCGAGTCTGCACCGACCACAATCCCACCCAGGCTCTATCCCCTTTACCCCATTCACTTACCTTCGCTAATGCCCTTGACACTGAAGGGCAATTTAGCATGGCCAATCCACCTAACCTGCACATCTTCGTACTATGGGAGGAAATTGGAACACCTGGGGGAAATCCACACAGACACGGGGAGAATGTGTAGACTCTGCACACACAGTGACCCAAGCCGGGGTTCGAACCAGGTTCCCTGGCGATCTGAGACAGCAGTGCTAACCGCTGTGCCACTGGGTCGCCCCAGGGTCTGCAACTCACTCTTCAGAAAATCAGCTTGAACTCTCAAGTTCTGCTGTAAAGCTCTTTGGATAGCTGACTGTATTAAAGGCGCTATATCAATGCAGTTTGCCCAGTTCTGGAGCAGGGCCCGAATGTATGACCTGGTGGATCTTACCCAGGATGCCAAGTTAAACCGAGTGAGACTAATTGAGAGAGAGAATGGCGTAAAATTATAAATGGAAAAAGGAGTGTGCAAACAAATCAAGAAGCAATGAGTAAGAGTGAATGGAGAGGGACGGGAATGAGTGGGAGAGGGAAGAGGGGAGGGTGAATGAGTGAGAGAGAGAGAGAGGAATGTTTGAAGAGTGTACATGTGTAAGGGAGAGATGGACACACACACACACACACACACACACACATCGACCTCCCTCTCGCTCTGTGGAGCTGCAGAACACAATCGGAAATCTGCACTCAGTCACTGCAAACATAGCATCAGTTTATGGTGAAGGTATTAGATATGTTTGTACACTTAATCCCCGGGCATCCCCTGAATGGAAAGATATAGTCTTAATAAGTTATTAAAATGTACTCACAGAGCGGTCAGGCGTGAGGTGAAGTAATTCTTTAGCATCGCCTCATTGCTGGCGATAGAGAACTTACTGTGATTTGGTTCGGGCTGTACACACTCTTATCTTACCCCAATACAATTTCAAACTCTTCTCTTCCTCTGTCTGTTCCTTCATTTCCCCCCACGACAACCCTTTCGCTGGTTCTGAACTGTGATTTTTATCTGCCAGTCCCTCCTTCTCAGGGAATCCCTCGGGAAGCAGGATGATTTGCTCCCTCTCCGGTGTGTTGGGTTGGGAGAGGCTGATGAATCTGGTGCCCGATCTGCAGACGTTGCCCCGCGTGGGGGAGCTGGTATTTGGAGGGTTGGGTGGATGGGCTGTTTGGAGGTCTCCGCTCTCCCTCTCACACCCCGGCTTCACCTTGGCAGGTTTCTTAAGGTGACTTCCCAAATGAACCTTCTTTGCTTTGGTCCAGGGTTTCCCAGGAGCTGACGGGAATGTTTGACCTCTTCAGGGATGTCCTGAGGACATCCCCAAAGTCTTCCCATTGTCCTGTGAATTCCCTGTGAGGAGGAATTGCTTCAGGAATTTGGAAAGGCGATGGCTTAGTGATATTCTCGCTCGACTATTAATCCAGAAACTCAGCTAATGTTCTGGGGACTGGGGTCCGAATTCCGCCACGGCAGAAGGTGGAATTTGAATTCAATAAAAAACATCTGGAATTAAGAATCTACTGATGACCATGAAACCATTGTCCATTGTCAGAAAAATCCATCTGGTTCACTAATGTTCTTTAGAGAAGGAAATCTGCCGTCCTTACCCGGTCTGGCCTACATGTGACTCCAGAGCCACAACAATGTGGTTGACTCTCAACTGCCCTCCAAGGGCAACTAGTGATGGGTAATAAATGCTGGCCATCCAGCAACGCCCATGTCCCATGAATGACATGGAGATGTCGCAGGTCATCTGTGTGGAGTTTGCATGTTCTCCTCGTGTCCGCGTGGGTTTCCTTCGGGTACTCCGGTTTCCTCCCACAGTCCAAAGATGTGCGGGTTAGGTTGATTGGCCATGCCAAGAATTGCCCCTTAGTGTCCAGGGATGTGTAGGTTAGAGGGATTAGTGGGTATAATATGTAGGGAAATGGGGGTAGGGCCTGGGTGGGATTGTGTTTGGTACAGGCTCGATGGGCCGAAGGGCCTCTTTCTGCACTGCAGGGTTCTATGAGTCTATGAGGTCAACAAGACCCCCCCAGCCCAGCTGGCTATGAATAATTCACATCGCAATGCTGGACACATTGGCTTGGGAGAGTACCTCCCCTATTGGACTACTTATCCTGCCACTCAGTACAGATACTGACAAAGTCCTCACTTCTGGAGTCGTTCATTGATATCAGAACATGCTCTTTTTATTAATTCATTCGAGGCATGTAGGTGTCAGCTGCAAGTCCACCCTTTGCGGTCCATCCTTTAGTCACCGGTGAGCTGGTGCTTCTAATACTCCAAGACCACAAGGAACGACAAAGGGTTGTGAATGTAGCCCAATCCATCACACAAACCAGCCTCCCATCCATTGACTCTGTCTACACTTCCCGCTGCCTCGGCAAAGCAGCCAGCATAATTAAGGACCCCACGCACTCCAGACGTTCTCTCTTCCAACTTCTTCAGTCAGGGAAAAGATACAGAAGTCTGAGGTCACGTACCAACCGAGTCAAGAACAGCTTCTTCCCTGCTGCTGTCAGACTTTTGCATGGACCTACCTCGCATTAAGTTGACCTTTCTCTAGCTATGACTGTAACACTACATTCAGCACCTTCTCTTTTCCCTCTCTATGAATGGTATGCTTTATCTGTATAATGTGCAAGAAACAATACCTTTCACTGTATGTTAATACATGTGACAATAATAAATCAAATCAACATCCTTCAGTTGTGTCGATGTAACAGAGAGGTTCGTTCACCCCATTCCCAGGTAGTTGACAGTCACTCACATTGGCGTGGGACTGGAGTCCACATGCAGGGCCAAACAGGGTAAGGAAAACAGGTTTCCTTCCCCAACGGGACGTAAATAAACAGTTGGGTGTTTGTGACAATGGTCACTTTTACTGACGCACCTTTTCATTTTCAAAGTAAGTTCCAGTTCTCCTATTGACTGTTAGCACTGCTGCCTCACAGTGTCAGGGACCCGGCTCTGATACCCGGCTTGGGTCACATTCTCCCCGTGTCTGTGGGGGTTTCCTCCGGGTGCTCCAGTTTCCTCCCACAGTCTGAAAGATGTGCTGGTTAGGGTGCATTGACCATGCTGAATTCTCCCTCAGTGTGCCCGAACAGGTGCCGGAGCGTGGAGATTTTCACAGTAGCTTCATTGCAGTGTTAATGTAAGCCTTACTTGTGACACTAATGAACAAGCTTGAACTCCTGAATGAGCAGTAACTCTGGTCATTCTGATACTGTTTTAACTGAGTCCCATTGTATCAGCAAATCAGGGGGTAAGGGAGGAGTGGAGGGATTTTGGGATGTACAAAGAGGATTAGGCTCTTCAGCCCCTCAAACCTGTCCCATTAGAAGATGGGAACTGTGAGTAATGTCGGCTGTACAGCCTGTGGAATTTGCTCTGCCTTTTAGTCTCCAGGCTGATTTTCTACCACGGTTCCATTCCCCTGCCCTGTTCCCAAACCCCTCGATGAACAAGAACCAACGATGTCAGCCCCGAATAAAAGCAAAGTACTGCGGAGGCTGGAATCTGAAACCAAAAGAGAAAGTGCTGGAAAATCCCAGCAGGTCTGGCAGCATCTGTAAGGAGAGAAGAGAGCTGACGTTTCGAATCCAGGCGAGCCTGTGACAACCCTACATCAAATGGAATATTTATGTCAGCTCTGAACATCCTCACTCACTGAACGATCACACGTCTCCGAGGCAGGGAATTCCAAAGATTCACGACTCCCCAAGTGAAGAAATCTCCCCTCATCTCAAACGTAAAATCGCCAATCCTTTATTCTGATGTGACTATCTAACTCTACACTGTCCATTCAGAGGAAACAACCTCCCAATGAGAGCAGGACGGGGGGCTGGGGGGGGGGGTCGCTGAAATTGGAAAGTTTCTGCTATCGACCTTGGGTGATGAGGGTGAGGGGGGGATATCGGCGGCACGGTGGCACAATGGTTAGCACTGCTGTCTCACAGCGCCCAGGGACCCAGGTTCGATTCCTGGCTTGAATGACTGTCTGTGCAGAGTCTGCATGTTCTCCCCGTGTCTGCGTGGGTTTCCTCCGGGTGCTCCGGTTTCCTCCCACACTCCAAAGATGTGCGGGTTAGGTGGATTGGCCGTACTAATTTGCTCCTCAGTGTCAGGGGAACTAGCTAGGGTAAATGCATGGGGTTATGGGGAAGGGGCCTGGTGAGATTGTAATTGGTAGAGACTCAATGGGCCAAATGGCCTCCTTCTGCACTGTAGGGATTCTATATGAGGAGAGGGAGCAGAGACCCACCGATTCCCCCCTTCATGGGCCTCTGAAGGGGAAGGATTATTCTAAAAACAATAATACATTTTGCAGTGAGGATAGAAAGTTATGGGGTAATGTAATTTTCATGTTTAAGGTCATAGAATAGAACAGAATAGTGCAGAAGGAGACCATTCAACCTATCACAGGCATACTGACTCTCTGACAGAGCATCTTACATAAGAACATAAGAAATAGGAGCAGGAGTAGGCCATCTAGCCCTTCGAGCCTGCCCCGCCATTCAATAAGATCATGGCTGATCTGAAGTGGATCAGTTCCACTTTCCCGCCCTCTCCCCATAACCCTTAATCCCCTTGCCTGTCAAAAACCTATCTACCCGTGACTTAAATATATTTAGTGAGGCAGCCTCCACCACTTCAACGGGCAGAGAATTCCAGAGATTCACCACCCTTTGAGTGAAGAAGTTCCTCCACAACTCCGTTCTAAACTGCCCCCCCCCCTTATTTTGAGGCTGTGCCCTCTAGTCCTGCTGTCCTTTCTAAGCGAGTCCTGCTATCCTTTCTAAGCGAAAATCCTTTCTTACCCAGGCCCTATCCCAATAATACCATTAATCCACTCATCAGGGCAATTTAACACGGCCAATCTGTCTAACCCGCACATCTTTGGAGTGTGGGAGGAAACCGGAGCACCCAGAGGAAACCCACACAGACACGGGGGGAATGTGTAAACTCCATGCAGGCAGTTGTCTAAGGCTGTAATTGGACCCAGGTCCCTGGCGCTGTTAGGTAGCAATGCTAATCACTGTACCACTGTACCAATGATTAATTTATGGAACAGATAAGAGATTAGAGAGACTGAGAGGAGATTTGATGGAAATGTTCAAAATCATGAGAGGTCTGGACAGAATTGATGGGGAGATTGCACTGACGGAAGGATCTAGAACCAGAAGACACAGATTTAAAATCAATGGCTAAAGAACCAAAGACAACATGAGGAAAATTGCAGTTCCACAGCACATGATTGGGGTGAGGAATATACCCAGTGAGAGTGTGATCAAGGCAGATTCACCCCAGGCTTTCAAAAGGGAACTGGGTGATAATCTAAAGAAAAGGGTTTGTCAGACTGCAGGGAACGTGGGACTAACTGAATCCTTCATGCAGCGAGTTAGCACGGATACAGAGGAGTGAATGGCCTCTTTCTGTTGCTGTGACGTGATTCAATCCACGGGAGGAGGCCAGAACAATCGGGATGTCGCCTTCAAGCTCGGGCCACGCTGTTTGGGGGTGGTCTCAGGAAGCAGTTTCTCACACACAACGCAGCGAAAACGCAGAACTTTCTGCCACAAAATGCTGATCAGGCTGGGAGATCAACTGACCATTTCTAAACTGAGATTGCTTGATTCTTGTTTGCTATCTCCACACCCCACCTCCCACACCCCATGCTCGCTGGCTGACAAGGCCTCTCATCCAAGCAACACTTGGATTTGAAAATTCTCATCTTTCTCTTGAAACCTCTCTAGATCCTCAGACCCTCCCTATATCTGTAGACCCAGCCTCACAACCCTCCGAGATCTCTGCTCTCCTCTAACTCTGGTCTCTTGCGTATCCCTGCTCCATCATTAGTGGCCGTGCCTTCAGCTGTTTGGTCCCTGAGTTCTGGAATTTCCTTCCTGAAGCCTCTCTGCTTCTTACTCTCACTTTCCCCCTTCAAGACGCTCCTTAGAACCTACCTCTCCAACCAAGCTTTGGGTTCTCTGACCAAATATCTTCAATAGAGTCGTAGAGTCATAGAGGTTTACAGCAGGGAAACAGGCCCTTTGGCCCAACTTGTCCATGTCACCCTTTTTTTAAACCCCTAAGCTAGTCCCAGTTGGCCACATTTGGCCCATATCCCTCTATATCCTCCATCACTTCAGACACTAAAACTTGATGAAAGTATCAGGAGGCAGGGAGATTGGGACCTCTCCCCTTTGATCCAACCACATATTCCCCTTCGTTCCTCCCTCAGTCTCCTGCCCCCCCACCCCATCCTCCCCCCTTCCTGGGACCGTGCATGACCCAGCCTGAGATAGAGTTGAAGACTGGTGTTCCAATGCCAATGGTGGGTGATACTCTTGTCCCAGGGTCAGAGCTTTGGGAGCTAAAGTCCCCTTCACCACAGTGATTAGTACAAAGTGTGGCTTAACATCCCAATGCAGCGCTGATGGTAGGAGAGGGCAGGAAAGGGCAGGAGGGGCAAGAGAGAGCAGGAAAGGGCAGGAGAGAGCAGGAAAGGGCAGGAGAGGCATGGGAGGGCAGGAGAGAGCAGGGGAGGGCAGGAGAGAGCAGGAGAGGGCAGGAGAGAGCAGGAGAGGGCAGGAGAGAGCAGGAGAGGAGAGGGACAGGGGAGGGCAGGAGAGGCAGGACATAAAAATTGTTTCTGTAGGTCTCTGAAGCTGTTTTGGGGGTATGGGGCAGAGCGGAGGGGGGTGCAGGAGAGATGGTCCAGAGAGAGACCATCTGCTCGAGAAAGGACCTCACTGACTGAGGGATCACTGATGGTTCCTGTTAGACTCATTGATCATGCTAAATCTGATTTGATTTATTATTGTCACATGTATTAGCATAAGTGAAAAGTATTGTTTCTTGCGTGCTATACAGACAAAGCATACCATTCATAGAGAAAGAAAGGAGACAGTGCAGAATGTAGCATTACAATCACAGCCAGGGTGCGGAGAAAGATCAACTTAATGCAAGATGGGTCCATTCAAAAGTCTGACGGCAGCAGGGAAGAAGCTGTTCTTGAGTCGGTCGGTACGTGACCTCAGACTTTTGTATCTTTTACCCAACGGAAGAAGGTGGAAGAGAGAATGTCCGGGGTGTGTGGGGTCCTTAATTATGCTGTCTGCTTTGCCGAGGCAGCGGGAAGTGTAGACAGAGTCAATGGATGGGAGGCTGGTTTGTGTGATGGATTGGGCTACATTCACAACCCTTTGTAGCCCCTTGCGGTCTTGGACAGAGCAGGAGCCCAGACCAAGCTGTGATACAGCCAGAAAGAATGCTTTCTATGGCGCATCTGTAAAAGTTGATGAGAGTCGTAGCTGACATGCCGAATTCCCTTAGTTTTCTGAGAAAGTAGAGGCGTTGGTGGAGTTTTGTAACTATAATGTCTGTATGAAGGGACCAGGACTGGTGGTTGGTGATGAGGACAGGAGGATTCGCAGGGTGGGGTGGAGGACCTGGGTGGGATAGTCAACGGGCTGAATGGCCTCCTTCTGCACTGTAGGGATTCTATGATTCAATGAGACCACTGCAGCTGAGGAGGTGAATTCCTGGGAATGGGAGCAGAGCTGGGAAAGGGCAACATCCTGACATATTCATCTCATTTCCGAGGAAAGATATCAACTTTGAAGTCGACAGGGTCGACAGTCAGAATCGTTTCCCCAGAGGCAGAATGTCTAATACTCAGGGGCCTGCACTGAAGGTGAAAGGGGAAAGTTCAAAGGAGATGTGAGGGGCAGGTCTTTTATACAGAGACTGGTAGCTCTCAGGAGTGACTCACCTGATGAAGGGGCAGTGCTCCGAAAGCTCGTGATACCAAGGAAACCTGTTGGACTTTAACCCGGCGTTGTGAGACTTCTCAGGTGTGGTGGTGCAGGCAGGTATGACAGGGGCGTTTTTACGTTTTAACTTCTTAAAGTTTACTTTATTAATTAGTGTCACAAGTAGGCTTACATTAACACTGCAATGAAGTTACTGTGAAAATTGCCCCCCCAGTCGCCACACTCCAGCGCCTGTTCGGGTACACTGAGAATTTAGCATGGCCAATGCGCCGAATCAGCACGTCTTTTGGACTGTGGGAGGAAACAGGGGCACCCGGAGGAAACCCAGGCAGACATGGGGAAAATGTGCAGGTTCCACACAGACAGTGATCCAAGCTGGGAATCGAGCCTGGGTCCCTGGCGCTGTGAGGCAGCAGTGCTAATCACTGTGCCCCCTTTAAGAGGCTTTTAGATAAGCACATGACTATATAAGGAATAGAGGGATATGGAGGAAGGGCAGGCAGGAGGGATTAGTTTAATTTGGCATCATGTTCGAGATATGGTTGTGGGCTGAAGGGCCTGTTCCTGTTCCTGCGTTGGTCTATGTTCTATGAGGTGTTCGCTCAGTTTCTGTTCACATGGACCTGCCCGGCCTGCTGGATACTGTACTCAAAAGAACATAAGAAATAGGAGCAGGAGTAGGCCATCTAACCCTTCGAGCCTGCCCCGCCATTCAATAAGATCATGGCTGATCTGAAGTGGATCAGTTCCACTCTCTCACTCTCTCCCCATAACCCTTAATTCCCCTGTCTATCAGAAACCTATCTACACGTGACTTAAATATATTTAGCGAGGCAGCCACCACCACTTCAACGGGCAGAGAATTCCAGAGATTCACCACCCTTTGAGTGAAGAAGTTCCTCCTCAACTCCATTCTAAACCGCCCCCCCTTTATCTTGAGGCTGTGCCCCCTAGTCCTACTATCCTTTCTGAGCGGGAAGAGTCTCTCCACCTCTATCCTATCCATCCCATTCATCATCTTATACGTCTCAATGAGATCTCCCCTCATTCTTCTAAACTCTAACGAGTACAAGCCTAGTTTATTCAGCCTCTCCTCATAGCTCAACCCCCTCAACTCCGGTATCAGCCTAATAAACCTCCTGAGACATCTCCACATCCCTGCCGGGTGCTTCCGGTGTGTTCCGTTCTGACTACAGAACTGAAACATGTGCACGTTCTGCCCCCTGGTGGTGACCAACCACCCACTACATCAGAGTCACTTGTGGTGAAAATCCCAAGTGGAGACACAGACTGCAGGCCGGATTCTCCCACCTCGCCCGCAACTGGGATTCTCCGTCCTCACCGGAGTGAACGGACATTTGGCCGAGCGCCAAATTGCCCACTCGTGCTGGCAGTGGTGGCAGGGTGTGAACAGCTGGAGAATTCCACCCTCCAGCTGTGGCAATGTGTGTGACATCAACAGCATCACCTCAGGAAGAAAGAGGAGGAGGCCATTCAGCCCCTCAAGCTGGTTCTGTAATTCCATCCAATTGTGGCTGATTCAATAGGCTCACCTTGGCTCTGTGTCTTGTCACACTTCCTGCCTCACAATGATCTATCTCAGTCTTACTCCCAGGTATCTGAAGGGTATTCATGGTGTAACTGTGTGGGGAAGAATGTCAACGAGTAAATGGGATTGCATGAAAATCAGATGGATCTGCCCCCCATCCTACCCCGGGCTAAGGGGGTTGAGGTGTGAGTGGGTTCAGTCGAAGAAGAATTAGAGTTCTGGCCATTTTCCTGACCAATAGTCATCTCTGAGTCCACACCTGGAAAACTGCGAATAGTTTTGGTTGCCTTATCTGCCAATGGGCTGATGAATGGAGTCCAATTTAGACAAAAGCAAGGTGATGCATTTTGGTAGATTGAACCAGGGCAGGACTTACTCAGTTAATGGTAGGGCGTTGGGGAGAGTTACAGAGCAAAGAGATCTAGGGGTACATGTTCATAGTTCCTTGGAAGTGGAGTCACAGGTGGACAGAGTGGTGAAGAAGGCATTTGGCATGCTAGGTTTCATCAGTCAGAACATTGAATACAGGAGTTGGGACGTCTTGTTGAAGGTGTACAAGACATTGGTAAGGCCACATTTGGAATACTGTGTACAGTTCTGGTCACCCTATTATAAAAAGGATATTATTAAACTAGAACGAGTGCAGAAAAGATTTACTAGGATGCTACCTGGACTTGACGGATTGAGTTATGAGGAGAGGCTGGATAGACTGGGACTTTTTTCCTCTGGAGCGTAGGACGCTCCAGAGGGGTGATCTTATAGAGGTCTATAAAATAATGAGGAGCACAGATCAGCTAGATAGTTAATATATTTTCCCAAAGGTAGGGGAGTCTAAAACTAGAGGGCATAGGTTTAAGGTGAGAGGGGAGAGATACAAGAGGGTCCAGAGGAGCAATTCTTTCACACAGAGGGTGGTGAGTGTCTGGAACAAGCTGCCAGAGGTAGTAGTAGAGGTGGGTACAATTTTGTCTTTTAAAAAGCATTTAAATAGTTACATGGGTAAGATGAGTCGAGTGGGATATGGGCTAAATGCGGGCAACTGGGATTAGCTTTAAGGATTTGAAAAAAAGGGTGATATGGACAAGTTGGGCCAAAGGGCCTGTTTCCATGCTGTAAATTTCCATGACTCTATGACTCTATCTAAGGAAAGATATTCTGGCACTGGAGGCAGTCCAATGATGATTCCCTTGGGTGATTCCGGGTATGGAGGGATTTTCCAATGAGGAGAGGTTGACTGGATTGGGCCTGTACTCATTGAGAGTTTAGAAGAATGAGAGGTAACATCATTGAGATAGTCAGGATTCTCGGGGGGGGTGAACAGGGTGGATGCTGAGAGGTTGTTTCCCCGTGAGGGGGGTCACCCATTCAAAACAAGAATGAGGAATTTCTTCTCTCAGAGGGTATCTGTGGAATTCTTTACCGCAGAGAGCTGTCGAGTCTGGGTCATTAAATATGTTCAAGACTGAGACAGATTTTTAATCAGTAAGGGAATCGAGGGTTATGAGGATAAGATGGGCAAGAATTATCACATCAAATCAGCCAGGTTCTTATTGAATGGTGGAGCAGACTCGATGGGCTGAATGGCCAACTTCTGCTTTTACATCTTATTGTCTTATGGTCTATCACTCTTTTTATAAAGTCCAACCCGTCAGAGACCCCTTTTATAGAGAGAGTCTCACCGTCAGGGACCCCTTTTATAGAGAGAGTCTAGCCGTCAGGGACCCCTTTTATAGAGAGAATCTCGCCGTCAGGGACCCCTTTTATAGAGAGAGTCTCGCCGTCAGGGACCCCTTTTATAGAGAGAGTCTCGCCGTCAGGGACCCCTTTTATAGAGAGAGTCTCACCGTCAGGGACCCCTTTTATAGAGAGAGTCTCACCATCAGAGACCCCTTTTATAGAGAGAGTCTCACCATCAGAGACCCCTTTAAAGTTTATTTATTAGTCACAAGTAGGCTTACATTAACACTGCAATGAAGCTACTGTGAAATTCCCCTAATTACCACATTCTGGCGTCTGTTTGGGTCAATGCATCTACCCAGCACATCTTTGGACTGCGGGAGGAAACAGGGGCACCCGGAGGAAACCCACGCAGACACAGGGAGAATGCGCAGACTCCACACAGACAGTGACCCAAGCCAGGAATCGAACCCGGTCCCTGGCGCTGTGAGGCAGCAGTGCTAACCGCTGTGCCACCATGCCCCTTTCCAGAAGGTCTCACCATCACGGACCCCATTAAAAGGTTACTCCTGGTTCCTAATGCTTTGCGAGTGAGGGAGTTTAAGAACATAAGAACATAAGAACATAAGAAATAGGAGCAGGAGTAGGCCATCCAGCCCCTCGAGCCTGCCCCGCCATTCAATAAGATCATGGCTGATCTGTCGCTGCTCAGTTCCACTTTCCCGCCCTCTCCCCATAACCCTTAATCCCCTCTCTTATCAAAAACCCATCAACCCGCGTCTTAAAAATATTTAGCGAGGCAGCCTCCACCACATTGACACTGGGCGGAGAGGGAAGGGTTAATTCCCTCCGTGTGCTATTTTTAGTCCCTTGCTTTGCACATTCTGTTTAACTTCCTGTCTGTTCTTATTAACAACCGTTAACCCATCTCAAATCAAATTAAATTGAGCGAAGTTACTGACTGTGCTGAAATAGCTGGGAAAGAACATTAACACCATTGGACAGCTCAACCTTGCAGACACGGGGGGAGGGGGCATGGTGGGGGTGGGGGTGGGGGGGGGACACATCTGGCTGCAGCTGGAATCACATAAGCACACTGTTTATGGTTAACACATCTGGTGACCCGTGAATAGGCCACGGTACACACAAACAGGGCCCATCTCGGAAGACAATATCAGAGCTGGGGGTTTTAGCCATTGGGAAAGTCTGCGCAGGCTAGCATACTTTCCAAAAGACTGAAGGAGTGATTAATAAATCCCACAGGAAATTCAAGGATCGTAGAATCACTACAGTGCAGAAAGAGGCCATTCAGCCCTGACTGCAATCCCATACAGGCCCTATCCTCATAACCTCATGCATTTACTCATGCCAGTCCCCCTGACACTAAGGGGCAATTTAGCCTGGCCAATCCCCCTAACCTGCACATCTTTGGGTGGAAACCAGAGCACCCCGGAGAAAACCCACGCAGACACGGGGAGAATGCGCAAACTCCACACAGACAGTGACCCGAGGCTGGAATTGGAGCCGGGTACCTGGCGCTGTGAGACAGCAGTGCTAACCCACTGTGCCGCCTTTATCCAGAAAGGGGGGAAGCCGCTAACGTAAGAGAGTGGTTGAGGTGAGTAATGGAGGTGTCCTTCAGGGGAACTGGATAAACACCGGAGGGAGGACGGGCAGGCAGGATTTGTTGATGGGACGAGATGGCGATGGGTGGGAGAATTCTCCCGTGGATCAGGAATCCCCCCCTATTCCTACAACCCACCCCCACCCTGCGGGGTGTTTTGTGACAGTGGAGGTGGACCGGCAGTGGCCAGCAGTGAGATGTTCCAGTCCCGCTGCAGCCCACAGGACTTCCTGTCACTCGCAACCTCTGTTACCAGGGAAGCAGGGGCTTGCAGTCGGAGGGACTGTATAATCCTGCCAGCAGGAACGGCTGGAGAATCCCCGCCCAGAGCAGTTGTACATTCTATCTAATTCCTTGAAGCTGCTCTGTCTCAGGGACAGCCCGATACAGGATAGTCAGATAGATTCAACAAATGGAGACTAGGATTGGAGTGGATAGCAGGATAGTCCTGAGGGCTGAATGGTCTCGACCTGCAATCATGGGTGTTGAGTTAGATACCGGAGTGAAGAGGGTTAGATAGCACTGCACTGTCAGCCCATGTACCCAGAATCAGAGGTCAGGGGTCACATTTACACAATAGTGAACCCTGACCTTTTCCCTGGAGTTGTGAAAGGTTAAGGGTCAAGCTGACCGAGATCTCCGCGTTTCTCCTCAGAGTCTCGTGACTCCGCCCACACCCTCCTTCCCCGCCAACACCCCTCCCACAAAGACCTTAACAAACATTGTCAGGACTCGTGGGTGGCACAGTGGGTTAGCCCTGCTGCCTCACAGCGCCAGGGACCCGGGTTCGATTCCCGGCTCGGGTCACTGACTGTGTGGAGTTTGTACATTCTCCCCGTGTCTGCCTGGGTTTCCTCCGGGTGCTCCGGTTTCCTCCCACACTCCAAAGGTACAGTGAGTGGTCTCACAACAACAGGTTAACATCCAACAGGTTTATTTGGTAGCACAGCTTTCAGAGCGGGGCCCTGAAGGGGTGGTGCTCCGAGAGTTCATGCTTTCAAAGAAACCTGTTGGATTTTAACCTGGTGTTGTGAGACTTCTTACTGTGCCCACCCCAGTCCAACGCCGGCATCTCCACATCATAGTGTCTAAAGATGTGTGGGTTAGGTGGATTGGCCATGTTAAATTGCCCCTTGGTGTCAGGGGGACTAGTAAGGGTAAACGCACGGGGTTATGGGGATAAGGCGTGGGTGGGGTTGTGGTCAGTGCAGACCCGATGGGCCAAATGGCCTCCTTCTGCACTGTAGGGATTCTGTGAACCGGCTGCAAAGGCTGAAATGAGGTCACTTTCCAAATCCCAGCCAATCTGTTCAATTCTGGTCGCCACACTACCAGAAGGATGTGGAGGCTTTGGGGAGGGTACAGAAAAGATTTACCAGGATGTTGCCTGGTATGGAGGGTATTAGCTACGAGGAGAGGTTGGAAAAACTTGGTTTGTTCTCACTGGAATGATGGAGGTTGAGGGGAGACCCGATAGAAATCTACAAGATCATGAGAGGCATGGACAGAGTGGATAGTCAGAAGCTTTTTCCCAGGTTGGAAGAGCCAATTACTCGGGGGCACAGGTTTAAGGTGAGAAGGGGCAAAGTTTAAAGGAGATGTACGAGGCAAGTTTTTTACACAGATGGTGGTGGGTGCCTGGAACTCGTTGCTGGGAGAGGTAGTGGAAGCAGATACAATAGTGACTTTTAAGGGGCGTCTTGACAAATACATGAATGGGATGGGAATAGAGGGATATGGGAGTTTTAGTTAAGTCAGGCAGCACGGTCGGTGCAGGCTTGGAGGGCAGAAGGGCCTGTTCCTGTGCTGTAATTTTCTTTGTTCTTTGCTCTCTGCTGGTGAGATCCGGAACTGTTCGGGAGCGAATCCCAGACAATAATCCTTCAGCAGAGAAACCCAACACTCGGGAAGAGCAGTCTTTGACTGACCTCTGCTGGCCGAGGCAGCACATTACAGGACGGTTGGCACTGTGACAGCAGCACAGTCCAAGTGGAAGGACAGAACATCTGCAGGCACTTTGCAGTCAGGGAGGATGGTTAGTTGGGATGGTTGCCCCTGTGTTTAGTGTTGGAAACGCAGCAGCCAATTTATGTACATTTGATTTGATTTGACTTATTATTGTTAAATGTACTGGGATACAATGAAAAGTACTGTTTAGAAGCAAATTATTGCGGAGGCTGGAATCTGAAACCAAAAGGGAAAATCCTGGAAAATCTCACAGGTCTGGCAGCATCTGTAAGGAGAGAAAAGAGCTGACGTTTCGAGTCCAGATGACCCTTTGTCAAAACTATTGCTCCTTGCGCGCTATGCAGACAAAGTGTACTGTTGATAAATGACATTGGGGAGAAGGAAAAGAGAGGGTGCAGAATGTAATATGATAGTCACAGCTAGGGTGTAGACAGCTGTTCCCACAATGAACGGACAGATCAGCTGGTCCTGTAGCACAGTGGGTAGCGACCCTCTCTCTAAGCAGTAGGGTCTGGATTCAAACCCTGCTGTGGGAGTTGAGGGCCGTGGGAGGTGCATTGAGAACCTGATCAAACGGTTTAATATCAGCCTGTGAATCCTTCCACAGTGCCTGTGTCAGCTGGTAAGAGAGTTACTGGGCAGTGGGAGCCATGGGTCATCACTTTGTAACAGCCCCCCCCCATGTTAAAATACTCCACACACAGGATCTTGTCCCTACAGTGCAGAAGGAGGCCATTTGGCCCATCGAGTCTGCACCGACCACAATCCCACCCAGGCCCATTACCCCATGTATTTATCCAGCTACTCTGACACTAAGGGGCAATTTAACGTGGTCAATGCACGTTCTTCAGACTGTGGGAGGAAACCGGAGCACCCGGAGGAAACCCACGCAGACACGGGGAGAACATGCTGAATCCACACAGGCAGTGACCCAAGCCGGGAATCGAACCCGGTACTCTGGCGCTGTGAGGCAGCAGTGCTAACCCACTGTGCTTGTCCCAAAGTGAGAAATTTCCGCCTGAGGTTGGGAGGAGGAGGGAGGGGGTTTGCACTGGGGTAAACAAAAAACAAAAATTGTTTTTTTGGATTAAAAAGGGGTCAGGATGTAAGGATAAATTCACAGTCTGAAGTTGCTGAAAGCAGCAATGTCCCCAGTTGGAAGATGAGGTGCTGATCCTCCGAACAAACTGAGAATAAGTTTATTTATCAGTGCCACAAGTAGGCTTACATTAACACTGCAATGAAGTTACTGTGAAAATCCCCTAGTCGCCACATCCCAGTGCCTGTTTGGGTACACTGAGGGGGAATTTAGCATGGCCAATGCACCCTAACCAGCACATCCTTCGGAGGAAACCGGAGCACCCGGAGGAAACCCATGCAGACACAGGGAGAATGTGCAAACTCCACACAAACACTGAGCCGAGCTGGGAATCGAACCCGGGTCCCTGGCGCCGTGAGGCAGCAGCGCTGACCCACCGTGCCACCTTTAGTGAGGATCCTTCAATGGGATTGGATAAGGAGACACAGTGAAACACGTCCAGATCATAAGTGCGGGGTAAATATTTGCGGTTACGGGGTGAAAGGTCTGGGTGGGATTTCCCCTCAGTGTCAGGGGGATTTACAGAGGGTGATAATGATAGGGTCTGGGTGGGATTTCGGGCTGACTGGCCTCCTGCTGTGGGGATTCTATGATTCTATGCCCTCGGTGCAGAGAGCATAACGTGGAACAGGTCAGTTAAATTCAGAGGGGTTATTAAACTGCAAAACAGAAGCATTACGTTGATGCAGTGCTAATAAAATGCCTGCTCCAAAATGTGGATTTAGAACATACTTAGCCCTTGGTTGCCACGTTTAACCTTGCCTGAAGAAGCAAAATCAGCACCGCAGCAGGTTTAACACTTAAAAGCTGATTAAACGCAATTGCCACAAGTGTTGGTGACAAAGTCTCCCAGAGAGTCTCCCAGTGGGTTCCAAAAATCCTCGTCAGCCTCCAGCAGCGAGTAACGATATCAGGATCTAACTTGGAAATATATCGCTGTTCCTTCACTGTCACCGGGTGAAGATCCCCAATCTCCCTCCCTAACAGCACTCTGGATGTACTTACACCTCAGGGACTGCAGCGATTCGAGAAGGCAGCTCACCCCCACCTTCACACGGGGCAACTAAGTTAATTTAAGTTTATTTATTAGTCACAAGTAGGCTTACATCAACACTGTGAAAATCCCCTAGTTGCCACACTCTGGCGCCTGTTCGGGTACACTGAGGGAGAATTTAGCATGGCCAATGCAGCTAACCAGCACGTCTTTCGGACTGAGAGAGGAAACTGGAGGAAGCCCATGCAGACATGGGGAGAACGTGCAGACTCCACACAGACAGGGACCTAAACCAGGAATGAAACCCGGGTCCCTGGCGCTGTGAGGCAGCAGTGCTAACCCACTGTGTCACCGTGCTGCCGGGAATCGAACCCGGGACCCTGACGCTGTGAGGCAGCAGTGCTAACCCACTGTGTCACCGTGCTGCCGGGAATCGAACCCGGGTCCCTGGCGCTGTGAGACAGCAGTGCTAACCCACTGTGCCACTGGGGAATCGAACCCGGGTCCCTGGCACTGTGAGACAGCAGTGCTAACCACTGTGTCACCGTGCTGCCGGGAATCAAACCCAGGTCCCTGGCGCTGTGAGACAGCAGTGCTAACCCACTGTGTCACCGTGCTGCCGGGAATCGAACCCGGGTCCCTGGTGCTGTGAGACAGCAGTGCTAACCCACTGTGCTACTGGGGAATCGAACCCGGGTCCCTGGCACTGTGAGACAGCAGTGCTAACCACTGTGCCACCGTGCCACCGGGAATCGAACCCGGGTCCCTGGCGCTGTGAGACAGCAGTGCTAACCACTGTGCCACCGTGCTACCGGGGAATCGAACCCGGGTCCCTGGCGCTGTGAGGCAGCAGTGCTAATCCACTGTGCCACTGTGCCCCCTGGGGAATCGAACCCGGGTCCCTGGCGCTGTGAGGCAGCAGTGCTAACCCACTGTGTCACCGTGCCCCCGGGAATCGAACCCGGGTCCCTGGTGCTGTGAGGCAGCAGTGCTAACCCACTGTGCCACCGTGCCACCCACAAATGACAGACGCTCCATCATCTCCAATAAACAATCAATAAAAGCGTTCATTAGAAAAATATCAAGGAGGTGCAATGTGCTTCTGTTCCCCGATAATTTTTATTCTGGGTGTTCCTCAAAGCTGTTGCCTTGGAGATAGAGGCAGTTCTGGAAGTTTGGCATCCCTAAATCATTCACCATGCGTAATTATCTAAGTACTGAAGAATCATCTGGAAAATTGTGAGAGGTGAAAGCCTTTTAATAATCCCAATCTTTGCTCCTCCTTTTGGCTCCAGCTCCTGTTATCATTGCGAGCACCTGCTGGATCTGACTAAAAAGCCAGTCCAATTAAGTGTATTTAGGAGATAAGCTTTCACAGACCTGCTCCACTAACTCTAACATCCTGTCACACCATCAGAGTACAGCGTGTCCCACTGCATCCTCCTCTAATTCAATATTATACAATCCCTACAGTGCAGAAGGAGGCCATTTGGTCCGTTGAGTCTGCACCAACCACAATCTCACCCAGGCCCTATCCCCGTAACCCCGTGCATTTACCCAGCTAGCACCTCCTGACACTAAGGGTCAATTTAGCACGGCCAATCCACCTAACCCGCACATCTTTGGAGTGTGGGAGGAAATCAGGGCACCCGGAGGAAACCCACGCAGACACGGGGAGAACATGCAGACTCTGCACAGACAGTGACATGAAGGATCCAGTCCCTGGCGCTGGGGGCGGGGGACAGCAGTGCTGACCACTGTGTCACCCAACTTCTCCAAGGAAATACCCCCAACTCCTCCAATCTATGCTGCTCAATGATGTCCCTCATCCCTGTTTCTCTCTGCGCTTGTGTGACTGTCCGTGTGGAGTTGGCACGCTTTCCCCCATGTCTGCGTGGCCCCCCCCCCAAAGGCACTCCAGAGAGATGCAGCCTAGGCGGATTGTCCCTCAGTGTCCTAAGATGTGTAGGTTAGGGGGATCAGTGGGGTCAATGTGTGAGGTTATGGGGATAGAAACATTAGCTGAGTTTCTGAATTAACTGTTGAGGATAATACCACTCAGCCATCACCTATAATTCAGGCAGGAAATATTCCCCACACTCTAATGCCCCCTTTCCCCACCATCCTCGGTCCATCTAATTCAACGGGCGGTTATAGCAGAGGAGGAGGCCATTCAGCCCACGTGCCTCTCTGAAGGAGTAACTCACCTCGAACCACTTCCCTGATTTCTCCTTGTGCTACACTGCCTCACTGAGGGTCACTGAACTCAAACAGCAGGATTGGGAAGGTCGAAAGTTTCTCACAGCCCGGTTTTACATGAAGTGACTTCAATGAAAACAAAAATACAGAGAGAGGTGCAACGGGGGGGCGGAGGTGGGGACTGGGGGCTGGGGGGCTGGAGGCTGGGAGCTGGGGGTTGGAGGTTGGGGACTGGGGGTTGGGGGCTGCTAGCGAGGGCTTTAGGCACAGCTTTGTTCTTGTCAAAAATCACTTGCAATAGAGTCTTAGAGGAAACATGGCCCTTTGGCCCAACTTGTTCATGCTGCCCCTTTCTTTAAACCACTAAGCTAATCCCAATTGCCCGCATTTGGCCCATATCCCTCGATACCCATCGTACCCATGTAACTGTCTAAATGCTTCTTAAAAGACAAAATTGTACCCGTCTCTACTACTACCTCTGGCAGCTTGTTCCAGACACTCACCACCCTCTGTGTGAAAAAATTGCCCCTCTGGACCCTTTTGTATCTCTCCCCTCCCAAGTTAAACTTATGCCTTCTAGTTTCAGACTCCCCTACCTTTGGGAAAAGATATTGACTATCTAGCTGACCTATGCCCCTCATTATTTTATAGACCTCTATAAGATCACCCCCAGGTCTCCTATGCCCCAGGGAAAAAGTCCCATGTCTGATGATATCCTTTCTATAATAGAATGACCAGAATTGCACACAATATTCCAAGGGTGGCCTTACCAATGTGTTGTACAACTTCGACAAGACGTCCCAACTCCTGTATTCAACGTTCTGGCCAATGAAACCTAGCATGCTGAATGCCTTCTTCACCACTCTGTCCGCCTGTGACTCCACTTTCAAGGAGCTATGAACCTGTACCCCTAGATCGCTTTGTTCTGTAACTCTCCCCAACGCCCTACAATTAACTGAGTAAGTCCTGCCCTGGTTCAATCTACTTGCATTTATCTAAATTAAACTCCATCTGCCATTCGTCAGCCCACTGGTCCAGTTGATCAAGATCACGTTGCAATCCGAGATAACCTTCTTCACTGTCCTCAGAGACTGTGAATCTTCACTATCCTCCTGTCCGCAGGTCTCATATGGATGTACAAACCTTCAGTGAATCTTCCCTCCACTCCCATTTACACACTCAGGGTGTGTAAGGCTTGCTTTAGGCAGCAGTCAGGCAGTTTCAGAAGAACTGCTCACATCCCTATGGCAGCAACCATAACCCTCAGAGACTGGGCTATCAGGGCAATCTGACATTGTGTGGATTAACTGTCCCAGAGACACCGTGCCATCAGCTCAGTGACAAACCTGAGTTTAATAAAGTCTTATAAATAAGTCAGACACAATTTCCCTTTCAGGAAGCCATGCTGACACGGCTGGATTAGATTATAATTTTCCAAATATGCTGCTGTTACTTTCTTAATAGTTGATTCCAACAATAGATTTTCGGCTAATTGGCCAATAGTTATCTGCGTTTTGCTCCATCCCTTTTTGAATAGAGTTGCCTCCACTTTCTCAGAAGACTAAGGAAATTTGGCATGTCAGCTATGACTCTCATCCACTTTTACGGATGCACCATAGAAAGCACTCTTTCTGGTTGTATCACAGCTTGGTCTGGGGCTCCTGCTCTGCCCAAGACCGCAAGGAACTACAAAAGATTGTGAATGTAGCCCAGTCCCATCACCCAAACCAGCCTCCCATCCACTGACTCTATCTACACTTCCTGCTGCCTCAGCAAAGCAGCCAGCATAATTAAGGGCCCCACACACACCCTGGACATTCTCTCTTCCACCTTCTCCCATTGGGAAAAAGATACAAAAGTCTAAGGTCACGTACCAACCGACTCAAGAACAGCTTCTTCCCTGCTGCTGTCAAACTACTTTGCATGAAGTTGATCTTTCTCTACACCCTAGCTATGACTGTAACACTACATTCTGCACTCTCTCCTTTCCTTCTCTATGAATGGTATGTTTTGTCTGTATAGTGCAAAAGAAACAATACTTTTCACTGTATACTAATACATGTGACAATAATAAATCAAAAGTCAATGTGATATGTTGATCAATCGACGCTGCAGAAGAATTCACACAAGACAAAGGAAGAGGTGGTTTGAAGTTGGCGATCTCATTTCAAAAACCAGATAATTAGAAGGTTGTAACTCGATGAAGAATGATAGGGTAAGTTTATTTCTAAAATATGGTAGCCGTAAAGTTTAAAGAAAGGGTTAATTAAGTATGAGGAAACTGAACTTCAAAAGGATTGTTGGAAACAATAGGGGGTAAAATCAAAGGGGAAAACAGATGAATAAAACACTGAAGAATGTGTGAGCACTGGCGTCTGGTAAAATCTCAGAGTGTGGACAAGACCTGGAGATCCAGTTTGCTGTCATCTTCAGAGAACACCTTAACAGGCGCAGGGCATTGTGTGGTAAAGTTATTGGAACTTTTATAGAACATCTAAAAGGACTGTTGCCATTTAAAGTGAGCACAGTAAATAGTGTCACAACACCAGGTTAAAGTCCAACAGGTTTATTTGGTGTCACAAACTTCTGGAGCACTGCTCCTTCCTCAGGTGAGTCATGAGGCAAGCAGCGCTCCGAAAGCTCATATCAAATAAACCTGTTGGACTTTAACCTGGTGTTGCGAGACAACTTACTGTGCCCACCCCAATCCAACGTCAGCATCTCCACATCATTTACCGTGAGGTCAGCACTGAGTTATTTAAGCCAAGATTAGTTTGGAAGTGTTAATGAGTACTGTTGGCCATGTCAAGGTGTTCTTGTGTTGAGCTGTATTTTTTTTTTATTTTCATAAATGTATAATTTAATTAGTCTGAAAAGTTCATTCCTGATTTTGGTAAACCTACTCATAATGTACAAATTGCAAAACTGTTCTGGCAGCTGGATGAAGTTTCCCTTTAGGATTTGGGCATCTCGGCACTTACCATCAGCAATCAAATAACAAAAATGAGATCCTGACAAGCCTTTACAGGTGGACGGTGAAAGGATATCTCCATATGTGGGAGAGACTAGAACAAGGTGATGCAGTTTGAAAATAAGGGATTTCCCATTGAATGGGGAGATGAGAATTGTTTCTTACACTGGGTCAGGAATCTCTGGAACACTATTTCCCAGAAAGTGGTGGATGCAGGGTCAGTGAGTCATTTTGCTGGTGACATGGTGGCACAGTGGTTAGCACTGCTACCTCACAGCGCCAGGAATCCGGGTTCGAGCCCGGCTTGGGTCACTGTCTGTGTGGAGTCTGCATGTTCTCCCCGTGTCTGCGTGGGTTTCCTCCGGGTGCTCCAATTTCCTTCCACAGTCTGAAAGATGCGCTGGTTAGAGTGCATTGGCCACGCTAAATTCTCCCACAGTGTACCTGAACAAGTGCCGGAGTGTGGCGACTCAGGGATTTTCACAGTAACTTCATTGCAGTGTTAATGTAAGCCTACTCATGGCAAGTAACAAATAAACTTTGAAATGTCAAAACTCATTTTAAAGCCAAGGTAGCTTTGACCCCAAAAGGGGCCAAAGGTCATTGAGAAGTTATATAAGTGGAAACATATGCTTTGTTTATTGCTAAACATTTAGCAGCTACAGAAAAGAGATTGCAAGAGATTAGACAAGCACAACAGTGGAAATACAGATGCTTCCCAATCAACTAATATTGCCAGATCAATTGGCCAGATTTCACTCTTAATAACTCAACACTTTGTTGATACTTGAAGCAGAGAGAACACCTCACATTCCTTTTTAAAGAAGGGGCTAGAATAAATAACACAATTAAGAAACAGAAACAACAGGGAAACAAAGCAGAGGCCAGGTAAAATAAGTTTGCCTAAGTAAACCAAAGCAAATTAAAGGGTGGCACAGTGGTTAGCACTGCTGTCTCACAGCTCCAGGGACCCAGGTTCGATTCCTGCCTCGGGCCACTGTCTGTGTGGAGTTTGCACATTCTCCCCATGTCTGCATGGGTTTCCTCTGGATGCTCTGGTTTCCTCCCACACTCCAAAGACGTGCGGATTAGGTTGATTGGCCAGGCTAAATTGCCCGTTAGTGTCCCAGGATGTGTAGGTTCGAGGGATTGGCAGGGTAAAGATGTGGGGTTACAGGGATAGGGCCTGGGATGGGATTGTTGTTGGTCCAGAACTCGATGGGCCAAATGCCCTCCTTCTGTACTGTAGGGATTCTATGAAAGTTAACGGAAGGAAAATGAACTGAAACCAGGTAAGTGAGCTAGCCAAATATCAACTGGGACACAAACAGTGTGAAGGGCAAAGAGTGCATAAAATTTTTGATCTTAATTCAGGAAAACTTATTTACCAGTCTAATGAGCGAGGGCGCAATTCTAGATTTAGTCTTGGGCAATGCATCTGGGCAATTGGATGAAGTAGCAGCAGGGGACCATGGTATAGTTACACTTAGCATCACTGGGAAAAGGACAAAGATAGAACAGAAGTAAAAGTTCATACTGGGGGAAGAGAAATTTGTAGTGGCATTGTCCCTGCACTAATAATCCAGAGGCCCAGGGTAATGTTCTGAGGACCCAGGTTCGAAACACACCACAGCAGATGGTGAAATTTGAATTCAGTGAAAATCTGGAATTAAGAATCTACTGATGACCATGAAACCATTGTCGATTGTCGGAAAAAACCCATCGGTTCACTAGTGTCCTTTAGGGAAGGAAAGGCAGAGATGCTTCAGCCTGATTTGGACAGGTTGAGTGTGTGGGCATGTGCACAGTAGATGCAGTATAATGTGGATAAATGTGTATCCACTTTGGCAGAATAATAGAAAGGCAGATTATCACTTGAGTGGGTGTAAATTGAGAGGCGGATACTCAACAAGATCTTGGAGCCCTCGTGCATCAGTCACCGAAAGTAAGCGTGCAGGTACAGCAGGCAGTAAAGAAGGCAAATGGTATGTTGGCCTTCACAGCAAGAGGATTTGAGTATAGAGATATTGCTGCAATTGTATAGGGCATTGGTGAGACCACACCTGGAGAATTGTGTGCAGTTTTGGTGTCCTTATCTGAGGAAGGATGTTTTTGCTATAGAGGGAGTGCAGGGAAGGTTTACCAGGCTGATTCCTGGGATGGTGGGTCTGTCATATGAGGAGAGACTAAATTGGTTAGGATTATATTCACTGGAGTTTAGAAGAGCGAGAGGGGGTCTCATAGAAACTTATAAAATTCTAACAGGGTTGGACAGGGTAGATTCAGAAAGAATGTTCCCCCCAGTGGTGGGGGGAGTCCAGAACTAGGGGTCATAGTTTGAGGATAAGGGGTAAACCTTTTAGAACTGAGATGAGGAGAAATTTCTTCACCCAGAGGGTGGGGAATGTGTGGAATTCACTCCCACAGAATGTAGTTGAGGCCAAAATGTTGTGGGATTTCAAGAAGAAATTAGGTATAGCTCTTGGGGCTAAAGGGATCCAGGGATATGGGGGGGAAGGGGGGAATCAGGATATTGAATTTGATGATCAGCCAGGATCATAATGAATGGTGGAGCAGGCTCGAAGGGCCGAATGGCCTACTCCTGCTTCTAGTTTCTATGAAATCTGATGTCCTTACCCAGCAATGTGGTTGACTATCAACTGCCCCCTGAAATGGCCAAGCAAGTCTCTCAGTTCAAGCGTATGCAATACTTTCCCTCATTGGGCAATGTATTGAAAACAAAAGCAGTCAGCATAATGACTGTCTGTGCAAAGTCTGCACATTCTCCCCGTGTCTGCGTGGGTTTCTTCCGGTTGCCTCCCATTGTCTTAAAGATGTGCAGGTTAGGGTGGATTGGCCATGCTAAATTGCCCCTCAGTGCCCCAAGATGTGTAGATCGGGGGAATGGTGGGGTAACTATATGGGATAAAGCTCGGGTAAGATGCTGTGTTGGAAAGTCCATGCAGACTCAATGAACTGAAGGGCCTCTCTCTGCACTGTAGGATAGGAGGAGGCCATTTGGCCCATTGAGTCTGCATGGACTTTCCAACACAGCGTCTTACCCTGGCCCGATCCTTATCATCCCACATATTTACCCCGCTGTCCCTCTGATTATGCATCCTGGGACACTAAGGGGAAATTTAGCACAGCCAATCTCTCTAACCAACACATCTTTTGGACAGTGGGAGAAAACCGGAGCACCCACAGAAAACCCATGCAGACATGGGGAGAACGTGCAAACTCCACACAGACAGTGACCCAAGTCGGTAAACGAACCCAGATCCCTGGCGCTGTGAGGCAGCGGTGCTAACCACTGTGCCGTCGTGCTGTTCCATTCTATAACTCAATCATAGAGAGAGTTTGCTGTGAATTACTTCAAAAAGTTGGACCTCCAAAAGTAAGAGTTTGGGCAAACTGAGGCTAGTTTTAAAATATTTAGTAACAGCTCTGCTTGTGTACAGACAGTGTGAGGATAAAAAGTTCAGTTTGCCTCCCTCTCTTGCCCGTAACACCATACATCGGAATATCGTGCTGGGAAATGCCAGAGTTTTTGAGTTGGGTTTTCACGGTGAGTTAGACATTCCCCCCTCAGGAACACACAGTGAGAGAATCTTCCTTCTCTCTTCACTCCTATTTCAGTCTTTCTGGGCTCTGCCCTACTAATGAGCTCATTCTGAAAAAGGCCAATTGCAAAATACCTCGAAGGGGTAAACGATAGAGGGGGGGGGGGGATTCCCCCCTCCCTCTGCCTGCCTACCACGGGAATCGTAGCGGGCAGGAGCGGACCAGGCAAAGATCTGTTGACTTGCGGTGGGATTTTGTGGTCGGGGGAGGTGCTGGTTGGCGAGCGTGGCTGGAAAATCCCACCGGATATCTCCAAGTGTTCCTTTCCCTGGGGATTAGAAGCCTCATTTTTTTTTATCACCTTGGCTGGTTTCCGCGGTTCCCGTCGACCTGACCGGAATGCCAGCTCCATCGGTCCCTCGTGATCACACTGACGCACGCTAACAACTCATCGTACACAGGAACAGACAACAAGCAGGGGGTTAGGCTTTGGTCTCAGAATGAGAGTGGGATGTGTCTGATGACACAGTTTGGGGAGAGGATCGTGGAGGCCGTGTTAGGTGTGAGAGTTGGGAAATAAGTTTGGGACATGGGGATGCGGTAATGGTGGGGTAATTGATAAAAAGGAGGTGGGGGGGAGGCAGGGAGGTAAGAGTAACCATGACGATGATGAGGAGGAAGAGAGGGACCGCGGTGACGGAGAGTTGGAGAAGGAAGGGGGTAATTGTGGCAACGTGGAGCAAGAAGTCTCAAAGCAACATGTTAAAGTCCAACAGGTTTATTTGGCAGCACGAGCTTTCGGAGTCTCCAGCTCCTTCATCAGGTGAGAGTGGGAGACTGAAACCTGATGAAGGAGCAGCGCTCCGAAAGCTCGTGATTCCAGATAAACCTGTTGGACTTTAACCTGGTGCTTTGAGACTTCTTACTGTGCCCACCCCAGTCCAACACCGGCATCTCCAAACAACGCGGAGCAAAGGGGGAAGTGTATCCAGGAAGGTGACCAATAGAAAGTGAGAGAGAGAGAGAGAAGGAGAGAGAGAACAAGCTCTACCTGTGTAGCCAAACGAAGTGTCATCATCAGAGGTGGGGATTGGTGTTCCACTCTCGTTACTCCTCTCCTGGCTGACTGGGTCTGTCGGGAGAAACATCACAGCTACTGATGGGTTCAGGACGGAAGAGACATGAGGCATTTCGAGCAGCGAGTGTCCACACACTGACACATCCAGGAGCAAGACGGGGACACACAAAGACCACAACAAACTGACAGCCCTCAACGATGACCAGGTTGAACCGGGTGGGTGGTGAGATTGGTCACCCACGGCCACTTTACCCATTATTCCTCCACTTGCCCTCTCCTCTCCCTTTCTTCCTGATGGCACTTCCCCAGAGCCAAGACCAGCACCCCTCTCTCCCTCTCTCTTACAGGTTCTGACTATGTCTCACTGAGGCGAACGGAAACGATGGTCATTTTCCAGCTTATTGTTAATCAGGGCTATTGACTGCATAATCAGTTCCTACCCGCCTCTCGGCTCCCCCACACCCCCCGAGGTAACGTCGTCAACCCCCCTTGGCAAGTTGGGGGCAGGGAGTCGGTGAGGGGGGGGGGGGTTCCATCACAGCGGGGAAGGAGGGATGCTTCCGTTCAGCTGCGATCTCCCCTCAGTCACCCGTCTGCCCCAGACTCCCAGTAAAGGATGAGGCACCCCAGGTAGAGAGAATAATCAGACCAACACCCGCAGGAGTTTAGGTGGGATGCCCTTCCCCACCATAGCAACCAACACAATAAAATAGAAAGCTCTCCACTCAGACAGTTCCAAGCCGGGAATAAAATTGGACTGGGGGAAAGCGGTGGGGGGGCAGGTATTGTTCGGAACTGTTCAAAATTAGGGGCACATCCTGTTAGAGTGTGGTTATGGCGATTGACTGAAACAGTGGGGGACAGAGAGAGTGGAAGAAAGATAAAAGTGAGAGACAAAGTGTAACATCAGGGTACAGAGAGAGGGAGAGAGACTGAGACAGAGGGACAGAGAAAGAGAGACAGACAGACAGACAGACAGAGACTGAGACAGAGAAAGAGGGACAGACAGACAGAGGGATATAGAGACAGAGAGAGATATATACGGTGACAGACAGAGAAAGACACTGTGACAGGGAGAGACAGAGAGTCAGAGAGAGTGAGAGAGAGAGACTGAGACGGAGAGAGAGAGAGAGGCAGCGAGAGTGAATTGGCCAAATTTCAATCCTGTACAAGTTTATGGGTTTGATTGCATTAAAACCTCACCAATGGGCGAGGCAGACAGAAAGTGACAAGAGAGTGCGATATAGGGAGAGAGAGAATGAGAAAAATAGTAAGAGAGGAGTAAAGATAGGCAGAGGGGATGCAATACACAGACGGAGGTAGAGAGAGGGGCAGAGCGAGACAAAAGGAATGGACTTAGTGAATGCAGTATTTACAGAAACTATGGCCAGGATTCTCTGGTGTGGGGTGGGGGCGGGGTTGGTGGTTGAGTAGGCCGGCAAATGTGGGGGGAGGGCGCAGGGGTGGTGGGGTTGGTGGGGGGGTGCGGTGGTCAGTGTGCATGCACCAATCTTCCTGCTGATAGATTGGTACATGTGCAGTGGCCCACTCAGCACCATGCTGCCGGCCTCTCCATTGGGATGTGGTCCAGCCCCCCACCTTCCAGCGCGTGTCTCTCTGAGACACTCTGCGATGTACACAGTGTTGGAAATTCATTAAACTAAATATGCCTAAAAATTAGGTGGGAAATCTCCTGTTTTCTCACCCTTTTTTGGGGGGAGAATTCCAGCCAATATTCTTCTGGATGAGTGGAATGAAGATCACTGGATTTGTAATTGACACAATAAACTTGTGTCTGTGTGAAATGTAATAAAGCCATAGAAATTAAAAACTTGACATGAAAGATCTATAAACACATAAATTAACCCACCTCTAGTCATATAAAGCCCAGCACCAAGCTATCACAACATGCATTCTGAATGCTCCCTAAAATTACACTGCTGTACAGTGTTAGCAGCTACTCACTCACTGAGGTACAAATCGGAATTTTACCAGCACCCCAGAATTGGGACAGACGAGGCTCGCAGAACGGAACTGTCTGTTGGCCTTACCTGAGCGAGGTCACAAAATTCTGGCCACTGTGTCACATGTTCCTCACTCACAGGGATACAGTGTTACAACTTCCCCTTTCACTGGATACAGTGTTACAACTTCCCCTCTCACTGGATACAGTGTTACAACTTCCCCTCTCACTAGGATACATTGTTACAACTTCCCCTCTCACTAGGATACATTGTTACAACTTCCCCTCTCACTAGGATACATTGTTACAACTTCCCCTCTCACTAGGATACATTGTTACAACTTCCCCTCTCACTAGGATACATTGTTACAACTTCCCCTCTCACTAGGATACATTGTTACAACTTCCCCTCTCACTAGGATACATTGTTA
The DNA here is from genome assembly GCF_965287045.1 of Carcharhinus amblyrhynchos. Taxonomy (NCBI): domain Eukaryota; kingdom Metazoa; phylum Chordata; class Chondrichthyes; order Carcharhiniformes; family Carcharhinidae; genus Carcharhinus; species Carcharhinus amblyrhynchos. Next base: position 2,684,635 of record NC_137338.1, on the reverse strand, counting down.
CAACTTCCCCTCTCACTTGGATACTGTTTTATAAGTTCCTCACTCACTGGGTACAGTGTTACAACTTCCCCTCTCACTGGGTACAGTGTTACAAGTTCCTCACTCATTGGGATACAGTGTTACAACTACCTCTCACTGGTTACAGTGTTACAACTTCCTCTCTCACTGGATACAGTGTTACAAGTTCCTCACTCACTAGGATACATTGTTACAAGTTCCTCTCTCTTGCTGGATACAATATTACAGCTTCTTCACTCACTGGGTATAGTGTTACAAGTTCCTCACTCATTGGGATACAGTGCTATGAATTCCTCACTCACTGAGATACAGTGTTACAAGTTTCTCTCACTGGTTACAGTGTTACAAGTTCCCCATTCACTCAGATACAGTGCTACAAGTTCCTCTCTCACTGGATACAGTATTACAAATTCCTCATTTACTGGATTACAGTGTTACAACTTCCTCTCTCACTATGAAAAAGTGTTATAAGTTCCTCACTCACTGGATACAGGGTCACAAGATCCTCTCTCACTGGATACAGGGTCACAAGTCCAGCTGTCACTGGACACAGTGTTAAAACTTCCTCACTCATTGAGATATAGTGTTACAACTTTCTCTTTCACTGGATACAGTGTTATAAGTTCCTCTCTCTTAATGGATATAGTGTAACAAGTTCCTCATTCCTTGGGATACAGTGTTACAAATTTGTCTCCCACTGGATACAATGTTGCAAGTTCCTCACCCATTGGAATACAGTGTCACAAGTTCTTCTCTCACTGGATAGTGTTACAACTTCTTTTCTCACTGGGTACAGTGTTACAAGTTCCTCATTCACTGGGATACAGCGCTGCAAGTTCTTCTCTCACTGGGGTACACTGCTACAAGTTCCTCTCTCACTGGATACAGTGTTACAAGTTCCTCTCTCACTGGATACAGTGTTACAAGTTCCTATCTCACTGAATACAATATTACAGTTTCTTCTCTCACTGGGATACAGAGTTACAATTTCCTCTCTCACTGGGATAAAGTGCTACAAGTTCCTCTCTCACTGGATACAGTGTTAAAACTTCCTCACTCATTGGGATACAGTGTTACAACTTCCTCTCTCACTGGATACAGTGTTACAAGTTCCTGTCTCACTGGATACAATGTTACAAGTCCCCCCTCACTGGATACAATGTTACAAATCCCCCTCGCACTGGATACAGTGTTACAAATCCCCCTCTCACTGGATACAGTGCTACAAATCCCCCTCTCACTGGATACAGTGTTACAAATCCCCCTCGCACTGGATACAGTGTTACAAGTTCTTCAGTACTGGGGTATGTTACCATAAGTTCCTCTCTCACTAAGTTACAGAAACATAAATTCCTCACTCAAGTACCCATGGCCAATATATTTTAACGGGGAATGGAAAATGTGGATGATATTTCCCAGCCTGATCGAGTGCTTAATCATATAAATTACCAATGCACAACTTGAAAGGCTTAGCCAATCTCACTGGGCCTGCCATCCTTCCAGTTTTCATACATTTTAAATAAAGACTAATAAAGCTTTTGGTGTTTGCTGCTGTCTCTGGGCAATCTCGGCACAGACAGGAACTATTTGCTTCTCTGGGTGCACAGCAATTATTAAGATTTGCATTAGATCCAAAATTCAAGTGGGTTCAATTATCCTGTAAATCTTTGCATCCTCTGCTCAGAGGCCTGGGAGATTGTTCCACAGTCTGTCTGTGTCAACTACCAAGGCTCAGAGTAAGATCTGCTTGCAATGAATTCACTCTCAAAGTTCTGGTCCTTACACCAATGCGGACGAGAAGTGGATCAGAGATTCAAGTTTTTAGGCGTCCAGATCACCAACAGCCTGTCCTGGCCCCTCCATGTGGATGCTCTCATTAAAAAAGCCCACTAATCCCTCTACTTTCTCAGAAGACTAAGGAAATTTGGCATGTCAGCTACAACTCTCGTCAACTTTTACAGATGCACCATAGAAAGCATTCTTTCTCGTTGTATCACAGCTTGGTACAAATCCTGCTCTGTCCAAAACTGCAAAAAACTACAAAGGGTTGTGAATGTAGCCCACTCAATCACGCAAACCAGCCTCCCATCCATTGACTCTGCCTACACTTCCCACTGCCTTGGAAAAGCAGCCGGCATAATCAAGGAACCCACGCATCCTGGACATTCTCTCTTCCACCTTCTGTCGGGAAAAAGGTATAAAAGTCAGAGGTCACGTACCAACTGACTCAAGAACAGTTTCTTCCCTGCTGCTGTCAGACTTTTGAAAGGACCTACCTTGCATTAAGTTGATCTTTGTCTACACCCTAGCTATGACTGTAACACTACATTCTGCACTCTCCTTTCCTTCTCTATTAACGGTATGCTTTGGCTGCATAATACGCAAGAAACAATACTTTTCACTGTATGTTAATACATGTGGCAATAATAAATCAAAACAAATCCTGTCCCTGTAGAATGCCACCTCCATGTTAAAAATCTATAGGCTGAATTTCTCACTCTCACACACTCACTGTTTCTCCGCAGAGAATAACACACAATTTCAGCCATCCATACCGCATTCTGCATTTTAATTTCAAAGGGACCAGAGGCACTGGAAAAGATACCAAACAATAGATTTACAAGGAGGATGCTGTGCATGGCCTGGTGGCACAGTGGTTAGCACTGCTGCTTCACAGCACCAGGGACCTGGGTTCGATTCCTGGCTTGGGTCACTGTCTGTGTGGAGTTTGCACATTCTCCCCATGTCTGTGTGGGTTTCTTCTGTGTGCTCCAGTTTCCTCCCACATTCTGAAAGACGTGCTGATTAGGGGCATTGACCTGAACAGGTACTGGGCTGTGGTGACTAGGAGAATTTCACTGTAACTTCTTTGCAGTGTTAATGTAAACCCTTACTTGTGACAAATAATTAAACTTTACTTTTTAAACAGTTTCTCCCAATCTTCTCCATTAAACCCCCATGTGATTTTGGACACCTATATTATATCACTCTGTAACAATACAGAGAGTGTCTTAGTGATTGTCAGAATGTATACTTTTTTAAAGACTATAGTTTGATTAGCCACAGGAGGCTATAGAACATAAAACATTAGAGCGTAGTACAGGCCCTTCGGCCCTCGATGTTGCGCCAATCTGTGAAACCAATCTAAAGCCCGTCTAATCTACACTATTCCAATATCATCCAAATGTTTATCCAATGACCATTTAAATGCCCTTAATGTTGGTGAGTCCATTACTGTTACAGGCAGGGCATTCCCTTCTTTCTCTCTCAGTAAATAACCTACCTCAGATATCTGTCCTATATCTATCACCCCTCAATTTAAAGCTCTGTCCCCTCGTGCTAGCCATCTCCATCTGAGGAAACGGGCTCTCACTGTTCACCCTATCTAATCCTCTGATCATCTTATATGCTTCTATTAAGTCGCCTCTTAACCTTCTTCTCTCTAATGAAAACAGCCTCAAGTCCCTCAGCCTTTCCTCACAAGACCTTCCCACCATACCAGGCAACATCCTGGTAAATCTCCCCTGCACCCTTTCCAATGCTTCCACATCATTCCTATAATATGGTGACCAGAACTGTACGCAATACTCCAAGTGCGGTTGCACCAGAGTTTTGTACAGTAGTATTGGTCGTAGCCATGGCCTCGTAGTATCATCATTAAACTATTAGTCCAGAAACTCAGCGACTGTTCTGGGGACCCGGGTTCGAATCCCAGCACGGCAGATGGTGGAATTTGAATTCAATAAAAAAAATCTAGAATTAAGAATCTACTGATGACCATGAAACCATTGTTGATTATCAGAAAAACCCACCTGGCTCACTAATGTCCCTTTAGAGGAGGAAATCTGCCGTCCTTACCTGGTCTAGCCTACATGCGACTCCAGAGCCACAGCAATGTAGTTGACCCTCAACTGCCTTCTCAAGGGCAACTAGGGATGGGCAATAAATGCTGGCCAGCCAGCGATGCCCATGTCCCATAAATGAATAAATAATAAGCCTACGCTGGAGATAATGAAGTCATGCTGAGGTCAGTGCCAAAAACAAATACTAATATAAATCATTAATCCAACTGAGGAAGAGGGAGTTCTCAGAGCCAAATGAATCAATAGTTACATTAAGTATTAAAGAACATTAAGCTGTTTTTAAAAATCTCTCTCCTGGTCCTATTGATTAGGACAGTGAGTATCTGGTTCATCCTGGGAGGCCATCTCACAGGAAACCAGCCATGGCTGATGTGCAGTGAGAGATACATTCTGACCTTTCCCTGGACAGTGTCTGTTGGAATTTTCGCATTCACCCAAGAAGGCAAACTGAGTCCTTGTTTAATCTCCTCCCACACTGCCACCCTGCTTCTCACGCTGGGCGGAGACAGAATGCCAGCCTCTGAGAGTGCGATTCTCATTCTGACCTTGATGTTTCTAGGTGTTCAGATCACCAATGACCTGCCCTGGTTCCCCCCATGCTGACACTGTAGTTAAGAAAGCCCACCAATGCCTCTACTTTCTCAAAAGACGAAGGAAATTTGGCAAGTCAGCTACGACTCTCAACAACTTTTACAAACGTATCATAGAAAGCATTCTTTCTGGTTGTACCGCAGTTTGGTACGGCTCCTGAAACCAAAAGAGAAAATGCTGGAAAATCTCAGCAGGTCTGGCAGCATCTGTAAGGAGAGAAAAGAGCTGATGTTTCCAGTCCAGATGACCCTTTGTCAAAGCTGTAATTTTGACAGCTTTGACCAGATTTGACAAAGAATCATCTGGACTGGAAACGTCAGCTCTTTTCTCTCCTTACAGATGCTGCCAGACCCGCTGAGATTTTCCAGCATTTTCCCTTTTGATTTCAGATTCCAGCATCCGCAGTAATTTGCTTTTATCTATCGGTACGGGCTCCTGCTCTGTCCAAGGCTGCCAGAAACTACAATGGTTGTGAATGTAGCCCATTCCATCACGCAAACCAGCCTCCCATCCATTGACTCTGTCTACACGTCCCGCTGCCTTAGAAAAGCAGCCAGCATAATTAAGGACCCCACGCACCCTGGACATTCTCTCTTCCACTTCTTCCATCAGGAAAAGGATACAAAAGTCTGAGGTCACACATCAACCAACTCAAAAACAGTTTCTTCCCTGCTGCTGTCAGACTTTTGAATGGACCTACCTTATATTAAGTTTATCTTTCTCTACTTCCTAGCTATGACACTACATTCTACACCTTCGCCTTTCCTTTTCCCCTATGTACTCTATGAATGGTATGTTTTGACTATACAGCGCACAATAAACAATGGGCAGGATTTTATGGCTTCACTCATTCTGAAGCCATAAGATCGTTCCAAGATCAATGGACCTTTCCATAGCCTGCCTCTCACTCACTCCAATTCTCGTGATGGCCTGAATGGTAAAATTCCAGCCAATACACTGTATCCCAATACACGTGACAATAAACCAAATCAAATCAAATTAAATAGCTGGCATCCGAACAGTTATCTTCACATCCTCTTTGACCACAGGCGAGGTTGCAGAGTTCTGGAGAATAGCTGATGTTGTTCCCTTGTTTAAGAAAGGAAGCAGGGATAATCCTGGAAATTATTGCAAATTGTAGACCGGTGAGTCTGACGTCAGTGGTGGGAAAGTTTTGGAGAAGTTACTGAGGGACAGGATATATGAACATCTGGAGGAAAATGGACTAGTTAGTGACAGGCAGCATGGTTTTGTACAGGAATGGTCATGTCTCACCAAACTGATTGAGTTTTTTGAAGAGGTGACAAAGAAAATTGATGAGGGGAGGGCTGTGGATGCAGTTTATGTGGACTTTAGTAAGGCATTTGACAAGGTCCCATATGGGATACAAAAGTCAAAACCACATGGGATTCGGGGTGGGCTGGCTAGATGGATACAGAACTGGCTTGGTTATAGAAGAAAGAGAGTAGTAGTAGAAGGGTGTTTTTCAGAATGGAGACTTGTAGCTAGTGATGTTCCTCAGGGATCAGTGCTGGGACCTCTGCTGTTTACAGCATAAATAAATGATCTGGAGGAAAATGTGGATGGCCTGATCAGTAAGTTTGCAGATGACACAAAGATTGGTGGAGTTGCTGATAGTGCCGGGGATTGTCAGAGGATACTTCAGGATAGAGATAGATTGGAGACTTGGGCACAGAAATGGCAGATGGAATTTAATCCAGAGAAATGCGAGGTGATGCATTTTGGAGGATGCAATTTAGGTGCAATTATACTGTAAATGGCAGAACTCTTAGGAATATTAATATACAGAGGGATCTGAGTGTGCAGAACCACAGTTCCCTAAAAGTGGCAACACAGTGACCAAGGTGATTAAGAAGGCATGCTTGTCTTCATCAGCTGGGGCATTGAGTACAAGAGTTGGGATAACATGTTACAGCTAAATAACCTTGGCTAGGCAGCATTTGGAGTATTGCATGCAGTTCTGGTCACCACTCTACCAGAAGGACGTGAAAGCTTTGGAGAGAGTGCAAAGAAGACCAGGATGTTGCCTGGTCTCGAGGGTGTTGGCTATGAGGAGGGGCTGAATAAACTAGGATTGTTTTCACTGGAAAGGCAGAGGTTGAGGGGAGACCTGATAGAGGTCTACAAAATGATGAGAGGCACAGACGGTGGATAGTCAGAGGCTTTTTCCTCAGGTTGAAAGTGTCAATTACAAGGGAGCACAGATTCAAGGTGAGAGAGGGGGAAAGTTTAAGGGAGATGTGCAGGGGAGGTTTTTCACACAGAGAGTGGTGGGTGCCTGGAACGCGCTGCCAGAGGAGGTGGTGGAAGCAGGCACATCAGCAACATTTAAGAGGCATCCGGATGGGGTACGTGAATAGGGAGAGAATAGAGGGATACCGATCGAATGAGAGCAGAATGGTTTTTCTTTAGTTTAGTTAGGGCATCGTGATCAGCACAGGCTTGGAGGGCCGAAGGGCCTGTTCCTGCATTGTACTGTGCTTTGTCCAAACCAAAATCAAAAGAGCTGGAGCTGGGAGGGAGTCCTTCATACTGACTCACAGCTGCTAACTGTGCTAAACTTGTCAACATATGGATGACCCAATGCGAAGTTTTCCCAGGTTCTGAATGAATCCTCACTCAGTGTGGAAGCCATTGATTTTTAGTCTAACCGTGAGGTTCCAGTGTGTAGCACCCTGTTACCACACACACTGCGACGGAATCGTGTGATCCTTCTTGTTATGTTCCTCTGCCATATTAAACTTGTGATTTGGAAATTACTGACTTGATCCAGTTGTGGCTATAATCACAATCTTTTTAACCCACACAGCTAATCTGAGTTAAAAACACCTTTCACACAATACAGGCAAATATACTTCATAGAACTAAGACAACTTTGTCATTGAGTTAACAAACGCTCAGTGTGATGACCAATAGTGTAAAGCAGAGGCAGTGATCAGTTAAAAATGCAACTAGCCTCATCTGAATTCCCAAATGGTGTATCTCTCCTGACAAATGTATCATAGAAACTAGAAGGAGAAGTAGACCATTCGGCCCTTCGAGCCTGTTCCACCCATTCATCTTGATCATGGCTGATCATCAAATTCAATATCCTGATCCCCCCTTCCCCCCATATCTCTTGATCCCTTTAGTCCCAAGAGCGATATCCAATTTCTTCTTGAAATCACATAACGTTTTGGCTGCAACTACTTTCTGTGGCAGTGAATTCCAACACCATGTAGTGGTGTGGTGTACAACAGATCGCACACAGAGTACAGCTCGCTGTGGGAACCGGCAATGTGACATGCCCAGAGCTCAGGATAGCTATCACAGAGGCTCCACATTGCTCCATGATCAGAAATCTTTCCCACTTCTACTAGCTACCACTGGTGTGAGATTTGATTTATTATTGTTACATATATTAGTATACAGTGAAAAGTATTGTTTCTGGCGCACTAGACAGACAAAGCACACCATTCATAGAGAAGGAAAGGAGACAGCGCAGAATGTAGTGTTACAGTCATAGCTAGAGTGTCGAGAAAGATCAACTTAATGCAAGGTAAGCTCCATCCAAAAGTCTGACAGCAGCAGAGAAGAAGCTGTTCTTGAGTCTGTTGGTACATGACCTCAGACTTTAGTACCTTTTTCCCAATGGGAGAAGGTGGAAGAGAGAATGTCCGGGGTGAGTGGGGGCCTTGATTATGCTGACTGCTTTTCCAAGGCAACAGGAAGTGTAGGCAGTGTCAATGGATGGGAGGCTGTTGTATGATAGATTGGTGTCTATTCAAGACCCTTTGCAGTTTACCGTAGTCTTGGGCAGAGCTGGAACCACACCAAGCTGTGATACAACCAGAAAGAATGTAGAAGATGTTGAGAGTTGCCAAATTTCCTTAGCTTCTTGAGAAAGTAGAAGTGTTGGTGGGCTTTCTTAACTATAGTGTTGGCATGGGGAGTCCAGGACAGGTTGCTGGTTATCTGAACACCTAAAAACATGAAGCTCTCGACAATTTCCACTTCATGCCCATTGATGTGGACAGGGGTATGTTCTCCATTACACTTCCTGAAGTTAATGACAATCTCCTTCACTTTGTTGACATTGAGGGAGAGATTATTGTCGTTGCGCCAGTTCAACAGATTCTCTATCTCAATCCTGTACTCCGTCTCGTCATTGTTTGAGATCTGACCCACTACGGTGATGTCGTCAGCAAACTTGAAAATTGAGTTGGAGGGGAATTTGGCCACACAGTCACAGGTGTATAAGAAGTATAGTAGGGGGCTGAAAACACAGCCTTGTGGGGCACCAGTGTTGAGGATGATCATGGAGGAAGTGTTGTTGCCTATCCTTACTGATTTCAGTCTGTGAGTTAGGAAGTAAAGCTCCATATATTGGTGGCCAGCCTGTTTGGCCACACTATGAAAACACAATTTCTCTGACCTTCAAGTTCTGGAACTTTGAGCTCAGAAACCTGGACACTACCCATTGCATCACAAGACCTCCTGGGTAGACATGTTCATATATCAATGATTGAGTCCTACTCTGCACATTGACAATATATATCCCACAGCCACTTCACTGAAATACTGATTATCTGGTCATGTATCATTTCTCAGCCTTTTGGCTAAGATCAAAGGTCAGATCATGCCCAAGATGGGGTGTGTTGCCTTATCCTGTCAGCTTGGATCTTGTTGCTCCCTCCTGTGAGAACCTTGAACTGGGTTCAGTAGGATTTGGTTTCTGGAGCAGAGCAAGGAGATGGGTTTGGGTTTGCCTGCTCCACTCTAAACATTGGCTTTGTAATATGAGGAATGGAGTAAAACGGTTTCTCTTAAATCTAGTCTCGCATCACTGTCGCTGGGATCTTACTGTGCGCAAATGGACTGCCTCATTTCCTTACATTACTGCACTGACAATTCTTAAAAAAGTATTTCACTGATGGTAAAGCATTCTTGGACATCACAAGGCTGTGAAAAGCACTGTGTATTTATTTTTACCTTTCTATACATTTTTTTTGGAGTTTACTTATTAGTCACAAATAGGCTGACATTAACACTGCAATTAAGTTACTGAGAAAATCCCCTAGTCGCCACATTCCGGCACCTATTCGGGTCAATCCTCCTAACCAGCACGTCTTTCAGAATGTGGGAGAAAACCGGAGCACCCGGAGGAAACCCACACAGATATGGGGAGAATGTGCAAACTCTGCACAGACATTGCCTCAAGCTGGGAATCGAACCCAGATCCCTGGTGCTGTGAGACAGCAGTGTTAGCCACTGTGCCACCGTGCTGCCTCTTAAATTCAGAGAACTGGGAAGTTCACAGATTGATTTCACCACTGGAAACAACAACCCCAACAAACTGAGATCATTCACACGTTTTAACTCGTTGTCTCAGTGCTTTTTCACAGATACGGAAACACTGTGCAAAGCTGGCTGGCTGGTTTTCCAGACCCACTCCCTCCCTTTGTGACAGATACCCCGTAACTATCCAGTCTGATCGTTATAAAACCAGCGCTGTACTCTCAGAGTACGGTGGTGCAGTGCTCCTGGCACCAAATCTCATCATCAAGAGAGCGTCAGTTCAAGTCCCACTCATCGTACTTTTGAGGGTTTGAACAATTTCTCTGTCCTTCAAGTTCTGGAACTTTGAGCTCAGAAACCTGGACACTGCCCATTGCATCACAAGACCTCCTGGGTAGACATGTTCATATATCAATGATTGAGTCCTACTCTGCACATTGACAATTTATATCCCACAGCCACTTCACTGAAATACTGATTATCTGGTCATGTATCATTTCTCAGCCTTTTGGCTTAGATCAAAGGTCAGATCAAGCCCAAGATGCGGTGTGTTGCCTTATCCTGTCAGCTTGGATCTTGTTGCTCTCTCTTGTTGGAACCTTGAACTGGATTCAGCTGGATTTGGTTTTTAGAGTAAGCGAGGAGATGGGTTGAATCCGTGCCCTGTTGGGCATTGTGAGGACTGATGGATTTTACCAACACATTAATCACAGTTTGATTTTAATGTTTTACGTTTCCTTTGTGATTTGAAAAGACAAATTATGCACAGAAATATGTGACCTCCCCCTGTGGTCAACTCAGTGATGGTGGGGCGCTGTGGGGGTGGTGGGGAGGGGGGCCTTTAATCAGGCATTGGGGTGGCAGGTAGGAGACTCCGCCAATTTCCCAGCTCCACTCCAGTTAAGCACGGTGGTACAGTGGTTAGCACTGCTCCCTCACAGCACCAGGGACCCAGGTTCGATTCCCGGCTCGGGTCACTGCCTGTGTGGAGTTTGTGCATTCTCCCCATGTCTGTGTGGGTTTCCCCCAGGTGCTCCGGTTTCCTCCTACAGTGCGAAAGGTGTGCTGGTTGGGGGGATTGACCATGTTAACTTCTCCATCAGCGTACCTGAACCGGAGTGTGGCGACCAGGGGATTGTCACGGTAACTTCATTGCAGTGTTAATGTAAGACTACCTGTGACACTGATAAGTAAACTTCGAAAAAATATTGAGGCCCGTTGCGGCAGCGCCGATGGATGGCCATGCTGTCCTGCCACCAACTGATACCCTTAAGTGGGCAATTAATGCCTATGGAAGGGCATGTGCCTGCAGTCACTTGTATTAATCCCCCGTTGGTTAGGGTGGTTTGACATGCAGGGGACATGAGATTGTGGGGCAGTCAGTGCCTGATGGAGAGACCAAGCATGGGGGAGTGGGGACCCATTTAAAACCCCTGTTACCCCTTGCTGCTGATACCCCTCTCCACCCACATCACCCTCACTCCTCAATCCTCTTCTCTCATCACTCAATCATAGGTCTCAGGTGAGTGTTATTCTCTAACACCTGAGTTCCAATTTATTAACAAGAATCTGGAATATAAAAGCTAAGTCTCAGTGACTTGTCAATGAAAAGATTGTCCTAAAAAACCCATCTGGTTCACTAATGTCCCTTTAGGGAAGGAAATCTGCTGTCCTTACCCGGTCTGGCCTACATGTGACTCCAGAGCCACAGCAATGTGGTTAACTCTTAAATGCCCTTGAAATGGTCTAGCAAGCCACTCAGTTGTATCAAACCACAACAGAATAGTCAAAAAGGAATGTACCCTGACTCAACAATGCTGCACCCAGCCCAATCCACACTGTAAAATCCTTCTTATTTATCACCTGGTAAAATTGGGAAAGCTATCCCACAGACCAATCGAGCAACAGCCTGGCATAGTCATACTCCAGAATCACCATTTATCGACTCCTATTTATTGACGACAGCTCAGCCTTCATCATCATTATTCCCACAAAACCCATCTCCAAACTCCATGGCCTGGGCCTCGGATCCTCCTTCTGTGACTGGATCCTGAACTTTCCAACTCACAGACCACAATCAGTAAGGATTGGCAACAACACCTCCTCCATGATCATCCTCAACACCGATGCCCCACAAGGCTGTGTCCTCAGACCCTGATGATGCCCCTTATACACCTGCGACCTCTGTGGCCAAACTCCCCTCCAACTTCGAGTTTGCTGACGGCACCACTGTAGTGGGTCGGATCTCAAACAATGACGAGGCAGACTACAGGAAAGAGATAGAGAATCTGGTGAACTGGAGCGGCGACAATAACCTCTCCCTCAATGTGAACAAAGCGAAGGAGATTGTCAGCGACTACAGGAAGCGTAAAGGAGAACATGCCCCTGTCTACAGCAATGGGGATGAAGTGGAAATGGTCGAGAGCTTCAAGCTTTTAGGTGTCCAGATCACCAACAATCTATCCTGGTCCCCCCATGCCGACACTATAGTTAATGAAAGCCCACCAGCGCCTCTACTTTCTCAGAAGACTAAAGAAATTTGGTATCTCCACAATGACTCTCAGATGCACCATAGAAAACATTCTTTCTTGTATCACAGCTTGCTGCCCGTTGAAGTGGTGGAGGCTGCCTCGCTAAATATTTTTAAGACGCGGGTTGATGGGTTTTTGATAAGAGAGGGGATTAAGGGTTATGGGGAGAAAGCGGGAAAGTGGAACTGAGCCACGACAGATCAGCCATGATCTTATTGAATGGCGGGGCAGGCTCGGAGGGCTAGATGGTCTACTCCTGCTCCTATTTCTTATGTTCTTATGTTCTTATGTATGGGCTCCTGCTCTGCCCAAGACCACAAGAAACTGCAATGGATTATGAATGTAACCCAGTCCATCACAGAAAGCAGTCTCCCATCCATTGGCTCTGTCTACACTTCCTGCTGCCTCGGCAAAGCAGCCAGCATAATTAAGGACCCCACGCACCCCGAACATTCTCTCTTCCACCTTCTTCCATCGGGAAAAAGATGCAAAAGTCTGAGGTTACATACCAACCGACTGAAGAACAGCTTCTTCCCTGCTGCTGTCAGACTTTTGAATGGACTTACCTTGCATTAAGTTGATCTTTCTGTATACCCTAGCTATGACTGTAACACTCCATTCTGCTCCCTCTCGTTTCTTTCTCTTTGAACGGTATGCTTTGTCTGTATCGCGTGCAAGAAACAATACTATTCACTGTATGCTATTACATGTGGCAATAATAAATCAGATCAAATCAACTCAACTCATTGCAGACAGTATCCCAGACACAACCATCACCATCGCTGGATATGTCCTGTCCCATTACTAAGGCTGGCATTCGTGAATTTTGGAAAATTAGCCCCAACACATTTACCACCTCCTTGATAACCTGTCTACTCATGGCATTCAGTCAACTTCCAACCCCATGAGGTTTCAGGTCAAATATGAGTGAGGAAACTTTCCTGCTGGTGATCACCTCCCCCCTCAGCTGATGAATCAATGCTCCTCCATGTTGAACTTCACTCAGGAGAAGTACTGATGGTGGTAAAGGAACAGAAGATATGCTGGGGGTGGGACTTAAGTGTCCATCAGCAAGAATGTCTCAGTACCACCAACACTGACTGAGCTGGTTGTGGGAGGCAGGACAAAGTCAGCCCAGCCAATTACTGTCCCACCAGTCTACTCAAGGCGGAGTGAGAGTTAACTATAGAAGTTAAGGATAGTATCAAACTCAAGGAAAACACATATAACCAGGCAAAGATGAATGGCAGGTCAGATGATTGGTCAGAATATAAAGACTGGCAGAGAATGACTAAAAGATTAATCTGGAGCAAGAAATTAAGAGTATGAGAGGAAGCTAGTTAGTAACAGAACATAGAACATTACAGCGCAGAACAGGCCCTTCGGCCCACGATGTTGCGCCGACCAGTTAAAAAACAATGACCCTCTAACCTAAACCAAACCCTTTCCATCCATAAACCTATCCACGGATCTCTTAAACGCCCCCAAACTAGGCGCATCCACAACTGCAGCAGGCAGGGCATTCCAATCCCTCACCACCCTCTGGGTAAAGAACCTACCCCTGACATCCGTCCTATAACTACCACCCCTTAATTTAAAGCTATGCCCCCTCATGCTAGCTTTCTCCATCCGAGGAAAAAGGCTATCACTGTCCACCCTATCCAAACCTCTAATCATCTTATATGTTTCAATAAGGTCCCCTCGCAGCCGCCTTCTTTCTAATGAAAACAACCTCAAATCCCTCAGTCTCTCCTCATAGGACCTCCCCTCCATACCAGGCAACATCCTGGTAAACCTCCTCTGCACCCTCTCCAAAGCCTCCACATCCTTCCTATAATGTGGGGACCAGAACTGCACACAGTACTCCAAGTGCGGCCACACCAGAGTTTTGTACAGTTGCAACATGACGCTGCGGCTCTTAAATTCAATCCCCCTACCAATAAACGCCAAGACACCGTATGCCTTCCTAACAACCCTATCTACTTAATTCCCAACTTTCAGGGATCTATCTACACATACACCTAGATCCCTCTGTTCATCCACACTATTCAGAGTGAATAATGTGAAACAGATTGCATGAGTTTTTCCAAGTATCTAAGAAAGGAAAGGATAAGTGAGTGTTGGTTCTCCAGAGAGTGATGATGGAGGGGTTAATTGTAAGTAATAAGGAAATGGCGAATGAAGTAAATAAAATATTTTGCTTCTATCTTCAGGATAGAACATTCCAGAAATAGCTGTAAATCAGGAGGTGGAAGAGAGAAGGGAACTTGGTGAGGTTACAATCCCAAGGGAAGCTGTACTGAGCAGTCTGATGGAGCTGCAACCTAACAAGTCCCCAGGTCCAGATGGACTTCATCCTAGGCTCTTAATGAGGTTATCAAGGAGGTGGTAGATGTGTTGGTGCTAATTTCCCAAAATTCATTAAATTCTAGAAAAGAGGGATTTGAAAAGATGGATGGAAATTTGAGAATGGAGGTGCTCTCGGACTGGGAGCCAATTTCAGTCAGAGAGATCGGAGTTTTGTGTGAACAGGGCATGGGTTGGGTTTGGAATCATAGAATCTTTCATGCAGAAAGAGGTCATTTGAACCATCAAGCCAACACTGACAACAATCCCACCCAGGTCCAATCTTGGATAGGACAGCAGAGTCAGGGATCAACTCAAGATGCCTTAGTGACTGGTGTTAATGGTGATGGTGAACAGTTATCTCCATTTGATTGAGATTGGCAGCTGCACATGCATGGACAGTGTAGATGAGACTGTATTCCACTGCCTCGGTGCGCCAGTGAGTCAAAGCCACACTGAGTATGAAGACCTGAGCTCCAGTCCTTCCTCTGTAGTCAATCACAGTCAGGGTGTTAATGCGAGTGTTGTAATTAGCCTCAGTACCTCTGTGTTCTGTGACTGATCGGTTATCTTGCCAACTGACAAGGACATCAGACAAGACCAGGTCAGATCCAGCAGTGCTGCCTTCCTACCAGACTTGGATACCCTGGGGGGAATCACGGGCCACTCGTGCCTACTCTGAGGTGAGAAATGGAGGCAGTGAGGCCTGTTAGCCAATGCAGAGACAATGCCTTCAAGAGTAGAGGGGAAGATGGGATGAGGAAATTAGACAGAATTAAATATCTCAGCCGTTTCACACGGAGGGAGAGCAGTAACACAATATTAGTATTGACTGTAGAATCACAGAACCCTGCAGCATAGAGGAGGCCATTCAGCCCATTACCCCTGTACTGGCTCTTGGACAGAGCTATCGAATTTGTCCCATTTCTCCTCTCGTTTGTGCCTCACAGCCCTGCAAATTTTCAATCCTTTATCCCAACCAATCTTGAAAGTTCCTATTGAATTAGTTTCCAATTCCCACTTTCTGTCAGTGCATCCCAGATCACCACAACTCGCTATGTAAAAAATAATCCCCTCAGTTCTCCCTCTGATACATTTGCTTGTAATTGGAAACCCAAACTCCTCTAGTTACCTAAGCTCTTGCCACTGCCAACAGTTTTGCTTCATTCACTCTTATTAAAACCCTTCATGATTTTAAACACCTCTACTAAATCAAAAAATGAAGTTAAAGTTTATTTATTGGTCACAAGTAAGGCTTACATTAACA
Source organism: Carcharhinus amblyrhynchos (assembly GCF_965287045.1). Classification (NCBI taxonomy): domain Eukaryota; kingdom Metazoa; phylum Chordata; class Chondrichthyes; order Carcharhiniformes; family Carcharhinidae; genus Carcharhinus; species Carcharhinus amblyrhynchos. The sequence goes on along the minus strand of NC_137338.1, from coordinate 2,668,721 downwards.
ATGCAATGAAGTTACTGTGAAATTCCCCAAGTTGCCACACTTTGGCACCTGTTCAGGTCAATGCATCAAACCAGCACGTCTTTCAGACAGTGGGAGGAAACCCATGCAGACATGGGGAGAACGTGCAAACTCCACACAGACAGTGACCCAAGCCAGGAATCGAACCCAGGTCTCTAGCACTGTGAGACAGCAGTGTTAACCACTGTGCCACCATACTGCCCTCAAATCTCTCTTTAATCATCTCTGTTCTAAGGAGAACAATCGCAGTTTCTCGGGTCTCTGCACATTAACTGAAATCCTCATCTCTGGAACCATTCTAGTAAACCTCCTCAGGCATTTATACCCATTGCCTTTTTTATTACCATATCTTACAAAACATCTGTCGCTGAGAAATGTTGCTCAGTTTTGTGCAGGAGCAGACAATTATTAAAAAGGGTTGTGCTTGGCTGAGAGAGGGTTAATGGGCAGGTGCCTAGTGCATCACTGCTGCTATGAGGAGAGTCATTCTGAAGGCCTTTGCTTGCTGAATGCAATGCTCGGTGCCAGGTGGAATCGTCCAGTCCCTATCTCTAACTAAGATCCAGTATGCAGTGCTTACATTTCCTTCCCTGTAAACCGAGATAGCAGCGACTGACACAGGCATGATCCACTGCTCCAGGGAGTAGTGAGGGTGGGGAGCAAAAGGGCAAGGTGGACAAAGGCAGTAGGGGGAGAAGTGTGTGGGGGCCGGGGGGGTGGTCGCAGCTTTACTCACGGCTCTTCCACCGAGGCCCGACCTTTGACCTTCCCAAGGTGTCCGCACTGGCGGTCAGTCGAGGCGCCCAAATCAGCAGAGGTTGCAGTAATAACAGCCAATGTACCATGCTCAATTCACTCGCAGACAGGGAAGAGGAGGCAGCAAGCAAAAGTGTTTCTATATATATCCCAACGCGATGCGTGGTTAGAACTCCTGGCAGGAGTATTTTCTGTTGACCAGCAGTCAGTGATGAGAAGGGAGTGGCAGGAAGCTCTCGATCAATGATGCAGAGCGAGGAACTTCACACAGGTAAGCTTCTTTCAGCTGGGAACTCAACAAATAGACTGGCACTTTCCTTTTCTGTTCTGTGTGTGTGTGTGTGTGTGTCAGTATCTGTGTGTGCAAAAATGTGTATCTGTGTGTGTGTCAGTGTATGTTTGTGTACGTGTGTGTGTGTGTGTGTGTGTGTGTGTGTGGGTATGCGACAATGTGTATCTGTGAGTGTGAATGTGTGTCTGTGTGTGTCACTGTGTGTGTCTGTGTGCGTGACAATGTGTATCTCTGTGTGTGTGTGTGCCCGCGTGGGTTTGTTTGAGTACCTGTGTGTTGTGTGTGTGTGTGTGACAATGTGTATCCGTGTGTGTGAACGTGTTGATGTGTGTTTGTTTACGTACCTATGTGTGTGTGTGTGTCTGTCTGTGCGTATGTATGTGTGTGTGTATGTGTTTGAGTGTGTGTGTATGTATATGTGTCTGTGTGTGTTTGTGTGTGTGAGTGTAAGTGTGTGAGTGGAGTGGAGTGTGTTATAACCTGTCAATAACCTCACACAGTGCAGTGGGATAACTGATTCTAATCATCCTTTTCCTCTCCTGCAGTCTGTATATTGTAACCTTTAGCTCCTCGAGTATTTAACAGTTGCCCAACGCACAATCATCTTCCATCGTTATCATGTATAAAGTTCTCTTCTCCCATAACTTTGGAAAAATAATTTTCATTGCAGAATGCTGCTCACGCTGGAATTATTTAGTATCTTTTTCACTCGCTCTACCTGTACAGATATGGATATAATATACATGCTTGATCTCCAGTACTGCACCGTTGCTATGGGCTTGTGAGGATTGGCAAGCTGTACAGGCTCAGATAGACTTCTCTCGCTCTCTCTCTCTCTCTCTCTCTGAGTGGTGTTTAATAAGAGATGGGATGGAGTTTGGATAGAAGCGGCCCATGCCCCATTATCTGGATTTCAGTTTTGCTCAGTCTGACTCACAGAGAACTCCAGATACAAGACCAAATGATGGTGAGACACAGTGGGAGGGAGGGAGGGAGAGCCAGGTGCTCATTTCTGCCTTTGAGCTGGTCTGTGGGAATCTCTTTTCCCTCTGATGCTGTGTTTAGCTGAAGCTGGCAAACAGGCAGACACGAATGGCACACTTTCATACACATACCCACGTACAAGTGTGTATGTCAGGGCAGTTACACGTGTCCCTATATACAAACCCTCCTACCACTGAAACCTTTCTTCATTTTTACTTTATTATTTCACAGGATGCGGGTGTCGCTGACAAAGCAGCATTTATTGCCCATCTGAATTACCCCTTGACAAGGTGGTGGTGAGCTGCCTTCTTGAAGCGCTACGGCCCCTGTGGCGTAGGTACCCCCACACTGCTATTAGGGAGGGGGGTTTCCAAGATTTTGTCCCAACGACAGTGAAGGAACGGCGATATATTTCCAAGACAGGATGGTGAACGGTTTGGAGGGGTGGTGGTGGTGGTGTTCCCATGTCTCTGTTTCCCTCGTCCTTTAGTTGTCTTGGGTTTGAAAGGTGCTGTCTGAGAAAGCTAGGTGAGTCTCTGCAGTACATCTTGGAGATGGTACACATGACTGCTACTGTGCATTGTTGTGGAGGGAATGAATGTTTCTGCATAGGGTACCGATCAAGCAGACTGCTTTGTCCTGGATGGTGTCAAGCTTCTTGAGTGTTGTTGGAGCTGCACCCATTCAGGCAAGTGGGGAATATTCCATCACACTCCTGACTTGTGTCCCCTTGTAGATGGTGGACAGGCTTTGGGAAGTCAGGAGATGAGTTACTGATTGCAGAATTCCCAGCCTCTGACCCATTCTTGCAGCCATTGTGTTTATGTGGCTGGGTCCAGTTGAGTTTCTGGTCAATGGTAACCCCCACACAGCAAACTGTAATTCTTAAGAACAAATATTAGGGAATTCTAGGCTGCCAAATAACAATCCCACCCCGGCCAATGAACCCCGGCTCCCTGGCTCTGTTTCTTTGCTTGCCAGTTAGAAAGGACTTGGTTTGAGTGAAATTTTTACCAAAAACAAAGAACAAACTTGCATTTATATCGAGCTTTTGTGATCGCCCAATGATATTCACAAGGAATTAGGTACTTTTTGAAGTGTGATCGCTGCTATAATGTACGGAACACAACACCCAATTTGTGCATAGCAGGATCCCACAAACAGCAATGTGGCATCAACTCCATACATAGGAATTAGGAGTAGGGATAGATTACTCAACCTTCCAAGCATACTCCCAATGAGATCACGGCTGTAACCTTAACCCCTCATTGCTGCCTGTCTTTCACCTCCCTAGTTAGTCAAGAATGAAGAATCTGTCATACCCTTAAAAATATTCCACTTCCTCTACCTTTCGAGGAAGAGAGTTCCACAGACTCACCACCCTCTGAGAGAAACAATTTCTCCTTATTTCTGTCCTAAATGAGCAACCCTTTATTTTTAAACAGTGACGCACTAGTTCTAGATTCTTCCACAAGAGCCAACATCTTCTTCACATCCACCCTGTCCAATACCACGCAGGATCCTGAAGGTTTCAATCAAATCGCCTCAAGTTGGCTTTTTGCCATGTTGGTTGAGGGATCAATATTTGCCCTGGGACATTGGGTAGAACTTCCCTGCTCTTCTTCCATATAAGCAGCAAGGGGCTCAAAACAAAAATGACCTCCAACTAACTTAGCGGCGGCTAGAGTTCCCATGAGGATCTGACCTCTGGCTTGCAAATTAGACACCGCTGCAACCATGTCATGCTCCAGGGTTAACAATTGTCAAATTCAGACTTTATGGTACCAACAGGGTTTGCAGTTTACAGGCAAGATGATGGTGTAGGGGTAATAGCACTGGAGTGGTAATCATGAGGCCAAGACTCCTATACTGGGGAAATCACAGCTCCAGGGACCTGGGCTCAATTCCTGGCTTGGGTCACTGCCTGTGTGGAGTTTGCACATTCTCCCCATGTCTGCGTGGGTTTCCTCCAGGTGCTCCAGTTTCCTCCCACAGTCCAAAGATGTGCATTTTAGGTTGATTGGCCATGCTGAATTACCACTTAGTGTTAGGAGGTCAGTAGGGTAAATTGGTAGGGTTTGGGGATAGGGCAAGGGTGGGATTGTGGTTGGTGCAGAATGATGGGCCGAATGGCCTCTTTCTGCACTGCTGGATTCTATGATTAAATCCCATTATAGTAGATGAGAAGGGTGAGAGGGGATCTGATCGAAATATATACAATTTTAAAAGGGGTTGGTAAGGTAAAGATAGGCCAAGTGTTTCCCCTTGTGGGACACTCTGGAACAAGAGGTCACAGGGTATGGGCTGAGAGGCGGTAGATTGAAAACTGAGATGAGGAGGAACTCACAGAGGGTGGTGAATCTGTGGAACTTGCTGCCCCATTGCGCAGTGGAGTCTGAATCGCTGAATGGTTTCAAGAAGGTGATGGATATATTTTTAATTAAAACAAAAGGGATAGGGGATATGGGGAAGGGGTGGGGAGGTGGATTTGAGAGCAGGGAGAGATCAGCCATGATCTGATTGAATGGCAGAGGAGGCTCGAAGGCCTGAATTTGCCTATCTGCTCCTAATCCCTATGTTCCGATGTTGGTCGCTGATATCATACAAATTCACCAATGAATCTGGACTTGAATACCTAGTCTGGATAATGGTGACCATGAAACTATCCTTGATTGTCGGAGAAACCCAACTGGTTCACCAATGTCCTTTAGGGAAGGAAATCTGCCGTCCTTACCCAGTCTGGCCTACATGTAATACAGCCACGTTGGCTGGAGTTTTGCCACCTCACCTGCCCGAGGCTCGGAAGATGCCACCCGCGGCTAATGGAGAATTCCGTTCTGCGAACCTCGCCCGTCCCGATTCTGGGGCGGAGGTGCCGGTGAAATTCCGGCCACGGTTGACTCTTAAACTCCCTCTGAAATGATGTGGTGAGTTGTACCAAACGGCTATAGAAACTGCACTGCTTCAAGCAGGGAGCTCGCCTTCTCAAGGGTAATTAGGGCCGGGTAATCGATGCGGAAGCTCATCCACACCCTGTGAAAGAATAAACTAACTCACCCAGGTTTGAGTCCTGTGAGCTGATCAGTCCGCCCATTCCCTCTCCGTGTTTTTGACAGATCTGCTGGCTATTTTTTTGTTGCACACACTGGCAGCTCCAATCACAGGCACTGATTCATTATCGCTCTCGTTGCTGTGCTGCTGAAACAGGCTATAAATTGCTGATTCCAGAAAGTTCTCTATTTCTGGAGTCACTTTCACAGCGATGCGCCAGCCTGTCTATCGATCCGCCGGAAGGGTGCGTCTGTCAGAAGCGTTCTCTCTCTCACACATTTTCATTTCTTTGCTGTACTCGCGACTTGAAAGCAAATAGGCGAATGCTCCTTATCACGCAACCTCCCGCGAGGCAGGGAGGCCAATCCGCCCATCTAATGACAGTCATTGAGAAAGACTCGAGAGCAGACAGAGCTCACGTTAAACTCCCTCCACAACCACAGGACATCCCGAAACACTGAGCAGCCAATGACATACTTACACAGCAAAACGCTGCAGGAAATTTGCACATAGCAAGGTTCCACTAACAGCGATGGATCACCATAGAGTTCCGACAGTGCAGAAGGAGGCTATTCGGCCCATCAAGCCTGCACTAACAACAATCCCAGCCAGGTCCTATCGCCATAGCCCCACTCATCCACTGATTCCGTCTACACTTCCCGCTGCCTCGGCAAAGCAGCCTGGACATTCTCTCTTCCACCTTCTTCCATCGGGAAAAAGATATAAAATCTGAGGTCACGTACCAACCAACTCAAGAACAGCTTCTTCCCTGCTGCTGTCAGACTTTTGAATGGACCTACCTCACACTAAGTTGATCTTTCTCTACACCCTAGCTGTGACTGTAACACTACAGTCTGTACTCTCTCGTTTCCTTCTCTATGAACGGTAAGCTTTGTCTGTACAGCATGCAAGAAACAACTGTATGCTAATATATGTGACAATAATAAATCAAATCAAATCAAATCCACTCTGTTAATTCCCCTGACACAATTTAGCATGGCCAATCTACCTAACCCACACATCTTTGGACGATGGGAGGCAACTGAAGTACCCAAAGGAAACCCACACAGACATGGGGAGAATGTGCAAACTCCGCACAGACAGTGACCCACGCTGAGAATCGAACCCGGGTCCCTGGTGCTGTGAGGCAGCAGTACTAACCACTGTGCCATCTTGATAATCTGCATCTTTATCTGATGTCAGTTAAAGGATAGATATTGACCAGGAGATAACTCCTCTGCTTTTCTTCAAATTACTGAATGTGGAATCATCCACTTCAGAGGCAGGGGAGACAGATCCTCAGCCATGGGCTGCACAGTGGTTATGTTTTGTCTGTATAGCGCACAAAAAAACAATACTTTTCACTGTACACTAATGTATGTGTCAATAATCAAACAAAATCTGGAATTAAGAATCTACTGGTGACCGTGAAACCATTGTCAATTGTTGAAAAACCATCTGGGTCACTAATGTCCTTAAGGGAAGGAAATCTGCTGTATTTATCCTGTCTGGCCTACTTGTGATTCCAGAGCCAATATGGTTGAGTCTCAACTGCCCTCTGAAATGGCTGAGCGAGACACTTAGTTGTATCAATCACAACAAAGTCTCAGCAAAGAAATGAAGCCAGACGGACCACTTGGCATTGACCTAGGCATCGGAAAAGACAACAGCAAAACAAACAGCCCTGTCCACCCTGCAAAGTCCTCCTTACGAAGATCTGGGGGTTAGTGCCAAAATTGGGAGAACTGTCTCTCAGACGAATCGAACAACAGCTGGATATAGTTATTCTCACAGAATCAGACCTTACAAATAACAACCTAGACACCACCATTACCATCCCTAGATATGCCCTATTCTACCGGTAGGACAGACCCAGCAGAGATGGCAGCACGGTGATATACAGTTGGGAGGGAGTTGCCCTGTATCCTTAACATCGACCCAGACCTCATGAAGTCTCAAGGTTTCAGGTTAAACATGGGCAAGGAAACCTCTCACTGGTTACCAGATACCATCCTCCTCTGGCTGATAAATCAGTTCTCCTTCATGTTGAAGGACACCTGGAGGAAGCACTGAAGGTGGCAAGCATGCAAAATGTACTCTGGGTGGGACATTTCAATGTCTACCATTAACAGTGCCTTGGCAGCAGCATTACTGATCAAGCTGGTTGGGTCCTAAAGGATATAACTGCTAGATTGGGTCTGCAACAAGTAGTGAAGGAACCAGCAAAAGAAAAAAACATCGTTGACTTCATCCTTATCAATCTGCTACCTGCAGATGCATCTGTCCATGACAGTATCAGTAAGAGCGACCACAGCACAGTCCTTAAGGAGGCAAAGTCCCCCTTCACATTGAGAATAACCTCCATTCTATCGTGTGGCACTATCACTGTGCTAAATGGGGCAGACTTCAAACCAATCTAACGACTCAGGACTGGGCATTCATGAGGCTCTGTGGGCCATCAAAAACAGTGGAATTATACTCCAGCATAATCTGCAACCTCATGGCCCGACATATCCCTTACTCAACCATTACCATCAAGTCAGGGGATCAACCCGGGTTCAATGGAGTGTGCAGAAGGGCATGCCAGGAGCAGCACCAGGCACACCTAAAAATGAGGTATCAACCTGGTGAATTTACCAAACAGCACTACTTGCATGCCAAACAAAAGGTTTCCTCCCACAGTCCGAAAGGCTGTGCTGATTAGGCACATTGACCATGCCAAATTCTCCCTCAGTGTCCCCGAACAGGTGCTGGAGTGTGGCGACTAGACGATTTTCATTTCATTGCAGTGTTAATGTGAATAATAAATAAAGTGTTTCTTTAAATTTCCCTCCTGTGCTCTCTGACCTGCACTGTCTCCCAGTCCAGCAGCAACTAAAATTCTTCTCCTGGTTATCATATCCTTCCTCTTCTGATCTCTGTAATCTCTTCCAGCCCCACAACTCTCTGGGATATCAGCGTTCCCCCAGTTCTGGCCTCTTCAGCACCCCGATTTTAACCACTTGGTGACTGCGCATTCAGATGCAAAGGCCCTGAAAGCTGGAGCTTGCTCCCACATCTCCCCACCTCGTTACCAAGTTCTTTTGCTCTCAGGGGCCTACCTTGTTTGTTCTAATATTTTATGGGGCTTGGTGCCTAGTGTTGCAGATAATGGTCCTCTCAGGCATTCTGAGACACATCGCTAGGTTAAAATTCCAACTGAACTCTAGTTGCCTTTGTAGTTTTTGTGAGTTCTGTTGCTCCCAGTGTCAGATGGATTTGATCGCTGAAGGATTAGAATGGGCAGTGGGCTGAGGTTACACATAAACAGATGGCAATCCTGCTGCTTCATCCTGAATTTCAGCATTATTACAAAAAAAAGCGACTATTTTCACAGCTCACAGCACTTTGTCACCCAGCATGCCCAGGATGTGAAAACAAGGCAAACAATAAGGATTACTAAATATAACTCATCACATACAGCTGTATCAGCAACCTCCCAAACTGTCCCACTGCTTACAGAAAACCTCAAATATTGCTTTTCTGATCTTAAAACGTACAAAGATTCATTAATAGAAATACCATGACAGGTATCCCGGAGAGAGTTACAGACTGGAATCTAATCGAGGGGTTTGGGGTGGTTTATATATAGAATAACAGATACCCGGGAGTGAGTTACAGACTGGAATCTAATCGAGGGGTTCAGGGTGGTTTATATATAGAATAATAGATACCCGGGAGTGTGTTACAGACTGGAATCTAATCGAGGGATTCAGGATGGTTTATATATAGAATAACAGATACCCGGGAGTGAGTTACAGACTGGAATCAAATCGAAGGGTTCGGGGTGGTTTATATATAGAATAACAGATACCCGGGAGTGAGTTACAGACTGGAATCTAATCGAGGGGTTCAGGGTGGTTTATATATACAATAACAGATACCCGGGAGTGAGTTACAGACTGGAATCTAATCAAAGGGTTCGGGGTGGTTTACATATAAAATAACAGATACCCGGGAGTGAGTTACAGACTGGAATCTAATCGAGGGGTTCGGGGTGGGCTATATACAGAATAACAGATACCCGGGAGTGAGTTACAGACTGGAATCTAATCGAGGGGTTTGGGGTGGTTTATATATAGAATAACAGATACCCGGGAGTGAGTTACAGACTGGAATCTAATCGAGGGGTTCGGGGTGGTTTACATATAGAATAACAGATACCCGGGAGTGAGTTACAGACTGGAATCTAATTGAGGGGTTCAGGGTGGTTTATATATAGAATAACTGATACCCAGGAGTGAGTTACAGACTGGAATCTAATCGAGGGGTTCAGGGTGGTTTATATATAGAATAACTGATACCTGGGAGTGAGTTACAGACTGGAATCTAATCGAGGGGGTCGGGGTGGTTTATATATAGAATAACTGATACCTGGGAGTGAGTTACAGATTGGAATCTAATCGAGGGGTTCGGGGTGGTTTATATAAGAACATAAGAAATAGGAGCAGGAGTAGGCCACCTAGCCCTTCGAGCCTGCCCCGCCATTCAATAAGATCATGGCTGATCTGTCGCTGCTCAGTTCCACTTTCCCGCCCTCTCCCCATAACCCTTAATCCCCTCTCCTATCAAAAACCCATCAACCCGCGTCTTAAAAATATTTAGCGAGATAGCCTCCACCACTTCAACGGGCAGAGAATTCCAGAGATTCACCACCCTTTGAGTGAAGAAGTTCCTCCTCAACTCCGTTCTAAACCGCCCCCCTTTTATCTTGAGGCTGTGCCCCCTAGTCCTATTGTCTTTTTTGAGCGGGAAGAGTCTTTCCACCTCTATCCTATCCATCCCATTCATCATCTTATACGTCTCAATGAGATCTCCCCTCATTCTTCTAAACTCTAACGAGTACAAGCCCAGTTTATTCAGCCTCTCCTCATAGCTCAACCCTTTCAACTCCGGTATCAGCCTAGTAAACCTCCTCTGCACTCCCTCCAAGGCCAAAATATCTTTGCGCAGGTGCGGCGCCCAAAAATGCACACAGTACTCCAGTTGCGGCCTCACCAATGCCCTATACAGCTGCAGCAAGACCTCCCTACTTTTATATTCAATCCCCTTCGCTATGAAGGCCAGCATCCCATTCGCCTTCCTGACCACCTGCTGCACCTGCAAGCTGGGTTTTTGCGACTCATGCACAAGGACCCCGAGGTCCCTCTGCACCGTCGCCTGCTGCAGTTTTTCGCCTCGTAAGTAATAGTCCTTCCTACCATTTTTCCTACCAAAGTGGACCACCTCACACTTGCCAACATTAAATTCCATTTGCCATTTCCTGGTCCATTCGCCCAGCCTATCTAGATCCTTCTGCAGACTCTCCACACCCTCCGCACAATTTGCCTTTCCCCCAATCTTGGTGTCATCAGCAAATTTCGACACCCTACACTCGGTTCCCTCCTCCAGATCATCTATATAAATGGTAAAAAGCTGAGGCCCCAGCACCGACCCCTGGGGCACTCCACTAGTCACCATCCGCCAATCCGAATAGCACCCGTTGACTCCCACTCTCTGCCTCCTATTTGACAACCAATCCTCTATCCACGCTAACACCCTACCCCCAACTCCATGTCCCTCGACCTTCTGCAATAACCTCTTGTGAGGCACTTTGTCAAACGCTTTCTGAAAATCTAGAAAGACCACATCTACCGGCTCTCCTCTATCCACCGCCCTAGACACATCCTCATAGAACTCCAGTAAATTTGTCAGACACGACTTCCCTTTATATATAGAATAACAGATACCCGGGAGTGAGTTACAGACTGGAATCTAATCGAGGGGTTCGGGGTGGTTTATATATAGAATAACAGATACCCGGGAGTGAGTTACAGACTGGAATCTAATCGAGGGGTTCAGGATGGTTTATATATTGAATAACAGATACCCGGGAGTGAGTTACAGACTGGAATCTAATCGAGGGGTTCGGGGTGGTTTATATATAGAATAACAGATACCCGGGAGTGAGTTACAGACTGGAATCTAATCGAGGGGTTCAGGATGGTTTATATATTGAATAACAGATACCCGGGAGTGAGTTACAGACTGGAATCTAATCAAGCGGTTTATCATATTCTTTCTTCAGTCATTTATGCAATCTAATTTTGAACATTGGAAGTTTTTACCACAGTCCCTGGCCTTGGTGCTGACTCCCAGCTCTGTGAAGTAATTCCTCCTGCTCTTGTTTGAAATAGAGAAGACCTGCAACAGGAGGTGCAGGAAACAACAATATGGAAAAAACTCCCTGCCTCTCACCGTTTTGTAGACCTCAATCAGGTCTCCCTTCAGCCTCTGTCTTCCCAGTGAAAACAATCCTAGTTTATTCAACCTCTCCCTCGTAACCAACATCCTCGAGACCAGGCAACATCCTGGTGAACCTTCTCTGCACTCTCTCCAAACCTTCCATATCCTTCAGAAAGTGCGGTGGCCAGAACTCTATGCAATACTCCAAATGTGGCCTAACCAAGGTTTTATATAGCTGCAACATGACTTTCCAACTCCTGTGCTCAATGCCCCGGCTGATGAAGGCAAGTGTGCCATAGGCTTTCTTAATCACTTTGGCTCCCTGCGTTGCCACTTTCAGGGAACCATGAGCCTACATGCCAAATCCCTCTGTATGTTAATGTTGCTAAGGGTTCTGTCATTTACAGGATCATTCACACCTAAATTTGATCTCCAAATGCATCACCTCACATTTGTCCAGAAATCTGCCATTTCTGTGCCCAAGTCTCCAATCTGTCTCTATCCTGTTCAGTTCTCTGACAATCCCTGACACCATCAACAATCTTTGTATCATCCGCAAACTTACTAATCAGACCACCCAAATGATTCCTCCAGATCATTTATATATACTACAAATAACAGAGGTCCCAGCACTGATCCCTGTGGAACACCACTAGCTATAGATTTCCATTTTGAGAAACACCCTTCCACTTCTACCCCCTGTCTTCTATGAACAAGTTGGTTCTATATCCATCCAGCCAGCCTACCAAAACCCAATGTGATTTTAGTTTTTGTACCAGTTTGGGTTCTGCCAGTCAGTTCCTGAGCCCATTACAGCCTTGGTTTAATCATGGAGAAAGCAACTGAACTCCAGAGGTGAGGTGAGAATGATGGCCCTTGACATCGAGGCAACATTCAACTGAGTGTGGCATCAAGGAACCCTAGCGAAACTGGAATCAATGGGTATCGGGGGCAAACTCTCCACTGGTTGGATCATACCCAGCACAAGGGAAGATGGTTGTGGTGGTTAGAGGGTCACTGATCTCAGCTCCAGGACATCATTACAGGAGTTCCTCAGGATTAGTGTCCTAGGCCCAACCATCTTCAGCTGCTTCATCAATGACCTTCCTTCTGTAATAAGGTCAGAAGTGGAGATGTTCGCCAATTATTGCATAATGTTCAGCACCATTTGCAACTCCTCAGGTGCTGACACAGTCTGTGTCCAGATGCAGCAAGATCTGGGCAATATCCAGGTTGGGGCTGATAAGTGGCAAGTAACATTCGCGCCATACAACTGCCAGGTAATGATCATCTTCAACATGAGAAAATCTAACCATTTCCCCTTGACATTCAATGGCATTACGATTGTTGATTCCCCACCATCAACACCTTGGACGTTATCATTGACCAGAAGCTGAACTGGACCAGCCATGTAGATAGTGCGGTGACAAGGGCAGGGCAAAGGCTAGGAATCCTGCAGCAAGTAACTCACCTCTCAAATCCTCACTCTTAAATTGGTGCCCTTAATTCTGAGACTCTGCCCTCTGGTCCTAGACTCTCCCACAACGGGAAACACCCTCTCAGCATTTACCCTGTCAAGACCCTTAAGAATCCTATTCATTTCTTTTTCTTAAATTCATTCATGGGACAATGGTGTTGCTGGCTGGGCCAGCATTTATTGCTCATCCCTAGTTGACCAAGGGCAGTTGAGAGTTTATCACCCTGCTGTGGCCCTGGAGTCACATGTGGGCCAGACCACGTAAGGACGGCAGATTTCCTTCCCTAAAGGACATTAGTGAACCAGGTGGGTTTTTCCGACAATCGGCAATGCTTTCACGGTCATCAGTAGGTTCCAGATTCCAGATTTAATTCCAGATTTTTTTTTACTGAATTCAAATTCCATCATCTGTCATGGCAGGATTCAAACCTGGGTCCCCAGAACATTAGCTGAGTTTCTGGATTAGTAGTCTAGCAATAATACCACTGGGCCTCCCCAATGAGATCACCTCTCATTCTTCAACATTCCAATGAGACCCAACATGTTTAACCTTTGCTCAGAAGACATTCCCTCCAATGCAGTGGATCATCCTAGTGAACCTTTACTGAACTACCTGTAATAAAATAATACCTTGCCTTAAATACAGGGACTAAAACTGCTCACAATGTTCCAGATGTCACTTTCCTGCCCAACTGACCAATCCATTGATGCGCTCCTGCTTTCTTCCAAGCTGTCAATGGCAAAACAAAACTTTCCTCCTTATATACCCTATTCCTTTGGAATATCTACCAATATTCCATTGATCTCCTTAATTAATTACTGTACCTGCATGGTAACCTTTTGTGATATCAGTACAAGGACACCCAGATCCCTCTGTGCCCTAACATTCTGTACTTCTTTAAAAAGTGTTCTGCTTTTCTATTCTTCCTGCCAAACTAACTGGTGCAACACCAATACTCTCTCCCTCAGAGTCAATAAAACGAAGGAAATTGTCATCAACTTCAGGAAGTGTAAAGAAGAACATGTCCCTGTCAACATCAATGGGGGCAAAGTAGAAAGGGTCAAGGGCTTCAAGTTTTTAGGTATCCAGATCACCAACAACCTGACCTGGTCCCCACATGCTGACTCTATAGTTACAAAAGCTTCTACTTTCTCAGAAGACTAAGGAAATTTGGCATATCAGCTACGATATAGAAAACATTCTTTCTGGTTGAATCATAGCTTGGTATGGCTCCTGCTCTGCCCAAGACAACGAAAAACTACAAAAGGTTGTGAATGAAGCCCAATCCATCACACAAACCAGCCTCCCATCCATTGGCTCTGTCTACACTTCCCGCTGCCTTGGCAAAGCAGCCAGTATAATTAAGGACCCCACGCACCCCGGACATTCTCTCTTCCACCTTCTTCCATCAGGAAAAAGATCTAAAAGTCTGAGGTCACGCACCAACCAACTCAAGAACAGCTTCTTCCCTGCTGCTGTCAGACTTCTGAATAGACCTACGTTGAATTAAGCTGATCTTTCTCTACACCCGAGCTATGACTGTAACATTCTGCACTCTCTCATTTCCTTCTCTATGAACGGTATGCTTTGTCTGCATAGTGCACAAGAAACAATACTATTCACTGTATGCTAATGCACATGACAATAATAAATCAAATCAAATCAAAGTGAGTAGCCTTGCATGTTCCCATATTATGCTCCATCTGCCTGTTTTTCCTCAGTCACCTAACCCATCTCTCTCCCTTTGTATGTTCTTTCTTTGTGTCCTCCCCACGACTTCCTTTCCTACCTATCGTTGTCAGCAACACCAGCAGATCTGGCTATATTGTGAACTGTCTCTTCATCCAAGACATTAATATGGATCTTAAATAGTTGAGGCTCCTGCACTGATCCCTGTGGAACTCCGCTTGCTAATCTGAAAATCACCCACTTATTCCAACTCTCTGTTTCCTTTGGATGCTCCACTCATGATAATATATTGTCCCCAATTGTTGGCATTCTTATCTTGTGCAGCAATCTATTTATTGAATGTCTTTTGGTAGTCCATATATATTACATCTATTGGTCCCCCTATATCAACCCTGCTTGTTGCAAGCTCAAAGAACTCTAAAAACATTTGTCAAACATGATTTTCCTTTCACAAAACCATGCTGACTCTTTTTGATAGTGTTTTCTGAATGTTGTGCTATTACCTACTTAGTAATAGGCTTCAGCATTTTGCCAATGCCAGATATTACATGAACTGGCCTCTGTTTCCTGCTTTCTGTCTCTCCCATTTTTTGAATTCTTGTGTTACACTTATGATTTTCCAATCTGTTGGAATCTTCCTGGGGAATTTTCAAACATTACATCCAATGCATCACTATCTCCACAATCACTTCCTTTGAGGCCCAGTGAAGTAGGGCATCTGCTCCTGGAGATTTGTCAGCCAATAGTTTTCCTCATACATTTTTCTCTGGTGATTTTGATTCTTCTAAATTCCAATCTCCCTTTTATCTCCAGCTTTTCGACCTTACTTGGGATGCGTTTTGTATTTTCTACTGTTCAGACAGATAACAGGGAAAATTTATGTTTAACCAACTCGCTGGAGTGTTTGGAGGGGCTAACAGGGAAGGTTGATAAGGGCAATGCTGTTGATATGGTGTACATGGATTTTTAAAATGTATTTGATACAGGCTTGTCAGTAAAATACCGGCTCATGGAATAAAAGGAAAAGTAGATATTGGAAAAGAAATTGGCTGAGTAACAGGTATGTGATGTTAGTGTACCTTTAAGGAAGTTTTTTTTAAATCATGTACTCTGTAAGCAAACTTTTTCTTTTTTTTCTCATTGTTATTGAGCTTAAATGGGGGTTTGTTTATATTTACTCTGGGATACTTATGATGCTGCATTGTTAGGAGAATAAACGGGTTGGCAAGTCAGGTGAAAGGAGTTTTTTTCACTTTCTGTCTGGAGCTACAGTTTGAGTTTTAGTTTTATAAGGGGCATCAAACTGAAAAGAAGTTTCTTTCTCTCCCTTGTTTTGGAAATTCTGCTGGTTAGCTGAAAGCAAGGTCTTGTCTGTCTGAAGGGAGGAATGGGCTGTTGGTGACTTGCCTAGAGTCTTTGGTATTTTGGGAAGCTGTTCTGATTTCAAACTGTTCTGGATCTATCCAGAGAACAGCAGACTTCATCCAAAAGTCTCAAGTCCAGCATCAAGTGAGCATTAGTCTTTGCTGTGTTCAATCTGTGAAGAGGGTCTTCCATCTATGGGAACAGTTTGATCAGAACACTTTAGACATATTTGTTAAGGGTTATACATTATAGTGATTGTTTTGTTTCCTGTTTGTAACTGGTAAAAGTTCTTCATAATTTTCTTTCTATACGTGTTAACTACATTCTTAAATAATCATTGTTTGATAAAAGCTCCCTCGTGGGTCATTTGAATCATACCTGAAGTGAAACACATCATGCTTATCCTAGCCAAATTCAAGATGTGAACCTTTATGATCCAAGTGGGCTTCATAAAACACCTTGGAGTTTTTGACCTGAGCCATAACAGGTAACTGAGAGTTGTGGTAAATAGTTATTTTTCAGATTGGGCGAAGGTTTGTTGTGGAGTTCCCCAGAGGTTAAGTTCAATGCAGGAAAGTGTGAGAAGATTAATTTAGGCAGGATGAACAGAAACAGAAGGACCTCAGTGTATAGGTACACATGTCATTGAAGATGGCAGGGCTGATTGAGAGAGTATTTAATAAAGCACATATTATCTCAGGCTTTATTATTAGGTGCATTGATTAGAGAGGTCATGATGAACTGGTATAAGACAATAGTTAGGCCTCATCTGGAATACTGCGCCCTGTTCTGGGTGCCATACCTGAGGTGGAACGTGAAGACATTGGAGCAGGTTCAGAGGAGAGTCACAAGAATGATTCCAGGATAATAGACTGTCGCAATGAGGGTAGATTGGTGAAGTTGGGTCTGTTTATCTTGGGGAAAAGAAGCCTGAGAGGACACTTGTTAGAAATATTCAAGATCCTGAGGAGTGTAGACAGGGTAAACAGTGAGAAACTGATCCCTCAGGAATACAAGAAGATGGATGGATAGGGTAGAGGTGGAGAGGTTCATAAGAACATAAGAACATAAGAAATAGGAGCAGGAGTAGGCCATCTGGCCCTTCGAGCCTGCCCCGCCATTCAATAAGATCATGGCTGATCTGTTGTGTCTCAGTTCCACTTTCCCGCCCTCTCCCCATAACCCTTAATCCCCTCTCTTATCAAAAACCCATCAACCCGCATCTTAAAAATATTTAGCGAGGCAGCCTCCACCACTTCAACGGGCAGAGAATTCCAGAGATTCACCACCCTTTGAGTGAAGAAGTTCCTCCTCAACTGCTCAGAAAGGACAGCAGGACTAGAGGGCAGAGCCTCAAGATAAGGGGGGGGGGGGGGGGGGGCAGTTTAGATCGGAGTTGAGGAGGAACTTCTTCACTCAAAGGGTGGTGAATCTCTGGAATTCTCTGCCCGTTGAAGTGGTGGAGGCTGCCTCGCTAAATATATTTAAGACACGGGTAGATAGGTTTTCGGTAGACAAGGGGATTAAGGGTTATGGGGAGAGGGCGGGAAAGTGGAACTGAGACACGACAGATCAGCCATGATCTTATTGAAGGGCGGGGCAGGCTCGAAGGGCTAGATGGCCTACTCCTGCTCCTATTTCTTATGTCCTTATGATGGGCTGAAGGGTCTCTTTCTGCACTGTAGGGTTCTATGATTCTTCTGTGAGACAGATTGGGGAAACTGGTTCTACATTCCATAAAATTTCAAAAAATGAGAGGTGATCTCATTAAAACTTGCAAAATTCTACCAGGTGTGATGGGCGAGGTGAGTTTGCTTTGGAGTCTAGAACTAGAGCTCACAATCTCAGAATCAGGGACAGGTTATTTATGAGTCAGATGAAGAGGAGGATCTTCACTCAGAGGATGGTGAATCTTTGGAATTTTCTCACCCAGAGGCCAATGGATAGATTTCTGGATACTAATGACATCGAGAGGTATTGGAAAGGTAGGAACAGTGCATAGAGATGGGGGGGGGTCAGCCACAAGGCTGAATAACCTACTCCAGTTCCTGTGTTCCCACGTGAAGGTTAGAGTCTCCCACAATTCTGGCAGTACCTTTGTAAGACCCATTATTTATAGAATCATAGAATCCTACAGGGCAGAAGGAGTCCATTCGGCCCATCGACTCTGCACCAACCACAATCCCACCCAGGCCCTATCCCCAAGCATTTGCCCTTGAAACTAAGAGGCAATTTAGCATGAACAATCCACCTAACCAAGTCTTTGGACTGGGAGGAATATGGGTGGCACAGTGGTCAATACTGCTGCTTCACAGTGCCAGGGACCCGGGTTCGATTCCCAGCTTGGCGCACTGTCTTTCCGGAGTCTGCACATTCTCCCCGTGACTGCATGGGTTTCCTCACGATGCTCCGGTTTCCTCCCACAGTCCAAAGATGTGCGGGTTAGGCAGATTGTCTGTGCTGAATTAACCCTTAGTGTCCTGGGATGTGTAGGTTCGAGGGATTAGCGGGGTGAATATGTGGGATTGCGGGGATAGGGATGGGTGAGATCATTGTCGGTGCAGACTTGATGGGCCGAATGGTCTCCTTCTGCACTGTAGGGATTTTATGAAACCGGAGTCACTGGAGGAAACCCACGCAGACACGGGGAGAACGTGCAGACTCTGCACAGACAGTGACCCCAGCCGGGAATCGAACCCGGGGTCCCTGCCGCTGTGAGGCAGCAGTGCTAACCCACTGTGCCACCGTGCCTTTTCCAAGCAATTGCGCAGCGCGTCTAGACCCTTCTTTGATCATGGAGGAGAGGACGGTGTATCTCGGTGAGACTGTGAGAGGCGGGGAGTGAAAACCCTCTGCCCCTGTCCCACAGACGGATCGATAGTTAAATATTCCAAAACACCCTCAATGAACAATCGCCGCTGACAATCTGAATACCTTTATAATGAATATTGACCCATTGTCAAAGAGAAAGAATACAATTCCTGTTGCGGGGAGGAGCATGGGGGGGAGGATGGGGGGGGGTGTGACAGTTGTGGGGGGGGGGGGGGTGGGCTGGATTTACATGTGCCAGTAAAGTGGGGGGGGGGAGTTGCAGGGATATTGGAGAAATACGCTCGCTCACAGACTGATTTCAATTACAGCTCCGTTAATTGAATGTATGTTTTATTCTTAAAAAAAAAATCCCCAACAGCCGCAGATAACAAAAAAGCGTTAATCCTTGAATTGAGTATCGATTAGCCCAGAGTTCCAATCTGTCTCCCTTGGCTCCAGATGTTAATTTAATTTTTTTTAAGTTCATTTGTTGGTCAGACTATCCGGAGAAGCTGGAGAACAGCCCGCAGCACCCTGTCTGCAGTCACACTGCCTCAACACTGGAGGGCAGCAACCACTCTCACCAACCCTTACTGATGCCCCATAGAAAGCATTCTCTCCGGTTGTATCACAGTTTGGTATGGGCTCCTGCTCTGCTCAAAACCACAAGGATCTACAAAAGGGTCGTGAATGAAGCCCAATCCATTACACAAACCAGCCTCCCATCCATTGACTCTGTCTACACTTCCCGCTGCCTTGGCAAAGCAGCCAGCATAATTAAGGACCCCACACACCCTGAACATTCTCTCTTCCACCTTCTTCCATCGGGAAAAAGATATAAAAGTCTAAGGTCACGGACCAACCGACTCAAGAACAGCTTCTTCCCTGCTGCTGTCAGACTTTCGAATGCGCTTACCTTGCATTAAGTTGATCTTTCTCTACACCCTAGCTATGTCTGTAATGCTACATTCTGCATTCGCTTCTTTTCATCTCTATGAACGGTATGCTTTGTCTATGTAGTGTGCAAAAAACAATACTTTTCATTGTATACTAATGAGACCATAAGACATAGGAGCTGAATTAGGCCACTCGGCCCATCGAGTCTGCTCCTGCCATTCTATCATGGCTGATATTTTTCTCATCCCCATTCTCCTGCCTTTTCCCATAACCCCTGATCTCCTTATTAATCAAGAACCTATCTATCTCTGTCTTAAAGACACTCAATGACCCGGCCTCCACAGCCTTCTGCGGCAAAGAGTTCCACAGATACACCACTCTCTGGCTGAAGAAATTCTTCCTCATCTCTGTTTTAAAGGATCGTCCCTTCAGCCTGAGGTTGTGCCCTCTGGTTCTAGTTTTTCCTACTGGTGGAAACATCCTCTCCACGTCCACTCTATCCAGGCCTCGCGGTATCCTGTAAGTTTCAATAAGATCCCCCCTCATCGATACATTGACAATAATAAATCAAATCAAATCAAATCAGGAAGGGATATCCTGTCGCGCCCGCTCAGAATTGTATCTGTTTTGATAAGAACATACATAAGAACATAAGAACATAAGAAATAGGAGCAGGAGTAGGCCATCCAGCCCCTCGAGCCTGCCCCGCCATTCAATAAGATCATGGCTGATCTGTCGTGTCTCAGTTCCACATTCCCGCCCTCTCCCCATAACCCTTAATCCCCTCTCTCATCAAAAACCCATCAACCCGAGTCTTAAAAATATTTAGCGAGGCAGCCTCCACCACTTCAACGGGCAGAGAATTCCAGAGATTCACCACCCTTTGAGTGAAGAAGTTCCTCCTCAACTCCGTTCTAAACGGCCCCCCCCTTTATCTTGAGGCTGTGCCCCCTAGTCCTACTGTCCTTTCTGAGCGGGAAGAGCCTCTCCACCTCTATCCTATCCATCCCATTCATCATCTTATATGTCTCAATGAGATCTCCCCTCATTCTTCTAAACTCTAACGAGTACAAGTCTAGTTTATTCAGCCTCTCCTCATAGCTCAACCCCCTCAACTCCGGTATCTGACTAGTAAACCTCCTCTGCACTTCCTCCAAGGCCAAAATATCCTTGCGTAAGTACAGCGACCAAAACTGCACACAGTACTCCAGCTGCGGCCTCACCAATGCCCTATACAGCCGCAGCAAGACCTCCCTACTTTTATATTCAATCCCCCTCGCTATGAAGGCCAGCATCCCATTCGCCTTCCTGACCACCTGCTGCACCTGCAGGCTGGGTTTTTGCGACTCATGCACAAGGACCCCGAGGTCCCTCTGCACCGTCGCCTGCTGCAGTTTTTCACCACGTAAGTAATAGTCCTTCCTACCATTCTTCCTACCAAAGTGGACCACCTCACACTTGCCAACATTAAATTCCATTTGCCATTTCCTGGCCCATTCGCCCAGCCTAGGTTGCCTCTCATTCTTCTAAACTCTGCTGGATACAGGCACAACCTGCGCAAGCTTTCCTCATAAATTAACATCTTTATCCCAGGAATCTGAACTTTTGCAATTGCCTGGAATACAAGTAAATCCCTCCCTGAGTAAGGGCTCTAAATCCCTCCCCAGTACTCACGGTTCGGACTCTCCAATGCCCTGTGTGGCTGCAGTGAGACTTCCCCAGTTTCATACTCCATCTCTGCGGAGCTCTGTCTTTTACTTCCTGAATTATTTTATAAAGTTGCCTTGATGCTGAACACTTCCTTTGCCTCTCTTGCATGAACCATTACCTAAATCTGCGGCCTTGAAGCAGGGTGAGCTGTAAGAGTGATAACCTTTCCCAACATGGTGGCAGGATGGTTCGCACTGCTGGCTCCCAGCGCCAGGGCCTGGGTTCAATTCCCGGTTTGGGTCACTCTCTGTGCTGAGTCTGCATGTTCTCCCCGTGTCTGCGTGGGTTTCCTCCGGGCGCTCTGGTTTCCTCCCACAGTTCAAAAGATGTGTGGGTTAGATGCATTGGCCGCGCTAAATTCCCCCTCAGTGTACCCGAACAGGCGCCGGAGTGTGGCAACTGGGGAATTTTCACAGTAACTTCATTGCAGTGTTAACATACGCCCACTTGTGACACTAATAAATGCAGTAAGAAGTCTCACAACACCAGGTTAAAGTCCAACAGGTTAGCACGAGCTTTCAGAGCGTTGCCTCTTCAGCACTCACCTGATGAAGGGGCAGTGCTCCAAAAGCTCGTGCTACCAAATAAACCTATTGGACTTTAACCTGGTGTGTGAGACCACTCACTGTGCTTACCGCAGTCCAATGCCGGCATCGCCACATCACACTAATAAATAAACTTCACATTTTTACTCTTCAGAGCTCCCTCGCAGAGGCCGTGTCAAGAATTCGGGGAATGTAGGAGGGAAGGGGAGGATGAGGGTTTGAGTGCAGGAGCTCCATTTCCTTCTGGCATCTTGTCTAAAGCAATGAGTGGCCTAAAGCAAGGTGTAACAGATGGCCATGCCCTCACCACTCACAGCTGACTGGGCAGTGACTCAGCTCCTGGGCACAAGGTTCACCAACGCTCACATTTCATCCCCGACAGAAATTACTACCTGTATTCTCCACCGGAGGGTGCTGCTTGCCCACACACCGCCCCAACACTGTCTCGGGACGGGGGTTTCCATCCAGTACTTGACACACAAACCATCCAAACCATTCACACAGGGCAAGTGGACACAGCGCAGAGGGAGGAGATTCCCCCCTTTCAGTCACAGGCTGTGGGTCTCACTCGTAAGGTCAGAAGTTTAGCTTGTGGCTAAACAGCTCCCAGTGAAGGTGATGAGTGACCTCCCTCCCTGAACGCCTCCCTCCTGAGGTGAACGAGGGTTTCAGCGGCAGAGGAGCCCGGGAATAAGTGAACCCGGTGGTTTTAGGAGTCTTGTGGTAGTTTCATGGTCATCATTTCCAAGGTGCGTTCCTTTATGTCAAGTGAGGAGGGTAGTTCGTGCTGCTGCCTCACGGCGCCAGGGACCCGGGTTCGATTCCCGGTTTGGGTCACTGCCTGTGTGCAGACTGCACATTCTCCCCGTGTCTGCGTGGGTTTCCTCCTGCAGTCTGACGGTGTGCAGGTTAGGTGGATTGGCCACAGGAAATGCCTGTGGTTACAGGTTACGGGGCCTGGGTGAGATGCTCTACCGAATGGCCTCTTCTGTACTGCAGGGATTTATTTAATTAACCACGTCTGAATTCGCCAACTGCCAAGATGTGATTTGAACAGATCGTTAACTCAGTAACGCAACCGCAACATGACTGTCCAGCTCCTCAAATAACTCGGATCAGCGGTGGGGTGAAGAGAGGGACACACAGAGAGAGAGAGAGAGGAAGAATGTTCACTGGAGCTGGGACACAGGAGCAGAGGGACAGAGGACGTGATGGATGGGATTGCTCTGGAGGGGGTGCAGGGGAGGATCATCAGAATGCTGCCTGGGATGGAACATTGATGATAGGCTTGGGTTGTTTTCACTGGAGACTAAGAGGTGACCTGATCGAGGATTATCAGAGACACGGACAGGGTGTATAAGGAGCAGCTACCCCTTATCACAGAATCCCTACAGTGCAGAAGGAGGCCATTTGGCCCATTGAGTCAGCACTGACCACAATCCCACCCATAACCCCATGTATTTACCCTGTGAACCCCCTGATGTTATAGGGCAATTTAGCATGGCCAATCCACCTAACCTGCACAGCTTTGGACTGTGGGAACAAACCGGAGCACCTGGAGGAAACCCACGCAGACACAGGGAGAATGTGCAAACTCCGCATAGTCACCAAAGGCAGGAATTGAACCCAGGTCCCTGGTTTAGTTGAAATATGAGTCACGATTTTGATTTGATTTGGTTTGATTTATTATTGACGCATGTATTAGCAAACAGTGGAAAGTACTGTTTCTTGAGCGCTATACAGACAAAGCATACCGTTCATAGAGAAGGAAAGAAGAAGGTACAGAATATAGTGTTACAGTCATAGCCAGCGTGTAGAGAAAGATCAACTTAGTTCAGGATAGGTCCATTCAAAAGCCTGATGGCAGCAGGGAAGAAGCTGTTCTTGAGTCGATTGGTACGTGACCTCAGACTTTTGTACATTTTTCCCGAAGGAAGAAGGTGGAAGGGAGAATGTCCAGAGTGCGAGGGGCCCTTAATTAGGCTGACTGCCTTTCCAAGGCAGAGGGAAGTGTGGACAGAGTCAATGGATGGGAGGCTGGTTTGAGTGATGGATTGGGTGACATTCACAATCTTTTATCGTGGAGGCCATAGGTTCGAGGTGAGGGGCAGGGGGTTTCGGGGGGGAATGTGAAAAAAAGCTTTTTTACCCAGGGAATGGTGATGGTCTGGGATGCGCTGCCTGGGAGGGTGGTGGAGGGGGGATGCCTCACGTCCTTTAAGAAGTACCTGGATGAACACTTGGCACATCATGACAGACACGGCTATGGGCCAAGTGCTGGCAGCTGGGATTAGTTGGGAGTTCAGGTGTTTCCAATGTATCGGTGCAGATACGATGGGCCGAAGGCACTGAGTGTTACTGTGATAGGGAGAGGACCAAGAGTGAGGAAACACCGATGTGAAGGCAGAAGAACCATTGTATTGTGTGTGTGATTAGAATGTCTTGTCAGTCCTGGTAAAACCCCCCACGAACAGACATTGAAGCCACTGTGAGAAAAAAGCAGTTTTCCTGGAGGGGACATTCCGATGCATTGGGGAAGAACGCAGCTTCCACTACCAGCTTTCACCAGCAGATGGATGCATTGGGCCACACTGATTTTACACAACACAATATGAGCTAATGAGATAAATTATTGCAATTTGCCCCTCCCGCTCTGTCATTGTCACTGTCCTTGTCCAACTGCAATTCTAATAATCCATTGTCGATACAGGAAAACTAATCCCATCCACACAGACACCACACTGTAATACTGAGGGAGTGCCGCACTGTCAGAGGGTCAGTACTGAGGGAGTGCTGCACTCTCGCCATGGTATCTAAGTCAATCCTCTAACCCTATGCTGTACCTGTCCTGGGAGTGTTTGACGGGGACAGTGTAGAGGGAGCTCTACTCTGTATCTAACCCCGTGCTGTACCTGTCCTGGGAGTGTTTGATGGGGACAGTGTAGAGGGAGCTTTACTCTGTATCTAACCCTGTGCTGTACCTGTCCTGGGAGTGTTTGATGGGGGGACAGTGTAGAGGGAGCTTTACTCTGTATCTAACCCCGTGCTGTACCTGTCCTGGGAGTGTTTGATGGGGACAGTGTAGAGGGAGCTTTACTCTGTATCTAACCCTGTGCTGTACCTGTCCTGGGAGTGTTTGATGGGGACAGTGTAGAGGGAGCTTTACTCTGTATCTAACCCCGTGCTGTACCTGTCCTGGGAGTGTTTGATGGGGACAGTGTAGAGGGAGCTTTACTCTGTATCTAACCCTGTGCTGTACCTGTCCTGGGAGTGTTTGATGGGGACAGTGTAGAGGGAGCTTTACTCTGTATCTAACCCTGTGCTGTACCTGTCCTGGGAGTGTTTGATGGGGACAGTGTAGAGGGAGCTTTACTCTGTATCTAACCCCTTGCTGTACCTGTCCTGGGAGTGTTTGATGGGGACAGTGTAGAGGGAGCTTTACTCTGTATCTAACCCTGTGCTGTACCTGTCCTGGGAGTGTTTGATGGGGACAGTGTAGAGGGAGCTTTACTCTGTATCTAACCCTGTGCTGTACCTGTCCTGGGAGTGTTTGATGGGGACAGTGTAGAGGGAGCTTCACTCTGTATCTAACCCCGCGCTGTACCTGTCCTGGGAGTGTTTGATGGGGACAGTGTAGAGGGAGCTTTACTCTGTATCTAACCCTGTGCTGTACCTGTCCTGGGAGTGTTTGATGGGGACAGTGTAGAGGGAGCTTTACTCTATATCTAACCCCGTGCTGTACCTGTCCTGGGAGTGTTTGATGGGGACAATGTAGAGGGAGCTTTACTCTGTATCTAACCCCATGCTGTACCTGTCCTGGGAGTGTTTGATGGGGGGACAGTGTAGAGGGAGTTTTACTCTGTGCAGAGTCTGCACGTTCTCCTCGTGTCTGTGTGGGTTTTCTCCAGGTACTCTGGTTTCCTCCCAGAGTCTGAAAGACGCGCTGGTTAGGTGCAGTGGCCACGCTAAATTTTCCCTCAGTGTACCCGAAGAGGCACCGGAGTGTGGCAAGTGGGGGATTTGCACAGTAACTTCATTGCAGTGTTAATGTAAGCCCTCTTGCGACTGATAAATAAACTTTCAAACTTAAACTTAGCGATCATGTCACTGGGTTAGTTATCCAGAAACCCCACCTGCGGGGATTTAAATTCAATTCATAAAATCTGACAATGATGACCAGGAACCCATTGTCGGAAAAACCTATCTGGGTCCCTGATGTCCTTTAGGGAAGGAAATCTGCCGTCCTTAACTGGTCTGGTCTACATGTGACTCCAGAGTTACAGCAATGTGGTTGACATTGAAACGGCCTCACAAACCACTCAGTTCGCGTGCTCGTAGAGATGGGCATCAAATGTTGGCCCAGCCAGCGATGCCCACATCCCCATGAAAGAATAAAGGAAAAAAGGTTTCCATTGAATCTAATTCCAGCACCCTTCAGAAAATGCAACAACTCACTCCCTTCACTTATCTCTCCTCCAGTCACACGGCACACTCGCCTTTCTCAATCGGGATATCGATCACAACAGCAGAGAGTTCATGATGGAGTTGTAAAGAACTTTGGTGAGGCCACAGCTGGAATACTGTCTGCAATTCTGGTCACCACATTATAGGAAGGATGTGGTCACATTGGAGGGGGAGCAGAGGAGATTCACCAGATGCTGCCAGGGATGAAGCAGTTAAGTGATGAAGAGAGGTTGGGTAGGCTTGGGATGTTTCTCTGGAGCAGAGAAGGCTGAGGGGTGACCTGATTGAGGTGTACAAGATTATGAGGGGCATGGACAGAGTGGATAGGGAGCAGCTGTTCCCCTTAGTTGAAGGGTCAGTTACGAGGGGACACAAGTTAAAAGTGAGGGGTGGAAGCTTTAGGGGGGATTTGGGGAACAATGTTTTTATCCAGAGGGTTTTACCCAGAGGGAATGTGCTGCCTGGGAGGGTGGTGGAGGTGGGATGCCTCACATCCTTTATAAATGGATGTGTACTTGGCACACCATAACAGTCAAGGCCAAGTGCTAGCAAGTGGGATTAGGTGGGAGGTCAGAGCCTGTCATACATTGGTGCAGACTCGATGGGCTGAAGGGCCTCTTCTGCAGTGGTGGATTCAACTTAAGCCAATCAGCTTAAGTCTGTATTCTCTGGTTACAGACCCAATAAAAACATTGAAGCCAACACTCCGAGAAGGTTTAGAAGGATGGGGGGGGGGATGTTATTGAAACTTACAGGATACTGCGACTCCTGGATAGAGTGGACGTGGAGAGGATGTTTCCACCAGGGGGAAAAACTCGAACCAGAGGGCACAACCTCGGGCTAAAGGGATGATGCTTTAAAAGGGAGATGAGGAGGAATTTCTTCAGCCAGAGAGTGGTGAATGTGTGGAACTCTTTGCTGCAGAAGGCTATGGAGGCCAGGTCATTGAGTGTCTTTAAGACAGAGATGGATAGGTTCTTGATTAATAAGGGGATCAGGGGTTATGGGGAAAAGGCAGGTGAACGGGGATGAGAAAAATATCAGCCATGATTGAATGGCAGCAGCAGACTCGATGGGCCGAGTGGCCTAATTCTGTTCCAATGTCTTATGGTCCTGTAAGCTGCCCAGCCTTCTGTATTTGCCCTCACTGCCGCCTTCAGGGATTTATAACCACAGACCCTCCCCACCATTAACAGTTAGCTCATTTGCCTCTCATTCTTCCCGTGTGTTGTCACACAGTTCTCAGTGTTAAAGTTCAGCAAGCATCTGATATCTGTGGCCCCTTGTTCTTGACCCCTGCTCCCTCTCCTCCCTCCCTCGATGAGTGACAGGCCTGGTCCTGAGACACTGCATCGTTGACACTCCCACGCAAAGAAGCCCCCCCTTCCCCCCCACCCCCACTATATGAGTGTCTTCATAGAAACATATCTCGGGAGTAGATAACAAGTAACTCAGGAGGGAGAGAGTTTGCGGAGATTGTGCTGGGTGTTCACAAGGGTGGCTCAGGGTACAACACATCGCCTCTCAGACCTCCTGGCAAAGTGAGGCCTGGATGTTACTTTTTTAATCTACATAATTAGAAGCCAGGGAATTCTGCTCAGGTTTTAACAATGCGACCTGATTGAATTTTTTCGCACCATTGGACATTGTGGGCTAGGATTCTCCAGGCTCGCCCAAGGCTGGGATTCTCCAGTCCCACTGCAGCGCACAGAAGTCTGGCTGAGTGTTTTCCAGTTTCCTGTTGGCAGTGGCGGCAGGACAGGATGGGAATGGTCAGAGGGTTCCGGCCTGCGGCTCAGTATTACCCTCACAAACATTTTGTCCATCTTCAGAGTTCCCTGGTAGGTGACGATGGAATGTGTGTTGGGGAGGGAAGGGATTATTCAGATTTTTCTCCATGACCAAGATCTCCACCCTACGCGGAGAGACACATCAAGGAAAAACCTGCGCTGCATCAATCAACTGTGATTGGCCCTCTGGCACATCATAACCCCCAAGTCCCCCACCCACCTCCAACCTCCCATTACATCCACATTGCTTTAGGGGAGACGATGGCCGAGTGGTATTATTGCTACATTATTGATGCAGAAACTCAGCTAATGTTCTGGGGACCCGGGTTCGAATCCCGCCACAGCAAATGGTGAAATTTGAATTCAATAAAAATATCTGGAATTAAAAATCTACTGATGACCATGAAACCATTGCCAATTGTCTGAAAAACCCATCTGGTTCACTAATATTCTTTAGGGAATGAAATCTGCCGTCCTTGCCTGGTTTGGCCAACATGTGACTCCAGAGGCACAGCAATGTCCTCAACTGCCCTCCAAGGGCAACTAAGGATGGGCAATAAATGCTGGCCCATTGTCCCAGGAATGAATAATTTATCGACTTTGTTCATCCTCTCCCCAACCCCACTTTCAAAGACAATCCTGACTTGAAGGTCTTGTGAATTGGCTAAGGTTTCACAAGTTATCAATCGTTCTAACATTAAGAACGTACATCCATACAGCACCTTTCACATTGCTGGGAATGCCCCAACATGTTTTATAACCTGAATTGTAGACACACATGTGATTGGAGGAAACACGCCAGAGATTTGCTTCATATATACACACTATTTCCGTATTCTCTCCTGACTTGCCCTTGTAAAGTTCAACTCATCCAGTATGCAGCTTCCCTCATCCCACCTCACACTAGGGGCAGGTTTTTCCATTATGTAGCAGGCAGGGGCATGGACAATGGAAAGGTCCGTTGACTTCAGGTGGAATTTTCTGGTTTTGGGGAGAGTGCAGGCGGAGGATCCCACCCTAGGAGTGTGATCACTCACCAGACTCACACCATATTAGACCCTGGTTCAACAGCATCTCCATTCTCATCCTTATTTTCCAATCCCTCTCACCCCCTCCCTCCCCCACCTCCCCCATCTCTATGATCTCCTCCTGACCCACACACTCTCTGCGCTCCTCAAATTCTCAGCTTTCCCTGATTTTAATCGCTTGCCAATGGTGGCCATGTCTTCAGTTGCCTGAAGACTCAGGATTTACCCTGAACCTCTCTGCTTCTCTCTCTTCCCTTACTGAAGGCGCTCTTAGCTCAGCGAGTTGGATGATCAGCCATGATGGTGGTGAATGGTGGAGCAGGCACAAAGGGCTGAGTAACCTCCTTCTTCTATCTTCAGTGTTTAAGAACTTAAGATCATAACTAGGAGCAGGAGTAGGCCATCTGGCCCCTCGAGCCTGCTCCGCCATTCAATAAGATCATGGCTGATCTTTTCGTGGACTCACTTACCCGCCTGTTCACCCTTAATTCCTTTACTGTTCAAAAATGTATCTATCTTTGCCTTAAACACATTCAGTGAGGGAGCCTCAACTGGGCAGGGAATTCCACAGATTCACAACCCTTTGTGTGAAGAAGTTCCTCCTCAACTCAGTCCTAAATCTGCTCCCCCTTATTTTGAGGCCATGCCCCCTAGTTCTAGTTTCACGTGCCAGTGGAAACAACCTCCCTGCTTCCATCAAGAACCTATGCCTCTGACCGAGCTTTATGTCCTTAAAACTATAAGACATCGGAGCAGAATTAGGCCATTCGGCCCATCGAGTCTGCTCCGCCGTTCAATCATGGCTGATATTTCTCTCATCCCCATTCTCCTGCCTTTTCCCCGTAACCCCTGATCCCCTTATTAATCAAGAACCTATCAATCTCTGTCTTAAAGACACTCAATGACCCGGCCTCCACAGCCTTCTGCGGCAAAGAGTTCCACAGATTCATTGCCCTCTGGCTGAAGAATCTGTCCTGAGATCCCCTGATCTGCCTCGTTGCTAAGCTCTGGCTGATTTATGCGGCTTAGGATATTCTCACTATTATTGTTGCTACGACACAAGTTTCCAATAGGCCTGAGACCTGTAGCATGTGAGGAAATGAACACTGGATCAGTAAAGGGCAACTAATGACACGGTCGGCAGAGGAGGCAGGCCGGAGAGAATTCGTCACAGTTGTTGAGAGACGCAGGGATATTATTTAAATGATGACAGAAAGAAAATAATAATTTTTCTTTCAGTGACTGGCAGCTTGACAGCTCTCCCTACGTGACCCTCGAGCCCAGGCGTACTCAAATATTCCTCCTCCCTCATCTTTATGCTCCGCTATCAACAACTGCCACCAGGGACACCGAGGATACCAATTAATTAACTGCCTTAATTATCAAAGTTCCCGCATCATAGCTCGTAACTAATTCACTGGCTTCGGTCTCCCTGGAAAATATGGCACCTATCAAACCGCACCATATGCCTCATAGTTAGGCTTCAATCTGTGATCAGGCCTCAATGTACCAGTCACCATAGCAACCGATGTAAAGTTCATCTCTTACATTCTAACGGGTTGATTTGCTTTCATTAATTTTCATTCCTTATTTAATTTACAGCTGAAAGCTCACAAACGACACTTAGGCGATGTGTTTAAAGTCGTGTTGTGTAGTTGGAACACAGAAAGTGTAACCTCTGTAATTACAGGGAGATTATTTTTCTCACTCACTCAGTGCGAGGGGCTCCTGGCACCTGCGTAACAATACAGCAGCTATCCTCTCTCCCTCACTCACTCTCTCTCTTTATAAACTGGTTAATTTTCTCCGGAAGGTGCTGATTCCGGCGGGGATCGGGCTCCCAAGGCCCTGGCAGCATCACTGCACCTTGTCTGATGTGAAGGTACATCTCCCTGATCATAAACAGCGAGTCAACAGGCTGTTCAAATGCGGAGTTTCACTCTTACAGTCAACGCCAATACTTTCCTCAGTCAACTTATCTCTCACGCACTCTCACATCCATGTACACTCACACACTCTCACATCCATGTACACTCACACACTCTCACATCCATGTACACTCACACACTCTCACATCCATGTACACTCACACACTCTCACATCCATGTACACACACACTCTCACATCCATGTACACACACACTCTCACATCCATGTACACACACACTCTCACATCCATGTACACTCACACACGCACATCCATGTACACTCACACACTCTCACATCCATGTACACACACACTCTCACATCCATGTACACTCACACACTCTCACATCCATGTACACTCACACACTCTCACATCCATGTACACTCACACACTCTCACATCCATGCACACACACACTCTCACATCCATGTACACTCACACACTCTCACATCCATGTACACTCACACTCTCACATCCATGTACACTCACACACTCTCACATCCATGTACACACACACTCTCACATCCATGTACACTCACACACTCTCACATCCATGTACACTCACACACTCTCACATCCATGTACACTCACACTCTCACATCCATGTACACTCACACACTCTCACATCCATGTACACTCACACTCTCACATCCATGTACACTCACACACTCTCACATCCATGTACACACACTCTCACATCCATGTACAATCACACACTCTCACATCCATGTACACTCACACACACTCACATCCATGTACACTCACACACTCTCACATCCATGTACACACACACTCTCACATCCATGTACACTCACACACACTCACATCCATGTACACTCACACTCTCACATCCATGTACACTCACACACACTCACATCCATGTACACTCACACTCTCACAACCACATGTAAAAACACACATGCTCACATCCATGTACAAACACACATTGCCGATTGTCATTAAAACCCATCTGGTTTGCTAATGTCCTTCAGGGAAGGAAATCCGCCATCCTTACCTGGTCTGGTCTACACGTGTTTCCAGAGCATCAGCAATGTGGGAGTCTGGACCTCGCTGCCTGTAAGGGTGGATGAGGCAGGAATCCTCACAACATTTCGATGATCATTTGAAACACCGTAGCACACAAGGCTACAGACCAAGGGCTGGAAAATGGGATTAGAATACATAGGCGTTTGATGGCCAGTGCAGACACAATGGGCCAAAGGGTCTCTGTCTGTGCTGTGTAACTGTCTGAGCTTTAAACCTTCCACAAGCTCTCAAATATCGGAGTTCTAAACTTTCACACAAACGCAATTTAAAAAAAACTCAAATCTTACTTCTAACATTTATTAAATCACCTCCCTACAAATTCAGCATGATGACAGCTTTAAACTTACAAAAAAGACCTCATAAATAATAGATATAAACTTCCTACAAGCTCACCTAAAATAGCTTTCATTTACCCACATATATTTCGGAAAGAAATAGCTTTAAACCTCCTGCATAAAAGCACCAGTAATCATTAAGAACAATACCAGGTTGACTGAGGAAGGTGGAGATGAACCAGGAACTTGTTAGATCTTCAAACCGTCTATTCTGGGCTGGTGGGAGGGAGCAAGGTGTAGAATAGAGTTTAAAATTCCTCCTAATCTATTAAAAGGATTTACAAGGCAAGACCAGGCCACACATTGTAGAGCTTTTAAATCTTATTAAGTAGACATCTGATCGCAAGGAAACCTTATTAAATGTTTTACAAGGAATATTAGTATTTGAAAATGTATTGAAGGGATAATCTCCACTGGACAACAAGGCTCTTAATCCTTCTTAAATTCTGTAAAGTGTCGATCAAGACCTATGGTGTCTCTGGGTAGAGGCACACAGGAAAAGGGCAATCACTCCGAGGCAGTCCAGTAAATCGGAAAACAACCACCTTTCTCAAAAATAATTCACCCGGGAAGAATTGGGTGGCACAGTGGTTAGCGCTGCTGCCTCACAGCGCCAGGAACCCAGGTTCGATTCTGGCTTTGGGTCACTGTCTGTGCGGACTCTGCACATTCTCCCTGTGTCTGCGTGGGTTTCCTCCCACTGTCCCAAGATGTGTAGGTTAGACACATTGGCCGTGCAAAATTGACCCTTAGGGTGGAATCTTACTGGCACGTCTACCCAAGTTTCGTACATCCTGCCTGAAGCCAACAGAGAACACCATTCTCTGAGCCTTGCCCACCCCTGGAATTGGGACGGGCGTGCTGGTGAAATTAAGGATAGCATCACGGTGGTAGCAAGGGATGATATTGGAGCCAAGGAGCAGAGGGTGGAATCGTTGTGGGTAGAGATTAAGAACAGCAAAGGGAGGAAGACACTGGTGGGTGTCGTCTATAGGCCCCCCAATAATGATCTGGAGGTGGGGCGGGCTGTTAACACGCAAATAAGTGCGGCGTGCAGGAATGGGACGGCCGTAGTTATGGGGGATTTCAATCTACATATAGATTGGTCGACCCATGTTGGACGCGGTGGGCTCGAGGAGGAGCTCTTGGAATGCTGCCGGGATAGTTCCCTGGAACAGTGTGTGTTGGAGCCGACGAGGGAGCAACTATCTTGGATCTGGTGTTATGTAATGAGGCGGGTAGAATTAAGGACCTTGCGGTGAAGGATCCTCTTGGGGAGAGTGATCATTGTATGGTGGAGTTTTTGTGCATGAGTCGCAAAAACCCAGCCTGCAGGTGCAGCAGGTGGTCAGGAAGGCGAATGGGATGCTGGCCTTCATAGCGAGGGCGATTGAATATAAAAGTAGGGAGGTCTTTCTGCGGCTGTATAGGGCACTGGTGAGGCCGCAGCTGGAGTACTGTGTGCAGTTTTGGGCGCCATACTTACGCAAGGATATTTTGGCCTTGGAGGGAGTGCAGAGGAGGTTTACTAGGCTGATGCCGGAGTTGAGGGGGTTGAGCTATGAGGAGAGGCTGAATAAATTAGGCTTGTACTCGTTAGAGTTTAGAAGAATGAGGGGAGATCTCATTGAGACGTATAAGATGATGAATGGGATGGATAGGATAGAGGTGGAGAGACTCTTCCCGCTCAAAAAGGATAGTAGGACTAGGGGGCACAGCCTCAAGATAAAGGGGGGGGGTGGTTTAGAACGGAGTTGAGGAGGAACTTCTTCACTCAAAGGGTGGTGAATCTCTGGAATTCTCTGCCCATTGAAGTGGTGGAGGCTGCCTCGCTAAATATTTTTAAGACACGGGTTGATGGGTTTTTGATAAGAGAGGGGATTAAGGGTTATGGGGAGAGGGCGGGAAAGTGGAACTGAGCCACGACAGATCAGCCATGATCTTATTGAATGGCGGGGCAGGCTCGAAGGGCTAGATGGCCTACTCCTGCTCCTATTTCTTATGTTCTTATGTTCTTATGTAAATTCTGGCCTTGGTGTCCGTCAAGATATGCAGGTTAGGTGGATTGGCCATGCTAAATTGCCTCTTAGTGTCCAGAGATGTGCAGGTTGGGTGGATTGGCCATGAGAAATGTATAGGGTTATGAGGATAGGGTGGAGGGGAAGACCTGGGTGGAATGGTCTTTTGGAGAGTCGGTGCAGACTTGATGGGCTGAGTGGCCTCTTTCTGCTCTATGGGGAATCTATGGCGCTAAGTACAGATGAACAAAAGCTTGGTTTTAAGGATAGTCTTTAAGAAGATATAGGCAGGAGAGAGGGCGAGAATTGGGGAGGGAATTGTAGAGATTATGTTGGAATTTTCCTGCCTCACTCATCCTGAAATCATAAAATCCCACCTGAGGTCAACGGACATTTCCTCACTCGCTGTGATTCCCGTGACGGGCGGGACAGTAAAATTCCAGCCTCAGGCCCTGGCAGGTGAAGGCACGGGTGCCAGTGATGCATTGGAGAAACTCAGCGATACTCAAGGTGCCCAAGCAGGAGGAGCGCAAAGATCTCGGAGAGTTTCACAAACACTGGTTAGGCTTCAGCTATCGTCTTCAAGATGTAGACACCAAACCTGAGCCACAGACGGAGGGTCACTGGGGCGGGGGGAATGGGGGAGAACATCGGTGCTCGAAATCATGGGGAGTTTTGACAGAGAAAATAAGGAGAAAATGTTTCCAGTGACGGAAGTGTCGGTAACCAGAGGGGCAGGTTTAGGGTGATTGCCAGGAAACAGAGGGGGAAGGATGTTCTCAAGCAGTGGGTTGGGATCTGGAATGCAGTGTGTAAAAGGGCAGAGGAAGCAGATTGTAAGTTGAAGAAGGGGGTTGGATAGGTACTTGAATTCTCAGAAGGAATATGCAGGGTTGTGGGAAAGGGATAGTGCAGGACTCGCTCTGCATCATGCCAGCCTTGATGCTACCTCAGGGTCAGTGCAATGAACCTCGATTAAAGATGAAGAGGCGAGAGGGAGGCAGGAATATAAATGGGGTAGAAATTGGAATTTGGGCACTATGAGCAGAGCTACCAGCCTTTGAGGGACATACGAAACTCTCGAGCCAACTACCCCCCCACTATCAATAAGATCATGGCAATCTGACTGTAACTTCCTATCTGCACCTAGCAACCACTGTTTCGTTAGGGGGCTAAGCTGATATTGATCTCAGAGGGGATCAGACGGTGGGCCGATAAGCAGTTGTCAGCTGCTGTCATGGCGGGAGGGGCGGAGGGGGGTATGCACGTCTTTGCTGTCCCTCACATGGACAATGGTGTAGTTGAGCTGGTGTCGGTGCTCAGAGTGTTCCAAGAGGCCTTGTACTGACAGAACGAGGTGTTGGTTATGCCAAGGTTGAGTCCTCAGCATTTTCTCAGGAGTAGGGTAGCGTTGGTGTTCGATTTCCCAACCCTCCCTCTCTGTCCCAGGAGGGAAGAACAAATGATTCGCGGGCACCCTCTCAATGACCTGCAACATCTCCATCGACATCCGGGAATCCCTGGCCCAAGGCCCGCCCAAACTGGTGGAAAAGTGTTCGGGATGGAACAGAATACCTCGTCTTTTATCGCTGACAGCAAACTGAAACCAAGCGTCAGCAGGGAAAGGAGCACCTGCCAACCTGGGCACCCCACCCACCTGGGCACCCCACCCCACTGAGACAGAGTACAGGAATGAGATAGAGAATCTGGTGAACTGGTGCAGCAACAATAATCTCTTCCTTAATGTCAACAAAACAAAGGAGATAGTCATCAACTTCAGGAAGCGTAAAGAACATGCCCCTGTCTACAGCAATGGGGATGAAGAAGAAATGGTTGAGAGCTTCAAGTTTTTCGGTGTCCAGATCACCATCAACCTGTCCTGTTCCCTCCATGCCGACACTACAGTTAAGAAAGCCCACCAAAACTTCTACTTTCTCAGAAGACTAAGGAAATTTGACATGTCAGCTACAAATCTCACCAATTTTTACAGATGCACCATAGAAAGCATTCTTTCTGGTTGTATCACAGCTTGGTCTGGGCTTCTGCTCTGCCCAAGACAGCAAGAAACTACAATGGGTTGTGAATGAAGCCCAGTCCATCACACAAACCAGCCTCCCATCCATTGACTCCGTCTACAGTTCCCGCTGCCTCGGGAAAAGCAGACAGCATAATCAAGGACCCCACATACCCCGGACATTCTCTCTTCCACCTTCTTCCGCCGAGAAAAAGATACAAAAGTCTGAGGTCACATACCAACTGATTCAAGAACAGCTTCTTCCCAGCTGCTGTCAGACTTTTGAATGGACCTACCTCGCATTAAGTTGAGATAGAGAATCTGGTGAACTGGTGCGGCAACAACAATCTCTCCCTCAATGTCAACAAAACAAAGGAGATAGTCATCGACTTCAGGAAGTGTAAAGAACATGCCCCTGTCTACATCAATGGGGACTAAGAAGAAACTTATTCTACACCCTAGTTATGACTGTAACACTACATTCTGCACTCTATCCTTTCCTTCTCTATAAACGGTATGCTTTGTCTGTATAGCAAGAAACAATACTTTTCACTGTATGCTAATACATGTGAGAATAATAAATCAAATCAAATTAAAATCAACTACCCAGACACCCCAACCATTCACTCCTCCAGCCACTGACTCCCTCACCTGTGGCACAGTCTGTGAGTCACATACCGGACTCCCCAGGCACCTGAGGACTCAAGTTACTTTGGAAGCGAGTCATCCTTGACCTCAAGGGACTGCTTGAGAAGAATAAGAAAATGAAGATCCACCTCTGCCTTAAACATATTCAAAGACTCTGCTTCCACAATCGATTGAGGGAGAGTTCCAAAGACTCACAACACTCAGAGAAAAAAAATCTCCTCCAACCTTCTTAAACGAGCGACCCCTTAGTTTTAAACAGGGACCCCTAGTTTGAAATTCTCTCACAAGAGGAAACCTCCTCTCCACACCCACAGGGACTGACTGTAGGGGGATATTAAATAATTAGCCGGTTTATTTTTATTTTCTTTGAGCACTTCCTCTGTTTATTATTTCAAAGACCTTTAGGAGATGGGGAAATGGCAGCTTGATTGGTCAGGGAGATAAGACTTCATGGGATGAAATCTCTGGGAATGTATCCAAGCCAAGATAACAACAAGTGCTGAGTAGAGCAATAGAAAACTAAGAGGACCATTGGCTGAAGTCAGATGTGATGTGGAGATGCTGGTGCCGGATTGGGGTAAACACGGTAAGAAATCTCACAACACCAGGTTAAAATCCAGGTTTATTTGGTAACAAACACCACTAGCTTTCGGAACGCTGCTCCTTCATCAGGTGAGTGGGAGATCTGCCCTGTTTGTGAACAGAACTCCCACTACCTGACGAAAGAGCAGCGCTCCGAAAGCAAGTGGTGTTTGCTACCAAATAAACCTGTTGGACTTTAACCCAGTGTTGTGAGACTTCTTACTAAAGTCAGATAACCAGAGAGAGAGAGAAGAGGACATGTTGTCCCAGAGGTGGTTGGAGGCTAGAAATGAGGTAGAGCAATAGATCTGGGTGTTTAGATATACAAGTCACTGAAAGCAGCAATGCAGTGGAGAAGGTAGTAAAGAAGGCGTACGGCATGCTTGCCTTCATGCTGCAGCTTTATAGAACCTTAGTTAGGCAGCACTTGGAATGTAGTCTTTAATTCTGGTCGCCACACTACCAGAAGGACGTGGAGGCTTTGGAGAGGGTACAGAAAAGATTTACCAGGATGTTGCCTGGTATGGAGGGCATTAGCTATGAGGGGAGGTTGAGCAAACTTGGTTTGTTCTCACTGGAACGATGGAGGTTGAGGGGAGACCTGATAGAAGTCTACAAGATTATGAGAGGCATGGACAGACTGGAGAGTCAGAAGCTTCAGGTAGAGTTAGGGTGTTGTTGGGAGTGAACCTGTATCAGTCACACAAGTTTTTTTAAAGTTTATTTATTGTCATGAGTAGGCATACCTTAACACTGCAGTGAAGTTACTGTGAAAATCTCCTGATTGCCACACTCTGGCGCCTGTTTGGGTACACCAAGGGAGAATTTAGCATGGCCAATACACCTAACCAGCAGGTTTTTCAGACTGCAGGAGGGAAGCGGAGCACCAGGAAGAAACCCACGCAGACACGGGGAGAATGTGCAATCTCCACACAGTGACCCAAGCTGGGAATCGAACCCAGGTCCCTGGCACTGAGAGACAGCAGTGCTATCTACTGTGCCACCGTGCTGCCCCAAGTGAACCCTTTGCATATTGAGATCTTATTATAAATAAACTTTTTAGTTAATCGTATGCCACAGTTGAGTGGCCTCGAGTATATTACAAAACCCTTCTGATTGTTTAAGCACCTTTCCTTTTCCCAAGTACAATATTAATCCTACAACATTTACTGATTATGTAGCTCCAATCTGGATGAGCGTTCAGGCTGGCATGCTGCACAGTCAGGAATAAACTCCAAACCTTACTCCCCGTTCCCCACAGAGCAGAGGCTATGCTAACTCTGGGTTTGACATATCTCGGGAAGTTTTATCACATGACCTTCCATCTCCAAACACTTAAATACAAAGAACGAAGAAAATTTCAGCACAGGAACAGGCCCTTCGGCCCTCCAAGCCTGCACTGACCATGCTGCCCAACTGAACTAAAGCCCCCTACCCTTCCAGGAACCATAGCCCTCTATTCCCATCCTATTCATGTATTTGTCAAGACACCCCTTAAAACTCACAACTGTCTCCGCTTCCTCCCCCAGCAAGGAGTTCCAGGTACCTACCACCCTCTGTGTAAAAAATCTGCCCTCGTACATCTCCTTTAAACCTTGCCCTTTGCACCTTAAACCTGTGCCCCCGAGTAATTGGCTCTTCCACCCTGGGAAAAAGCTTCTGACTATCCACTCTGTCCATGCCTCTCATAATCTTGTAGACTTCTATCGGGTTGCCCCTCAACCTCCGTCATTCCAGTGAGAACAAACCAAGTTTCTCCAACCTCTCCTCAAAGCTAATACCCTCCATACCAGGCAACATCCTGGTAAATCTTTTCTATACCCTCTCTAAAGCCTCCACATCCTTCTGGTAGTGTGGTGACCAGAATTGAACACTATATTCCAAGTGCAGCCTAATTAACATTCTGTAAAGCTGCAACATGACTTGCCAATTTTTAAACTCAATGCCCTGGCCAATGAAGGCAAGCATGCCGTATGCCTTCTTGACTACCTTCTCCACCTGCATTGCCACTTTCAGTGACCTGTGTACCTGTACACCCAGATCCCTCTGCCTATCAATACTCTAAAGGGGTCCGCCATTTACTGTATATTTCCTATCTGTATTAGACCTTCCAAAATGCATTACCTCACATTTATCTGGATTAAACTTCATCTGCCATCTCTCCGCTAAAGTCTCCAACTGATCTGCATCCTCTGATGGTCCTCATCGCCATCTGCAAATCCATCAAACTTTGTGTCATCCACAAACTTACTAATCAAATCCACCACTCCCCCGCCACCGCTCCTCATCCCGCCCCCATCCCACAAGAGGATCCACTATCAAAGACATTGGCTGGAATTTTACTGTCCCACCCGTCACGGGAATCGGAGCAGGCGAGGGGCAGACAATGGAAAGGTCTGTTGACCTCAGGTGGGATTTTACAGTTTTGGGACTAGCGAGGCTATAAAATCCCACCCAATCACTCTTGTGCTGCGTTAGATGACACTGCCTCAAGGAGCGAGAGTGGTTGGTCAGGCGATGTACTGGGACGGTAGGTTGTCCTTGGAGTGGACAGTAGGTTGTCCTTGGAGTGGACAGCCTGTCACTGGCCTCCAGTCCTCCCACTGCCCGCAATAGCTGGCTTTGCAAAAATTGGTGCTTCCCTCTGTCACAGCAGAGGTTACCCTCGGGAAGTATATAATTGGCTGTAAGGCACCGCGGAACACCCTGATATTGTGAAAGGGGCCTTATAAATGCAACTCACACTATATCTGTTAATGTGATTGCAATCTTGGACACAACCCTAAAATGAAGTGCATTCTATCTGCCTCACTGCCTTGTATTTATGGTTAGAGTGTGTGGGGTTTCACTGGGACTATTCCCTTTAACTACATTTTACACACACATATTGCTCAAGGTTATTACTGAAGGTGATCACAATCGGAGTTGACACATCCATTTACTCACTGTCAAATCTCCTCGGACACTCCGGCAATCCACATTGACTCTAATCTCACCAATTGTCTGTGAACAACCCAAGGTTATTGAAATTCTGAAAATTTCACCAGCTTTGAATCCCAAAACCGGCTTCCTCCCATTCCACTTGTACCAGGGACCAGGCAGCAATGGGAAACAGCGAAAGAGTGACTGAGCAAAAGAAGACAGGAAAAAGAGGAAGGGAGGGAGGATACAGTTATAGAGCCTGAAGGTGCTGACTCTCACTGGGATACAGTTCCTGAAGGTGCTGACTCTCACTGGGACACGGTTCCTGAAGGTGCTGACTCTCACTGGGATACAGTTCCTGAAGGTGCTGACTCTCACTGGGATACAGTTCCTGAAGGTGCTGACTCTCACTGGGATACAGTTCCTGAAGGTACTGACTCTCACTGGGATACAGTTCCTGAAGGTGCTGACTCTCACTGGGATACAGTTCCTGAAGGTGCTGATTCTCACTGGGATACAGTTCCTGAAGGTGCTGACTCTCACTGGGATACAGTTCCTGAAGGTGCTGACTCTGATTG
Organism: Carcharhinus amblyrhynchos; assembly: GCF_965287045.1. Classification (NCBI taxonomy): domain Eukaryota; kingdom Metazoa; phylum Chordata; class Chondrichthyes; order Carcharhiniformes; family Carcharhinidae; genus Carcharhinus; species Carcharhinus amblyrhynchos. Next base: position 2,627,510 of record NC_137338.1, on the reverse strand, counting down.
GGATACAGTTCCTGAAGGTGCTGACTCTCACTGGGATACAGTTCCTGAAGGTGCTGATTCTCACTGGGATACAGTTCCTGAAGGTGCTGACTCTCACTGGGATACAGTTCCTGAAGGTGCTGACTCTCACTGGGATACAGTTCCTGAAGGTGCTGACTCTCACTGGGATACAGTTCCTGAAGGTGCTGACTCTCACTGGGATACAGTTCCTGAAGGTGCTGACTCTCACTGGGACACAGTTCCTGAAGGTGCTGACTCTCACTGGGATACAGTTCCTGAAGGTGCTGACTCTCACTGGGATACAGTTCCTGAAGGTGCTGACTCTCACTGGGATACAGTTCCTGAAGGTGCTGACTCTCACTGGGATACAGTTCCTGAAGGTGCTGACTCTCACTGGGATCCAGTTCCTGAAGGTGCTGACTCTCACTGGGATACAGTTCCTGAAGGTGCTGACTCTCACTGGGATACAGTTCCTGAAGGTGCTGACTCTCACTGGGATACAGTTCCTGAAGGCGCTGACTCTCACTGGGATACAGTTCCCGAAGGTGCTGACTCTCACTGGGATACAGTTCCTGAAGGTGCTGACTCTCACTGGGATACAGTTCCTGAAGGTGCTGACTCTCACTGGGATACAGTTCCTGAAGGCGCTGACTCTCACTGGGATACAGTTCCCGAAGGTGCTGACTCTCACTGGGATACAGTTCCTGAAGGTGCTGACTCTCACTGGGATACAGTTCCTGAAGGTGCTGACTCTCACTGGGATACAGTTCCTGAAGGTGCTGACTCTGACTGGGATACAGTTCCTGAAGGTGCTGACTCTCACTGGGATACAGTTCCTGAAGGTGTTGACTCTCACTGGGATACAGTTCCCGAAGGTGCTGACTCTCACTGGGATACAGTTCCCGAAGGTGCTGACTCTCACTGGGATACAGTTCCCGAAGGTGCTGACTCTGACTGGGATACAGTTCCCGAAGGTGCTGACTCTCACTGGGATACAGTTCCTGAAGGTGCTGACTCTCACTGGGATACAGTTCCCGAAGGTGCTGACTCTCACTGGGATACAGTTCCTGAAGGTGCTGACTCTCACTGGGATACAGTTCCTGAAGGTGCTGACTCTCACTGGGATACAGTCCCTGAAGGTGCTGACTCTCACTGGGATACAGTTCCTGAAGGCACTGACTCTCACTGGGATACAGTTCCTGAAGGTGCTGACTCTCACTGGGATACAGTTCCTGAAGGTGCTGATTCTCACTGGGATACAGTTCCTGAAGGTGCTGACTCTCACTGGGATACAGTTCCTGAAGGTGCCGACTCTCACTGGGATACAGTTCCTGAAGATGCTGACTCTCACTGGGATACAGTTCCTGAAGGTGCTGATTCTCACTGGGATACAGTTCCTGAAGGCACTGACTCTCACTGGGATACAGTTCCTGAAGGTGCTGACTCTCACTGGGATACAGTTCCTGAAGGTGCTGACTCTCACTGGGATACAGTCCCTGAAGGTGCTGACTCTCACTGGGATACAGTTCCTGAAGGTGCTGACTCTCACTGGGATACAGTCTCTGATTGTATGACTTTCTCTGATGGCCAGACTCTCTGCAAAAACCATGAGATTTTCCCGATACTCCTTAATTCCAGATTTTTCTTTATTGAAGTCAAATTCCACTATCCGCCATCGTGGGAGTTGAACCCAGGTGCCCAGAACATTCATTGAGTTTCTGGATTAATAGTCTCGTGATAATACCACTAGACCATTGCTTCTCCAATTCCTTGTGGAATGTGTCTTCACAAAGAGAGATGAGGTGGTATTTACTGAGGTTCATTCCGAGCAGCTCTGTGACTCTGTGCTCTATGGGTTGTTCCCAGGGACACACACTGAGACACCAATTGCAGCTGGAGGGCCAGCTACCCGGTGAGCGAGGCTCTTTGGTCTGCCCGAAACCTGTTGGTCTTCCCGTTCAAAGTGCTGTCCTCAAATGAGTGTTGCAGACTGGCACATTCCAAAGCCCAGGAGTACGAGCTGAGGGACGTTCTAATGCTTGGGGCAGCCATGGCAGAGGCACAATGGGGAAAGATCTCTCACTGAGACCTTTCACCCATAGTACACCAAGGGGCTGGAAACTGAGTAAAACCGCTGGGGATGTATGCCTGACAAGGACTGTGTATTGTGAATTTCAAGAGCACTGATATTGTGTTGTGGCATCTCAGAGAGGAACATGGTGTAGGAGACAAGCTGAATTGTATTGCATTTCCTATGCTTTTTCATTTGAAGCATTTTGCCCTCAGGCTTTGTATGGAACATGGAATGTAGAGTGTGAATATCAGGAATATTCCAATTATAAAGAGGCACCTCAATTCGGAACACACTGCAGCAATCTACATATCGCGCACACAGCCTTTAAATTGAAATATATGTTTTCTGGAAAAAAAGGGACTGTGAGACTCTCTCTATAAAAGGGGTCCCTGACGGTGACACTCTCTCTATAAAAGGGGTCCCTGACGGCGAGACTCTCTCTATAAAAGGGGTCCCTGACGGCGAGACTCTCTCTATAAAAGGGGTCCCTGATGGCGAGACTCTCTCTATAAAAGGGGTCTCTGACGGCGAGATTCTCTCTATAAAAGGGGTCCCTGACGGCGAGACTCTCTCTATAAAAGGGGTCCCTGACGGCGAGACTCTCTCTATAAAAGGGGGCCCTGACGGCGAGACTCTCTCTATAAAAGGGGGCCCTGACGGTGACACTCTCTCTATAAAAGGGGGCCCTGACGGTGACACTCTCTCTATAAAAGGGGTCTCTGACGGCGAGACTCTCTCTATAAAAGGGGGCCCTGACGGTGACATTCTCTCTATAAAAGGGGTCTCTGACGGCGAGACTCTCTCTATAAAAGGGGTCCCTGACGGTGAGACGCTCTCTATAAAAGGGGTCCCTGACGGTGAGATGCTCTCTATAAAAGGGGTCTCTGACGGTGACACTCTCTCTATAAAAGGGGTCCCTGACGGCGAGACTCTCTCTATAAAAGGGGGCCCTGACGGTGACATTCTCTCTATAAAAGGGGTCCCTGACGGTGAGATGCTCTCTATAAAAGGGGTCCCTGACGGTGAGATGCTCTCTATAAAAGGGGTCCCTGACGGCGATACTCTCTCTATAAAAGGGGTCCCTGACGGCGAGACTCTCTCTATAAAAGGGGTCCCTGACGGCGAGACTCTCTCTATAAAAGGGGGCCCTGACGGCGAGACTCTCTCTATAAAAGGGGTCCCTGACGGCGAGACTCTCTCTATAAAAGGGGTCCCTGACGGCGAGACTCTCTCTATAAAAGGGGGCCCTGACGGCGAGACTCTCTCTATAAAAGGGGGCCCTGACGGTGAGATTCTCTCTATAAAAGGGGTCTCTGACGGCGAGACTCTCTCTATAAAAGGGGTCCCTGACGGTGAGACTCTCTCTATAAAAGGGGTCCCTGACGGTGAGACTCTCTCTATAAAAGGGGTCCCTGACGGTGAGATTCTCTCTATAAAAGGGGTCTCTGGTGATGACACTATCTCACCGAAGAACCAAACAATGGTGCATCAAAGATTGTAAATGTCAGGCGATGCTCCTTGACCACCTACCCACACACAGGCAGGCCTTAGTAAACAATGCATCAATATGTCACATTAATATTAATATTTGATATTTAATCCAGAGCATCTGCTTTCAGCAGAGGTCAGCCCCTTGCAGCTCGTAGGCTCGGAACTGCAGGAACCAGATACATTATTGATGTAGTTATTGACTTTTCAAGCAAGGAGGGAAAAAGTCCCAACATCTCCCAACCTGCCTGTTGGTACTTTAGGGCATAGTGCGTACGCTATATGAATGTTATGTGATTCTGGAGACACCCAGTTTTCACTGTAATCCAGGGTATTTAGTGAAATTGCAGAGCACCTTCACAATTACGGTGGGAGAATCTCTTGGACTGTTGTGGAGATTTCCGGCCTCTCGACATTCTCAATCCTGATGCCTCGATTTTACCCACGTGAACCTCAGCGGGTTTGAGAAGGCAGCGCACCATCACCTTCCCCAGGGCAATGAGGGATGGGCAGTAAGTGCTGGTCTACCCAGCGACACTCACGTCCTGTGAACGGATGGAAAATAAGTCTCTCCAGACCTCCCAACAGCCAGTGGAGGAACTGATATGTCCGCAGATTATGGGAAGATGCGAAAACAAAAAGGTTATCGTGAGCCCTTTTCTCTCCTTACAGATGCTGGCAGGCCTGCTGAGATTTTTCAGCATTTCCTCTTTTGGTTTCGGATTCCATCATCTGTGGATAAAAGTAAATTCCTAGGGTTGTTGTGATGGGTGATTTTAACTTCCCAACATAGACTGGGATTCCTTTAATGCTTGGGGGCTTGGACGGGGCAGAGTTTGTTCAGTACGTACTACATGCTTCTCGAGGCAATGTGAGGATAGTCCAGTTCGGGAAGGGGTATCTTAGACCTGGTTCTGGGAAACGAGCCTGGACAGGTGATTGATGTCTCAGTGAGGGACTGTACTGGGAACAGTGATCACAACTCTATAAGTTTCAAGATACTTATAGAAAAGGATAGAGGTCATCCCAGTGTGAAAGTACTAAACTGGGGGAAGGCAAACTATAACAGTATTAGGCAGGAGCTAGGGAGTGTAGACTGGGTGTGGCTGATTGAGGGGAAATTCACATCCGATATGTGGGATTCTTCTAAGCTTTGTGAGCTTAGTGAGAAAGAAGAAGGCGGTATACATAAATTTCAGGAAATTGAAAATGGATAAGGCTCTTGAGGAATACAAAGAAAGGAAAGAGCTTGAACAGATACTTAGGAGGGCAAAAAGCAGCCATGAAATGTCCTTGGCAGACAGGATTAAGGATAATCCCAAGGCTTTTGACGCATATATGAGGAGGAAGAGGGTAGCTAAGGAAAGAGTAGGTCCACTCAAGGACAGTGGAGGGAATTTGTCAGGAGCCAGATGGAGTGGGTGAGGTCCTTAATGACCTCACTCAGATGGAGTGGGTGAGGTCCTTTGCAACAGTATTCACAAAGGAGAAGGGTGTGGTGGATAATGAGTGTAGAAAGGAGGATGATGACATTCTAGGACATGTTGAGATAAAAAGGTAGGAGGTATTGGAGGTTTTGAAAAGCATTAAAGTGGACGTCCCCAGTAAGAAGTCTCTCAACACCAGGTTAAAGTCCAGTTGTTTATTTGTTAACAAATGCCACTAGCTTTCGGAGCGCTGCTCCTTCGTTAGGTGAGTGGGGAGTCCTGATCACAAACAGTGCATATAAAGGCACACACTCAGTTGACAGAATACTGGATAACTGTTGTGAGACTTCTTACAGTATTTACCCCAGCCCAAGGCCGACATCCCCACATCATGTCCCCAGGGCCAGAGAGGGTCTATGCCAGGATACTGAGAGAGGTGAGGCAAGAAATTGTTGAGGCCTTGGCCAAAATCTTTGTATCTTCTTTAGCTATGGGCAAGGTATCAGAGGATTGGAGAGTAGCTAATATCGTTCCTCTGTTTAAGAAGGGCAAGAGAGACAATCCGGGAAATATGAGGAGAGGCTGAATAAATTAGGCTTGTACTCGTTAGAGTTTAGAAGAATGAGGGGAGATCTCATTGAGACGTATAAGATGATGAATGGGATGGATAGGATAGAGGTGGAGACACTCTTCCCGCTCAGAAAGGATAGTAGGACTAGGGGGCACAGCCTCAAGATAAAGGGGGGGGGCGGTTTAGAACGGAGTTGAGGAGGAACTTCTTCACTCAAAGGGTGGTGAATCTCTGGAATTCTCTGCCCGTTGAGGCGGTGGAGGCTGCCTCGCTAAATATTTTTAAGACGCGGGTTGATGGGTTTTTGATAAGAGAGGGGATTAAGGGTTATGGGGAGAGGGCGGGAATGTGGAACTGAGCCACGACAGATCAGCCATGATCTTATTGAATGGCGGGGCAGGCTCGAAGGGCTAGATGGCCTACTCCTGCTCCTATTTCTTGTGTTCTTACGTCAGTGGTGGGGAAATTATTGAAGAATATTCTTTGGGACAGGATGTACTCACATCTGGAAGAGAGTAGGCTTATTAACGTTAGGCAGCATGGTTTTGTGAAGGGGAGGTTGTGTCTCACAAATGTGATTGAGGAGCTGACAAGTGCAGGGCAGTGGATGTTGTTTGCATGGACTTTAGTAAAGCCTTTGATAAGGTTCCTCTTGGCAGGCTGATACAGAAGGTGAAGTCATCAGGGATCCGAGGTGATCTGGAAGTGTGGATACAAAGCTGGCTTGGGCACAAAAAGCAGAGGGTAGCAGTGGAAGGATACTTTTCCAACTGGAGGTCTCTGACTAGCAATATTGGACCATAAGATACAGGCGCAGAATTTGACCAATCGGCCCATCAAATTAGACCATTTGGCCCACCCATCACCTGCCATCCTACCAGCTGTCACCCTGTTCACTTACCCACTTGCCTCACCTGTGGTGTGGGTTATGGAACCCCACAGTCAAGGCCTTATGGGAGAACAGGTGAGACCCCCTCACCACCCCCACCCTCCTTCACTGACAGGACATCAGCACAACCAGACCAGTTTCTGCTTTGTGACAGGAGTCACTGTCAGTGTCGTTTTGTAAGCAGGATTTATGTGACTGCTGCAACCTAACAGGCACAGAAATGGATCTTCAATATTTGTGGAGCTGTAAATGAGGAAGAATCGGCTCAATGTGGGACCCAACATGACACTGAAACTCCCGGAGTCAGACACCATCTCGTTGGTGCCTCATTAAAAAGCAGGAGCATTCTTCACACATTAATTCTGACAAGTGGATTGCAATGGTGAATCATAGAACCCTACAGTGCAGAAAGAGGCCCTTCGGCCCATCGAATCTGCACCGAACACAATCCCACCCAGGCCCTACCCCCATATCCCTACATATTATACCCACTAATCCCTCTAACCCACGCATCCCTGGACACTAAGGCGCAATTTTCTTAGAATGGCCAATCAACCTAACCCGCACATCTTTGGACTGTGGGAGGAAAGCGGAGCACCTGGAGGAAACCCACGCAGACACGAGGAGAATGTGCAAACTCCACACAGACAGTGACCCAAGCCAGGAATCGAACCCAGGACCCTGGAGGTGTGAAGCAGCAGTGCTAACCACTGTGCTACCGCGCTGCCCATTGGGTAAGATTGGTAGATGCTCCACAGGGTTTTTACTCCACCAAAGTGGTCACGAATGAAGGAGTTTCAGCACGGTCAGACCTAGATTCATTCAACCACTTGCTGGATCAGAACACCATCTCCTGTTGTTCCTGATAACACTGTCACTGTGTACAGCTGGACACTAGGATATAATCAACATAACTGACGATATTTCCCTTGTCACTAAACAAAAGGTCGTGAATGAAGCCCAATCCATCACACAAACCAGCCTCCCATCCACTGACTCTGTCTACACTTCCCGCTGCCTCGGAAAAGCAGCCAGCATAATTAAGGACCCCACGCATCCCAGACATTCTCTCTTCCACCTTCTTCCATCAGGAAAAAGATACAAAAGTCTGAGGTCATGTACCAACCAACTCAAGAACAGCTTCTTCCCTGCTGCTGTAAGACTTTTGAATGGACCTACCTCATATTAAGTTGATCTTTCTCTACACCCTCGCTATGACTGTAACACTACATTCTGCACTCTCTCTTTGCCTTGTCTATGAACAGTATGCTTTGTATAACGCACAAGAAACAATACTTTTCACTGTATGTCAATACATGTGACAATAATAAATCAAGTCAAATCCAAGAAGTCAATATTGGGGTTTGTGTGATGAAAATTTAAGATCACTTTACAAGGACAGGTTTATAATTTCACAGCACGGTGGCACAGTGGTTAGCACTGCTGCCTCACAGCGCCAGGGACCCGGGTTCGATTCCCATCTCGGGGTACTGTGTGTGTGCAGTTTGCACGTTCTCCCTGCGTTTGCGCAGGTTTCCTCCGGGTGCTCCGGTTTCCTCTCACAGTTCAAAAAACGTGCTGGTTTAGGTGCATTGGCCATGCTAAATTCTCCCTCAGTGTACCCAAACAGGCACTGGTATGTGGCGACTATGGGATTTTCACATTAACTTCACTGCAGTGTTAATGTAAGCTTATTTATGGCACATAAATAAACTTAAACTTAAAACACAGAAGAATTCCTCTCAGAGTGTTATTATATGGTTGCAAACCATCTCAGTCCCCCCCACAAAGAAAATGCAGCAGATAATTATTAATGTTTCACATTGCTTGTTTGGGTACAAGTTCTGGAGCTAACCCCAGACAGACTGGGGAGTAGTGGGGGGGATCGAGTGAATCTCCAAAAAGCTAATGGCTGAAAATGGAAATCAGACACCTTTTGGGTTGGTCATGTCTCTTTGTTCCAAGTGTTGTGAATCGAGTTATTAAGAGATTTGGAATGAATAAAGGGTCTTTTTTCCACCTCACTCGCTGTGTATCTGTGCGAGAGCTGAGATGGGCAATTGTTCTTCCTAAGAACACATTTGAATTCGATTGCGGCTCTTCTGTACACGGAGGGAATGAATCCAGTCACCGATAATACACACAGAGTGGGAAGATCTCAACAGGATCCAGAGAATCCACAAGATTACAAGGGGCATTGACAGAGTGGATAGTCAGAAGCTTTTTCCCAGAGTGGAAGAGTCAATTACTAGGGGACACAGATTTAAGGTGTGAGGGGCAAAGAGATGGGCGAGGCAAGTTTTTTATGCAGAGGGTATAAAGTTTGTCTGGAACTCGCTGCTGGGGGAGGTAGTGGAAGCAGATACGATAGTGACATTTAAAGGGTGTCTGGGCAAGTACATGAATAGGATGGGAATAGAGGGATATGATCTCTGGAAGGGTAGGGAATTTTAGTTCATGGTCAGTGCAGGCTTGGAGAGCCTGTGCTGTAATTGTCCTTGTTCTTTGTTCTTTGATATTCATTTCTCCCATCATTACAAACAAAAACAGATTATCCAGTCATGTTACTCAGTGCTGTTTGTGGGAGCTTGCTGTGCAAAGATTAGCTGCCCCTCCCCCCCCCCCCCTCCAGCTGCACCAGAACAGTGACCCCATTTCTAAAGCACTCATTGGCTGTGAAGGTGCTTTCTCAGATGTCCCGAGATTATGACAGGCACAACAGGAAGGTCAACTTTGTTCCTCTCTCAGTCAGATCCGCTTCCAGAGAGCAGAGTCATCCAGGTCATCGGGATTCTCCATGCCTCTCCTCCGTCTCTGACTGCCGGAGTATCCAGCAGCGCTCCAAACCCTCACCATCGCTCACCCCACGAGATTGGAACTAGATTGGGATCACAGGGAGATGGGGAGGGTGGGGGGTCGCACCCTCACACTGAGCACCGCAGTAAGATCAGATACCACGAGAGAGTTACAAGGTCGTCGAGCAACACAGCACGGAAACAGGCCCTTCAGCCCAACCGGTCCATCCCAACCATGGCACATTCCCAGCTTGTCCCAACTGCCTGCGTTTGGGCCATGTCCCTCTAATCCTTTCCCATCCACGTACTCATCCAAATGTTTTTTAAGTGTTGCTAATGTACCTGCCTCGACCTGGCCGCTCATTCCGCACACACACCACCCTCTGTGTGAAGAAGTTGCCCCTCAGGTCCCTTTTAGATCTTTCCCCTCTCACCCTAACCTATCCACTCCGGTTTTCAATTCGCCCTCCCTGGGAAAAAGGCTGTGTGTGTTCATCCTATCTACGCCCCTCGCGATTTTATACACCTCAATCAAAGTGAAGTTTATTTATTAGTCACAAGTAAGGCTTACATTAACACTGCAATGAAGTTACTATCAAATTGCCCTAGTCGCCACACTCCGGCACCTGCTCGGATCGATGCAGATAACCAGCACGTCTTTCAGGGGTCACCCCTCATTCTCCTTTATTCCAAAGAATAAAATCCTAGCCTGGCCAACCTCCCTTTTTTATATTCATTCGTAGGACATGGGTGTCGCTGGGTGGCTAGCATTTATTGCCCGCCTCTCGTTGCCCTTGTTCAAAGGGCAGTTGAGAGTCAACCACATTGCTGTGGCTCTGGAGTCACATGTAGGCCAGACCGGGTAAGGACAGCAATGGCCTAGTGGTACTATCACCAGACTATTAATCCAGAAACTCAATTAATGTTCTGGGAACACAGGTTGGAATTTTGCCCATGGTAGATGATGGAATTTGAATTCAGTAAAAAATATTTGGAATTAAGAATCTACTGATGACCATGAAACCATTATCGATTATCGGAAAAACCCACCTGGTTCATTAATGTCCTTTAGGGAAGGAAATCTGCCGTCCTTACCTGGTCTGGCCTACATGTGACTCCAGAGCCACTGTAATGTGAGTGACTCTCAGCTGCCCTCCAAGGGCAACTAGGGACAGGCAATAAACGGTGGCCAGCCAACGATGCCCGTATCCCTCAAATAAATAAAAAAAAAGAATGTGGCAGGGGAGGCTCAAGGGCCGAGTGCCCTGTTTCTGCTCCTAGTTCATGCGTAGTTTCTCCTTATTACAACACATCATTATTTTGAACTCCTCTGTTAAATCTCATCTTAAGTGGCATGGTTTGCAATGCTAGTGGCTCACTATTGACCAGAGACTGGATCACCACTGACCGGCAGGTGGATTGCCATCAGTGGGATCGGAAGATCCTGGAAAATCCTACTCCGTGCATTTGTATAGCACTTGTAATGTGATAGAAGCATCTCATAATGCTTCCAAGGGGCAATTACCAAACGGGATATGACATCTGAGCTCCCTGAGGGAATGTTATGGCAGGTGACCAAAAGCTTGGTCAACGAAGAAGGTTTTAAAGAACATCTCAAAGGGGGGGAGAGGGTGGGAGAGAGGGGGCAAGAGGCGGAGAGGGGGAGAGAAGGGGAGAGGGGGAGAGAGAGGAAGAGAGAGGGAGAGAGAGGTTTCGGGAGAGAAAATGGGAGAGAGAATGGGAGAGAGGGAGAGAGATAGAGTTTTTGGGAGAGAGAATGGGACACAGTTCTCGGGAGAGAATCCAAAAATTAGGATCCAGGCTGCTTAGCTATCGACGGCAGAGCAAATGAAATTTAGGATGTGTGTGAGGTGCAGAGAACAATATTGGCCAGTGTATTCAAAGAACGAGGAGCAGAACATCTGGGGAGATAGATGCATAATCCCCTGGCCAGTGTCTGCTAAATGAGGCACTAAGCATCGCGGCACAGGCTGGGTAATGTCACCGGCAGCCAATGAACTGCACAGCTAATGATGAACGACAGTCACACATCCAGGTCTCCCCCCGCAACCTTCCCTCTCCCTCCCCTCCATCCCCCCCACTCACCGCTTACCACCGCCCCCCCCAGCTCTCCATCCCCCACCCTGTCACCCCCATCCACGCTCACACAGAGACCGGAGTAGACATTGGATTGGATGAAATCACAGCGGCACGCTCACCTCCATGTCAGTTCCCTCCATCTCTTTTTACGTTTGAAAAAAAATGGAACAAAGGCCTCATCACTGCAACCCCCACCTCCAGCCTCTCCAGGTAATGAACCAATTCCCCATTGTGTTCCTGCTTTGAAGATGATTAGCAATGACTCTCCTCTCCAGCTGCTTCCTGCAGACAGGGGTGAGTATTTATGGCCTTTCATCCTTCATTTGAATCCTTGTCTCTGACGGGAATTAACTCTAATCAAAGGAGCTGATCTCTCCTTCCTCCGGTAAGGCTTCTGCCGAAACCCGGGTGGCTAGCTGTATAACTCATCGGCTGGGTAAACAGGCAAGACCCTGGCGAGATGAATGTCAACACTGCGAGTCTCGAATCAGAGTTACCTGTAACCAGCAGTTGATTTTACATTGACCCTTTTTCAACCAGCGAGCAAGGGGGCTTAAAATTGATTTATTTCCACATATATCATTGCTGGGCACTGCCACTGACTAATGTCAAGGATGTTAGTGCTGGGGGATGGACCTCACTGCACTGGGTGTTGAGTGAGAGGACAGCGGCCTCTCTCTCTGAGTTCAGAGTTGCGGCTCTGAGGTGACTGGCAAAAGGAGCAGCAAGAGGCAGAGGGAAATGTTTAGTTTTTTCACCCGGGGAATTGTTATCATCTGGAACGTGCTGCTTGAAAGGATCGTGGAAGCAGATTCAATAATTTCAAAAGAGAATTTGATTGATACTTAAAAAGGAAGGAGATTGCAGGGCTGTCGAGGAAAAGTGGAGAAGAGGAGGGGGGTGATTATTGAATAATTCCCTCAACCAGCCAGTACAGGCACAGTGGGTCTGATGCCTTCCATTTCCATATTCTCTGTATCTATTCTATGCTCATAAGGGGCCTGGTTAGAGGAGATAGGGAGAAACTGTTCACACTTATGAAAGGTTATTTATTTATTTGATTTACTATTGTATTAACATAGGGTGAAAAGTATTCTTCTTACGCGCAATACAGACAAAGCATACCATTTGTAGAGAAGGAAGGGAGAGAGTGCAGAATGTAGTGTTACAGTCATAGCTAGGGTGTAGAGAAAGACCAACTTAATGCGAGGTAGGTCCATTCAAAAGTCTGACAGCAGCAGGGAAGAAGCTGTTCTTGAGACGGTCGGTACGTGACCTCAGACTTTTGTATCTTTTTCCCGACATGAGGGGAACACAGATTTTAAATGATTTGTAAAAAAACAAAGCGAATCTGACGTGAGATAAAACTTTCTCACACAGCGAGTGGTTGGATCCTGGAATTCACAGCCAAGAAGTCTGGTGGGGATGGGTTCAATCAAAATATGGGATGGATAGGATAGAGGTGGAGAGACTCTTCCCGCTCAGAAAGGATAGTAGGGCTAGAGGGCACAGCCTCAAGATAAAGGGGGGGCGGTTTAGAACGGAGTTGAGGAGGAACTTCTTCACTCAAAGGGTGGTGAATCTCTGGAATTCTCTGCCCGTTGAAGTGGTGGAGGCTACCTCGCTAAATATATTTAAGACCTGGGTGGATAGGTTTTTGATAGGCAAGGGGATTAAGGGTTATGGGGAGAGGGCGGGAATGTGGAACTGAGCCACGACAGATCAGCCATGATCTTATTGAATGGCGGGGCAGGCTCGAAGGGCTAGATGGCCTACTCCTGCTCCTATTTCTTATGTTCTTATGTTCTTATATTCAAGGAACAAAGAACAGTACGGCACAGAAACAGGCCCTTCGGCCCTCCAAGCCTGCACCAATCATGCTGCCCTAACTAAACTAAAAAATACCTTCTGCCCTTACTCGGTCCATATCCCTCTATTCCCTCCCTATTCATGTACCCATCCAAAAGCCTCTTAATTTTTAAAGAAGTTTTATTTATTAGTGTCACAAATAGGCTTGCAATAACACTGCAATGAAGTTATTGTGAAAATGTTGCTAATATGCCTGCTTCCGCCACCTCGTCTGGCAATGTGATCCAGGCACATGCCACTCTCTGCGTGAAAAACTCCCCCCCACACATCTCAAGAAGGATATGAGATGCTTATGTGAATAGGAACAATGTGCAGGGGTACGGGGAATAGGCAGGAGAATGGCACTAAGTCGTGAAGCTCATTCACAGAGCCAGGACAGACATGATGGGCCAAATGGCCTCCTTCTGCACCATCAGGATTCTATGATTTTGATATCAAATCACTAATTTTCAGACAGCATTAAGCTGCGACAACAGGAAGTGTTCTTACAATGCTCATCGCATCTAGGAATCTCAAAGTGGGCAGTGTTAAAAGACTCGGTCCCATCCAAGATACGTCACCAAGATGACTAATGGTGTCGAGGTCCTCATCGATGACAATGGACGAACAACAGCCAAGATGCAAGCACAGTGCACAAACCTATTGTGTCAAGCTAGGTCAAACTCAAATTCCTGCTGCTATATGACAGATTCCTTAAATTCCTTCCAGGAAATAAAACCAAATCTCTGGAAGACTGTGGCAAGAAACCCACAGCAAAAACATCACAGGAGCACAAAAATCAACTGGGTGTGATTGCTTCTCGTCAATTATCTTTGAACATTTATGAATCATGTGAATATTGTGAGCACAACTGATTGCTATTCTATTTTATTATTCATTTGGGGGACATGGGCATCGCTGGCTGGCCAGCATTTATTGCCCATCTCTAGTTGCCTAAGGAGAGTTAAGAATTAACCACATTGCTGTGGCTCTGGAATCACGTGTGGGCCAGACCAGGTAAGGATTTCCTCCCCGAAGGACATTAGTGAACCACTTGGGTTTTTCTGACAATGGTTTCATGGTCATCAGTCGGTTCTTAGTTCCAGATAATTTTTATTGAATCCAAATTTCACCATCTGCCCTGGTGAGATTCGAATCCGCATCTCTGGGGCATTAACGGGATTAATAGTCTCGCGATAATACCACGAGGCCATCCCTTTCCATTGTACAGTCAACAATGAACCAATCAGGTAATGACACATCTACCTCTCTGATTGGCAATGGGAAGGTCTGGTGCCATGGGGATGGACGTGTTAGGCGACCAATGGTGGGTGGGGGGTGTGGGGCAGTTAGAGGAAGAGGTTAAGTGATGAACCCATGAGGAATGTATGTAACCAGAGTTGGCAACCATTACCCTTAAAGCATCTGGAGACCTGCCAGAGTTTCAATGTGTCAACCATATCTATAACTCACTCATCAAACATCAAATGGTCACGGGGGTCACTGCTGTGTGGTTTTTGGAGGTGGGGCACCATAACCATTCTATAATTCTCTGATTTAATCAATTAGTTCATCATTTGCTCCCACATGAATTCAAATTAGTTCCCCTTTGAAAGATCTCTGAGAGATATTCTGGCATTTGAGGCAGTCCTGAGGAGGTTCACTGGGTCGATCCTGGGTTCTCTAAGGAGGAATTTTCTTCTGAGGAGAGGTTGAGTAGATTGGGCTTGTACTTATTGGGAGTTTAGGAGAATGAGAGGCGACCTTATTGAGACATACAGGATTCTCGGGAGGGGGTGAACAGGGTGGATGCTGAGAGGTTGTTTCCCTTGGGGGAGAGTCTAGGATCAGAGGGCAGATCTCAGAGTGAGGGGGGGGGGTCACCCATTCAAAACAAGGATGAGGAATTTCTTCTCTCAGAGGGTATCTGTGAAATTCTTTACCGCAGAGAACTGTAGAGTCTGGGTCATTAAATATGTTCAAGACTGAGACAGATTTTTAATCAGTAAGGGAATCGAGGGTTATGGGGATAAGGTGGGAAGGTGGAGCTGGAGATTATCGCATCAGACAAGCTATGACCTTACTGAATGGCAGAACAGACTCGATTGGCCAGCTTCTGTTGCTATGTCTTATTGCCTTATGGTCATACGGTGATGTGAGGAAGAATTGTACAAGCGATGGTTGGGGATCTGGAATTCATTGCCTGAGAGTGTGGGGGAGATACATTCAGCTGTAGCTTTCTGTAATGTTGGCCACAGGATCATCAGTAGATCTGCTGCAGGCCTCGTAGAATACCAGCCTAGGCAGGGGTTTAATACCAGCTGGATCCAGTCAGGCCGGCAGTCAATAGACTCAGGACCAATCTGCACTCTGTAACCACCGAAGAGCATTCACTACCTCTGTAAAAAGGGATTACTGGTGATGGAGAACTCATCTCGGTGAGAGTATTACACTTTCGAAAGGGAATTGAATTTTTATTCAAAGGGAAAATATTTGCAGAGCTGTGGGCAAAGACGGGATGTGTGGGACTTGTAGAGAACCAAATATTTCTTCTGTGTGTTTCTTGTACATAAGAACATACATAAGAAATAGGAGCAGGAGTAGGCCAACTAGCCCTTCGAGCCTGCCCCGCCATTCAATAAGATCATGGCTGATCTGTCTTGGCTCAGCTCCACATTCCCGCCCTCTCCCCATAACCCTTAATCCCGTCTCTTATCAAAAACCCATCAACCCGCGTCTTAAAAATATTTAGCGAGGCAGCCTCCACCACTTCAACGGGCAGAGAATTCCAGAGATTCACCACCCTTTGAGTGAAGAAGTTCCTCCTCAACTCCGTTCTAAACCGCCCCCCCCCCTTTATCTTGAGGCTGTGCCCCCTAGTCCTACTATCCTTTCTGAGCAGGAAGAGTGTCTCCACCTCTATCCTATCCATCCCATTCATCATCTTATACGTCTCAATGAGATCTCCCCTCATTCTTCTAAACTCTAACGAGTACAAGCCTAATATATTCAGCCTCTCCTCATAGCTCAATCCCCTCAACTCTGGCATCAGCCTAGTAAACCTCCTCTGCACTCCCTCCAAGGCCAAAATATCCTTGCATAAGTACGGCGCCCAAAACTGCACACAGTACTCCAGCTGCGGCCTCACCAATGCCCTATACAGCCGCAGCAAGACCTCCCTACTTTTATATTCAATCCCCCTCGCTATGAAGGCCAGCATCCCATTCGCCTTCCTGACCACCTGCTGCACCTGCAAGCTGGGATTTTGCGACTCATGCACAAGGACCCCGAGGTCCCTCTGCACCGTCGCCTGCTGCAGTTTTTCTCCACGTAAGTAATAATCCTTCCTACCATTATTCCTACCAAAGTGGACCACCTCGCACTTGCCAACATTAAATTCCATTTGCCATTTCCTGGCCCATTCGCCCAGCCTATCTAGATCCTTCTGTAGACTCTCCCCACCCTCCGCACAATTTGCCTTTCCACCAATTTTGGTGTCATCAGCAAATTTCGACACCCTACACTCGGTTCCCTCCTCCAGATCATCTATATAAATGGTAAAAAGCTGAGGCCCCAGCACCGACCCCTGGGGCACTCCACTAGTCACCATCCGCCAATCCGAATAGCACCCATTGACCCCCACTCTCTGCCTCCTATTTGACAACCAATCCTCTATCCACGCTAACACCCTACCCCCAACTCCATGTCCCCTGACCTTCTGCAATAACCTCTTGTGAGGTACCTTGTCAAACGCCTTCTGAAAATCCAGAAAGACCACATCCACCGGCTCTCCTCTATCCACCGCCCTAGACACATCCTCATAGAACTCCAGTAAATTTGTCAGACAGCCTTCTAGAGATTGGTATTTAATTCCTGGAGGAAATTTAAGGATTTGATCTGATTTGATTTATTATTGTCACATATATTAGCATACACTGAAAAGTACTGCTTCTTGCATGCTATACAGACTGAGCATACCGTTCATAGAGAAGGAAAGGAGAGGGTGGCGAATGGAGCTGTGAGTATTTGAGTTTGATCTTGCTTGACGCAATAGGTTAGTGCACTATCCTTGTATCTGTGCAACTTAGCTAGAATTGAGATGATGGGCTGAGTGGCCTCCTGTTGTACTTTAGGTTCTTTGGATGTAAGTGTGCAGCCTGGTACAGACCGGGGGAGAGATCCCGAGGATCCACCTGCCCCTCTGGGATCACCGGCTGAGGAAATCTTGGAAACTCAGGAGAAAAGCATTGCCGCTGACAAAGTGATCCCTCTTTAACCAATTTCACTCCATCCTATTTTCATTCTTTGTCTTTCACACTCAGTC
The DNA here is from genome assembly GCF_965287045.1 of Carcharhinus amblyrhynchos. Classification (NCBI taxonomy): domain Eukaryota; kingdom Metazoa; phylum Chordata; class Chondrichthyes; order Carcharhiniformes; family Carcharhinidae; genus Carcharhinus; species Carcharhinus amblyrhynchos. Next base: position 2,609,994 of record NC_137338.1, on the reverse strand, counting down.
TTTCACAATCCCCTTTCCTGATGCCTCATTCTATCCTTTTTTCTTAACCATTTTCTGACTTACTTTCTTTTTCCCACACTTTCTATCTCTCCTTGTCTCTATCGTTTCCTTTACCTTCGAGTAAAGAACAAGAGTAAAGTACAGTACAGCCCAGGAACAGGCCCTTCGGCCCTCCAAACCTGTGCTGATCACGTTGTCCTATCCAGACCAACCGCCTGTATCTCTCTATTCCCCGTCTGTTCCTGTGTCTATCCGGATAAGGCTTAAATGTTGCTAATGTATCTGCCCTAACCATCTCACTGGGCAGTGCATTCCAGGCCCCCACCGCCCTCTGTATAAAAAACTTCCCCTGCACATCTCCACTGAACCATTGCCCCCTTATCTTGAACTTGTGCCCCCTGTGTAATTGTCATTTCTGCTCTGGGAAAAAGCTTCCAACTGTTCACCCTATCTCTGCCCCTCATAATTTTATAAACTCTCCACCTGCCAATTAGTCTTTCCCCCTTTCACTCCCTCAACCTTTACCTCTCTCCAGTCCTTTCTCTGCCCTCCTCACTCATTCTTCCCCTCGGTGCCTCTCTATCTGGTGTATTCTTTCCCTCAGTGGTAATGATTTTTTCTCCCTGATTCTCTTTCATTGCCCTCCTGTCTCCCTCTCTCTCCCTTCCCTTCTCACTTTGCTCCCTTTGATTTATTTCCCAAGCATCACAAGTTAAATTCAGTCATGAATTCTATTTTTCAGACTAATTCCCTGTAATGATTGTGTTTGTCTTTCCTCCCAGTGCCATCTATATTAAATATCTGCTGCAGCAAGTGAGACCCTGAGGTTATTACAAGATCAATCTCTTAATGAACATGCCGCTACTTTTTCTAAAGGTTTCTCCTGAGGCGTCTTATATTCATAATTACACACAGTCAGATAGATACTCAGCTTCTTCCATCACACAATTAAACTGTCAACATTCATTCCCTTCCTGAAAAAGAATTTAATTCCGTGGTCTGTTTGCAGAAGTTAGTTTTCCCTCTCGCTGCCTGATTGCTGTTACCCAACCGTGGCCCTGACAGATACAGTGAACACGCAGCACGGTGGCACAATGGTTAGCACTGCTGCCTCACAGCGCCAGGGACCCGGGATCGATTCCCAGCTTGGGTCACTGGCTGTGTGGAGTCGGCACGTTCTCCCCGTGTCTGCGTGGGTTTCCTCCGGGTGCTCCGGTTTCCTCCCACAATCTGAAAGATGCACTGGTTAGGGTGCATTGGCCATGCTAAATTCTCCCTCCGTGTACCCAAACAGGTGCTGGAGTGTGGCGGCTAGGGGATTTTCACAGTAACTTCACTGCAGTGTTAATGTAAGCATACTGGTGACATGATTAAATACACTGAATTTAAAATTAAACACAGTGACTCTGGGCATTCAACCTGGCAAGGCATCACAGCTGTTTTCCATCCCCAAATTCACCCTGAGCCAATGCTCCCACATAACATTTTACTCTGGTCTGTCACAGACACACTCACTGATGAACAGCAGGATCACTGACAAATTTAGCTTCTTCTATGAAGGTCCCACTCTGGGATTCAATTCAAATTCATGCCCTAATTTCATACTGTTCACATCAAACACAGGGTTAGATACAGAGTAAAGCTCCCTCTACACTGTCCCCATGAAACACTCCCAGGACAGGTACAACACGGGGTTAGATACAGAGTGAACTCCCTCTACGCTGTCCCCCCATCAAACACTCCCAGGACAGGTACAACACAGGGTTAGATACAGAGTGAAGCTCCCTCTACACTATCCTGCATCAAACACTCCCAGGACAGGTACAGCACGGGGCTAGATACAGAGTAAAGCTCCCTCGACACTGTCCCCATCAAACACTCCCAGGACAAGTACAGCACAGGGTTAGATACACAGTGAAGTTCTCTCTACACTGTCCCCATCAAACATTCCCAGGACAGGTACAGCACAGGGTTAGATACAGAGTAAAGCTCCCTCTACACTGTCCCCCATCAAACACTCCCAGGACGGGTACAGCCCGGGGTTAGATACAGAGTAAAGCTCCCTCTACACTGTCCCCATCAAACATTCCCAGGGCAGGTACAGCACAGGGTTAGATACAGAGTAAAGCTCCCTCTACACTGTCCCCATCAAACACTCCCAGGACAGGTACAGCATGGGGTTAGATACAGAGTAAAGCTCCCTCTGGTCTGTCCCCATCAAACACTCCCAGGACAGGTACAGCACGGGGTTAGATACAGAGTAAAGCTCCCTCTACACTGTCCCCCATCAAACACTCCCAGGACAGGTACAGCACGGGGTTAGATACAGAGTAAAGCTCCCTCTACACTGTCCCCCATCAAACACTCCCAGGACAGGTACAGCACGGGGTTAGATACAGAGTAAAGCTCCCCCTACACTGTCCCCATCAAACACTCCCAGGACGGGTACAGCATGGGGTTAGATACAGAGTAAAGCTCCCCCTACACTGTCCCCATCAAACACTCCCAGGACGGGTACAGCCCGGGGTTAGATACAGAGTAAAACTCTGAATCCAACTACAGTCCATTTGGTAAAATGGTTTGAAATGCAAAGTGCTGAAAATATTTTGCAGGACACGGAGAGAGAAAACAATGACCGCTGTATGTAGATGATGGAGTTGAAATGTGAACTCTGTTTCTCTCTCCAGTGCTGCTACCTGGCCCGTTGTGCGTTTCCACCAACCTTCTGTTTTTATTTCAGATTTCAAGCATCCGCAGTATTTTGTTTTGAGACTAAATGATTCATTGGTCTCTCCCGCTGTGTGACATGTGTACGCGTGTGAAATTAGCTCCTGAAAAGCAATATGTCCCAACTAAATAATTGCCTTGGAGCCCTGGGAATGTTTAGAGTGAGTGAAGAGATCTCCCTTGCATTCTGATAAACCCCCCTGAATTCAATGCAATTTCTTTTCAACCCGGTGAGTATTTATTGTGAGTTCAAAGGTCAGGCTGCTTGGAATCGTGGCTTCCTTCTTGTGATGTCACCAAGACCTGTGATCCACGGTCTAGCGTAAATTGACTAAGGCCAAAAACCATCGTTAGCCCCGAACTGTGACATGGCTGCAAAATCTGATGAGAATCGCCCGAGAGCTCTCGCTTTCTGATTTTTAAAATTAATTTGTGGGACACGAGCGTCGCTGGCTGGGCCGCCATTTATTGCCCATCCCTGGTTGCCCGAGGGCAGTTGACAGTCAACCACATTGCTGTGGCTCTGGAGTCACATGTGGGCCAGACCGGGGTAAGGACGGCAGATTTCCTTCCCTAAAGGACATTAGTGAACCAGATGGGTTTTTCCAACAATTGACAATGGTTTCGTGGTCATCAGTAGATTCTTAATTCCAGATTTTTTTTATTGAATTCAAATTCCACCATCTGCCGTGACGGGATTCGAACCCGGGTCCCCAGAACACTCGCTGAGTTTCTGGATTAATAGTCTAGCGATAATACCGGCCATCTCCCCCCCACCCCCCACCTGTGATGTAGTGAGGTTCGCCCCCTTTAAATACATGTTGATAAATGCTGTTATAGTTAGTAGCCTCCCACTCCATACGTTCCCCCCACATTCAGAACTCTCTCGTCTCATCACGTCAGTGAGGTTTACAAAATCGTGAAGTGCTCAAAGGGACTCCCCTCCCTGCCCCCCACTACCCCCCCCCACCCCCAAGGGGGGAAGTGAGACAATTTCCCAGACAGTGCCAAGGTAATGGATTCCATTTCCCCCACACTCTTTCTCCCAGTACTGCAAAATTCTCCTTCTCAAGTATTTCTCCGATTCTCTTTGGAAAGTCCCGATTGAATCTGCTTCCATCGCCCTCTCAGGCAGCACCTTCCAGAGCACCAAAACTCGCTGTGTAATAAAAGTCTCCTCAATTCCCTCTCGCCTTCTCTTGCCAGTTATCCCCAATCCCTCTCCAATGGTTAACAATCCATCTGCCACGGGAAGCCATTTTTTCTTACCCTCTCGACCAAAATCCCTCAAGACTCCAAACATCTCTATTCAATCTCCTCTTAACCTTCTCTGCTGGCAGGAGAACAGCTCTGGCTTCTCCAGTCTCTCCATCTAACTGAAATTCCTCCCCATCACGGGAGATAATGTCACTGGGCTTAGCAATTCCGAAGCCCAGGGTAATGCTCTGGGGGGAACAGGTTCAAATCCCACCATGGCAGCTGGTGGAATTTAAATTCAATTAGTAATTCTGGAATCGAAAGCTAGGTTCAGTAACTATCATTGATTGTTGGAAAAGAAAACCCTTTAGTTCACTGAAGGAAATCTGCCAAACTTCCCTGCCCTGGCCAGAGTCCAGACCCAGCTGACTCTTACATCTTGGCCTCGCAAGCCACTCAAGGGCAATTAGGGATGGGCATCAAATGTTGGCCTTGCCAAGGTGCCCACATCCCAAAAAGAATAAAAACCACTCTGCAACCACTCTCTGCACCTGATCATATACAGTGTTTTCCAAACCTATTGGAAGACGGAGAATGGTTGAGGATTTTCTCAGTCACCTCGATCCAATATTGTTGGTGTGTGAGGCTGTGCATTATAGCTTTGCATATGTCCCATGGTGTGGGACAATGTCAGCCCCAGTTAGGTAGTCTGAATGAAGTGGTTAGTATAACGGAGGGGTGGCACAGTGGGACAGTGGTTAGCACTGCTGCCTCACAGCGCCAGGGAGATGGGTTCGATTCCTGGCTTGGATCACTGTCTGTGCAGAGTTTGCATGTTCTCCTCATGTCTGCATGGGTTTCCTCCCACAGTCTAAAGGTGTACAGGTTAGGTTGATTGGTCATGCTAAATTACTCCTTAGTGTCAGGGGATTAGTGGTGTAAATAAGTAGGGTTATGGAGAAAGGGTCTGGGTGGGATTGTGGTCAGTGCAGGCTCGATGGGCCGAATGGCCTTCCTCTGCACTGTAGGGATTCTACGAGGGGATATGAAGAGTCTGCATTGTGTCCGGTGGCCCTACACTCAGGGAGAAGAGGGAGAACAGTGTCGAATGAGCAAGTGGAGGGGATGTTTTTAAGTCTCAGGGTGAACCCCTGCCTTGGAACCTACCTGGGGGTGGGTTAGTGCAACATTCTGCCCAGACGTATGAGACATTAGGATTTGATGGAAGTTTTTGGTTCATTTCACTTCATTTAAAAATGTTCATGTGTTTCCTGCATGACAACAGTGAGTACACTTCAGAAGTCTTTCATTGGCTCTGAGCGCTTTGGATGATTTGTCACCATTGTACTGCCAGTGTAGAGAACTTGAATGAGATCCACAAAGGCTTGTAGGAGTTTTATACACGCTAATGCTTTAATGCGTAACTTGTGACCAATTTGAGTCGAATGCCTTTGCCAAATCAACAAAGACAACAGCCAGGTCCTTGCAATTTTTCTCAGCACCGTTTATAATATTTTGCAACACTGTAATGTTCTCATTACAACCGGGTGTTGCTGCCAAAAACCCCTTCCGTCGTGGGTTAATGTCAACGGTGTCACTCACCCTCTTGGCCATGACCTTTGTAAAGAGGCGTAGCAACATCGGACCAATAGTATTTGCAGGGGGGAGAAATGCAAGTCTTTCATTTCGGGTTTTGGTTCCACTTTACTGACTTTGTGCTTTTAGTGTTTGCTGAACAAGTGGAGGTCGAAGGCTTTATTTCGTTTGACTTTTTCGCATGGCCACATTGGCGAGCATTTCTTCAAGGTAAGGGAGAAAAAAAATCATAAGAATCCCCACAGTGCAGAAGGAGGCCATTCGGCCCATTAAGTCTGCACTGACCACAATGCCACTCAGGCCCTATTCTCATAACCCCACATATTTATCTCACTAATTCCTCTAACCTACGCATCCTGGGACACTAAGGGGCAATTTAGCCTGGCCACTGCACCTAACCTGCACATCTTTGGAAACTGGAGCACGCGGAGGAAACCCATGCAGACACGGGAAGAATGTGCAGACTCTGCACAGACAGTGACCCAAGGTGGGGCTCGAACCTGGGTACCTGGAGCTGTGAGGCAGCAGTGCTAACCACTGTGCCATCGTGCCACCCATAAAGATGGTAAAAAAGGTTGGCATACAGAATTACATCCTGAGATATCAATGAATTCTCACCGATAGTATTCTCGAGGAAGAAGCCAGAAAGGTCTTTAGACATTCTTATCAAGTTGCTGGGTCGATTGGTCTGGAAGGACATTCTGAAGGTCGCAGGTACCCAGGGTGAAAGTAACCGGGTCGCTCTCCCTGTACATAGACTGCTTAAAGATATCGCATGGCTCTGAACTTAGCTGGAAACCAGTCAGTGAAGAATATCGCAAACCTATATTTCGATGTCAGAAATTGAACGTTTACAAAGACGGTGGAAGAGAAGGGAGGACAGGGTGGGAGAAACAATATTAATCATGGCAGGTGAAGGGTTAAACGTTCAGTCCCAATCTCTGGCCAGGTACGACAATGAGGGAGTGCTCACTGTCACCCTCACTGCCCTCGAATCACTTATCCCCTCGATAGGTCAAAGAGGAGGCTGTGTTGATCCTGTCAATTTTAACACTTTAGAAGTTATTGGATTGGATTCTGTGCAGTGTAATGAAAATGAATCGGTATGTCTGTGTGTGTTTGAACTCTGCCCTGGAGCGGCTCCATAAAATGTGACATTTAGACACAATAAATGCTATGGCTCAGTCTGCACATACAGACATGGGAGAGAAAAATAGCCCTTTAATGATCCCACTCACTCTCCATCATAATTCTCTTTCAGTCATTGCACAGTGCTCCATCATCTTCACTCACATCTTTCAGGTACTCAATTCCTCTTCCTTCTTCCTGCAGCCACACCACATTGAAATCAAGACTCATAACATCCTAAGAAATATGAACAGGGGTAGGCCATTCAGCCCATTCTGCTCTGCCATTCAATAAAATTATAGCTGGTTCCTGTCTCACATAACTCTGGACTCCCCTTTATTTACTCATTCCATGGGACGTGGGCATCGATGGCAGGGCCAGCATTTACTGCCCATCCCTAATTGCCCTTGAGAAGGTGTTGGTGAGCTGCCTGATTGGATCGCTGCAGTCCACGTCAGACCCCACTTGGAGTACTGTGCGCAGTTCTGGTCACCTCACTACAGGAAGGATGTGGAAGCTATTGAGAGGGTGCAGAGGAGATTTCCAAGGATGTTGCCTGGATTGGGAGGCATGCCTTATGAGGATAGGTTGAGGGAGCTCAGTCTCTTCTCCCTGGAGGGACAAAAATTGAGAGGCGACCTGATAGAGGTTGATACGATGTTGAGAGGAATAGATAGGGTGGATTCTCGGAGGCTATTTCCCAGGGCTGAAATGGTCGCTACGAGAGGACACAGGTTTAAGGTGCAGGGAAGCAAGTACAGAGAAGATGTTAGTGGAAAGTTTTTCACTCAGAGTGTGGTAAGTGAGTGGAATCGGCTGCCGTCGGTGGTGGTAGAGGCGAACTCGCTGGGGTCTTTTAAAAGACTTCTGGATGAGTATATGGGATTTAATGGGATTGGGAGTTACAGATAGCTCTATGGCCTGGTAGGTATGGATATGATCGGCGCAACTTGTGGGCCGAAGGCCTGTTTGTGCTGTAGTGTTCTATGTTCTATGTGTTGTAGGTACACCCACAGTGCAGTTAGGGAGGGATTTCCAGGTTTTTGACCCAGTGATAGTGAAGGAACAAAAATCTGTTCCACTCAGTTTGAATATATTCAATGATGTATTGTCTCTGCTGCTCTCTGTGAAAGAGAATCCCAAAGTCAAACAGCACTCTGAGAGAAGAAGTTCCTCCTCATCTCCACAAGGGAGACCTCTTATTTTTAAACTGTGCCCCAGGTTCTACATTCCCCCACAAGGCAAAATATCCACTCAACATCTGCCACATCGAGCCCCCTCAGAATCTGACGTTTCCATCAGAACAGCTCTCATTCTGCTAGCCTCTCGTTGGTGGAGGCCCAACCTTTCCTTATGAGGCAATCCCTCCATTCAAGGAACATTCTCCAAACTTTTTTTATTTTGTTCGTGGGACATGGGCATCGCTGGCAGGGCCAACATTTATTGCCCATCCCTAATTGCCCTTGAACTGAGTGACTCGCTAGGCCATTTCTGCAGGCAGTTGAGGGTCAACCACATTGCTGTGGCTCTGGAGTCACATGTAGGCCAGACCAGGTAAGGACGGCAGATTTCCTTCCCTAAAGGACATTAGTGAACCAGATGGGTTTTTCCGACAATCGACAATGGTTTCATGCCCATCAGCAGATTCTTAATTCCAGATTTTTTTTATTGAATTCAAATTCCACCATGTGCTGTGGTGGGATTCGAACCCACATTAGCTGAGTTTCTATGATTATACCACTAGGCCATAACTTAAGTATATACTTTAAGTATAGAAACTTAAACCTTTAGATTGGACACTGACTTTGTGACTTCTCTGATGCTATCAGCTGAGTGGGTAGGACTCTCACTGCTGATTCAGAAGGTTGTGGGTTCAAGTCTCGCAGCAGAGAGTTGAGCAGATAATCTAGGCTGACACTCACAATAGAGCCTGCATAAGGGAGTTCCACACTGTTGGAGGTGCCACCTTTCAGCTGAAAAATGAAACCGAGATCTCCCCTTCCCTCACAGGTTGCTGCGAAGAACGGAAGAAGACCAGAGACGTTCTTCCTGATGTCCCAACCCATCTTTATCCATCGACCATCAAAAATAAAACAGATGGTGTGTTCATGATCACACTGCTGTATGTGGAATCTTGCTGTGTGCCAATGGGCTGCTGCATCTTCCACATTGCAGGTGTAACTACACTTCCAACTTCGGGACATCCTGAAGATAGAAGGTTCAACGTGAAGCAAGCTTTTTTCTTTCAGCTTTTGAACTCACACTGACGTTCTGGACTGCAAGCTTTGGGGCCTGGTGAGGATTCCTTGTCTAAAGGCATTCCCACCAGCCATGCACCCACCTCCCCTCCCATCCAACCCTTTCAACATGGTTTATGGCAGCAGATTGGCTTGCCATTGATTGACGTTGGGAACTTCTGTCTCTGCTGCTGTCAGTGGGGTTTTCTGTTGTTTGCACCCACTGCCACTGGGGAGCCCACATTGGTTGTGGGGGGATGGGGGGGTGGTGGGTGGTGAGGTGTCACTCTGTATATGACTAAGAGATCCCGCCAGTGGAGAGAAGCAGAGATTATGCAGGTGGCCAAGGTTGTGAGCATTGAGGATGGCACGGTGGTTAGCATTCCTGCCTCACAGTATCGGGGACTCAGGTTCAATTCCCAGTTTGGGTCACTGTTTGTGTGGAGTCTGCACGTTCTCCCCGTGTCTGCGTGGGTTTCCTCCCTCTGTCCAAAGATTTGTGGGTCAGGTGCATTGGCCATGCTAAATTCTCCCTTAGTATCGAGGGATTAACAGGGTAAATATGTAGAGGAAAAGAGGATAGGGCTGAAAATGTGATTGGTGCAGTCTTGATGGGCTGAATGGCCTCCTCCTGCACTGTTATGACTTAAAGGCCTGTGGATTGGGAGTTTGAAGGGTAAATTTGGGAGTTGTTGAAGTGGTTGCACTCACAACTCGGAAACATCATTCAGAGCAGGAACCTGCAGAAGAGGCAAGAAAGGAGTCAGTCGTCAGGGATAGTATCAAAGGGGGCAGGAGACAATTAGAGAGTTGACTGATTAAACCATTGCAGGGCAGCTAAAGAAAACCCCAACAATGAACATTTGGGAGTGGGCATTTGTCCTAGTTTCAGGCTGGTGGAGTTAAAATAGCTGGGCAGGATTTTGTTTCAGATTCCAGTATCCACAGTATTTTCGTTTTATTTCCTATTTCCTTCTTCTCTTACTGGGAATTTTGTTTTTAACTTCCCCCTGTCCTCTTGCCTGTTTTCTAATCCTTTCCCTGTCTCTCTCACTTCTCCCGGGGTTTGGAGTGGGGCCTTTTGCCTTCACTCCAAGTCCCGTTGGTCAATGCCCTTGGACCTGACCAACATAAAAGCCTCTACTTTCTCAGAAGACTAAGGAAATTTGGCATGTCAGCTATGACTCTCACTAATTTTTGCAGATGCGCCATAGAAAGCATTCCTTCCGGTTGTATCACAGCTTGGTCTGGGCTCCTGCTCTGCCCAAGACTGCAGTGAACTACAAAGGATCCTGAATGTAGCCCAATCCATCACACAAACCAGCCTCTCATCCATTGACTCTGTCCACACTTCCCACTGCCTCAGAAAAGAAGCCAGCATAATCAATGACCACACGCACCCCGGACATTCTCTCTTCCACCTTCTTCCATCGGGACAAAGATACAAAAGTCTGAGGTCACGTACCGACCGACTCAAGAACAGCTTCTTCCCTGCTGCCGTCAGACTTTTGAATGGACTTACCTTGCACTAAGCTGACCTTTCTCTACACCCTAGCTATGACTGTAACACTACATTCTGCACTTGCTCTTTTCCTTCTCTATGAATGGTATGCTTTGTATAGTGCGCAAAAAAAAATACTTTTCACTGTATACTAATGTGTGTGACAATAATAAATCAAATCAAATCTTTAAGACAGAGATAGATAGGTTCTTGATTAATAAGGGGCTCAGGGGTTATGGGGAAAAGGCAGGAGAATGGGGATGAGAAAAATATCAGCCATGATTGAATGGTGGAACTGACTGGATGGGCCGAGTGGCCTAATTCTGCTCTTACATCTTATGGTGTGAATCAGGAAATCAAAGATCTACCCTGTATACGTGAGGCTCATCCCCAGCCAGTGGATGCACAGGAGGCCCAAGATTCTCCAGGTCTTGTCGGTGTCAAACACAGAGCTGAAGATGGAGGTTAGTTTTATTACATATGACTCTTCACTACATGCACCTTGTTGAGTATTTTTCTTCACAGCCCAGCAGGGTGCCGCAACACTCCGGGCGGGAACCGCTGGAATAGAATGATCCAGGCAGTTTTTAAAATGCCTTTCTCTTTGTTCACCAGGACGGAGTCCCAGTTCTTCACCTGAGTTCCTCAGTGAAACAAAGGGAATATAAAAGCAATCTTGCACACTCTGGTGGATTCTGATGGTCATTAACAGAGATGGGCAGAAAGCTCATTCCAGCAGCAGCAGATGGATGAGGTACCCGCAGCACTTCCAGAGCAAAGATGAGCAGCGCTGATGAATCATGTGATGAAGATGATGACCTTGACCGAGTTGCTAATGGCGGGATCCCCCCCCCCACCCTTCAGTGTTTAAACTGTTTGACCCTGAGGCAAGTAATTAATCTCCAATTCATTTACCCAACGCGGTTTCTGTTTGTCTGCAACAAACAACCCGATAAATGATTCTATTATTTTCTTTATGTGGGGTTTACAGCACATAAAGAGGCAGTCATCCCAATCGTTCTGTGTCAGCTTACAAGCTCCCATCCACTTCCTCCCACCCTCTTCCTTACATCCTATCAGTCGTTGCTTTGGTTTCTTTCTCCTTTAATGTATCTGCCCTGTTCACCACGACCATTCCCGGTGCTAACAAATTCCACATTCTCATCACTCTCTCAGTAAAGATGTTTCTCTTGAATTACCTATAGAAATATAGAAGATCGGAGCAGCAGGAGGCCATTTGGCCCTTCGAGCCTGATCCGCCCATTCATTATGATCATGGCTGATTGTCCAACTCAATAGCCTAATCCTGTTTTCTCCCCATAACCTTTGACCCCATTCACCCCAAGTGCTATATCCAGCCACCTCTTGAATACATTCAATGTTTTGGTATCAACTACTTCCTGTGGTAATGAATTCCACAGGCTCACCACTCTTTGAGTGAACTCATTCATTTCATTATCTTATGTTAATGGACCCAAGTGTTGGCTCCACCCTCAAATGGAAACACTTTCTCTACATTTGCCCTATATAAATTTTCAAGGCTTCAATTGGGTCATGCCTCAGCCTTGCCTCTCATACAGGAAAGAGCTCCAAGTAAACTTCCCTGATAGTTTTAACCTCCTGTATCATATTTGTAAACCTTTTTTTAACATCTTCTCCAGTGCCTAGCTGACTGTTTAACAATATGGATGCCAGAATTGTCCAAATGCGGTCTAATCACAAATCAATTCAAGTTTACCATCACTATGTAATATTGTAATTCTGATCCTTTAGAAATTCAGTGAGTCTGTATCGTAGCAATGAATGAGAAATAGTTTGGGTCCATTGTGACTGCTTACAATGAGAATGAATGGGAGGGGGTTTGAGTCTATTAGGATTGTATACATTGGGAGTGAATGGGAAGGGGTTTGGTTCCATTAGGATTGTGTACAATGGGAGCAAATGGGAGAGGTTTGTCCATTGGATTTCCGTACAATGGGAGTAAACAGGAAGGGGTTTGGCCCTTTGGGACTGTTTAATGTAGGATTGAATGGGAAAGGGTCTGATCCATTGGGATTGTGTACAATGGGATTGAATAGGAAGGGGTTTGGGTTCACTGGATTGTGTATAATGAGATTGAGTGAGGAGGAGTTTAGGTCCATTGGGATTGTGTCTAATGGGAGTGAATAGGAAGAGGTTTGATCTATTGGGATTGTGTACAATGGAATTGAATGGGAAGGGGTTTGATCCATTGGGATTGTGTACAATTAGATTGAATGGGAAGGGGTTTGGGTTCATTGGATTGTGTACAATGAGACTGAATTTGGAGGAGTTTGGGTCCATTGGGATTGTGTCCAATGGGAGTGAATGAAAATGGGTTTGAACCCATTAGGATTGTGTCCAATGGGAGTGAATGCGAAGGGATTGTGGTCCGCTGAGTCTATATGATGGGAATGGGATTACCTTTCTTTAGGGAATGCGAGGAGAACATTGGAAGGTTTGGGCAAAAAAGCTGAGGTTCCATCCATAGTTCGGATGGTGGATGGTTTGAGTGAATATTTTGAGTCAGACTATTTGAGGGATTGGTACTGCTGGCTTTTTCCCAAAAACCCTTAATGAGCCATTCTTAGGCATCTTAGCAATGAGTGAGGTGAAGGAGGAACCTCTTCTACAGGACACCAATAATTGCCTGATGGGAAACAACAAGGCGCTACTCTCGACTGTAGAGGGATGAATTTAAGACAAATTAATTCATCATCTCTTCAAGAATGTGATGCAAGCCCTCCAGGAATGTCAAGGAATTGGAGGCACTTCTCCTACTCGGGCAACCTGGCAGAAAATCCAAGGGGGCCTTGAAAAACCCTACATGGTCTTTGAATGACTTGGTTATTGGTTTTAAAAATCTCGAAACGTGAGAAAAACAGCAGAACAGTCACTTGATTTGGGGCGGAGTGTGATTTTGGGACTGGGAGTGGGATGGCGGGTGGCAGGTGGTGGGGGTGGAGTGGCGGGTGGTGGGGGTGGGGTGGCAGATGGTGGGATGGCTGGTGGTAGATGGTGGGGTGGTGGGTGATGGTTAGAGTTACAGTTCGAGTGATGAAATCTCTGGGCGTCCATCCAACCAAAATACATCAAAGGGGAGCATTCCATACTCTGTAAAGACTGCCCAACCAAATCAATCCTCCTTATTAACTCCTAACATCAATTCTCCCAAAGGGTTGTGAACCTGTGGAATTCGCTACCCCAAAGTACAGTGGATGCTGGGACAGTGAGTAAACTTAAGGAGGAGTTAGACAGATTTTTAATGGGTTGAAGAGTTATGGGGAGAAGGCAGGAAAATGGGGATGAGGAGCACATAAGCCATGATCGAATGGCGGAGCAGACTCGATGGGCCGAATGGTCTAATTCTGCTCCTGTATCTTATGAACTTATGAATGAGGTGACTGGGGAGCATTCTTTTCAAATTGATCCCTCGCCTTAATTTGGCAAATACAATGAGGAAATAGAGTGTTTCAAACATGTTGTGATATCTCCCTCTGCTTATCCTGTCAATATTTTTTTCATTCCAAGTTCCTCGACATCACATTCTTGAAGAGATGACGAATTAATTTATTATAACTGGGCTTCGGGCACTTTGCTTGTCCACAACAAGCACCGACTGCCCTCCAGGGTTAATTAAACCACAAAGGTCACTGCTAGTGGGGCCGAGGTTTCTTATTTTGCACTTTGCGTTCGAGGTGATATTTAATTAGGACGGAGGTGTGAGATTCATTTTGCGTTTTCCAGCTGCCCGTGTGGTCAGGTTTAGCCACGTGTTCTCACAGCCAAGGGGACAAATTTGATAAAAGACTTGTCATCACTACCCGTGCAGGGCAGGTGGGGAGGTCGGGAGATGAGAGCAGACAGTTAATGAACTGTACAAAGGGAATTATCACTGTCACTTTCCAGAGAAACGGAATTTGTTTAATTGATGGCCAAGACTCTGGGCAAGATGGAAAATGATGCAGGACGTTGCACAGACAGAGCCCAGTGAGTTTCAGATGGTGCCGAACATTACACTTTATTATCAGCAAGGAGAGGGGGGTGGTCACTTATTAATGGAAAGATGCAATTCTAGCTGGGGTGGAGGAACAAAGGGATTTCCATTTAAAGTTACAGTTTATTTATTAGTAACAAGTAAGGCTTACATTAACACTGCAATTAAGTTACTGTGAAAATCCCCTAGTTGCCACACTCCAGCGCCTGTTCGGACGTACTGAGGGAGAATTTAGCACGGTCAATGCACTCTTACCAGCACATCTTTCAGACTGTGGGAGGAAACCGGAGCACCCAAAGGAAACCCACGCAGACATGGGAAGAACGTGCAGATTTTGCACAGACAGTAACCCAATTGAACCCAGGTCTCTGGGGCAGTGAGGCAGCAGTACTAACCACTGTGCCGCCCATTTACAAATACACCCATTACTAAGGGTTGTGTCACAGGTGAACAAGGCAACAACAAAACAAACAATTGGCTTAATTTCTTGAGGGATAGAATTGAAAAGAAGGGAAGTTATGCATCAAATCTTAGCTAGCGTTAGAGTTAGAGAATTCCGGTCACATTACAAAAAAGGGTATAAAGACATGGGAGTGTAATGACTTCAATCAGACCATTGAGATTGGCCTATTGGATTATGAAGTCCCTGATTAAGAAGTCAATTGCTGGGTTAATCAGGGAGTCTTTGCCTTGTATTTAACCAGGAGGGTCAGTTCCTCTGGCACTCCAGAAGGTAGACTGCTGATTGATAGCACTGTGTACTGCTGTTGGAATTTAAATAAAGGGATTGTGGTGAAGAGACTTTTGCCTCCGAAAACTTATTACAGAGAGATAGTGCAGAGAATATTTATAAAAACGATAGCGGGAATGCTGGGATAAAGATTGACAGACTGGTATGGCAAAACGTGAGGGGTGATCTAATCTGATCAGAAAGAATGTTCCCAATGGTGGGGGAGTCCAGAACTGGGTGTCATAGTTTGAGGATAAGGGATAAACCTTTTAGAACTGAGATGAGGAGAAATTTCTTCACCCAGAGGGTGGCCAATGTATGGAATTCACTGTGACAGAAAGTAGTTGAGGCCAAAACATTGTTTGATTTCAAGAAGAAATTAGATATAGCTCTTGGAGCTAAAGGGATCAAAGGATATGGGGGGAAGGGAGGGATCAGGATATTGAGTTTGATGATCAGCCATGATCAAAATGAATGACGGAGCAGGCTCGAAGGGCTGAATGGCCTACTCCTGCTTCTAGTTTCTATATAATAGAGATCTTTAACATGATGCAACATCTTGATGCAGTGGTTATGGACAGAATGTTTCCTCTTGTGGGGAAGAGCGTAGCTAGAGGCCAACAGTATCAGAGAGTCAGCAAGAAATCCAAGATGGAATTTAGAGAGAATTCATCTTTACCCAGAGAGAGTGGCGAGAATGTAGAACTCATTACCACACGGAGTGGCTGAAGTCAATAGTGAAGACATATCCAAGGGAAAAATCGATAAGCAAATCAGGGAGAAGGGGATAAAGGGTTGGGGTGGTACGTTTAGATGAGGAAATTTAGGAGCAGGCTTGAGTGGAGCATAAACACCAGCGTAGACAGGTCAAAGGGCTTGTATCAGTGCTGTATAATCCGATAGTTCAAGGTGTGAGCTATCTTTCACTGGGTAGGACCCTGGCCACTGAATCAGGCTGTGGCTGTGCAGATTAGGCAAACTTGAGTAATAATCCAGGCTGACATTCCCAGTGTAACAGAGATGGATCGCTGCACTATTGGAGCTCCTGCCTTTCAGGTGAGATGTTAAACCTCGCCCCTGCCCAGGTGGATTTCACAGTCACTTAGAGAGCAAGAAGAACATGGGAATTCTCCCCACTGCCTTGGTGAATATTTATCCTTCATCCAGCCTCAGAGGGATGATCACATTGCTCCCTGCTCTTCGCAAATTGGCTGCTGTATTTCCCCTAACAGTTGCTACTCTTCAAAAATACATCACAGACTCACAGAATACCACACTGCAGAAGAGGCCCTTCGGCCCATCAAGTCTGCATCAACGCATGAAAGGTTCTGACCTGCCCAGCTAATCCCACTTGCCAGCACTTGGCCCATAGCCCTGAATGTTATGACATGCCAAGTACTCACCCAGGTACTTTTTAAAGGATGTGAGGCATCTCGGCCCCACCACCCTCCCAGGCAGCGCATTCCAGACCCTCACCACCCTCTGGGGAAAAATGTTTTTCCTCAAATCCCCCTAAACCTCCCACCCCTCACTTTTAACTTGGGTCCCCTTGTAACTGACCCTTCAAAATCATTGGAGGTAAATTGCTTCAGAGCATCCCAAGGCCCAATGGAAATACAAATCTTTCTTACACCCACAGTTGGTAATGTGTTTCTGTAGAGTGTTCTCTTAGTCCGTCACCTATCAGCGTCTCACACACGTAGGCAGCTGTTAGAAAGCAGTGGGTAACAACTCAGAGAAACGTGTAGAAAGAACCAAGAGCTAGTGTCTTCTTTGGTCATCCTCTTCCAGAATAAGTGCTCAAGGTGTTTGTTTTGTGCCCTTGAGTTCAGAGGTCAGAGCTCCTGTAAATCCATCAATGACAGTGTGCAATGAGGCTTTTCCTCATCAAAGCTCTGCCTCTCTGGGTATCCTGAGAGAAGAATTGACACTTCATCCATCCTCAAGGAAGACAAAGTACCTTCATGAGCAGAACGTGGCCATCGATGAGCAGACGGCACCTGCACCTGCCCTCCAGCCTTACTGACTGAGGGATGGAGAGAGGATGATAACGCCATGAAATAAAAAAAGGCCGAGATGGGTCTATGCCACAGTCACCAGTCTGCAGATGTGAAAAGGGACTGGGGCAGGGACAGGCAAAGAACAGGCCCATCCAAGCCCATCCCTCTCGCCCATAGGTCAGCCAGTGAAGACCATTCCCCTACTAACGTCAAATGAAGCAAGTGTAGTATGCAAATGAGGATCAGATCCAGATCCCTTTGGATCGTGTGATTAATCAACAACTCCATCATCATTGTATTACGTGAATATCAGAATGAGGAGGGTAAATGAGATGAACCTCAATCAGCAATTCTACTCAGTGCACAGTATGGGAATCTGGGACCAGCCAACACACTGATTTCATTTCATTGGAGAAAGGGTCAGGGAGGGGATGTGGACATATTTTACACAGTGACCTAGACCGCGCTTCCTGGGACAAAGCAGAAGGAGTGTTTGATGGGAACAGGGTAGAAGGAACTTTACTCTGTATCTAATCCTGTGCTGTACCTGTCCTGGGAGTGTTTGATGGGGGACAGTGTAGAGGGAGCTTTACTCTGTATCTAACCCCGTGCTGTACCTGTCCTGGGAGTGTTTGATGGGAGGACAGTGTAGAGGGAGCTTTACTCTGTATCTAACCCCGTGCTGTACCTGTCCTGGGACTGTTTGATGGAGACAGTGTAGAGGGAGCTTTACTCTGTATCTAATCCCGTGCTGTACCCGTCCTGGGAGTGTTTGATGGGGGACAGTGTAGAGGGAGCTTTACTCTGTATCTAACCCTGTGCTGTACCTGTCCTGAGAGTGTTTGTTTGGACTGTGCAGATGGAGACACGGATTCAGTTTAATGCCTTATCATGAAGATGGCATCACTGACAGTTATGGTCTCCTTCAGCACCGCACTAATGTACTCAAGCCTCTGGAATGGTTGTGGAACGAAGTCACCCGTGGGACGAGTGCTTCCTGCTCTTCCATAGCTCTCATAGAGGTTAGACTCTCGATACAGCTTGAGATTATTATTTTTTATTTATTTTATTAGTGTTACAAGTAGGCTTACATTAACACTGCAATGAAGTTACTGTGAAATTTCTCTAGTTGCCACATTCCGGTGCCTGTTTGGGTACACTGAGGGGCAGTTTAGCATGGCCAATGCACCCTAACCAGCATGACTTTCGGACTGTGGGATGAAACCGCAGCACTCAGAGGAAACCCACGGAGACATGGGGAGAATGTGCAAACTCCACACAGACAGTGACCCAAGCCGAGAATCGAACCTGGGTCCCTGGCACCGTGAGGCAGCAGTGCTAACCACTGTGCCGCCGTGCCGGTTAGAAAGGGTCTGAGCTGTGACAAAGGGATGTTCGTCCCTCTCAGCATTCCTCACTCATCCTGGGTTACATTTTAACTGCAGCGGCTACGAGGGAGAATGATAAAGGATTAGAAATAAGAATCAGCTCGAGGTGCGACGAATAGCAACTGTGCTTGTTTCGACCCTATCGCTCACAATCTGGGGACTTGCCATTTTCCATTAGTCAAGGAATAGGTGGAAGAGAATTAACCGAGCTGCCTTGTGTGAAGCTGCCAGGCCTGTTACACTGCTCCACGATGACTTATTCAGATAAGTTTAACTCCTGGCGTCTGTTTGTTTCTTTTTGCTTCCATCCCCCCAGAACCACCCCCATCAACATTGAAACGGGAAGGAGGAGGCAGAGAGGATGGAGAGAAAAGCACGAACACTGCTAGCTTAAATTCAAAACACTTCCCTTAGAACAGGGTCGGCTGCTCAAACCTTCCACTGCTCAGTGAGATCATAAACTGGTGTTTATCTTAATTGCATCTGGAGAGTTGAACGGTAATAGCGCATCCGTGACTCAGATCCAATCAGGCGGAAATGGTGAAATGTTAAAATTAAAGGCACTGTATCTGAATGCATGATGTGTGCCAAAGACGGGCCAATTAATAGAGATGAATAGATCAGATTCAATAGCCCGTTGCAGAGAGCTGGTTGCATAGTGACCAAGGTTGGGGACATTATCCATGCTGGTTTCAAAAAGGCAGAGAAACTGCAGAAGGCAGAGCAGAGGAGAGAGATACTAAAGTTAAAGTTTATTTATTAGTCACAAGTAAGGGCTTACATTAACACTGCAATGAAGTTACTGTGAAATTCCCCTAGTCGCCACACTCCGGCGCCTGTTCGGCTCAATGCATCCTAATGCACGCGTCTTTCAGAATGTGGGAGGAAACCAGAGCACCCGGAGGAAACCCCACACAGACATGGGGAGAATGTGCAAACTCCACTCAGACAGTGACCCGAGGCCGGGATTTGAACCCGGGTCCCTGGCGCTGTGAGGCAGCAGTGTTAACCACCGTGACACCCCAGATACAGATGGTATAGAGGGAGAATAGTGCTGATAATCAAGGATACATTAGGACAGCAGCATTTTAAAAATTCTTTCAGGTGGCTGGGGGCATTTGTTAAACAGTCGACCACATTGCTGTGGCTCTGGAATCACATGTAGGCCAGATCGGGTAAGGACAGCAGATTTCCTTCCCTGAAGGACATTGGAAAAACCCACCTGGTTCACCAACAATTGACAATGGCTAACCTCACACTTTCAAATTTCAGATTTTTATTGAATTCTGTAATTTCACCACCTGCTGTGGTGGGATTTGAACTTGGGTCCCCAGATCTTTACGCTGGTTGATGGATAACTAGCCCTGTGACAATACCACTACACCAATGCCTCCTTGTATTGAGGAAGGATCATGGCTCAGATGAAGAATCTGAGTGGAAAGAAGATACCAGATGAGACAGGGAGCATTGGTGATTGTGCTTTCCAGACCCATAAGGTGACACGGTGGCACAGTGGTTAGTGCTACTGCCTCACAGCACCAAGTACTTGAGTTTGATTCCGGCTTCAAGTCACTGTCTGTGCGGAGTCTGCACATTCTCCCTGTATCTACGTGGGTTTCCTCCGGGTGCTCCTGTTTCCTCCCACTGTCCAAAGATGTGTGCGTTAGATGCATTGGCCATGACAAACTGACCCTTAGTGTCAGGGGAGACTAGCTAGGGTAAATATGCGGGGTTATGGGATAGGGCCTGGGTGGGATTGTGCTTGGCACAGACTCAATGGGCCGAATGGCCTCCTTCTGCACAGTAGGATTCTATGATTCTCAACAGTAAATATCCAGTTGGGCAGAGAATGGGAGAGAAAGTGAGAGGAACTCAAAACAAAGTTAATTCACTCCTCAGGTGAAATTTTAATTTTCAGGCAGACTGGGCAAATCAAATTGAAGTGGTTAAGAAGACGGGCAGTATTTGAGATTTCAGAGCAATATGTCAGGAAACCATCCAGAGGAGAGGTTATTGCAGATCTTGCCTTGTGCCATGAGTCAGGGTCTGTTTGTAATCTCGTCGTATGGACCGCATGAGGAAAAGTGATCATAACATGATGCAGTTACACACCGCATTCAGGAATGATGCTCTTACGATCCAAACGAGAGACTTAAACTTAAGGAAAGCCAATTACGTAAGTACGGGGGTGTGATAGCTCAGGGAGATTGGGAAATTGGATTAAAAGATGCAACAGCAGAGGAGCAGTGGCAGACATTGTTCACCTTTCCAAATATACATCCCAGTGGGAAATAAAAACTCTACAGAAAAAGTGATCCATCTATTGATAGCGCAGGAGGTTAGGAATAGTGTAAGATTAGAGGATGATAATATTAAAAAGCACAGTCAGCCTAAGAATCAGGGGAATAATTCAAAAACTCCAGTAACAGGGGTGCTAGTCAAATTCAACCTGCTACAATGCAGTGGCAACCCCACATAGAAACTAGAAGCAAGAGTAGGCCATTTGGCCCTTCGAGCCTACTCCGCCATTCACTATGATCCTGGCTGATCATCAAATTCAATATCCTGATTCATCCCTTCTTCCCATATCCCTTGATCCCTTTAGCACCAAGAGCGATATCTAATTTATTCTTGAAATCAGACAACATTTTGGCCTCAACTACATGCTGTGGGAGTGAATTCCACACATTCACCACCCTCTGGGTGAAGAAATTTCTCCTCATCTCAGTTCTAAAAGGTTTACCCCTTATCCTCAAACTCTGACCCCTAGTTCTGGGCTCCCCCCACCATCGGGAACATTCTTTCTGAATCTGCCCTGTCTAACCCTGTTAGAATTTTATAAGTTTCTATGAGATTCCCTCTCACTCTTCTGAACTCCAGTGAATATAACCCTAATCGACTTAGTCTCTCCTCATATGACAGACCTGCCATCCCAGGAATCAGCCTGGTAAACCTTCGCTGCGCTCCCTCTATAGCAAGGACATCCTCCGTCAGATAAGGACATCAAAACTGCACACAATACTCCAGGTGTGGTCTCACCAACACGCTGTACAATTTCAGCAAAACACCCTATTCCAGTACTCAAATCCTCTTGCAGACATGGACAGGAGATGTCGAGGAACTTGAGAACCTTCAATCCATAGAAACGTATCCTTCTCGGGTTAAACCAGGATCACAGCCAGTTCCATAGTGTCTTTTACCACCTCAGGATATCCCAACACACCCCCACAAACAGGGGAGTGGAGTTTAATGAAAGTCACCAGTGTAATGCAGGGAAACAGGGCAGAGAAGATCCCGTCATTAACATGATGGTAATGACCACATGATCACTTTAATCTGGTGTTTCGGGGATAAACATCGGTCGAGGGAACTGAGGAGAACCTCCCCACTTATCCTGTACATCGTGCTGTGGCACTTTTTACACATGTTTGATTTGATTTGATTTATTTTTGTCACATGTATTAACGTACAGTGATAAGTATTGTTTCTTGCACGCTATACAGACAAAGCATACAGTTCATAGAGGAGACAGTGCAGAACATAGTGTTACAGTCATAGCTAGGAGGTAGAGAAAGATCAACTTAGTGCGAGGTAGATCCATTCAAAAGTCTGACAGCAGCAGGGAAGAAGCTGTTCTTGAGTCAGTTGGTACGTGACCTCAGACTTTTATATCTTTTTCGCAAGGGAAGAAGGTGGAAGGTGGCGCAGTGACATTGTCACCAGACCAGTTATCCAGAGACAATACTCCAGATGTGGCCTCACCAATGCCCTATATAATTGCAGGAAAACACCCCTATCCCTATACTCAAATCCTCTCGCTATGAAGGCCAACATACCATTTGCCCTCTTTACTGCCTGCACACATACTTTCAGTGACTGATGCACAAGGATACCAAAGTCTCGCTGAGTATCCACCTCTCTCAATTTACACCCATTCAAATAATAATGTCTTCCTATTATTGCTGCCGAAGTGGACAATCTCACATTTATCCACATTATACTGCATCTGCCACGCAGATACCCACACACTCAGCCTGTCCAAATCAGACTGAAACATCTCTGCATCCTCCTCACAGCTCACCCTCCCACCCAATTTTGTGTCATTGGCAAATCTGGAGATAATACATTCAGTTCCCTCTTCCAAATCATTAATATATAATGTGAACAGTTGGGGTCCGTGCACAGAGTCCTGCAGAACCCCATTAGTACTGACCACCAATCAGAAAAAGACCCATTTATGTCAACTCTTTGCTTCCTATCTGCTAACCAGCTTTCAATTCAGCTCAGGACACTGCCCACAATCCCACGTGCATGGTAGTCTGTAATGTGAAACCTTGTTAAAGTGCTGTTCTGCATCGACAGGATTTTGCTGTGAAGGCAAAAAACAGTCTCCCTATGACACTAATGACTAACATGGAGCAATTGGAGTTGATGTAGAAAGTCATCCAGAATCCTATTGAATGGCGGAGCAGGTTCAAGGGGCTGGATCCTATTCCAGCTTACACTTATGTTCGCAGATTTTATCCACCTGTCTTGTTTCCACAACCCTTGATAACATTTGCCTCAAAAAAATCTATCTTGGTCTTAAAATTTTCATTTGGCTCCCATTAATTGGGGAGGGAGTGTGGTATGTTCACTGAGCTGGCAATCCAGAGACGCTATCACTGACTCTGTGATACTCTGGGGACCTCGGTTCAAATCCCAACCTGGCAGCTTTCCTCTGTATCTAACCCCGTGCTGTACCTGTCCTGGGAGTGTTTGATGGGGACAGTGTAGAGGGAGCTTTACTCTGTATCTAACCCAGTGCTGTACCTGTCCTGGGAGTGTTTGATGGGGGACAGTGTAGAGGGAGCTTTACTCTGTATCTAACCCAGTGCTGTACCTGTCCTGGGAGTGTTTGATGGGGACAGTGTAGAGGGAGCTTTACTCTGTATCTAACCCAGTGCTGTACCTGTCCTGGGAGTGTTTGATGGGGGACAGTGTAGAGGGAGCTTTACTCTGTATCTAACCCAGTGCTGTACCTGTCCTGGGACTGTTTGATGGGGACAGTGTAGAGGGAGCTTTACTCTGTATCTAACCCAGTGCTGTACCTGTCCTGGGAGTGTTTGATGGGGACAGTGTAGAGGGAGCTTTACTCTGTATCTAACCCCATGCTGTACCTGTCCTGGGAATGTTTGATGGGGGGACAGTGTAGAGGGAGCTTTACTCTGTATCTAACCCCGTGCTGTACCTGTCCTGGGAGTGTTTGATGGGGGATAGTGTAGAGGGAGCTTTACTCTGTATCTAACCCCGTGCTGTGCCTGTCCTGGGAGTGTTTGATGGGGACAGTGTAGAGGGAGCTTTACTCTGTATCTAACCCTGTGTTGTACCTGTCCTGGGAGTGTTTGATGGGGGACAGTGTAGAGGGAGCTTTACACTGTATCTAACCTCGTGTTGTACCTGTCCTGGGAGTGTTTGATGGGGACAGTGTAGAGGGAGCTTTACTCTGTATCTAACCCCGTGCTGTACCTGTCCTGGGAGTGTTTGATGGGGGACAGTGTAGAGGGAGCTTTACTCTGTATCTAACCCTGTGTTGTACCTGTCCTGGGAGTGTTTGATGGGGGACAGTGTAGAGGGAGCTTTACTCTGTATCTAACCCCGTGCTGTACCTGTCCTGGGAGTGTTTGATGGGGGACAGTGTAGAGGGAGCTTTACTCTGTATCTAACCCTGTACTGTACCTGCCCTGGGAGTGTTTCTTTCTGATAGTGGGTGTATGAATTGGAAAGTGTTCCATTGCTGAGCTACAAGATTCAGATTAAAGGCAGAGTTTTCTGTCTCTATTATTAATGTGACAGAGAACAAATGAATGGCTGCTACATTGAACCAGAAGCAGATAGACTGTATTAATTTCTGTGACTAAAGAGTTTTACTCTTGATTTCATTTATGACCACACAATTATCCTTTTCTAACTTGATTCAGCAATCTTGCACGATTAAAAGCATGAAAAACTTATCCAGATTCACCCAATGGAGCCATTGAAGGGCTTTTTAAAATGCTAATTTTGTGTGGAATGTTTTCTGGATTGAATTGGATGCAGTGCTGCTCTCTGACTGATTACCCAGGTTGAGGTGAAATCACCACTCTCCTCTGGACTGTAAATTATGATCTGCTTATTCTGTGAGTCAAGTTAAGCATTACTGAAAGTCAGTCAGTGAAATGAACACAATCTATCTGCCGCTGTTTCAATATAGCAGCAACTCATTTGTTCTCTGTCGCTCTCCGTGCTCTCTCACTTTCACTGTCCCCTTCTGTCTTTCTTTTCTTCTCTCTCTTCAATGCCCTCCCTGTCTCTCTCAGTCTGTGACTCGTGAGCTCTCTGTCACTCTGTACCTGAATCTCTCACACACCTGGCTCTTTTTATATGTTCCTCACCCTCTCTTTCTCCAATAAATGTTTTGTTTTTGTATTTCTCTCTCTGCCTCAGTCTTTTTGCCTCACTCTTTCTCTGCCTCAAACTCTCTCTCTGCCTGACTCTCTGTTTCATTCTCTCTCTCTCTGCCCTCTCACTCTCTCTCTCTGCCTGACTCTCTGTCTCATTCTCTCTCTCCCTCTGCCTCACTCGCTCTCTCTCTCTTGGCCTCCCTCTCTCTGCCTCGCTCTCTCCCCCTGCCTCGCTCTCTCTCTTTGCTTTCTGCTCCCTGTCTGTCTCATTCTCACTCACTGATGCTCCCATCATGAGTTTTGACCACTCTCCCTCTGTCTCTTGTCCCTCTCTGATGAGCTCTAATGAGATTGGGAGCTGGCGTACTGTTGCCAGTGTTATCCTCGCGCTTGCCCAGTCACAGACACACCCGTTATCACCTCACTGAGTCAGAGGGCCTGGCTGTAAGACAGACTCCAGAGAAATTAGCCTCAAATTCAAGTGACACACACAATGCAGCGCTTAATAGAGTGCAGCACTGTCAGAGAGTCAGTGCTGAGGGAGTGCCGCACTGTCAGAGGGTCAGTGCTGAGGGAGTGCCGCACTGTCAGAGGGTCAGTGCTGAGGGAGTGCCGCACTGTCAGAGGGTCAGTACTGAGGGAGTGCCGCACTGTCAGAGGGTCAGTGCTGAGGGAGTGCCGCACTGTCAGAGGGTCAGTGCTGAGGGAGTGCCGCACTGTCAGAGGGTCAGTGCTGAGGGAGTGCCGCACTGTCAGAGGGTCAGTGCTGAGGGAGTGCCGCACTGTCAGAGGGTCAGTGCTGAGGGAGTGCCGCACTGTCAGAGGGTCAGTGCTGAGGGAGTGCCGCACTGTCAGAGGGTCAGTGCTGAGGGAGTGCCGCACTGTCAGAGGGTCAGTGCTGAGGGAGTGCCGCACTGTCAGAGGGTCAGTGCTGAGGGAGTGCCGCACTGTCAGAGGGTCAGTGCTGAGGGAGTGCCGCACTGTCAGAGGGTCAGTGCTGAGGGAGTGCCGCACTGTCAGAGGGTCAGTGCTGAGGGAGTGCCGCACTGTCAGAGGGTCAGTGCTGAGGGAGTGCCACACTGTCAAAGGGTCAGTGCTGAGGGAGTGCCGCACTGTCAGAGGGTCAGTGCTGAGGGAGTGCCGCACTGTCAGAGGGTCAGTGCTGAGGGAGTGCCGCACTGTCAGAGGGTCAGTGCTGAGGGAGTGCCGCACTGACCCTTTTGACAGGTAGGGTGTTGGGGAGAGTTACAGAACAAGGAGATCTAGGGGTACATGCTCATAGCTCCTTGAAAGTGGAGTCACAGGTGGGCAGAGTGGTGAAGAAGGCATTCGGCATGCTAGGTTTCATCAGTCAAAACACTGAATACAGGAGTTGGGACGTCTTGTTGAAGTTGTACAAGACATTGGTAAGGCCACACTTGGAATACTGTGTACAGTTCTGGTCACCCTATTATAGAAAGGATATTATTAAACTAGAAAGAGTGCAGAAAAGATTTATTAGGATGCTACCAGGACTTGGTGGTTTGAGTTATAAGGAGAAGCTGGATAGACTGGGACTTTTTTCTCTGGAGCGTAGGAGGCTGAGGGGTGGCCTTATAGAGGTCTATAAAATAATGAGGGACACAGATCAGCTAGATAGTCAACATCTTTTCCCAACGGTAGGGGAGTCTAAAACTCGACGGCATAGGTTTAAGGTGAGAGGGGAGAGATACAAAAGTGTCCAATAGGGCAATTTGTTTCACACAGAGGGTTGTGAGTGTCTGGGACAAGCTGCCAGAGGTAGCAGTAGAGGCGGGTACAATTTTGTCTTTAAAAAACATTTAGATAGTTACGTGGGTAAGATGGATATAGAGGGATATGAGCCAAATGCGGACAATTCGGATTAGCTTAGTGGTTTCAAAATAAAGGACGGCATGGACAAGTTGGGCCGAAGGGCCTGTTTCCGTGCTGTAAACCTCGGTCACTCTTTGACAGTGCTGCACACCTTCAGGGAGAAATGCCGATTCTGCGTCATGTCGCTGAAATTGTAATTCAGAAACTGAGACCCATTCTGTGGGGAAGTGGATTCAAATCCCTCCAAGACAGCTGGTGGATGTTAAACGGGATAACCACACTCTGGGATTGAAAGCTGGTCTCAGCAATGATGACCACAAAACTGTCATTAATTATTCTAAACCCATCTGGGCTCACTGACGTCCTTCAGGGAAGGAAATCTGCCATCCTTACCCAGTCTGGTCTAAATGTGACTCCGCAGCAATGTGGCTGATTCTTAAATGCCCTCTGGAATGGTAATCACACCACTCAGTTCATGGGCAATCAACAGCCAATAGCAGCACCCTCAATGTATAAAAGAATAAATAAAAAGTGTTGTTCCATTGCTCGGTGTTGAGGTGATTCATTCACCCCCAAAAATTGTCTCAACCAGTGAGGTTGGAGCGAGCATTCCCGAGGAGCCACAGCAGGTGTACATGTGGGTACTGCAGCCACGGTTCTGTGTGAGAACTCCAGGGCTGATGTCAGGGAAACTTCAATTGAAAATATTGCTGCATTATTAACAGCTGTGATAAGTCTGTGCTCCAACGTTTGCTTTTACAGAATTCCCTGATTTGTCATTTACTGAATTGTTCTGCCAACCCTTCCTCACCACCCCCCCTCTTCACTCCCCAACCCCCACACACCAGCGCTCCCCAAGAGGCGCACACTAATACTTTGGTCCTTGTTATTATTCTTCCCATGTCTTGCTTCAGCAGTAGAAGCAGCCCAGTCCATCAGAATGAACGTAACTGGATCTCGCTCCCTGGAGCACAATGCCTGGCTTTCTATCATATAACACAGCAGCTCACTTCCAATTCACTATGCAGCACACTGACCAACTGCACAATGCTGTACTTCCTCAGTCTGTCTATTCCCCTCACGCCATTCTCTCAGTGTCTCTCCCCTCAGTCTCTTCCCCCATCTCTAATCCTGAAAATTTGCAACCTATAGCTCACTCCCGGCTATCTCATATTCTATATATCAACCATCCCAAACCCATTAGATTCCCATCTGTAACTCACCCCTGGGTATCTGTTATTCTATATATAAACCATCCCGAACCCCTCGATTAGATTCCAGTCTGTAACTCACTCCCAGGTATCTGTTATTCTATATATAAACCACCCTGAACCCCTTGATTAGATTCCAGTCTGTAACTCACTCCCGGGTATCTGTTATTCTATATATAAACCACCCCGAATCCCTCGATTAGATTCCAGTCTGTAACTCACTCCCGGGTATCTGTTATTCTATATATAAACCACCCCGAACCCCTCGATTAGATTCCAGTCTGTAACTCACTCCCGGGTATCTGTTATTCTATATATAAACCACCCTGAACCCCTCGATTAGATTCCAGTCTGTAACTCACTCCCGGGTATCTGTTATCCTATACATAAACCACCCTGAACCCCTCGATTAGATTGTAGTCTGTAACTCACTCCCAGGTATCTGTCATTCTTCTAAACCAGTCTGAACCGCTCAGTATTATTTCAATGCATAATGCACTCCCAGGTATCTGTTATTCTATATAACAAATTATTTTGAGTTACATTATCTAAATTACATTGTCTCGGGGATCACGTCTTGTGGATTTCTTCCCAGACACGTGGATTTAGCCAGTTTTCCGCTGGAGCCTACTGTTAAATGTGGATTTTTCCACCCGGTGCACATTCCCTGACAATTGATTTACACTTTCCCATAAGCTTCCAATATCGTTGGCCATTGCAATATTTATATATCTTTTAGCCCACGTTCAGCACCTTCTCGTTGGGCTTTCGAGGCAAATCTGACAAGTCTGATCCCCTGCATTAGAATCAGGATTTTGTAAGCGCTCTGTAATTCTTGGAGCTGGACCTGGCACCCAACAGAGGGGGGTGGGAGGAATCAATTAAACTCACCAAAATGAAAAGTGACTGCAAAAGAATTGAAGGAGAGAGAGAGAGCAGGGTCGGCTGGAAAGGGTTTTGTAGAAGGGAGGAGAATTAAATAAATATTCTGTATTACAATCTGCTTCCTGCTTGAAATAAGCTTGAAAGAAAATAAATCAGTTCGTTGAGAGAGACACTGCGGGAATACGGAATGAATTAGGGAGGACTTGGCAGAAACAAAGCTCTTCTCGTTTTATCTGACACTTGGCAATATTCCCGAATCAGCTTGGCACTACATCAGACTCGACTGCTCTGTGATAGCAAAACCCCATTCCCCCCTCTGTGCCAATTTGGAGTTGCTATCAGGAAAGTGGAATAATTTACTAAATTAACCAACACAAAAAAATAAAATCTTTCCGTCCCCCGGTGGAACTTGCACTCAGAATTTCAATCAGTCTGGGACTGTTGTCAGCAGAGGGGGTTAGAGAATTGCAGAATGTGTTACAGCGCAGAAAGAGGCCATTGGGCCCGTCATACCTGTGCTGGCTCGCTGCAAAAGCAAATGAGCTATTTCCACTCCCCAGCCCTTTCCCAGTGGTCCTGGAGATATTTGCTCTCCTGGCATTTCCTCAGTTCCCTTTGACTGATCCTGCCTCCGCCTCACTCCCAGGCTGTACACTCCAGATCCCAACACTCACTGCATCTTCTTCATGTAGTCTCTGGTTTTTGTTATCACTCAGTAGAGCAGTGTCCCCTAGCCTGGTTGGAACATCGAGTCATAGAATCCCTTTAGTGCAGAAGGAGGCCATTCTGCCCATCGAGTCTGCACGGACCACAATCCCAACCAGGCCCTGTTCACATAACCCTTCACATAACCCCACAAAAGTTACAACCACCCACCTCCTCCCACCCCCACCCCTCCACCCCCCATGTGGACAGCACGGTGGCACAGTGGTTTTCACTTCTGCCTCACTGCGCCAGGAACCCAGGTTCGATTCCCAGCTTGGGTCACTGTCTGTGCAGAGTCTGCATGTTCTCCCCGTGTCTGCCTGGGTTTCCTCCGGATGCTCCAGTTTTCTCCCACAGTCTGAAAGATGTGCTGATTAGGTGCATTGGCCATGTTAAATTCTCCCTCAGTGGTCCAGAGTAGGTGCCGGAGTGTGGCAGCGAAGAGATTTTCACAGTAACTTCATTGCAGTGTTAATGTAAGCCTTACTTGTGACACTAACAAATAAACATATTTATTCTGCTAATCCCCCTGACACTTGGGTCAATTTAGCATTGCCAATCAACTTAACCCGCACATCTTTGGAGTGTGGGTGGAAACCTAAGCACCCGGAGGAAACCCTTGCAGACACAAGGAGAATGTGTGTATTCCACACAGGCAGAGACCCAAGGCCGGAAATTGAATCTGGGACCTCAGCGCTGTGAGGCAGCAGTGTTAACCACTGTGCCACCGTGCCACAGTTCCTCCCGATCTACTCTATCCCTACCCAAACACATTGAACACATTGCTGAAATCTTCCAAAAGGTTCACTTCCCTCAGGAGAATGGCCCCAGTTTCTCCGTTCTACCCATGTCACTGAAGAACCTTTCCTACCCCCTCTCCCAAGCCTTCACATCCTTGTTAATGTGTACAGCCCAGGGGAGCAGATTTAGGACTGAGTTGAGGAGGAACTCCTTCACACAAAGGGTTGTGAATCTGTGGAATTCCCTGCCCAGTGAAGCAGTTGAGGCTACCTCACTGAATGTTTTGAAGGAAAGATAGATAGGTTTTTGAACAGTAAAGGAATTAAGGGTTATGGTGAGCGAGCGGGTAAGTGGAGCTGAGTCCATAAAGAGATCAGCCATGATCTTCTTGAATGGTGGGGCAGGCTCGAGGGGCCAGATGGCCGACTCCTGCTCTGAGTTCTTATGTAATTGGGCACAATGCCCCATTTGAGGCAGTCCCAGCCATGAACCATAACTTGCTGGTACTCTGCACCTCTCTCTATAAAGCCCCGAGAGCTAAATGCCTTTTTGCCACTTTCCCAACCTGTGCTGCCGCCCTCAATGATGGGTGTAGTTACGCCCCTCCAGCGCTCCTGCACCTCCTTTAGAATTATATCCTTTGTTTTATATTGTCTCTCTTCATTCTTCCTCCCAAAATGAATCACATCATAAAACTGAGCATTAAATCTAATCTGCCAAGAGATGATTTATGAGTATGGTATCAGGGCTGAGGGACTTCAATAATGAGGAGTGATTAGAGAACAACTACAACGACAGTGTGCATTTACATAGCACCTTTACATAAATACAATGTCCTGAGGAAGCAAACTTGTACCAAGCAAACTTTGGAACCAAGTCAGATAAGGAGAGGCAAGGTCTGGTGAAGGGACATCTAGACTCGAAACGTTGGCTCTATTCTCTCCCCACACATGCTGCCAGACCTGCTGAGATTTTCCAGCACTTCCTGTTTTTGTTTCACATAAGGAGAGACATTGGGACAGGCGGTCAAAAGCTTTTTAACTTTGAGGACTAGTGGGCCCACGTTACAGGAAGCAGTTGGCCAGGCTCGGACTTTATTCCTTGGAGAATGAGGGCTGACCTTATTGAAGTGTATAAAATAATGAGAGGCATCGATAGGATGAACACACATCGTCTTTTTCCCAGGGTAGGGGAATTGAAAGCTGGAGAGCACAGGTTTAATGTGAGGGGGGAAAGATTTAAAAGGGTCCTGAGGGGTAACTTCTTCATGCAGAGGGTGGTATGTGTACAGAATGAGCACAGTAAGAAATCTGACAACACCAGGTTAAAGTCTAACCAGCTTATTTGATAATAAACCCACAAGCTTTCGGAAACGCTGTTCCTTCATCAGCTATGTGGAAGGTTCTGATCAGAGAAGGGCATATAAAGACTCACACAGTTTACAGAATACTGATTAGAATGTGAGTCTTTACAGCTAACCTGCTATTCAAGTCTTAAAGGTACAGACGATGTGAGTGGAGGTAGCATTAAGCATAGGTTAAAGAGATGTGTATTGTCTCCAGGCAGGACAGTAAGTGAGATGTTGCAAGCCCAGGCAAGTCATGGGGGTTACAGATAGTGTGGCATGAACCCAAGATTACTGTGTTTACCCGAGTCCAACACTGGCATCTCCACATCACGGAATGAGCTGCCAGAGAAAGCAGTTGAGGCAGGTACAATTGCAACATTTAAAAAGCGTTTGGATAAGTACGTGGATGGGAAAGGATTAGAGGGATATGGGCCAAATATAGGGAATTGGGACTAGCTGGGAGGGCACCATGGCTGGCATGGACTGGTTGGGCTGAAGGGCCAGTTTCCGTGCTGTGGGGCTTCTAAGCAGAATAGTGAGGCAGGGAAGTTTAAGGATGGAATTTCCAGATAAAGACACAGCTGCCCATAATGGAATACTGTAAATCTGAGGGGGGAGTGCACAAAAGGCCAAAACTGGACGAACACAGCAGATCGCCAATTATAGTATAGAATCCCTACAGTGCAGAAGGAGGCCATTCAGCCCATCAAGTCTGCACCAATCACAAACCCACCCACGCTCTATCCCCATTACTGTAGTTAGTCCCCCAGACACTAAGGAACAATTAAGCACGGCCAATCCACCTAACCTTCACATCTTTGGACAGTGAGGGGAAACTGGGGCACTCAGAGGAAACCCAGGGAGAAAGTGCAAACTCCGCACAGACAGTAACCTAAGCCAGGAATTGAACCCGGGTCCCTGACGCTGTGAAGGAGCAGTGCTAACCACTGTGCCACCGTGCCGCCCCACTTGTTGAGCTGGGGGAGTTTACAGAGATCAGGAAGGATGGAAAACAGTTTGAAAAGATGGTGCTCTTCCAGACCTCAGGATGTACCAGATAGCTTCAGAGTCAATGCTATTAATGTAGACAATACAACAGCCAATTTATACACAGCCAGTTCCCAGAAACAGGAATGTGAGAATAAACAAATTCACCTTTACATCAAGGGATGATGGATGAGGGTAAATCCTAAACGGAAAACCTGGGAGGAATCCTCTCTGCTCTTCACAAAAGCACAGAGAAGGCCATTTGGCCCATCATGTCTGTAACATCTCTCCAAACCAGCACCATGTCTCAGTGTCATCCCCCCTGTACATTATTTATATTTAAATAATCACCCTTTGCCCTCTTGAACGCCTTGATTGAGTCTGCGCCCACCACAATTCCAGGCAGAGCATCCCAGACTCCTGCCACTCACTGTGTGGAAAAGCCTTCCCTCGTTTTTGAAATGGTGACCATGGGATTGTCTAAAATTAAAGATTACTTATTTTGTCATGAGTCAGCTTACATTAACACTGCTATGAAGTTACTGTGAAAACCACACTCTGGAGCCTGTTCAGGAGGATTTAGTATGGCCAATGCACCTAACCCACACGTTTTTTGGACTGTGGGAGCAAACCAGAGCCAGCGGAGGAAACCCACACAGACATGGGGAGAATGTGCAGACTCCACACAGACAAGCTGGGAATCGAACTGAGCTGGCTGGCACTGTGAGGCAGCAGTGCTAACCATTGTGCCACCGTGCCACAACCACTTCAGAGGGAAGAGGGGCTTCAGTTTAATGTTTGAGCCAAAGGACCAGAACTCCTTGAGCTGAGTGCTTCCTCTGTAACGCACTGGGTTTACAGACCTTGAGTTTGAGCACAATCGCTGGAGTGGGACACAAAACCTGCAGACTTTCAGCCTCAGAGACGAGAGAGTGTTACCCATCGTGTCAATGGGGTATTCATTATATTGTGGTGATAATCAGGGAAAGGGCATTGTTTGATTGGTGACTAGTGCAGTGCCCCAGGGGTCGGTGCTGGGGCCTCAGCTATTTACCATTTATATAGATGATCTGGAGGAGGGAACCAAGTGTAAGGTGTCGAAATTTGCTGATGACACCAAGATTCGTGGAACGGCAAATTGTGTGGAGGGTGTGGAGAGTCTGCAGAAGGATCTAGATAGGCTGGGCGAATGGGCCAGGAACTGGCAAATGGAATTTAATGTTGGCAAGTGTGAGGTGGTCCACTTTGGTAGGAAGAATGGTAGGAAGGACTATTACTTACGTGGCGAAAAACTGCAGCAGGCGACGGTGCAGAGCGACGTCGGGGTCCTTGTGCATGAGTCGCAAAAACCCAGCTTGCAGGTGCAGCAGGTGGTCAGGAAGGCAAATGGGATGCTGGCCTTCATAGCGAGGGGGATTGAATATAAAAGTAGGGAGGTCTTGCTGCAGCTGTATAGGGCATTGGTGAGGCCGCAGCTGGAGTACTGTGTGCAGTTTTGGGCGCCGCACTTACGCAAGGATATTTTGGCCTTGGAGGGAGTGCAGAGGAGGTTTACTAGGCTGATTCCGGAGTTGAGGGGGTTGAACTATGAGGAGAGGCTGAATAAACTAGGCTTGTACTCGTTAGAGTTTAGAAGAATGAGGGGAGATCTCATTGAAACATATAAAATGTTGAATGGGATGGATAGGATAGAGGTGGAGAGGCTCTTCCCGCTCAGAAAGGACAGTAGGACTAGGGGGCACAGCCTCAAGATAAAGGGAGGGCGGTTTAGAACGGAGTTGAGGAGGAACTTCTTCACTCAAAGGGTGGTGAATCTCTGGAATTCTCTGCCCGTTGAAGTGGTGGAGGCTGCCTTGCTAAATATTTTTAAGACGCGGGTTGATGGGTTTTTGATAAGAGAGGGGATTAAGGGTTATGGGGAGAGGGCGGGAATGTGGAACTGAGCAGCGACAGATCAGCCATGATCTTATTGAATGGCGGGGCAGGCTCAAGGGGCTAGATGGCCTACTCCTGCTCCTATTTCTTATGTTCTTATGTTCTTATTAAGTGTTTAAAGAACTTCTAAAGGGTGTCTGTTGGAACACAGGGTTGTGGCTAGCTGGACACCTGGAAAGCTGCATTCTGTAAATAAACCAACCAGCAAGAAAAGCATTTGTGTTTAACGCTCTTGCTTCATCATCTGACTCATCACACTCGTCTGCACCTGACTACATTCCAGCACGCGCCTGTCTCCCTCTCCCGACAAACAAACAAAACCATCCCAGGATCATTTATCCAGAAACAATGCTGTTATGATTCGATTATTAGAAACACCAGAGAAGATAGGAACAGGAGGAGGCTTTTTGGCCCTTCAAGCCTGCTTCACCATTCATCATGATCATGGCCGATCATCCAACTCAATAGCCTAATCCTGTTTTCTCCCCATAACCTTTGATCCCATTCACCCCTGGTGCTATATCCAGCTGCCTCTTGAATTCATTCAACGTTTTGGCATCCCACTCTCTGGGAGAAGAAATGACTCCTCACCTCTGTCCTAAATGGTCTAACCTGAATCGATGATGTGGAGATGCTGGCGTTGGACTGGGGTAAACACAGTAAGAAGTCTGACAACACCAGGATAAAGTCCAACAGGTTTATTTGGTAGCAAAAGCCACTAGCTTTTGGAGCGCTGCTCCTTTATCAGGTACGCATGAGTTCTGTTCACAAACAGGTCATATACAGACACAAACTCAATTTACAAGATAATGGTTGGAATGCGAGTCTTTACAGGTAATCAAGTCTTAAAGGTACAGACAATGTGAGTGGAGAGAAGGTTAAAGAGATGTGTATTATCTACCCTGAATTCTCAGACTGTGACCCCAGTTCTGGGCTCCCCCACCATCGGGAACATCCTCCCTGCACTGGCACTGGAGGGGGTGCAGAGCAGATTCACTAGGTTGATTCCGGAGTTGAGAGAATTGGTTTATGAGGAGAGACTGAGTAGACTGGGGCTATACTCATTTGAATTCAGAAGAATGAGGGGAGATCTTATAGAAACATATAAGATTATGGAGAGAATAGATAAGATAGAAGCAGGGAGGTTGTTTCCATTGGCGGGTAAAACCAGAACTAGGGGGAATAGCCTCAAAATAAGGGGAAGCAGTTATAGGACGGAGTTGAGGAGGAACTTCCTCACCCAAAGGGTTGTGAATCCATGGAATTCCCTGCCCGGTGAAGCAGGTGAGACCACCTCATTGAAAGTTTTCAAGGCAAGGACAGATAGGTTTTGAACAGTAAAGGAATTAAGGGTTATGGTGAGCGGGTGGGTAAGTGGAGCTGAGTCCATAAAAAGATCAGCCATGAATGGCAGAGCAGATTCAAGGGGCCTGATAGGCTACTCCTGCACCTAGTTCTTTTATTTTTATATCTAATTTCTTCTTGAAATCAGACAACATTTTGGTCTAAACTACATTCTGTGGGAGTCAATTCCACACATTCACCATCCTCGAGGTGAAGAAATTTCTCCTCACCTCAGTTCTAAAAGGCTTATCCCCAACTCTCAAACTATGACCCCTAGTTCTGGGCTCCTCCAGCATTGGGAACATCCTTTCTGAATTTACCCTGTCTAAGCCTGTTAGAAGTTTCTACGAGATCCCCTCTCACTCTTTTGAACTCCAGGGAATATAACCCGAACTAACAAGATAATGATTGGAATGCAAGCCTTTACAGGTAATCAAGATTTAAAGATTACCTGTAGACTTGCATTCCAACCATTATTTTGTAAATTGAGTTTGTGCCTTTATATGCCCTGTTTGTGAACACAACTCCTCACTCACCTGAAGAAAGGGCTTGAGACTCTGAAAGCTTGTGCTGCCAAATAAACCTGTTGGACTGTAACCTGGTGTTGTGAGACTTCTTACTGAAGCTACCAAACAGGACTGCTTGCATTCCAAATGGCAAAAACAGCAAGTGATAGACAGAGCTAAGCAATCCCATAACCAATCCTTCCACAACCAGTTGTGAATGGTGGTGGACAATTAAACAGCTCACTGGAGGAGGAGGAGGCTCCACAAATATCCCCCTCCTCAATGATGGAGGAGTCCAGTACCAAAGATAAGGCTGAAGCATTCGCAGCAATATTCCGCCAGAAGTGCCGAGTGGATGATCCATCTCGGCCTCCTCCAGTGGTCCCCAACATCTCAGATGCCAGGCTCCAGCCAATTTGATTCACTCCACAATATCAAGAAATGGTTGGAGGCACTGGATTCTGCAATGTCAATGGGCCCTGATAACATTCCGGCAATAGTACTTGTGTTCCAGAACTTGCCGCTCCTCTAGCCAAGCTCTTCCAGTACAGTTACAGCACTGGCATCTACCCAACAGTGTGGAAAATTGCCCAGGTATGTCCTGGACATAAAAAGCAGGACAAATCCAACCCAGCCAATTACTGCCCAATCAGTCTACTCTCGATCATCAGTAAAGTGATGGAAGGGGTCATCGACAGTGCTATCGAGCAGCAATAACCTGCTCAGTGACGCCCAGTTTGGGTTTCGCCAGGGCTATTCAACTCCTGACCTCATTACAGCCTTGGTTTAAACATGGACAAAAGAGCTGAAATCCAGAGTTGAGGTGAGAGTTACAGCCCTTGACATCACGGACACATTAGACCAAGTGTGGTATCAAGGAGCCTGAGTGAAACTGGAATCAATGGATATCAGGGGGCAACTCTCTGCTGGTTGGAGTCATACCTGGTACATAGGAAGATGGCTGTGGTTGCAGAGGGTCAGTCATCCCTGCAGGAGTCCCTCAGGGTACTGCCCAAGGCCTAACAATCTCCAGTTGCTTCATCAATGACCTTCCTTCCGTAATAATGTCAGAAGTGAGGATGTTTGCTGATGATTACACAATGTTCAGTACCATTCACAACTCCTCAGATACTGAAGGAGTCCATGTTTGAATTCAAAACCTGAACAATATCCAGACTTGGGCTGACAAGTGGCAAGTAACATTCACGCCACACAAATACAAGTCAATGACCATCACCAATAAGAGACACTCTAACCACCGCCCCTTGACATTCAATTCCCCCACTGCCAACATCCTCAGGGTTACCATTGACCAGAAACTCAACTGGACTCACCACGTAAACACAATGGCTACAAGCGCAGGTCAGAGGCTCGGAATTCTGTGATGATTCTCACCTCCTGACTTCCCAAAGCCTATCCATCATCTACAAGGGACAAGTCAGGAGTGTGATGGAATACTCCCCACTTGCCTGGATGGGTGCAGCTCCAACAACACTCAAGAAGCTTAACACCATCCAGGTCAGAGCAGCTTGACTGACTGGCACCCCATCCACTACCTTCAGCATTCACTTCCTCCAGCAGCCTTGCAGTGTGGTAGCAGTGTGTGCCATCTACAAGATGCACTGCAGCAACTCACCAAAGATCCTTAGACAACACCTTCCAAACTTATGACCATTTCCAGCTAGAAGGACAAGAGCAGCAGATAAATGAGAACATCACCACCTGCAAGCTCCCCTCCAAACTATTCACCATCCTGACTTGGAAATGTATTACTGTTCCTTCACAGAAGCTGAATCAAAATCCTGGAAATCTCTTCCTAACGACATTGTGAGTCAAACCACAGAATATGGACTGCAGTGATTCAAGGAGGCAGCCCATCACTACCTTCTCCAGGGTAACTAGGGATGGGTAATAAATGCTGGCCAGCCAGTGATGCCCATGTCCCACGAAAGAATTAAAAAAAAAGACACCAAAACCATACACCATACTCCGGGTGTGGCCTCACCAACACTCTATTAAATTGCAGGAAAACATCCCTATCCCTATACTCAAATCCTCTCGCTATGAAGGCCAACGTACCATTTGCCCTCTTTACTGCCTGCTGTACCTGTGCATTTACTTTCAGCGATTGATGCACAAGGACATCAAGGTCTCACGGAGTATCCACCTCTCTCAATTTACACCCGTTTAAGTAATAATCTGTCTTCCTATTATTGCCACCAAAGTGAATAACCTCACATTTATCCACATTATACTGCATCTGCCATGCAGTTGCCCACACACTCAGCCTGTCCAAATCAGACTGAAGCATCTCTCCATCCTCCTCACAGCTCACCCTCCTACCCAATTTTGTATCATCTACAAATTTGGAGATAATACATTCAGTTCCCTCTTCCAAATCATGAATATATAATGTGAACAGTGGGAGTCCCAGCACAAATCCATGTGGAACCCCACACGTCACTGACTAGAAAAATGACCCATTTACATCAACTCTTAGCTTTTTATCTGCTAACCACCTTTCTATCCATCTCAAGAAATTACCTGCAATCCCATGTGCTTTAACTTTACAATATAGTCTGTTATGTGAGACCTTGTCGAAAGCCTTCTGAAAGTCTAAGTAAACTGCATCAACTGGTTCTCCTCAGTCAGCTCTACTAGTTACACCCTCAAAAAAATTCCAGTCGATTTGTGAAGTATGATTTCCCTTTTGTAAATCCATGCTGACTTTGTCTAATTATATCACTACCTTCCAAATGCTGAGTTATGAAATCCATGACAATAGAATCTAGCAACTTCCCCAGTGCTGGTGTTAGGTTCACTGGTTTATAGTTCCCTGTTTTCTCTCTACTTCCTTTTTGAATAGTGGACTTACATTTGCCACCCTCCAATCTGTAACAATTGTTCCAGACTCTAAAGAATTTTGGAAAATAGCCACCAATGGATCTACTATTTCCAGGGTCCCTTCCTTAAGTACTCCAGGATAAAGATTATCAGGAGCTGGAAATTTATCCACCTTCAATCCCATCAATTTCCCCAAAACCATTTCTCTACAATGTTGATTTCCTTCCGCTCCTCACGAAAACATGATTCTCTCAGCACTGCTGGTCCATCGTTCATGTCTTTCTTTGTGAAGACAGAAGTACAAATTTAATTCTTCAACTATTTCTTTATTCCCCATTATGAATTCTCCCATTTCTGACATTCGTTTTTGTCAATCTTTTTCTCTTTACATATCTATAGTAATTTATGCAGTCAGTTTTTATGTTCCCTGCTAGCTTACTTTCATACTCCATTTTTCCTTTCTTAATCAATCCCTTGGTTTTCCTTTGCTGAATTTTAAACTGCTCCCGATCCTCAGGCCTATCGATTTTTCTTGTCAATTTGTACGTTTCTTCCTTGAATCTGATACTATTTCTAATTTCCCTCGTAAGCCATGGATTGGCCACAATTCCCTTACCATTCTTGCGCCAAACAAGAATAAACAACTTCTGGAGTTCACTTATTTGCTCTTTAAATGCCTGCCATTGTCTATCCACTTTCAATATGTTTCCCAGTCCATCATGGCTAATCCATGCCTCATACCATCATAGTTACCTTTACTGACATTCAGGACCCTGGTCTCAGAATCAACTACACCACTGTCTACCTTGACAAAGAATTCAACCATATTATGGTCACTCGTCCCCAAGGGTTCTCTCACAACTAGATTGCCAACTAATCCTTTCTCGTTGCACAACACCCAGTCCAAAATAGCCTGTTTGCTTGTTGATTCCTCAATATATTGCTCCAGAAAACAAGACAAAAACAGACAGGCAGACAGTGGGACAGAGACAGACAGACAGAGAGAGACAGACAACCAGAGACAGACAGACGGCGGGATTTTTTGACCTTGCTTGGGCAAGATGATACAATCCCATCCCAGGCTAATGGAAATTCCTGTTCTGCGAACCTCGCCCTCCCTGATCCTGGGGCGGACGAGGTGGTAAAATTTGGGCCCAAGGGTATGACAGACACAGACAGACAGAGAGACAGCACAGGGGATAATCCAGAGGTGGAGTGGGAGGGTTGGGGGTTGGGCTTGTTGGGCTGGTTGGGGGAAGGCATGCGGGCTTTCCTCACCTGGATCAATCTGCCACACCGACAGGTGCTGCGAGGTGACCAACTGGAGAATGAAGATACCAGCAAGGGAAGCAGCTCCTGTCCATCGCTCCCTCATGGTGTGTGACTCTCTCACATCACAATCAGCCCTGTGGAAGCAGAAAAGCAGAGTCAAACACCTTCAATTAACTAATGAATAAGATGCTAACTTTACATTGAATGTACAGCACAGAAACAGGCCATTCAGCCCAACTGGTCCCTGCTGGCTTTTATGTTCCACATGAGCGTCCGCTCACCTCTCTTCATCTCAACCTACTAACATCTCCATCTCTTGCTTTCTCCCTCATGTATTTATCCAGCTTTCCCCGCAGACATTTCTAAGCTCTAACCTTCTTTACTGTTGCTAGGATTATAAATCCTGATTTTCTTCCCTGCAGAAACCAGGGATGAGGGACATTGCTGATGTGCAGAGACCGAACAGGCTGGGATTTCGCCTCTTCACAGCAGCAAAGTTTGAGAAAAGATTAACGAGAGGTGTTCAGAATTCCTGTTTCACACACACAGGAACACACACCTAGGCCGACACCATAATTAACAAAAGCCACCAACGCCTCTGGTTTTTCAGAAGACTAAGGAAATTTAGCATGTCAGTTACGACATGCTAAATTTGTCCAGAGTAGGACTAGGGGGCACAGCCTCAAGATAAAGGGGGGGTGGTTTAGAATGGAGTTGAGGAGGAACTTCTTCACTCAAAGGGTGGTGAATCTCTGGAATTCTCTGCCCGTTGAAGTGATGGAGGCTGCCTCGCTAAATATATTTAAGACACGGGTTGATAGGTTTCTGATAGACAAGGGAATTAAGGGTTATGGGGAGAGGGCGGGAATGTGGAACTGAGCCACAACAGATCAGCCATGATCTTATTGAATGGCGGGGCAGGCTCGAAGGGCTAGATGGCCTACTCCTGCTCCTATTTCTTATGTTCTTACGACTCTCACCAACTTTTAACAGATACAGCATAGAAAACATTCTTTCCGGTTGTATCACAGCTTGGTATGGGCTCCTGCTCTGCTCAAGACTGCAAGGAACTACAAAAGGTCATGAATGTAGCCCAATCCCTCACACAAACCAGCCTCCCATCCACTGACTCTGTCTACACTTCCCGCTGCCTCGGCAAAGCAGCCAGCATAATTAAGGACCCCACACACCCCGGACATTCTCTCTTCCACCTTCTTCCGTCAGGGAAAAGATACAAAAATTGACTCAAGAACAGCTTCTTCCCTGCTGCTGTCAGACTTTTGAATGGACTTACCTCGCACTATGTTGATCTTTCCCTATACCCTAGCTATGGCTATTACACTATAAAACTGCACTCTCTCCTTTCTTTCTCTATGAACGGTATGCTCTGTATAGCACGCAAGAAACAATACTTTTCACTGTATACTAATACATGTGACAATAATAAATCAAATCCAATCAAATCAGCTTGAACTTTGGTTGTAAATATAAGATAGTCACGAATAAATAAGAGGGAGTTCCAGAGAAATCTCTTCACGGAGAGAATGTGGAAATCTGCCTGGGAGTGGTAGCAGCAAATAGCACAGAGGCA
Source organism: Carcharhinus amblyrhynchos (assembly GCF_965287045.1). NCBI lineage: Eukaryota > Metazoa > Chordata > Chondrichthyes > Carcharhiniformes > Carcharhinidae > Carcharhinus > Carcharhinus amblyrhynchos. The sequence goes on along the minus strand of NC_137338.1, from coordinate 2,567,851 downwards.
GAGAGGGGAAGTGGATAAATGCGAGAAGGAGATAGAAACAGGAGAATGTGGAGATTGGCTGAGGTGAAGTCAGGTAGGAACTAAATAACAGCATGGACCCTCTGGGCTGCATATCAAATGTAATTATTTTGACAGGGTAAATCAGGATAAACTGTTTCTGGTGGCAGAATGTTTGTTAACAAGAGGGGCACAGAATTAAGGCAAAATGAACCATGGAAACATAGAATTGCTACAGCGCAGAAGGAGGCCATTTGGCCCATCGAACCTGCACTGACTCTTTGACAACAATCCCACCCAGACCCTATCTCCAAAACCACAAGTATTTACTCTGCTCATCCCCCTAACCAACACATCTTTGGACATTAAGGGGCAATTTAGTATGACCAATCCACCTAACTGATACATCTTGGAACATTCATGGGCAATTAAGCATGGCCAACCCTCCTAATCTACACATCTTTGGACACTAGGGGGTAATTTGGCATGGCCAAACCCCCTAACCCGAACATCTTTGATGAGGAAATGTGTTTTTGGCACAGCGAGTTCTGAAACACACAATTTGAAAGGATGGATTCCATTGTAATGTTTAAAACTGAAGGGAAAATATTTGCAGGACTGTGGATCCTTGGGAGCAATTTGATAGCGCTATCAAAGGGCTGGCACAGTCATGATGGGCCAAACGGCCTTCTTCTGTGTTGTATCATTCTATTATTCCATGACTTAAAATAGAAAGCTCGGCCTCCATCGCTTCCTGTCCTCCTATCAATGAACAGAAAGTTTTCAAACTCAAATCTTTGCTGTTTTGCTGTCTCCCAAGTTGGTTAGAAAGGGAACACCTCACAGATTGCGAAGAATGTCACAATTTCCCTTTGCCCCACCACCTCCCCCAATCCTCAATAATTGTCTGCGGAGTTCAATTATTCCACAGAGAAGCTGTTTGGATAGAGCTAATCTCTGCTTGCACTGTAACAAGAGGAGCCTGGTGTTTGACTCCATTCTCACCTTCACAATCCAAATCATTACTGAAATCAATGACAGATTAAACTACTAACGCCCTGGGGAGGGACGCAGGAGGCTGTGTGGGGCAGGCTGGAGGGAGGGTGGGGGGGGATGAAGAGGGCATTTACTCTAACAAATGCAAAACATTTAATCAATGCATTGTATTCCGTGTTTACACCGGTGGGATCTTTTAGTAACATCAGCAAATGGACTCCTATTGAGACATCACAGAGGGCATTATCTGGCAGAGCAACCAACAACAACGTCCCAACTCACTCACAGTTAAAGCAAACAAAATGTGCATTGAAATAGCACTTTTCACACCAAAGAACATTCTAAAGCACCCTAAAGACAATAGAATACCTTTGAAGTATAATCATTGTTAAAATGTAGAAAACACAGCCAATTATTCCTGGCAAGCTCCCATGAAGAGCGGCGCAATGGGTAACGTCCCTACCTCTGAGCCAGAGGTTCAAGTCCCACCCCAGGACTTGACACAAGGAAGATGCGTCCATAATGTGGCCAAACAGGGTGACTGTCAACCCGCAAATCTTTCAGATATGACAGTGGCCGCCGGTAAGAGGAGAGACTCCTGGTCAGTCACTCTTGATACAGAATGGTACCCGTCAACTATATGCCCCTGGTGACAGTTCCAGGTATAGAAGGTCCCACAAACAGTAACATCATAACTTTTTGTGATATTGACTGTGTCTCTATCCTATTGGATAGGCTTTTAGGGAAAAACAACTATCCTTCAAGAGAATGTTTTCTCAAGAATTTCTCAACCTCAAACAGACCATTGTCCGCAGCAAACTACCCAGCCTTCAGGAGAACAGTGACCACAACACCACACAACCCTGTCACAGCAACCTCTGCAAGACATGCCGGATCATCGACATGGATACCATCATCTCAGGTGAGAATACCATCCACCAGGTAGGTACACGGTACATACTCTTGTGACTCGGCCAACATTGTCTACCTGATACGCTGCAGGAAAGAATGCCCCAAGGCTTGGTACATTGGGGATACCATGCAGACGCTACGAAAACAAATGAATGAACACTGCTTAACAATCACCAGGCAAGACTGCTCTCTTCCTGTTGGGGAACACTTCAGTGGTCACAGGCATTTGGCCTCTGATCTTCAGGTAAACGTTCTCCAAGGCGGCCTTCACAACACACGACAATGCAGAGTCGCTGAGCAGAGACTGATAGCCAGTTCCGCACACGAGGACGGTCTCAACCGGGATCTCGGGTTCAGGTCACACTATCTGTAACCCCCATGACTTGCCTGGGCTTGCAACATCTCACTTACTGTCCTGTCTGGACACAATACACATCTCTTTAACCTGTGCTTAACCCTCTGTCCACTCACACTGTCTTCACCGTCAAAGAGGCAGCACAAACCCAATGGGCTGAATGGCATCCCTCTCTGTTACAAGGCCTTACGGTTGTATGTGTTTTATAAATCCCTTCTCTGTAATTGTCACCAGTCTCACATCCCTCTCTGTGATTCTGCCCTTTTGTATCCTTGATTCTAATCTTCCAACAGTAGCAGCCTGGGCCAAAAAATTCCATCGCAAAACATCTCCGTCTCTCTCACACTCTCTCCTCTCCCGCTCGTTCACTCTCTCTCCCGCGCTCTCTCCTCCGTCTCTCCCGCGCGCTCTCTCCTCCGTCTCTCTCCCGCGCGCTCTCCTCCGTCTCTCTCCCGCGCGCTCGCTCCTCCGTCTCTCTCCCGCGTGCTCTCTCCTCCGTCTCTCTCCCGCGCGCTCGCTCCTCCGTCTCTCTCCCGCGTGCTCTCTCCTCCGTCTCTCTCCCGCGCGCTCTCTCCTCCGTCTCTCTCCCGCGCGCTCTCTCCTCCGTCTCTCTCCCGCGCGCTCTCTCCTCCGTCTCTCTCCCGCGCGCTCTCTCCTCCGTCTCTCCCGCGCGCTCTCTCCTCCGTCTCTCCTGCGCACTCTCTCCTCCGTCTCTCCCGCGCTCTCTCCTCCGTCTCTCCCGCGCACTCTCTCCTCCGTCTCTCCTGCGCTCTCTCCTCCGTCTCTCCCGTGCGCTCTCTTCTCCATCTCTCCCGCGCTCTCTCCTCCGTCTCTCTCCCGCGCGCTCTCTCCTCCGTCTCTCTCCCGCGCGCTCTCTCCTCCGTCTCTCTCCCGCGCGCTCTCTCCTCCGTCTCTCTCCCGCGCGCTCTCTCCTCCGTCTCTCTCCCGCGCGCTCTCTCCTCCGTCTCTCTCCCGCGCTCTCTCCTCCGTCTCTCCCGCGCGCTCTCTCCTCCGTCTCTCCCGTGCGCTCTCTCCTCCGTCTCTCTCCCGCGCGCTCTCTCCTCCGTCTCTCCCGCGCGCTCTCTCCTCCGTCTCTCCCGTGCGCTCTCTCCTCCGTCTCTCCCGCGCCCTCTCCTCTGCCTTTCCCGCGCTCTCTCCTCAGCACCTTTTCTTAAAGCCTGTCTCTGTCGACTGTCCTCAGAACCCTGTGAGTGGCTGGAGATGAAATAGTGTTTAATAATGTTCCCACGAAGCTGCACAGGGTGTTTTAGACCGCGTGAACTGTGCCGTGGAAATGTGGTGACTCATGTTGCTTTGAAAGTGCCCAGATGTTTATCTGTGTCATACAGATGCTGCGGATCAGGACAGAGGTTCCCTTGGCAGCTGGTAACGTGTCACAGGAAAAGCACAGTGAGTTCTGGCAGCTTTGAGGAATGAGATGGGTTTGTAGCAAGGGGCTTGTTTTAATCACATTTTCAGTGCAGTGGTAGAAGACATTGTAACTGGCTCCTATTGCATTGCGTCTTCTCCACACAAACCTCTCTCTGTTCCTCCCCCAGAGGTGTGGACATTGGGAGCCAGTTCAACTCCACAGGCAGCTGTCAAGCTTGGATGCCTCATACCGTGGTCAGCATTCCCTTCTCCGAGTCAGAAATCCATCCTATAGGGCCCCTTCCAGGCTCTGAGTCCAATTATCTTGGTTGACACTCCAGCGTTGGGGGAGTGCTGCACTGTCAGAGGTACTGGCTGGGATTTTCTGGTCTCCACTACAGCAGGAACAGAAATTCCAGACCGAAGTCAGCAGGCGTTTTGCTTGTTCATGGAATTCTCCATCCCGCTGAAATGATTCTCACGGTGGGAAAAGGATTTAGGCCACTGTTTTTCAGATGGGATGTTGAATTGAGGCTCCATCTGATCTGTCAGATAGATAAAGGGTTCCGCAGTATTACCGTGAAGAATGCGCCAGGGTGTTCTGCATAGTGCCCCGGACAATATTCATCCCTCAATTAAAATCCCTATATCAGATTATCTGGACCCCATTACATTGTTGTTTGTGGGATCTTGCTATGCACAAGTCAGTTGATTACCAGAGTGACAGCATCCCAAAAATAGACAATTGGCTGGAAAGAGCTTTGGGAGTTTCTCTGCTCTCAGAATGCAAGCTTTTTGTTCTGCACAGGGAGACCGGGACAGTCAGTCAGAGATCACGGTGCCACAATGGGTTAGCACTGCTGCCTCACAGCGCCAGGGACCCGGGTTCGATTCCCCGCCCGGGTCACTGTCTGTGTGGAGTTTGCACATTCTCCCCATGTCTGCGTGAGTTTCCTCCAGGTGCTCCAGTTTCCTCTGAAAGATGTGCAGGTTAGGGTGCATTGGCCGTGCTAAATTCTCCCTCAGGGTACCCAAACAGGCACCAGAGTGTGCCGACGAGGGGATTTTCACAGTAACTTCATTGCAGTGTTAATGTAAGTCTACTTGTGACACTAATAAATAAAGTAAATTAATTAATTAAGGCCAGCATAAAGGAAGATGGCTATGGTCACTGGAAGTCAATCATAGTTCCAGGGCGTCTCAGCAGGAGTCCCTCAGGGGAGTGTCCAAGGCCCAACCATCTTCAGCTGCTGCCTCAATGACCATCCCTCCATTATAAGGTCAGAAGTGGGGATATTCGCCGATGATTGCACAATGTCCAGCACCATTTGCAAATCCTCAGATACTGTAGCAGTTTGGGTCCAAATGCAGAAAATTCTAGGCAATATCCAGGCTCAGGCTGAGATGTCGCAAGTAATATTTGCGCTACACAAATGCCAGGCAATGGCCATCTCAACAGGAAAGAATCTAACTATCATCTCTTGATATTCAGTGACATTATTAACACTAAATATCCCATCAGCAACATCCTGAGGGTTACCACTGACCAGAAACTCAACTGGACTCACCACATAAACATAGTGGCTACAAGAGCAGGTCAGAGGCTCGGAATACTGTGGAGAGTAATTCATCTCCTGACTTCCCAAAGCCTGTCCACCATCCACAAGTGTGATGGAATATTCTACACTTGCTTGGATGAGTCCAACACTCATGGAGCTCAACACTATCCAGGACAAAGCAGCTCGCTTGATTACCACCACATCTACAAACACCCACTCCTTACACCACAGACGCTGTATAGTAGCAGCGTGTACCATCTACAAGATACACTGCAGTAATTCACTACAGCTCCTTTAACAGCACCTTCCAAACTCACAACCACTTCCATCTAGGTGGATAAGGACAGCAGATATATGGGAACACCACCACCTATAAATTCCCCTCCAAGCCACTCACCATCCTGACTTGGAAATACAACGCCGTTCCTTTACTTTCCCTCCCTAACAGCACTGTGGGTGTACCCACACCACACGGACTGCAGCGGTTCAAGAAAGCAGCCATCCCCTCTTTCTCAAGGGGCAATTAGGGATGGGCAATAAATGCTGGTTGAGCCAGTGATGCCCATGTGAATGAATAAAAAATATCTCAATGAGCAACTCTGAATCAGGAAGTTCATCTGTTCCAGCCTGACTCCAGAAACTGGAGGGTCAAATGTAATGAGATTGCTGCGGTACTGAGGGAACGCTGGGATACTGAGGGAACGCTGGGATACTGAGGGAACGCTGGGATACCGAGGGAACGCGGGGATACTGAGGGAACGCTGGGATACTGAGGGAATGCTGGGATACTGAGGGAACGCTGCGGTACTGAGGGAACGCTGGGATACTGAGGGAATGCTGGGATACTGAGGGAACGCTGCGGTACTGAGGGAACGCTGGGATACCGAGGGAATGCTGGGATACTGAGGGAATGCTGGGATACTGAGGGAACGCTGGGATACTGAGGGAACGCTGCGGTACTGAGGGAATGCTGGGATACCGAGGGAACGCTGGGATACAGAGGGAACGCTGCGGTACTGAGGGAACGCTGCGGTACTGAGGGAACGCTGGGACACTGAGGGAACGCTGGGACACTGAGGGAACGCTGCGGTACTGAGGGAATGCTGGGATACCGAGGGAATGCTGGGATACTGAGGGAACGCTGCGGTACTGAGGGAACGCTGGGATACTGAGGGAACGCTGGGATACTGAGGGAACGCTGGGATACTGAGGGAACGCTGCGATACCGAGGGAATGCTGGGATACTGAGGGAATGCTGGGACACTGAGGGAACGCTGCGGTACTGAGGGAATGCTGGGATACCGAGGGAATGCTGGGATACTGAGGGAATGCTGGGATACTGAGGGAATGCTGGGATACTGAGGGAACGCTGGGATACTGAGGGAATGCTGGGATACCGAGGGAACGCTGGGATACAGAGGGAACGCTGCGGTACTGAGGGAACGCTGCGGTACTGAGGGAACGCTGGGACACTGAGGGAACGCTGGGATACTGAGGGAACGCTGCGGTACTGAGGGAACGCTGGGACACTGAGGGAACGCTGCGGTACTGAGGGAACGCTGCGGTACTGAGGGAACGCTGGGATACTGAGGGAACGCTGGGATACTGAGGGAACGCTGGGATACTGAGGGAACGCTGGGATACTGAGGGAACGCTGGGATACTGAGGGAACGCTGGGATACTGAGGGAATGCTGCGATACTGAGGGAACGCTGCGATACTGAGGGAACGCTGGGATACTGAGGGAACGCTGGGATACTGAGGGAACGCTGCGATACCGAGGGAACGCTGGGATACTGAGGGAACGCTGGGATACTGAGGGAACGCTGCGATACTGAGGGAACGCTGGGATACTGAGGGAACGCTGGGATACTGAGGGAACGCTGCGATACTGAGGGAACGCTGGGATACTGAGGGAACGCTGCGATACTGAGGGAACGCTGGGATACTGAGGGAATGCTGCGGTACTGAGGGAATGCTGCGATACTGAGGGAACGCTGCGATACTGAGGGAACGCTGGGATACTGAGGGAACGCTGCGATACTGAGGGAACGCTGCGATACCGAGGGAACGCTGCGATACCGAGGGAACGCTGCGATACTGAGGGAATGCTGGGATACTGAGGGAACGCTGCGATACTGAGGGAACGCTGGGATACTGAGGGAACGCTGCGATACTGAGGGAACGCTGCGATACTGAGGGAATGCTGGGATACTGAGGGAACGCTGCGATACTGAGGGAACGCTGGGATACTGAGGGAACGCTGGGATACTGAGGGAACGCTGCGATACTGAGGGAACGCTGGGATACTGAGGGAACGCTGCGATACTGAGGGAACGCTGGGATACTGAGGGAATGCTGGGATACTGAGGGAACGCTGCGATACTGAGGGAACGCTGGGATACTGAGGGAACGCTGGGATACTGAGGGAACGCTGCGATACTGAGGGAATGCTGGGATACTGAGGGAACGCTGCTCCGTTGGATGATGCAGTTAAGACAGCCCCATTTTTGCTTCCGGGAGGGGCGCGTGCGGTGGGTGGGACTGGGCCATATCGATCCCTCACCTAACACTGCTGAAAGCTGAAATACTCGCACAGACACAGGGTCCCACCATTACAAAATACTGCACATACTGAAAATCTGAAATAAAGACAGAAAATGCTGGAAAATCTCAGCAGGTCCTCAGTGCTGAATAGGATTCAAAATGTGAACACTGCTCCTGTTCTGCATTTCCAACAATTTCGATTCCTATAACCCTAAAACCTGCCCATTTATCTTGCTGCCCCTTGTGGGAAAGTTTGGCCGCCCAGTGGGATATTCCACTGGAGTCAGTGACAGTGGAAGCTGGTTTTCCCTGTCTATCCCGCTCTCCCTCATTCCCCACACGCGAATGCCGGGATCAGCAGTTGGAGTTCTGCCTTGCCCACCCAGCAGGGCTGATGTCAACGGTAAAACAGCTGCTCAAGACAAGCGCTGCTGACACTGAACTCCAGCTATTGATTACTCAGCTCAGTGGTAGCTCCAAGTCAGAGGGCTCTTTGTTCAAGTGTCACAATGAGTAGAAAACCACACCGACTGCAGTGTGAATGGTTTAACAGCGTAGGAAGGAGGAGGAAACTTTCTTTAAATCCACCATGCTCCCTGGTGGTCTCGTGGTTAGGATTTGGCACCCTCGCCACCATGGCATGGATTCAATTCCCAGGCAGGGAATTACGTGTTTGTGGGCGTCACAGTGGGTTAGCACTGCTGCCTGACAGAGCCAGGGACCCGGGTTCGATTCCCAGCTTGGGTCACTGTCTGTGTGGAGTTTGCACGTTCTCCCAGTATCTGCGTGGGTTTCCTCCGGGTGCTCCGGTTTCCCCCCACAACAGTCTGAAAGACGTGCCGGTTAGGGTGCATTGGTCATGCTAAATTCTCCCTCAGTGTCCCCGAACAGGTGCCGGGGGGGTGGGTGGGATTGAGGGATACGGGAGGGGAGGGGGTGGGTGGGATTGAGGGATATGGGGAGGGAGAGGGGGTGAGAGGGATTGAGGGATACGGGGGGGTGGGAGAGGATGGGTGGGATTGAGGGATACGGGGGGGGGTGGCGTGGGTGGGATTGAGGGATACGGGGAGGGAGAGGGGGTGGGTGGGTGGGATTGAGGGATACAGGAGAGAGGGGCTGGGTGGGATTGAGGGATACGGGGGGGGGAGGGGGTGGGTGGGATTGAGGGATACGGGGGGGGGAGGGGGTGGGTGGGATTGAGGGATACGGGGGGGGTGAGGGTGGGTGGGAATGAGGGATACGGGGGGGGGGGTGAGGGTGGGTGGGATTGAGGGATACGGGGGGGGGGGTGAGGGTGGGTGGGATTGAGGGATACGGGGAGGGAGAGGGGGTGGGTGGGTGGGATTGAGGGATACAGGAGAGAGGGGCTGGGTGGGATTGAGGGATACGGGGGGGGAGGGGGTGGGTGGGATTGAGGGATACGGGGGGGGTGAGGGTGGGTGGGAATGAGGGATACGGGGGGGGGGAGGGGGTGGGTGGGATTGAGGGATACGGGGGGGTGAGGGTGGGTGGGAATGAGGGATACGGGGGGGGGGGGTGAGGGTGGGTGGGATTGAGGGATATCAGTTTTTTTGCTCTGAAATTCTTCCTTCTCCAAATGGAATGAATGAAACATCATGAACTTTTCCCGGGAACCTAAATTCTTTCGGAGGCTTTGAGTGCGAATGGGGGGTGAGGGGGAAGAAAATGGTGACCCAGGTGGGAGAGGGAGCTGTGTTTGAAAAACCAGGAGAAGCTCAGCATTGCAGTCAGTTCAGGAATTTTCACAGTAACTTAATTACAGTGTTAATGTCAGCTGACTTGCGACGTTAATAAATAAACTTTACTGGGAGTGTCGCTGGTCAGACCAGCATTTATTGCTGATCCCTCTAATTGCCCTTGAACTGAGTAGCTTCCTCGGGCATTTCAGAGTCACCCACATTGCTGCTGGCCTGGAGTCACGTGTAGGCCAGATCAGGTCAGGGTGGCAGACTTCCTTCCCTAAAGGGACACTAGTGGTGACCCAGACGGGTTTTTCCCACACTTTTAATTCCAAATTTTTATTGAATTCAATTTTCACCATCTGCCCTGGTGGGATTCGAACCCGGGTCCTCAGAGGTGGGTCGCTGGACTACGAGACCAGTGACCACTGCTCCAAAGCCTCTCCTTGTTGAACCTCATTTCTCCTTACCTCAGTTCTAAACGATTGGACAATAATTTTTATTTTCAATGAAGATGTGAAATGAGTTCATATCTGTCTTTTGATTTAAAAATAATCTGAGGGCACTTCCTTCACTAAACTGTCCGGCTGACGAGCTCCATCATCAACTAGGAGTAGGCCATTCGGCCTGTTGGGGCTATCCCACTATTCGGTGAAATCACGGCTGACCAGTTATCTCTGTGCCACCGCCCTGTGGTATCGCCTATCTCTATTCCATCAACCACTTATAACTGTCCACGTCTATTTGTCTGAAAACATTTTCTTCTCAGCAATTTTTGCATTCTTCCAGTGACTTCACTGTAATTCTTGGGACGTGTGTTTCATTGCCAATGTGAGCTTTAATTACCCATTCTTCATACAGGATGTTTGGCTATATCAGAGGGCAGTTATTGGTCAGTCACATTGCTGCAGCTCTGGCCTCACACGTAGGCCAGACCGGGTAAGGACGGCAGATTTCCTTCCCTAAACGGACATTGGTGAACCAGATGGGTTTTTCCGGCAATCAGGGATAGTTCCACAGTGACTGGCGAACTGACTGCAATGCTGAGCTTCTCCTGGTTTTTCAAACACAGCTCCCTCTCCCACCTGGGTCACCATTTTCTTCCCCCTCACCCCCCCCATTCGCACTCAAAGCCTCCGAAAGAATTTAGGCTCCCGGGAAAAGTTCATGATGTTTCATTCATTCCATTCGGAGAAGAAAGGATTTCAGAGCAAAAAACTGATATGTCTCAATCCCACCCAAGCCCTCTCCCTATATTCCTCAATCCCACCCACCTCCTCCTCCCCATTTCCCTCAATCCCACCCACCTCCTCCTCCCCATATCCCTCAATCCCACCCCTCCTTCCCATATCCCTCAATCCCACCCACCTCCTCTCTCCATATTCCTCAATCCCACCCACCCCCCTCTTCCCATATTCCTCAATCCCACCCACCTCCTCCTCCTCATATCCCTCAATCCCACCCCTCCTTCCCATATCCCTCAATCCCACCCACCTCCTCTCTCCATATTCCTCAATCCCACCCACCCCCCCCCATATTCCTCAATCCCACACCCCTCTCCCCATATTCCTCAATCCCACCCCTCCTTCCCATATCCCTCAATCCCACCCACCTCCTCTCTCCATATCCCTCAATCCCACCCACCCTCCTCTCCCCATATCTCTCAATCCCACCCACCTCTCTCTCCCCAAATCCCTCAATCCCACTTATCCACCTTCTCCCCATATCCCCCAATCCCATCGACCCAGCGTCTCCCCATGTCCCTCAATCCCACCGAACCGTTTTCTCCACATATCCCTCAATCCCACATTCTCCCCATATCCCTCAATCAGTGCAGGATGGGTCATGGAGGAGGTTATGATGGGGGACTCATTGGAAGGGTTTCAATGCCCCAGTGCCAGTAAGCGGTGAAGCCATGGCGGGGGGAGAGGGGGTTGGCAGGGGTTACACTGCTGCTGATAATTAGGATGGGGGGGGTGGGGGGAGGCGATAACCATGAGGGGAGGGGCAGGGACGGAGGAGGGGTTGGGAGGCAGTTTCCCAGTTCTCTGGGAGATTGGGGCACCTGCACAATGGCGCCCTGAGCAATTTGCAGCCGGCTTCACCAGCGAGCCAAGGCTCCGCGCACTCCCACTGGTGAGAATCGCACATCTGTCCAAAGACCCAGAGGGTCATAAGATCGCACTTTCAAAGCCGCCCAAAAAAAGGGGGTCAGAAACTCTCCCGCTTTCTCGCTCGTTGGGCATTTGGAATTATTTTTGTAAGATTGAGCCCTGAGAATCTGAATTTTATTGGATGTAACTGCTGAGGTTTTGAGCGCCAATGGGCGAATGAGGGGAAAAGAGGAGAGAATGTGTGGGGGGAGTAAGCTTCGTCTGAAATCAGGAGAAGCTCAGCACTGCAGTTTGTGCGGAGCTATCAGGATTTAATTGAATTGGTATCGCTATGATGAATTAAGAGACATTATAGCTTGGCAGCTGGGGAACTATGACGAGGGATCCAATTACTTGTCAACATTCAGGTGTTAATGAAATGGAATTTTCAATAAGTTCCTTCAGCGTGCATCTTATTAAGCAAATTCTAGCATGCGTTTGGTGCGGGTATCCCAGCCCCACAGCTCACATCAACACTGTCAGAGTTCTCACTGTCAGTGAGGGTGACCACATGGAGATGGACGGCAAGGATGGAGTACAAGGAGCAGCAAAAATCCTTTCTCATGCTGAGTGCAAGGCACTCTTACAGAATCATATGGCCCAGGAGGGGACTGTTCTTCCCCCAAGACCTGTTATCCAACTCATCTGCTCTCCCCTTCTCTGGCCCTCACACATGCCCACCCCTAGCCCTGCCAGTATTTTCATTCTCAAGTATTTTTCAATTCCCTTTTGAAAGTTCTTTTTGAACCTACAACCACTGATCTTTATATGAAGTAAGAACTCGGAGCAGGAGTAGGCCATCCAGCCCGCCGAGCCTGCTCCGCCATTCAATAAGGTCAAGGCTGATCTTTTCGTGGACTCAGCTCCACTTACCCGCCCGCTCACCATAACCCTCGAGTCAGTATGTCACAGATCAACTGGCTGCCTCAAAATGCAATCCCAACATAAGTGACTGTTCTTAGTGATCGCAACAGAGACTATTTTCAAAGGGAGGTTCGAGAAGTGGATGAAGGACAAAGGGGCCTGGAAAGATTACGCACACTCACACATCTATTCATGCACACACACATTTCTTCATGCACACACATGTCTATTCATGTACACACATGTCTATTCATACAAAGACACACATGCATACACATACACTCCCATGCACCCATACACAGGTGCACACACATATGCAGACACGCGCACACACACATGCATATACTCACGCATATACACTGTACACACACGCCTGTGCACACATATGCCTGCATACGCACGCATACACCTTTGTACACACACGTGCGCATTTAAAAGACTATTCAGGTAAATAAAAAGGAAAGATATAGCACCATTCATGACTTCCCGGCATCGCAAAGTCTTTTATAAATGCTAAATTACTTTTTGAAATGTAGTCACTATCAGGGTGTTAAAAATGCTGCAGCCCTTTTGAGCCCAGGAGGCTTTAAAAAAATACTGTGATACTGATGGAGAATCTGGTCAGATATGTGTGTGTGTGTGTGTGTGTGTGTGTGTGTGTGGAGGGGGTGGCAGAGCAGCACTCCCTCAGCACTGCACTGGAGAGTCACCCTGGATAAAGTGTTCAGGCTCCAGGAGAAGGCTTTGGGCCCGGGATCTTGTGACTCTGAGGTGAGAGTGCTGTCCTGAGGTGGCACTACAGTTGGTCTCAGTACCGTGAGTGAGGTTGGGACAATAATCAACTTTGCAATTGGTATCTCGTAGCTGCTGCCGATGACAGAGGGTGGAGTCAGACTCCCAGAATTAGCCCGACCAGATTCAATGGGCAACATTTATGGAGGGCTGTTTTTTCACACTGGAGGCCTGTGACCAGCGGAGTGCCTCAGGGATCATTGCTGGGCCCACAGTTGTCATTTACTTGGATGAGAATATAGGAGGCATGGTTAGTAAGTTTGCAGATGACACCTAGGTTGCTGTCATAGCGGACAGTGAAAAAATTATCTCAGATTGCAACGGGATCTTGATCAATTGGGCCAGTGGGCTGATGAAGGGCAGATGGAGTTTAATTTAGACAAATGCGAGGTGATGCATTTTGGTAGGCTGAACCAGGGCAGGACTGACTCGGTTAATGGTAGGGCATTGGGGAGAGTTACAAAACAAAGAGATCTAGGAGTACATGTCATAGCTCCTTGAAAGTAGAGTCACAGGTGGACAGAGTGGTGAAGGAGGCATTCAGCATGCTTGGTTTCATCAGTCAGAACACTGAATACAGGAGTTGGGATGTCTTGTTGAAGTTGTACAAGACATTGGCAAGGCCAAACTTGGAATACTGTGTATAGTTCTGCTCACCTTATTATAGAAAGGAATTAAACTAGAAAGATTTCAGAAAAGATTTACTAGGATGCTACCAGGACTTGATGGTTTGAGTTATAAGGAGAGGCTGGATAGACTGGAGCTTTTTTCTCTGGAGTGTAAGAGGCTGTGGGCTGATCGAAAGCGGTTGACAAAATAATGAGAGGCATAGATCAGCTAGATAGTCAATATCTTTTCCCAAAGGTAGGGGAGTCTAAAACTAGAGGGTATAGGTTTAAGGTGAGAGGGGAGAGATACAAAAGGCTCCAGGGGGCAATATTTTCACACAAAGGAAGGTGAGTGTCTGGAACGAGCTGCCAGAGGTAGTAGTAGAGGCAGGTACAATTCTGTCTTTTAAAAAGCATTTAGACAGTTACGTGGGTACGATGGGTATAGAGGGATATGGGCCACATGCAGGCAATTGGGATTAGCTTAGTGGTTATAAAAAGGGGTGGCATGGACAAGTTGGGCTGAAGGGCCTGTTTCCATGCTGTAAATCTCTACGACTCTATCTCTCTTCAACACATCTTTTCTTCATCATTTCCAGAATCGGTTCCTGAACACTAGACAATGAATCTGCCTGGGAGTGTTTGATGACATTTGCCAGCCGAGGGAGGACTGATTCACTGATGATGACTCCCCCTTTGTTGAACAATGTTTATCTTCCCAAACAGCCAGATTCACACGTGATAATTAATCGTTATCTAAAAGCTTGCGCTGAGCTGCCTCATTAGACAGGATTAATAACAGTTCCAAGGTGCAAAAAGAGAATCTCACGCATCATTTGGGCAGAGCTGATGGGAGAAGCTGTGATTCTGGGGTTTGTTACAGATGGGCCATTGAAGTGTTTCCAGTGTGGTGGAAGTGATCACTGCCTGAGATTCCGGTTGCTTCCATGAAGACAAGTCACTGAGCACATCAATGGTATTTGACGTGTGGTCCATCCCACGGTGAGCAGGATTCCAGAATCTAGTAGGAGGCCATTCTCCCATCGTATCTGTACTGGCTCTTTGAAAGAGCTGTCCAATGAGACCCATTCCCCTGCAAATATTTCCATTTCGATAATATGTTTAAGTCATAGAATCATCACGACTCCTACAGCGCAGAAGGAGGCCATTTGACCCACCAAGCCTTCACTGACAACAATCCCACCCAGGCCCTCTCCCCGCAACCCCTACATATTCACCCCGCTTATCCTGCTAACCTACACATCGGGACACTAAGGGGCAATTTAGCATGGCCAATGCACCTAACCCACACATCTTTGCTCTGTGGGAGGAAACCAAAGCACCCGGAGGAAACGCACGCAGACAAGGAGACAACATACAAACTCCACAAAGACATTCACCCAAGCCAGGAATCAGGCCCGGGTCCCTGGAGCGGTGAGGTAGCAGTGCCAACCACTGTGCCACCGTACCGCCCACCTTTGAAAGTTACTCCTGAAAATGCTTCCATCCTTTTATTCCATATATTACATGGGGTGCAAGTGGACAGGCCAGCATTTATTGCCCATCCCTAATTGCCCTCCAGATTGTGGTGGTGAGCTGCCTTCTTAAACTGCTGTAACTCCATGAGGTGTAGGTACACCCACAGTGCTATGAGTGAGGGAGTTCCAGGATTTTGACCCAGCGACAGTGAAGGAACAGGTAATATATTTCCAAGTCAGGATGGTGAGTAATTTGGAGGGGAACCTGCAGATGGTGGTGATCCCATGTGTCTGATGCCCTTGTTGTTCTTGACGGCGGGTTTGGAATGTGCTGTCGAAGGAGCCTTGGTGAGTTTCATGTGCATCTTGTAGATAATGTGTGTTGCTGTCACTGTACATTGGTGGTAGAGGGAGTGGATGTTTAAGGTAGAGGCTGGGATGCCAATCGAGCAGTGTGTTCCCAATCGCAGCAACTCAAATGTGCAGAGAAACAGTCTCCTGATCTCTGAAGCAGGGACTCCTGGATGGTCATCTTTAACATCAGGTTTCTTGGAGATTGTGACGAACAGGAGCGAATCAAACTGATCCAGGTGCAGGAGCAAGATGGAGTTAACCAGGAGCAGAGGATTCAGGAGAAATAGTCTCACATCAACAATGGTAATTGCTGACTCCGATAGTTCTGATATCATTCAGCCCTTTGAGCCTGTTCTGCCATTCATCACGATCATGGCTGATTGTCCAACTCAATAGCTTAATCCTGCTTTCTCCCCATAACCTTTGACCCCATTCACCCCAAGTGCTATATCCAGCCGCCTCTTGAATAGATTCAATGTTTTGGCCTCCACTACTTCCTGTGGGAATGAATTCCACAGGCTCACCACTCTCTGGGTGAAGAAATGTCTCCTCATCTCCGTCCTAAATGGTTTACCTCAGACTGTGACCCCTGGTTCTGGACTTCCCCACCATCGAGAACATCCTCCCTGCATCTACCCTGTCTAATCCTGTTAGAATTTTATAAATCTCTGTGAGATTCCTCCCTCATCCGTCTGAACTCCAGTGAAAACAATCCTAACCTAGTCAATCTCTCCTCATCGGTCCCGCCATCCCCGGAAACAGCCTGGTAAACCTTCACTGCACTCCCTCGAGAGCAAGAACATCCTTCCTCAGAGGAGGAGACCAAAACTGCACACAATACTCTAGGTGTGTCCTCACCAAGGCCCCTGTATAATTACAACAACACATCCCTGCTCCTGTATTTAAACCTCTCACAATGAAGGCCAACATACCATTTGTCTTTGCAATGATTTGCAATGCCAGTTCACAAGGACAACTGCAAGACTAGAACGTAAGGAATGGGACCAGAATGGGCAATCTGACCCCGTGTGCCCATTCCACTGCCGGTCAGGAAGACATTGGCTGATCTGATCTTGGCATCAACTTTCCTGCCTGTTTCCCATCACCCTCGATTCCCTTCTCAACAAGATGATCAAGCAGCTCAGGGTGTTGCCAGCTACAGGCTTTCAAAGATTTTAATCTATTCAATAAACGATTGTCAAACACCGTTAACGTGTTAGCTATCTCAGGATTCTAATCACCAATTAATCTTACCAATTTATATCAATCTCAGATATTAATATCAACTGTCAAATTATAACTAGTAAGCCAGTTAAAACTGAATTACTTTGACATAACTGAGCTACCTTGGTAACCCCTATAATTCATTCTGTCAGTGAACCCTCATTACTAAACAATTTACATACGCGGTGTCTAAGTTTAAAAGCTGACACTTACGACCTTGAGGCTAATTAACAACAGTGATTCACTGGAATCCTTCATAATATCTCAATCTTTGATTTTGTATGTGTTTCTCATAATTCCCATGGAGCACCACAGGGATTTATCTTATTAGAAAGTCTAATGAAAACGATAAGTTATTTTCTGCGTTTCGCAAGAATTCCAAAAGCCTGCATTTATATACTGCCTTTAGCACAGTAAAACATCCCAAGGAGCGAAATCAGGCGATACCCAGTCACAGCAGGACGGGGAATCAAAGGGTTTGGTCAGAGACGCAGATACAAGGACAAGCTTAAAGAAAGAGAATTAGAGGTTCTGGGAGAGGACTCCAGCGTTGAGGACCCAGACAGACACCATTAGTTGGGCGGCATGGTGGCACAGTGGTTAGCACTGCTGTATCTCAGCGCCAGGGACCCAGGTTCAATTCTGGCTTTGGATCACTGTCTGTGTGGAGTCTGCACATTCTCCCCATGTCTCCGTGGGTTTCCTCCCACACTCCAAAGACGTGCAGGTTGGGTTGACTGACTATGCTAAATTGATTGTTAGCGACAGGGGGGCTATAAAAGTAAATGTGTGAGGTTACGGGGCTAGGGCCTGGGTGGGATTGTGGTCGGGGCAGATGCAATGGACTAAATGGCCTCCTTCTGCACTGTAGGATTCTATGCTTTCAATGATTCTAATCAAAATAAGAGACGAATAAGAGGTCAGAACTCGTTCATGTTGCAATTTGTAGATATCCTAATGAGTAGCTTGTGGTGTTGATGCGAAATTAAACCTAAAATAGTTGATGTCAGTCAGTTCAGTGAGTCAGATGTTGACACAGTTCACTCTGAGAAGCAGACTGGATGGCAAAGGCCCAGTGGATCCCTGGATCACCCAGTCACACTGGTAATCATTACTGTCAGGTGACCAACCCCGATTGTTCCTGCACCCCGTGTTCAAGCAAAGGCTAAATCACTCTCAAACGGCCACTCAGTGACTGCTAATCTTGCCCAGGTCACTGAGTCTGAGGGGCATTAGGGGTCGAGTTGGCCCCAAAATGAGTTGGAAGCTGGTGGGAAATTGGAACCACATCAACCCTTGGAAGATCATCTGATATCGATTGTCCGAACTCTTTCACGTTGGGCATATTGTTCTTGGGGTGACATTGACAGCGTTCCATCTATCATCCCTCACTGCCCTTACAATGTGGTAGTGAGTCTTGGTTTGTTTGACTTGATTTATTATTGTCACATATATTAACATAGTGAAAAGTATTGTTTCTTGCGTGCTGTACAGACGAAGCATACTGTTCATAGAGAAGGAAACGAGAGAGTGCAGAATGTGGTGTTACAGTCATAGCTAGGGTGCAGAGAAAGCTCAACTTAATGTGAGGTAGGCCTATTCAAAAGTCTGACGGCAGCAGGGAAGAGGCTGTTCTTGAGTTGGTTGGTACGTGACCTCAGACTTTTGTATCTTTTTCCCGACAGAAGAAGCGAGAATGTTTGGGGTGTGTGGGGTCCTTGATTATGCTTAATTATTCTCTTCAGTTCCAGTGGCCTTTCTGCCTCTGCGTTCGAAGTCAGTGGGATTAAATTCTCCTCACCAGTTTATCCTTAGCTCTTGATTTCCTGTCTGATGCAAACTTCCTCCTCTCCCCCCCATCCGCCTCATCTGAACAAAAGGCTCACATTAGCAACTCCAATAAAAATCGAGGCCGGCACTTCAGTGCAGCGCTGAGGGAGTGCTGCACCCCCAGAGGTGCTATCCCTCTATATCCATCAGACCCATGTAACTATCTAAATGCATTTTAAAAAACAAAACTGTACCTGCCTCCACTATTACCTCTGGCAACTTGTTCCAGACACTCACCTCTGAATTGCCCCTCTGAACACTTTTGTATCTTTCCCCTCTCACCTACGCCCTCTAGTTTTAGATTCCCCTATCTTTGGGAAAAGATGTTGACTATCTAGCTGATCTGTGCCCCTCATTATTTTATAGACCTCTATAAGTTCACCCCACGTCTCCTACGCTCCAAGGAAAAAAGTCCCAGTCTATCGAACCTCTCCTTAAAACTCAAACCATCAAATCTCGGTAGCATCCTAGTAAATCTTCTGCACTCTTTCTCGTCTATTAATATCGTTTCTGTAACAAGGTGACCAGAACTGTACACAGTATTCCAAATACAACCTTGCTAGTGTCTTGTACAATTTAGCAAGATATCCCAACTTTTGTATTCAACGTTCTGACTAATAAAACCAAGCATGCCAAATACCTTCTTCACCCCTCCATCCACCCCTGACTCCACTTTCAAGGAGCCATGAAGCTGTACCCTAGATCTCCTTGTTCTCAATAAGAGCTCCTTCCCTGCTGCCATCAGCCTTTTGAATGGACCTACTTACTATATGTTAAGCTGATCTTCCTCTACACCCAAGCTATGACTGTAACACTACATTCTGCACTCTCTTGTTTCCTTCTCCCCTATGTATTCTATGAACAGTGTGTTTTGCCTATATAGCATATATTTATGCCACGGGTCGATAGGTTTCTGATAGATAAGGGGATTAAGGGTTATGGGGAGAAAGCGGGAAAGTGGAACTGATCCACTTCAGATCAGCCATGATCTTATTGAATGGCGGGGCAGGCTTGAAGGGCTAGATGGCCTACTCCTGCTCCTATTTCTTATGTTCTTATAGCGAGCTAGAAATAGTACTTTTCACTGTATCCCAACATATGTGACAATCATAAATAAATCAAATCAAATCAAATCCTGGAGGTGGTAAAAGGCAAAATAAATCTGTAAAGATTATCTTCTTTAACCAGTACAGTCTGTGTAAAATGTAAAATGTGGAACTCCCTTCCCAAAACCTCGCCACTTCTGCAACCCCCCCAGTCGCCTCCACCCCCACCCCCGCTTCCAAAAACCCATTCCAGATTGAGTGAGCAACGTGCTTACCTGCTCGCTATCACTTTCTTTACCTGACTGTCAATTTATATGATACTCGCCCGAGGCCCCTGGGCACGTTTTATTAAATCTAGCGCTCAGTGCCAATGTTGTCAGAAGGAAGGTTTTGGGATGAAGAATGAAACTTACAGACCCAGCCTTTCCTGTCTTGTCTCATTTTCTGCTGATTGCTGAACTTGTTGCCTTAGCCGGTGAACCAAACTGAGATGGGCCAACAGACGGGTCCATTCTGATTGGTGGCCCCGCGTTCAGCAGTTACACAGGGTCACTTGTCGGTAAAAGAGTGCACGTCGGACAATAAAAATTCATGAAATTTATAAATTCTCGTTCCAACCATTGACACCGTCTGCTGCACAGGTCACACTCCCAGCTGATTAAAGGCTTCAGATGTTGTGTGAAAATAGATAGAAATGAGGACAAATTCAGTGCTCCCAGCAGGAGGTGGGATCAATGGGAAAAGGCAGGTGAGAGAATCATTGCTACAGTTTTGTAACCTCATCTCATGCAGAAGAATCGCTGATTTCACCCGGTAATCACAATACTGACATACAGTCAACTTGTCCGCAGTCCCCCTTGACTTACTACTCCCTCCAAACCTCACTCCCTCTCCGATTATCACCCTCATTTCAACGTGCCTTCATTTTCGTTCACTGGGTGTGGGTGTCACTAACAAGGATCACATTGCTACCCATCTCTAATTGCCCCTGAACACAAACAGAAAATGCTGGAAAACCTCAGCATGTCAACATAGAATCATAGAATCCCAAACGGAGGCCATTTGGCCCATTGAGTCTGCACCAACCACAATCCCACCCAGGTCCGATCCCCATAACGTCACATATTCCCCCTACTAATCCCCTGACACCAAGGGTCAATTTAGCAATCAACCCAACCCACACATCTTTGGAGTGTGGGAGGAAACCAGAGCACCCGGAGGAAACCCACGCAGACACAGGGAGAATGTGCAGACTCCGAACAGACAGTGACCCGAGGTTGGAATTGAACCCAGGTCCCTGGCGCTGTGAGACAGCAGTGCTAACCACCGTGCCACATTGGTTGAGGGAGAATAGATCCAGTATTTTGAGGCTGAATGACCCTTTGTCAGAGCTGACTTGAAACGTGGGTTTAAGGTGAGAGTGTCCAGAGGGGCAATTTTTTCACACAGAGGGTGGTGAGTGTCTGAAACA
The DNA here is from genome assembly GCF_965287045.1 of Carcharhinus amblyrhynchos. Lineage (NCBI taxonomy): Eukaryota > Metazoa > Chordata > Chondrichthyes > Carcharhiniformes > Carcharhinidae > Carcharhinus > Carcharhinus amblyrhynchos. The sequence continues at coordinate 2,546,595 of NC_137338.1, read as the reverse complement.
AGCTGCCAGAGGTAGTGGGTACAATTTTGTCTTTGGAAAAGCATTTAGTCAGTTACATGGTTAAGATGGATATAGAGGGATATGGGCCAAACACGGGCAACTGGGACTAGCCTAATGGTAAAAACTGGGCAGCATGGACAAGTTGGGCCAAAGGGCCTGTTTCCATGCTGTAAACCTTGATGACTCTATGACTCCACAGATGCTGTCAGACTCGCTGAGATTTTCCAGCACTTTCTGCTTTTGTTTCGGATTCCAGCAACTGCATTATTTTGCTTTAACCTAATTGCCCTTGAACTGGCTTGTTGGGCCATTTCAGAAGGCAGTTAAAAATCAACCACACTGCTGTGGATCTGGATCATATGTAGGCCAGACCGGGTAAGGGCAGCAGATTTCCTTCCCTAAAGGACATCAGTGAACGGGACGGGTTTTTACAACAATCGGATAGTTCCATGGTCGCTATTATCAAGACTAGCTTTTATTAATTGAATTTAAATTTCTCCAGTTGAGGTGATGAGATTTGAAGTCTGGTCTGGATGGATTAGCATGGCCCTCTCACATTCCGACATTACCACTGTGCCTCTCTGAACAACATGTGACACTCAGTTGGCAACAGAACTTTTGTTTCTGAAATGTATCTTCATTTCTTACTTTACTGACAACCAATTTAAGACTGCCAGTCGGGCTCACAGTGTGGAGCTCTGTTCTTTACTGACACACAGAACATGTACACACTTTGTGCCTGTATTAGCTAAACAAAATAAAAGACAGCCATTCGCTGGTACATTCCTCAGGGGGAGGCCTTGAGCAATTAAGAGTCAAACTGCCTGCTTTAAATTTTCAAACAATGCTTGGCAGTTAATTGTCAGTCACTGTTGGTGCATTTTCCATGGCAACTCCTTGCCCAGAGTCTGCTTATCAACTAATCAGCACTGTCTTCTAGTATAAAGGTGTTGGGTGGAATTTTTCCTGTCCTGTCCACTACGGGAATAATAATTTGACAGGAAATGCTGCCCGTTATCTCCCCTGATGCAGATATTCGTGTGATTGTCCTGATGAGTGCAAGATGAAAAACTTTGACAAAATGTCTTTTTTTTGGCAATACTAAATTTCCTTATCTTATTGAAGCATATAAAATTCTGAGGGGACATGACAAAACAGACACTGAGAATGTTTCCCTTCCTAGGGGAATCTAGAACTTGGGGGCATAGTTTCAAAATAAGACGGAGATGAGAAGGAATTTCTTTGCTCAGAGAAACATCAGTGTGTGGAGTTCTCTCCCTCAGAGAGCAGTGGAGGCCGGCTCATATTCAAGGTTATGTTCGATTTTTTATCAAAACGGCAGTCAACAGATATAAGCGGCAGGCAGAGAAGTGGAGATCAGACCACAATCACATCGGCCATGATCTTATTAAAGGGCTGAGAAGGCTTGATGGGCTGAATGGCCTATTCTGTTCCGAATTCTTCCCTTCCTGTTTTGAAGTGCGCCATCAAATTTAAGAGGCGCTACACCAGTGCAAATCTTTCTTTTATTTCTTCACATGCCCCAAGGTTCATCAGAGGCCAACAACCAATCCCTGCTCTGGGCCCAAAACTAGCGCAATATTCCAACTGGAATACTCCTCACACTCTCACCAGCCCCCATTAGTGAAAGAGGAACTTTATTTATCTGGTGAGAAGACCTCTGTAAGTGCCGAGATCCTGTTTTACAGCCAAGGCAACATTCTGCAGCTGGCGCAAGGTAGGACATGTTACAATTCCTGCACAGCAAGATCCCACAAGCGGCAATGTGATGAATGGTCAGGTACTCTTCCTTTTTTCATTTTGATGACACTTATGCAAGAATGGAGATTGTCTCAGGATTAATGAACACATCAGGGACAGCATGGTGGCACAGTGTTTAGCACTGCTGCCTCACAGCGCCAGGGACCCGGGTTTGATTCCTGGCTTGGGTCGCTGTCCATGTGGAGTTTGCACGTCCTCCCCGTGTCTGTGTGGGTTTCCTCCGGGTGCTCTGGATTTCTCCCACATTCTAAAAGATGTGCTGGTTAGGTGCATTGACCCAAACAGGCGCCAGAGTGTGGCGACTAGGGGATTTTCACAGTAACTTCATTACAGTGTTAATGTAGGCCTTACTTGTGAACAATGAATAAACTTTAACTTTAGGAGAGGCCATTCAGCCCATCGAGTCTGCACCGACTCTCCAATGGAACATCCCACCCAGGCCTTGCCCTCCCCTACCCTCTGCCCCATCTCCGTAACCCCGTGCATTTATCATGACCAATCCACCTAACCAACACATCCTTGGGGTGTGGGGGGAAACCGGAGCATCCGGAGGAAACCCACGCAGACAAGGAGAAAGTGTACACACTCCACACAGTCACGTAAGGCCGGAATCGAACCCAGACCTGGACCAATTGACGGGCAACATGTCAGCTCAGTGACTATCCCTGTCTGCCGTACAGTTACAGGGACCCGGGTCAGATCTCCAGCTTGGATCATTGTCTATGGGAGTTTGCACATTCTCCCTGTGCTTGCATGGGTTTTCTCCGGGTGCTCCGGTTTCTTCCCACGCCCCAAAAAAACGTGCTTTTTAAGCTGATTGGTGTCAATAAATTGTGCCTGAATTGGATCTCCCTTAATCTGGCGTACATACAATTCCTTAAATTTCCACCCCCCTTTATTGTGGGGTACCACTAGAGGCAGACAAAAACATCAAAGAGCGATGAAAGAGTTGAATGAGGCACCCACTGAGTGTTAAAATGGGCGGGGTGGGCTTGTAGGGCCTGTTTCCCATGCTGTGCTGTTCTTTGTTCTACCCCTGGTGATGTGAGGCAAGCGTGCTAAACCACTGTGGCACCATGCTGCCCAGGGAAGGGCACCCCTGGCCTTTGTTGAAATAGTGGTGGTGGAGGGACGCGGGTCACTGCTTTCAGCCAAGCTGCCCCGAGTTAGCTCAGGTCTGCGGCACGGGGCAAGGCTGTCAGGCCCAGCCGATTTACACTGCAAAGTTTCGGTTACAGCCCAGTTTAAGCAAACAGTTACACAAGAGGTTAATCCACCCTCCCGAACCGCACTGATAAATGCATGACTCAGGCATCAAACAGTCCTCTGTTACACTGCAGTGTTGTGCGGGGACTGATGGAGATTTATTTCACATTTATCTGAAAGTACTCTCACAGCTTAATGAGCTTGGCATTTGCAGTGCCTAATTACTTGTAATTAAAACCGCAGTCAATCTCGCAGCGAAAGTGAAAAACTAAGAGTGTGGAGACACTTGAAAGATTGTTCAACAAAACAACACTCTTTTGCTGGCTCTGCTGAGTTAGGAACTGGAATGGGTTCGATTTCAGCTCCACAGGTCGAGCTGCCAATTGTGGGTCACATATTCCTGGGGTTTTACCACGTGAAACTTGAATCTGCATCTCCCCCCCTCGCCTCATCACCAGATACATCTACCCTGACCGCTCCACACCTCCCCGCAGCCAATCACACCACCTCAATCTCCAATTTCCCTTTCAGTGTTTCTGTCCTGTTTGGAACGGGGATCGGAGGTTGTTTTTTCCCCCCGGAGGGGCAGAGTTATCCTCGATACTCCCTGATATTGGATCAGCTTCTCTTCGCACCAGGGGCAGAGCTGCCCTCAGCAGATGTGGGCCACAGATGGTGGGGGCAATCTGGCGTCCACCCGCCTGGTTGGCATTGCCCACCTGCTGAACTCATCCTCCTACATCGCTGGCCAGCCAGCCCTAACAATCTGCCATTCCACCCTTTCCCCCTGTCCTCTCCCACCCACCTAGCAGCCCATATGTGCAATCCTGGCCTGTGCAATCTGTGTGTAATACAAAGGCACACGGGTAACTCTGAGATCCGGCATTCAGGACACTGTGGACAGTCAGTCCTCCTTTCAGCACTGCAAACTGGTTCCTCCTCACCTCACTATCACTCACCCTCCCACTTTATTATCTCCATTACCACCACCTGCTTCCACCTCCTGGACATCACAGTGGCACAGCGTTCAGCACCGCTGCCTCACAGCACCAGAGACCGGGATCAATTCACAGCTTGGGTCACTGTCTACTCAGAGTTTGCACATTCTCCCCGTGTCTGCATGGGTTTCCTCTGGGTGCTCCGGTTTCCTCTGAAAGACATGCTAGTTAGGGTGCACTGGCCATACTAAATTCTCCCACAGTGCATCCAAACAGGATACACTGAGTATCCAATCAGTGGATCCAATCAGTGTGGCAACTAGGGGATTTTCACAGTAACTTCATTGCAGTGTTAATGTAAGCCTACTTGCGACAATAATAAACTTAAAACATCACCCTCCCCTGCCTCTGTGTCGGCTTATCAACTCTTGAAGCCCTCATCTCTGCCCTTTCTACCTCCAGACCCAACTACTGAAATGTTCTCCTGGCTGAAGCTCACATTTGACACTGTGTAAGGTTAGAATCATCCAGATCTCTACTGCCTAATTAGTACCAAGTCCCCACACTGATCACTCTGTGCTCGCTGCTTTACATGGATTCCTGCTCCGACAATTCAAATAATTATTATTATTACTTGGAATGGACGTAAATTGATAGAGATGGATTCTCAATGAGACCTCGGTGCCCTCAGTCTCTGAAAGTAAGCGTGCAGGTACAGCGGGCAATAAACAAGGCAAATGGTATGTTGGCCTTCACAGTGAGAGGATTTGAGTATGGGGATAGGGATGTTTCGTTGCAATTGTATAGGGCATTGGTAAGACCACACCTGGGAGTATTGTGTGCAGTTTTGGTGTCCTTATCTGAGGAAGGATGTCTTCGCTATAGAGGGAGTGCAGGGAAAGTTTACCAGGCTGATTCCTGGGATGGCAGGTCTATGAGGAGAGACTAGGTCGGTTAGGATTATATTCACTGGAGTTTAGAAGAGTGAGAGGGGATCTCAGAAACTTATAAAATTCTAACAGGGTTAGACAGGGTAGATTCAGAAAGAATGTTCCCCCCAGTGGTGGGGGAGTCCAGAACTAGGGGTCAGAGTTTGAGGATAAGGGGTAAACCTTTTAGAACTGAGGTGAGGAGAAATTTCTTCACCCAGAGGGTGGGGAATGTGTGGAATTCACTCTCACTGAATGTCGTTGAGGCCAAAATGTCTAATTTCAAGAAGAAATTAGATAGAACTCTTGGGACTAAAGGGATCCAGGGATATGGGGGGGAGGGGGGATCAGGATATTGAATTTGATGATCAGCCATGATCAAGATGAATGGCGGAGTAGGCTCGGGGCTGGATGACTGACTCCTGTTTCTGTGTTTCTATGTAACATGATGCAGGTCCTGAGCCCTCAACCATCCCTTAAACTGATGATCAAATCGTTATCACATTGCTATTGGTGGGAGCTGGCTGTGCACAATTAGTCTAGTAAAAAGTCTGACAACACCAGGTTTTAGTCCAACCTATTTATTTGATAATATTCTCACTAGCTTTCGAGGGGACAGCCTCTTCGTCAGGTGAATGGAGAGTTCTGGCCTCAGACAGAGCATATAAAGCACAGACAGTTTAGAGATTACTGATTAAAATGCGAATCCTTACACCTAACCTGCTGTTCAAGACCTGAAGTGGCTGACAATGTGAGTGGTAGGAGCACTGATCACAGTTTAAAGAGATGTGTATTGTCTCCAGACAGTACAGTAAGTGAGGTTTTGCAAACCCAGGCAAGTCACGGGGGTTACAGATAGTGCGACATGAACCCAAGATCCCTGTTGAGACCGTCCTCATGTGTGCGGAACTTGGCTATCAGTCTCTGCTCAGCGACTCTGCGCTGTCGTGTGTTGTGAAGGCCGCCTTGGAGAATGCTTACCCGAAGGTCAGAGGCTGAATGCCCGTGACCACTGAAGTGTTCGCCAACAGGAAGGGAACAGTCTTGCCTGGTGACTGTCGAGCGATGTTCATTCATCCGTTGTCGTAGCGTCTGCATGGTCTCCCCAATGTACCATGCTTCGGGACATCCTTTCTTGCAACGTATCAGGTAGACAATGTTGGCCGAGTTGCAAGAGTATTTACCGTGTACCTGGTGGATGGTATTCTCACGTGTGATGATGGTGTCCATGTCGATGATCCGGCATGTCTTGCAGAGGTTGCTGTGGCAGGGTTGTGTGGTATTGTGGTCACTGTTCTCCTGAAGGCTGGGTAGTTTGCTGCGAACAATGGTCTGTTTGAGGTTGTGTGGTTGTCTGAAAGCAAGAAGTGGGGGTGTGGGGATGGCCCTGGCGAGATGTTCGTCTTCATGCGAGATGTTCAATACACATCTCTTTAAACTGTGATCAGTGCTCCTACCACTCACATTGTCAGCCACTTCAGGTCTTGAACAGCAGGTTAGGTGTAAGGATTCGCATTTTAATCAGTAATCTCTAAACTGTCTGTGCTTTATATGCTCTGTCTGAGGCCAGAACTCTCCATTCACCTGACGAAGAGGCTGTCCCCTCGAAAGCTAGTGAGAATATTATCAAATAAATAGGTTGGACTAAAACCTGGTGTTGTCAGACTTTTTACTGTGTTTACGCCAGTCCAACGCCGGCATACCCACATCATCACAATTAGTCTGCCATCATTCCTACACGAGGACAGAGATTACACTCCAGTGGTGCTTCACTGAGATATCCTGAGACAGCGAAAGGAGTGACGGCAGTGCAAGAATACTCAAGTTTGAGAGTTGCACAATGGCAAGGATCGACAGAGAAATTCCATACCCATTATCAGCAAGGAGTGATGGGTCTCAAGTTTCACTGTGAATCACATCTGGACAGTTCCAGGATGTGTCTGCTGCCTCACTCCCAGTGAGAAGTTTCGCGACACTAGGTTGAAGTCCAACAGGTTTATTTGGTAGCAACCGCCACTAGCTTTCGGAGTGCTGCTCCTTCGTCAGGTGAGTGGGAGATCTGTTCACAAACAGGGCATATAAAGCAGACATAAAGTTGTAAGAAAGCAGGCAAAGTTGCCCTGTTTGTGAACAGAACTCCCACTTACCTGATGAAGGAGCAGCACTCCGAAAGCTAGTTAGAAAGAAAGAAAATGTGCTAACAAATAACCCTGTTGGACTTCAACTTGGTGTCAGATTTCTTACTGTGTTTACCCCAGTCCAACGCCGGCATCTCCACATCATCATTCCCAGGACCCAGCTCTCTGCAACGGCTCCTGTGGCTATTCCCATTTGGTTACTTAATAACAATACGCGAGGGGGATTGAATATAAAAGTAGGGAGGTCTTGCTGCGGCTGTATAGGGCATTGGTGAGGCCGCAGCTGGAGTACTGTGTGCAGTTTTGGTTGCCGCACTTACGCAAGGATATTTTAGCCTTGGAGGGAGTGCAGAGGAGGTTTACTAGGCTGATGCTGGAGTTGAGGGGGTTGAGCTATGAGGAGAGGCTGAATAGATTAGGCTTGTACTCGTTAGAGTTTAGAAGAATGAGGGGAGATCTCATTGAGACGTATACGATGATGAATGGGATGGATAGGATAGAGGTGGAGAGACTCCTCCCGCTCAGAAAGGATAGTAGGACTAGGGGGCACAGCCTCAAGATAAAGGGGCGGCGGTTTAGAACAGAGTTGAGGAGGAACTTCTTCACTCAAAGGGTGGTGAATCTCTGGAATTCTCTGCCCGTTGAAGTGGTGGAGGCTGCCTCGCTAAATATTTTTAAGACGCGGGTTGATGGGTTTTTGATGAGAGAGGGGGTTAAGGGTTATGGGGAGAGGGCGGGAATGTGGAACTGAGCCATGACAGATCAGCCATGATTTTATTGAATGGCGGGGCAGGCTCGAAGGGCTAGTTGGCCTACTCCTGCTCCTATTTCTTATTATGTTCATAGGGACCGATGCGAAACACAGCCCAGAGCAAGGCCAGTATCACAAACCCTGCTGAGGGTAATTCATCGAATTATAGAACCCTACAGTGCAGGAAGAAGCCATTCAGCCCATCAATCCTGCCCCAACAACAATCCCACCCATGCCCTATCTCAGTAACCCCACGTATCTACCCTACTAGTCCCTCTGACACTAAGGGGCAATTTTGCAATTCAGACGGAGTTTATTTAAGTCCAGAGTTTCCTGGGACTGCTGCCTCACAGGTAGCAAAATGTTGCCACAGTGGTTAACACTGCTGCCTCACAGCGCCAGAGAGTTGGGTTCGATTCCTGGCCTGGGTCACTACCTGTGTGGAGTTTGCACCTTCTCCCCGTGTCTGCGTGGGTTTCCTCTGGGTGCCCCGGTTTCCTCCCACAGTCTGAAAGACGTGCTAGTTAGGTGCACTGGCCATGCTAATTTTTTCTCAGTGTACCCAAACAGGGGCTGAAGTGTGACAACTTGGGGATTTTCGTAGTAACTTCATTGCAGTGTTAAGGTAAGCCTACTTGTGACACTAATAAATAAACTTAAACTTATTATATGAGGCTATTCACTTTGGAAGCCGAAACAAGGTGACAGATTATTACCTGGATGGGTGTAAATTGGGAGAGGGGAGTGTGCAGAGGGACCTGGGTGTCCTTGTGCATCAGTCACTGAAGGTAAGCATACAGGTGCAGCAGGCAGTAAAGAAGGCAAATGGCATGTTGGCTTTCATTGTGAGAGGTTCCAAGTACAGGAGCAGGGATGTGTTGTTGCAATTATACAGGGGCCTTGGTGAGGACACACCTAGAGTATTGTGTGCAGTTTTGGTCTATATTTCTGAGGAAGGATGTTCTTGCTCTCGATGGGGTGCAGTGAAGGTTTACCAGGCTGATTCCGGGGATGGCGGGACTGATGTATGAGGAGAGATTGACTAGGGTAGGATTATTTTTGCTGGAGTTCAGATGAATCGGGGGAATCTCATAGAGACTTACAAAATTCTAACAGGACTAGACCGGATAGATGCAGGGAGGATGTTCCTGATGGTTGGGGAATCCAGAACCAGGGTCACAGTCTGAGGATTCAGGGTGGACCATTTAGGATGGAGATGAGGAGACATTTCTTCACCCAAAGAGTGGTGAGCCTGTGGAATTCATTACCACAGGAAGTAGTTGATACCAAAACATTGAATGTATTCGAGAGGGGCTGGATATAGCACTTGGGGTGAATGGGATCAAAGGTTATGGGGAGAAAGCAGGATTAGCTGATTGAGTTGGATGATCAGCCATGATGGTGATGAATGGCGGAGCAGGCTCGAAGGGCTGAATGGCCTCCGCCTGCTCCTATCTTCTATGTTTCTATGTTTAAAACATCACCGTTCTCTGCCTCTGTTTGTTTTCTTATCTTGTCTCTGAGAGGTTTAGCTCCACGCTTGCCACACGAAGCAAGAAGGGAATCCGTGATTGATTCTTACTGAAACAGACAGTCCGACTAACCTTTCATTCTGAATCTCTCACTCATCATTTATTTTGTAGTTCCTGTCTTTCACTGATAGGAACCTGAGTCAGCCATTCGGCCCCTCAAACCCATTCTGCCCACCTTGGGTCCCTAATCCTTCATACCTTTACCTGAAAGGTAAACCTATCAGCCTCAGTATTGACATTTTCAATGGGCCCCAGTTTGAATAATGTCCTTGTGCAGAAAGTCTCAGATTTAAGGTGCCTTTGAGGTAAAGAGGTGCGTCCTCGCGTGGCCTGGTCATCGTACTGTTGCTTGTTCTGGGACTCCCCGAGCCAGAGGAAATAGTGGCCGGAATTTCCTGCTATTTCCCGGCTATTCACCTTTGCAAGGCAGGCTGGAAAATTTGGTGCTCAGCCAAATCTCCGTTCACTGCAGCGGGACTGGAGAATCCCATTGGTGTGAATGGCCGGAAAATTCTTTTTTTTCCCTGTTGAATCTTTGTCCCATCTTCATAACAAAGAACTAAGAAAAGCACAGCGCAGGAAGAGGCCCCTCGGCCCGCCAATCCTGTGCTGATCATGATGTCCTAACTGAACTAAAAAAACCTTTTGTCCTTACTCAGTCAATGTCCCTCTATTCATGGACCCATCCAGAAGCCTCTTAAATGTTGCTTATGTGCCTGTTTCCACCACCTCCTCTGGCAGCGCGTTCCAGGCACGCATCACACTCTGAGTAAAAAACTTGCCCCAAACATCTCTCTTAAACTTTCCCCCTCTCACCTTGAACCTGTGACCCCTTGTAATTGACACTTCCACCCTGGAAAAAGCCTCTGACTACCCACTTCTCATCATTTTGTAGACTTCTATCAGATCTCCCCTCTTTCCAGTGAAAACAATCCTAGTTTATCCATTCTCTTCTCATAGCCAACACCCTCGAGACCAGGGCAACATCCTGATGAACCTTCATTGCACTCTCTCCAAAAGGACAGAAACTGCGCTGTACGATTCTAAGATTCTAACTGCTATGGATTGAGCAAGAAAGGATAGTATTAAACTAGAAAGGGTGCCGGAAAGGTTTACCAGGATGTTACTAGGACTTGACGATTTGAGTTATAAGGAGAGGCTGAATAGACTGGGACTTTTTTCTCTGGAGCTGAGGGGTGATCTTATTTATAAAATAATGAGGCACTGATCAGCTAGATAGTCAACATCTTTTCCCAAAGGTAGGGGAGTCTAAAACTAGAGGGCACAGGTTTAAGGGGAGAGGGGAGACATACAAAAGGGTCCACAGGGGCAACTTTTTCACACAGAGGGTAGTGAGTGTCTGGAACAAGCTGCCAGAGGCAGTAGTAGAGATGGGTACAATTTTATATTTTAAAAAGTGTTTAGACAGTTACATGGGTAAGATGGGTATAGAGGGATATGGGTCAAATGGGGCAATTAAGACGAGCTTAGTCATTTAAAAAAAAGGGCAGCATGGGCAAGTTGGGCCGAAGGGCCTGTTTCCATGCTGTAAACCTCTATGACTCTGTAAATGGGGAGAGACTATTTCCACTGGCAAGTCAGTCAGAGAGATAGATTTAAAACAACTGGCAGAAAAAACAGGGAGGAAATGAGAAGTTATTGTTTGACTCTGAGGTCTGTTAAGATACACCATCTGAAATAAGCATCCACCATTTCATCACAATTTGTAGCTGCCTCGTACTAATCAGCCAAGTCTTGCTCACACCAGCCTTTTACTTTCAGTACCAGTCAGTGCTGAGAGAGAGACCTGGATCAATGAGTGAACAATATCATGAGGACAATCTGAAGCAGTCCTTTGTGATAGCTATGGAGAGTGGGATGAGGAGAGTGAGTGCCAAGACTCACGAGTTCCTCAATAATGTCAGGACAAATCCCAGGAGTGCTGCTGCCGGCAGCAAGGATTTTCAGACACTTGAAACAAACAAACTGACGCTTTTATCTCCAGCCGCACAGTTATCCTGTTATATTAGCAACACATTTCACCGATAGATAGAGCCCTGACGCAGCCTCGTCACCCAGTGCCCTTTCCACCGTCAATCCATTAAAGGTCACACTGGGTGCCATGGTGATTGATATCTGATTTATCTCATCTACTGCTCTTCTTAACCCTGATGGTGCCCTGGTCTCTGTGTTTCTGGACTGAGGGAGCTGGATTATACATCAGTACAGATACAGTCAGTAACACAGGGTGCTGGGGGAGAGAGGGGTTACTGAGTGACAGTGTGAGGGAGCTGGATTATACATCAGTACAGATACAGTCAGTAACACAGGGTGCTGCGGGGAGAGAGGGGTTACTGAGTGACAGTGTGAGGGAGCTGGATTAACATCAGTACAGATACAGTCAGTAACACAGGGTGCTGGGGGGGAGAGGGGTTACTGAGTGACAGTGTGAGGGAGCTGGATTAACATCAGTACAGATACAGTCAGAAACACAGGGTGCTGGGGGGAGAGAGGGGTTACTGAGTGACAGTGTGAGGGAGCTGGATTAACATCAGTACAGATACAGTCAGTAACACAGGGTGCTGGGGGAGAGAGGGGTTACTGAGTGACAGTGTGAGGGAGCTGGATTAACATCAGTACAGATACAGTCAGTAACACAGGGTGCTGGGGGGAGAGGGGTAACTGAGTGACAGTGTGAGGGAGCTGGATTAACATCAGTACAGATACAGTCAGTAACACAGGGTGCTGGGGGGGAGAGAGGGGTTACTGAGTGACAGTGTGAAGGAGCTGGATTAACATCAGTACAGATACAGTCAGTAACACAGGGTGCTGGGGGAGAGAGGGGTTACTGAGTGACAGCGTGAGGGAGCTGGATTAACATCAGTACAGATACAGTCAGTAACACAGGGTGCTGGGGGGGAGAGGGGTTACTGAGTGACAGTGTGAGGGAGCTGGATTAACATCAGTACAGATACAGTCAGTAACACAGGGCGCTGGTGGGGGAGAGAGGGGTTACTGAGTGACAGTGTGAGGGAGCTGGATTAACATCGGTACAGATACAGTCAGTAACACAGGGTGCTGGGGGGGAGAGGGGTTACTGAGTGATAGTGTGAGGGAGCTGGATTAACATCAGTACAGATACAGTCAGTAACACAGGGTGCTGGGGGGGAGAGGGGTTACTGAGTGACAGTGTGAGGGAGCTGGATTAACATCAGTACAGATACAGTCAGTAACACAGGGTGCTGGGGGGGAGAGGGGTTACTGAGTGACAGTGTGAGGGAGCTGGATTAACATCAGTACAGATACAGTCAGTAACACAGGGTGCTGGGGGGGAGAGAGGGGTTACTGAGTGACAGTGTGGGGGAGCTGGATTAACATCAGCAGAGATACAGTCTAAGTTTGCCAGTACTGTAACTGTAGACAAAGGAGGGAATGTTCAAATGGACACCTGGATTTCTGGTGATTTCAGACAAGCCGGGGTGAGTGGAGTGAGGGGGTCGGCGGGGGCGAGAGGGGGGTTTATTTTGGATGGGGTAGGATTGGTGAATGGGGGGAAGGAATGCTGTGGTGGGAGGGGCCTCAGATTGATGCTGGGGACCTGGGAAATTGGTGCATCAATGCCACACCTCTGGGGCTACATGTCAAGTGAGAGCACCCTTTTTACCCTTTAAGTCTGAGCAGCAGCAGGATGAGAGGATTAATTGCCACATGACTCCTCCCTCATCACTCACAGCACCATGGTGAGGGGGGGTGGGGTGGGTTGGTGGCTGGCATTCTGATATACACGATGGTCTGCCTTACACTCCACAGGGATCATCAAATCCAGCCCGGAAATTATAACCCGGAATGCACTGTCTGAAAGCACAGTGGGAACAGAATCAATTTTAACTTTCAAAGGAGAGAATTTCAGAAAGGGTGGTGTGACAGGTTAAAACGCAGATAAATCTCGAGGACTGGATGATGTATCCCAGGCTGTTGAGTGAATTCACAGGGAAAGTAGCAGGAGCAATTAGAAATAATTTTCAATTCCTCTCTGGCCACAGGAGAGCTCAGTAAGAAGTCTCACAACGCCAGATTAAAGTCCAACAGGTTTATTTGGTGATGTCTGTAGCTTTAAGACTTGATTACCTGTAAAGACTCACATTCCAACCATTATTTTGTAAATTGAGTTTGTGTCTTTATATGCCCTGTTTGTGATCAGAACTCCCACTCACCTGATGAAGGAGCAGTGCTCCGAAAGCTCGTGCTACCAAATAAACCTGTTGGACTTTAATCTGGTGTTGTGAGACTTCTTACTGTGCCCACCCCAGTCCAAAGCCAGCATCTCCACATCACAGGAGAGCTGCCAGAGGACTGGAGGGTAGCCAATGTGGTGATATTATTCAAGAAAGGAAAAAGGGATAAACCAGGAAACTACAGGCCAGTCAGTCTAACCTCAGCGGTGGGGGAGCTATTGGAAGCAATTCTAAGAGACAGAATTAATTTGCATTTGGAGAGGCAGAGATTAATCAAGGACAGTCAGCATGGTCTTGTTATGGGGAAGTCATATCTGACTGACTTGATTGAATTTTTTGAAGAGGTGACCAGGTGTGTAGATGACAGCAATGCATTCGACATAGTGTACCTGGACTCCAGCAAGGCTTTTGATAAGGCCCCACGTGGGAGACTGATTGCCAAGATAGGAGCGCATGGGATCCATGTAAATTTGGTAAATTGGATCCAGAATTGGCTGAGTGGCAGGCAGCAAAGTGTGATGGTTGAGGGGTGTTTTTATGATTGGAAGACCGTGTCCAGTAGGGTCTCACCGGGATCAGTGTTGGAGCCTGCTCCTAGTTCTTACGTCTTTCCGACTGTGGGAGGAAACTGGAGCACGCGGAAGACAGGCACGGGGAGATCGTGCAGTGTCTGCACACACAGCGACCCAAGCCGGGAACTGAACCCGGATCCCTGGCGCGGTGAGGCAGTAGTGCTTAACCACGGCTCGTGAACACAGCTGGGTTTTAACAATAATAAGTGATAGTTTCATAGTCATCGTTACTGAGACTCGCTTTAGGTTCCAGGTTTTTATCATTGGATTTAACCTCAACTGCCGTGGTGGGATTTGAACACATATCCCAGAGCATTATCCTCCACATTGCTCATCCTGTGATATTACCACACCACCTCCACTCAACCTCCTGAGCTGAAGGAATCCATTCTTCACAAAGCAACTGGACATTGGTAATACGACACAGCATCCCAAAGAACAACACAGCACAGGAAACAGGCCCTTTGGCCCTACAAGCCCACGCTGCCATTTTAACATTCAGTGAACACCTCATTCCAATCCTACTTCTACCTATGAATTTTGCCTACGCCTCTAGGATTCCACAGTAAAGGTGTGCAAATTTACAGACTTGTGTGCCAGATTGAGGGAGGTCTAATTTAAGGACAATCAGCCTAAAAACACGTTTTTGGGGTGTGGGAGGAAACAGGAGCACCCGGAGAAAACCCACGCAAGCACGGGGAGAATGTGCAAACTCCCACAGACACCCACCCAAGTCGGAGATCCAACCCAGGTCCATGTATCTGCACAGCAAACAGTGATAGTCACTGAGCTGTCGCGTTGCCCGTCAGTTGGTCCAACTACCTCCACCCTGTCCGTTCAGTCCTCCATACAGTCTCTGGCTAGTCAAACACCGGCAGACTGGCGCTGGCTCTCCTACTGACAGATTGACAACAGGATAGCTGAAGGGAGGCAAAGAGAGAGGGCGAGAGGCAGAGAGTGACACTCAGAAAGAGAGGCAAAGGGGGGAGCGAGAGAAAGAGAAACAAGCAAACAAACAGAGAAAGAGAGAGAGATGGCAGGCAGAGGTACGTGAGGTATAAACATAAGAACATAAGAACATAAGAAATAGGAGCAGGAGTAGGCCATCTAGCCCTTCGAGCCTGCCCCGCCATTCAATAAGATCATGGCTGATCTGTTGTGGCTCAGTTCCACTTTCCCGCCCTCTCCCCATAACCCTTAATCCCCTCTCTTATCAAGAACCCATCAACCCGCTTCTTAAAAATATTTAGCGAGGCAGCCTCCACCACTTCAACGGGCAGAGAATTCCAGAGATTCACCACCCTTTCAGTGAAGAAGTTCCTCCTCAACTCCGTTCTAAACCGCCTCCCCTTTATCTTGAGGCTGTGCCCCCTAGTCCTACTGTCTTTTTTGAGCGGGAAGAGTCTCTCCACCTCTATCCTATCCATCCCATTCATCATCTTATACGTCTCAATGAGATCTCCCCTCATTCTTCTAAACTCTAATGAGTACAAGCCTAGTTTATTCAGCCTCTCCTCATAGCTCAATCCCCTCAACTCCGGTATCAGCCTAGTAAACCTCCTCTGCACTCAATGAGGAATGGGGCACGGAGAGACAGAGAGAGAACGCAAGAGAGGGAGAGGAGAGAAATAGTGCAGATAGCAGACGAAGTTGAGAGCGGCAGAAGAAATTAGGTTCTTGATTAGTAAAGGGAATAAAGGGATTGGGGTTATGGGGAAAAGGCAGGAGAGTGGGACTGAGAAAAATATCAACCATGGTTGAACGGAGGAGCAGACTCGATGGGCCGAGTGGCCTAGTTCTGATCCTGTGTCTTCTGGTCTAAGCATGTCACTGAGGGACAAAACAAAGACTGATAGAGAAACAGAGTGAGAGAAAAATCAACTTTATCAAACTGGAGAGTGAAAAAAGCAGCAATGTATGACCAAAGGAGAGACAGAGAGACACAGACATAAAGGGGGAGGGAGACTGAGTGAAGGAGAAAGATAGTAAAGGAGAGACAGCGAACAAACAAGAGGCAACTCTGATCGAGCAGAGAGAAGCAGAAGTGAGGCTGGGCAAGGATCAGGATTAGGGGATTATGTATTTTTAGCTGATACTTGGCAAATAAACTGTCAGTTTACGCAATATCAGCAGTGCTTTCAGACAGGTGACAGATTGGAAAACCACGGAAGGATTGGCAGGAGTGAAATGGGAAGAGAAGTGATGGAGGTCAGAGACTGAGGCTGATGGGAAAGGGTGGGACTAAGAAAGAACATTCAGCCCATCTGCTCCAGGCTGGTGTTTGCGATTCACATGAGCCTCCTCCCATTCCCCTTCACCGCACCCAATCACCATCTCCTTCCATCCCTTCATCCCTCTTGTGATTATCCAGCTTCTCCTTAATCAATCTGCCTGTAGGATTCAGCTCAACAACTCCCTGTGAGTTCTATGTTCTCCCTGGATGGAGGTCTTGTGGATCCAGGCCTGAAGCGCTGGGATTGAGCCCTGGGCCAAGAACTGTTTGGACAGCACGGCGGCACAGTGGGTTAGCACTGTTGCCTCACAGCACCAGGGACCTGGGTTCGATTCCCAGCTTGGGTCACTGTCTGTGCGGAATCTGCATGTTCTCCTCGTGTCTGAGTGGGTTTCCTCCGGATGCTCCAGTTTCTTCCCACAGTCTGAAAGACATGCTGGTTAGGGTGCATTGGCCGTGTTAAATTCTCCTTCCATATACCTGAACAGGTGCCAGAGTGCGGTGACTAGGGGATTTTCACAGTAACTTCACTGCAGTGTTAATATAAGCATTGCTTGTGACTAATAGTAAACTTTAACTTGTAGGCCATGGAGGCAGTTGTGGTTCAGTAGGTTGATAATCAGCTCAGGAATCTTTCCACCATCTCCCAAAGTAAAAAAGCACACTGGGTGAAGAAGCTTCTCCTAAATTCCCCATTGGATTTATTAATGATCTTGTATTTATGGACGCCCAGTTTAGGTTCCCACTATCAGTGGGGATGCCTGCTGTGCAATTCTATAACAGTTCCTTCAGCCTTTGCCTGTGTTTCTGCGTTTGAGGAATTTAATTAATATTTTCTCATTGTTCCCCCAAAGGTAGAGCGAAGATGAGCAGAGTGGTTTCACCCTGCTCGATGTTGGGTTAGACAGGAGATGTTAAACCTGACCTCAGCCTCCTGGGCTTTGACAGAGGTCACATCCCACAGAATCCACCATTCAGGAACAACAACTGCACTTATATAGGTTTAAATCTGCCGTCCTTACCCGGTCTGGCCTACATGTGACTCCAGACCCACTACAATGTGGTTGACTCCCAACTGCCCTCCATGGGCAACTAGGGATGGACAATAAATGCTGGCCCAGCCAGTGACGCCCATGTCCCACAAATGAATACCTTACTATGTAAGGACGGCAGATTTCCTTCCCTAAAGGACATTAGTGAGAGTCGTGACTGAGCTTCCTTCAATTCTTCAGGACTTAAGAAGATAAGAAATAGGAGCAGGAGTAGGCCATCTAGCCCTTCGAGCCTGCCCCGCCATTCAATAAGATCATGGCTGATCTGAAGTGGCTCAGTTCCACATTCCCGCTCACTCCCCATAACCCTTAATTCCCTTGTCTATCAGAAACCTATCTACCCGTGTCTTAAATATATTCAGCAAGGTAGCCTCCACCACTTCAACGGGACTTCGATGGGTCACATTTAAGAGATTAATACCACGCACCCAACACTTCCCACAATTGCCCAGCGCCGTAGCCAGATCACAAACCAGCAACTGAGTCGTCGGGAATAGGAAGGAGGACACTAAGCTTCGGCCCAGCCTCTCTCTCCCCGCAGTCAGTCCCGTCCCCTCACAGTTCATATTTCACCCCGCGGGATAGTTAAACTGCGTGTCTGGGAGCTGATTTATTCTCCGAGAGGGGATGGAGGCTCCCAGGCACACTGTCATGTCGAAAGCAGCATTGTAAATCACCAATGAGTGTGTTTCCCAGGATGTTATTACACGAACATTTGCCATTGATTCATCTGCTCAAAATCTCATTATTCCTGCTTGTCAGAGTCCCCACTTTTTTTTTTGCGAGTCACAGACACAGATTGATGTGAAGACTGATATCCAAGGAGGGTTTCCTCAGAGTTACCGGGTCGCTTTTACTTGCCAGAAGTGTCACTGTGACTCAGTGGGTGGCACTCTGACCTCTTGATCCTGAAAGTTGTGGGTTCAAGCGGCCACAGCAGGGATGGAACACATCATCTGAGGCTGATGCTCCCAGCAGCACTGGAGATACTGCCTTTCAGACGTGACATTATACTGAGGGCCTCCCTGTCCTCTCACACCTTCTACAGGGCAGCGCGGTGGCACAGTGGGTTAGCGCTGCTGTCTCACAGCTGCCAGGGACCCGGGTTCGATTCCCGGCTTGGGTCACTGTCTGTGCAGAGTCTGTACACTCTCTCCCTGTCTGTGTGGGTTTCCTCCAGGTGCTCCGGTTTCCTCCCACAGTCCGAAAGACATGCTGGTCAGGTGGATTGACCATGCTAAATTGCCCCTTGGTGTCGGGGGATTAGTGGAGCAAATTCAGGGGGTTACGGGAATAGGGTCTCAGTGGGATTGTTGGCAGTGCAGGCTTGATGGGCTGAATGGCCTCCTTCTGCACTGTAGGGAGTCTACAAATAAAATTCTCCTTCTACATGGCATCTTGCAATTCGACAAGGATAAATTCATAAGAACATAAGAATAGGCCACCTGGCCCCTCGAGCCTGCTCCACCATTCAATAAGATCTTTTCGTGGACTCAGCTCCACTGACCGGCTGGTGTGGGATTACCCGCCTCACAGCACTGTGTGAGGTGGATTCACCCTGAGTCCCATGGCAGAGTCCTGGAGGTACACTCATCGATAGTCTGATCTGGGTGACCACATGCTGGATCCCCCTGCAGCTCCATTAGTGAATGATCATGGAATCATTGAAGCCTACAGTGCAGAAGGAGGCCATTTGGCCCACTGAGTCTTCACTGACCACAACCCCACCCAGGCTGTATCCCCAAAATCCCTCACATTTATCCTGCTATTTCTTCTAGCCGAGCTCCCTGGCACACTAAGGGACAATTTACCTCGGCCAATCAACCTAACCTGCACATCTTTGGAGTGTGGGGGGAGCACCCAGAGGAAACCCATGCAGACACGGGGAGAATGTGCAAACTCCACACAGAGAGTGACCCAGACAGGGAATCGAACCTGGGTCCCTGGAGCTGGGAAGCAGTAATGCTGACCATTTGCTGCCCTCTGTGGATGCCCTCGGACGCAGGATGTGGATTCTGTTGAGTGCGGATCGCCACTGTTTTTCAGAGACAACAAACCCTGAGGGCTCCACTCAGCAGATCTTTGTTGGCCAGACTGGTGCCAGCCAGAGTTTGCACATCTGCCCATTTTGCCTAAATCTGCTTCACTCAAAGCATTCCCAAAGAAAGGTGTAGGTGATTTAACTCATACACTCTGTAGGTTCGAAAGATCCTCATGGATTGGTGATTCTGGGTGAGCTTCAATGTGAGACTCACAATATTTAACTGTTTTGCCGTTCATCTGAAGAACTCTGCCTCCTGGCAGAGCCGACGCATCCACAAGGGACAATGCAGTATTGATGTGAAATTGAGTTTGTAAAGATGTACAGAATGTCTGTAAAGAATGTAAAATACCAGAGGGGAAAGAGCAGTGCGTGGTCCTTTAAAAGCTGGTGTTGATCAATGGGGAGATGTTTAAAATGCAGACTCCAAGTTGTAACATCTGTTTCGAGGACCAGACAACAGGGTTGCCTTGGTAACAGGCTCTGCAGGTTTTTGCATTCTGTTAGCCTATGCGTTTAAAGAAGACACTCAGCTAAAGGGAGCCTATCGGATTTGAATTTGCTCTGTTGTCAGCATCAAGTCAGTCCTGATGTAAAGATTGCATAGGTCATCAGGAATATAAAAGAGGAACTCAACTGCCTTCAGTTTAGTTCCTGCAGGGGCCCAACCAGGAGTTTAACCAGAAGCAGGGTCTGATCAGCTAAGCAGTTAAAGGCAGTCAGATCAAATGGAGCAGTTAGTTCTTAACTCTGCCAGCCTCAGATAGGTCTAAAGATACCTCACCCTCTAACCAGCAAAAAATACCAAATCAGATAGCACTCACAGACAGTGGATAACTAGCAAAGAACTCCAAAAACTTCCAAAAGACATCAAGCCTGAATATCAAGTCAGGCTGCACTTAAAGATCGCGGACAACTGCAGAAGAACTCCAAATCTTTTCTAAGCCTTCATACATGGCTGTGAATAGTTTTTTTGAGAGTGACTAAGATTCTGTTATTACTGTTTTGGCACTGAATGGTCCTTGTCTTTATTTGAACAGCATTTCAGTCGAACCATCCTTTAATTAAAATGTTACTGGCTTAGTTAAAGTTTCTGGTTGGTTGAATAAAATAACTTGTCAATTATTCACTTAAAGCGTACGTCAGGTCTTTCTGTTAATGAACCTCTAAACATTAATATAGAACAGTTAACACATTCCCAAACATTTTTACCAGATTACGAAGCAAGGTAAAGGGGATTAACCTCTGCGTTGTAACAGTGTCTACAGTGCCAGAGTGACATGGTCTTTCCCACCCTCCGAGAGCTTGAAACAGGATTTTTTTTATTCATTTGTGGGACATGGGCATCAATGGCTGGCTAGCATTTATTGCCCATCCCCAGCTGCGTGAGGGCAGTGAGAGTCAACCACATTGTTGTGACTCTGGAGTCACATGTAGGCCAGACCGGGTAAGGACGGCAGATTTCCTTCCCTAAAGGACATTAGTGAACCAGATGGGTTTTTCCGACAATCGACAATGGTTCCATGGTCATCAGTAGATTCTTAATTCCAGATATTTTTTATTGAATTCAAATTCTACCATCTGCCGCGGTGAGATTTGAACTCGGGTCCCCAGGACATTAGCTGGAGTTCCTGGATCATAACACCACAAGTCCATCACCTCCCCTGCATTTGCTTTCCCCGATTCCATGAATGATTCAACATCATCATCAGCAGCGCAGAACTGAAGGTGATTTTAGGGAAGACGGGCACCAATCAAAGCTCCTCAGCCCATCCTCTCATGCACTGTACAGGATCTCACCACTTCCAATAGTTTCAGGGTGAAGAATAGAGTGAAACAGGCTTGTGTCCTTCTCCCAATTCTGTGCCCCCCCCAACCCAGTATCCTCCCCCCCCCTCTATATCAAGGACCATTTCAGAGGTGGGTTTCTCGTTTCAAAGAGGGGCTACAGTTTCCCAGAGATACAGAATGAGGCCATTCGGCCCATTCAGTCTGCACCAACTCCCCAATAGACATCTCAGCCCAGCTGTTTCCTGTAATCTCACATATTTACCCTTCCCAGCCCCCTAATCTACAAATCCTTGGACACTAAGGGGCAATTTCCCATGGCCAATCCACTGAACCTGCACATCTTTGGACCGTGAGAGGAAACCAGGCTAAAGGGATGATCTTTAAAACAGAAATGAGGATTCACCAGAGAGTGGTGGAACTCTTTGCCGCAGAAGGCTGTGGAGGCCAGGTCATTGAGTGTCTTTAAGACAGAGATAGATAGGTTCTTGATTAATAAGGGGATCAGGGGTTACGGGGAAAAGGCAGGAGAACGGGGATGAGAAAAATATCAGCCATGATTGAATGTTGGAATAGACTTGATGGGCCGAGTAGCCTAATTCTGCTCCTATATCTTATGACCTTATAAATAAAAGCATCAAATGCTGGAAAAACTCAGCACTTGTGGCAGCATCTGAGAGAGAGAAACAGAGTTAATGTTTTGAACCTGAATGGCTTCTTCAGAACCAAAGAGAGGGAGAAATGTGATGGGTTTTGTTGTGTCTAAGAAAGGATGGGACAGATAGAACCAAATAGCTCAGTGATTGGTGGGAGCTGTGAGAGATGTTTAGGGCACAAGACAGAGGAAGTGTTAATGGCAGTGTTAAGGACTAGAGAAGGTGCGGTATGTAACTGTATAAGCATAGAATCCTGACAATGCTGACAAATGCCATTCGGCCCATCAAGGCTACACTCTTCAAAAGAGCATCTTATCAGGCTCAGGCCACCATGCTATAAAGATAGCAGTACATGCTCAATGGGAGAACAAAAGCTCAGCGCTCAATGAAACAAAACCAGGGAACAAATGACAGACGGCCCAGTGGGGAAGCGGGGTTAGTTGCATGGTGGGAAAAAATTTAAATGAGAGAAAGGGTCCAGGCGATGAAGAAAAGTCACCAAAGTTGTTGAACTCAATGTTGAGTCCAGAAGGCTATGTATCGTGGGATGATGCGATGTGGCTCCTCCACTCTGTACTCAGCCTCACAGGAACACTGCAGCAGGCCAAGGATGGACACGTGGACAGGAGAGCAAGGTGCTGAGTTAAAATGGCAAGAGACAGGAAGGTCAGGGTTCACGCTTGCCAACTGAGCCAAGATGTTCCACAAAGTGATCGCCCAGTCTGCGTTTCGTGTCCCCAGTGTAGAGGAGAGCAAAGCAAAACAGAAAGATGCTGGAAAATCTCAGCAGGTCTGACAGTATTTGTGGATTTACCCCCCGTCCAATGCCGGCATCTCCACAGTATCTGTGGAAACCATGATATGGAGATGCCAGCGTTGGACTGGGGTGGGCACAGTGAGAAGTCTCACAACATCAGGTTAAAGTCCAACAGGTTTATTTGGAATCACGAACTTTCAGAATGCTGCTCTTTCATCAGGTAAGTGCTGAAGAGGCAATGGTCTGAAAGCTTGTGCTACCAAATAAACCTGTTGGACTTTAACCTGGTGTTGTGAGGCTTCTCACAGCCTCTGTGGAGAGAGAGTAGAGCCAATATTTGTGTTATAACGGGCTCCGATGCAGGGTCATCCCGACTCAGAATGCTGGCTCTATTCTCTCCACAGTTGCTGTCAGACCTGCTGAGATTTTCCAACATGCTCCTGTTTTCGCTTCAGATTCCAGCATCCGCAGTATTTTGCTTTTATCGCAGAGGAGACCAAATTGGGAGAGGCGAAGGAACCAAATTGAAGGAGGGGTGCAAGTGAAACGTTGCTTCACCTGAAAGGGGTGCACGGGGCTTTGGACAGTGAGGAGGGAGGAGACAAAAGAACAGCGATCGCATGGGAAGGTGCTGTGAGAAGGGGATGAGGAGATGGAGCGGTGGGGGGGCGGAGGGGAAGTATCTGATTTGGTTTTGCACCTGATGTCACGTCAACTTTGAACAGTCACAGAAATGTAACTTCAGAAATTTACATAACAAGCAATTCCTCTCCAACTGCTTCCTCGAGTTCAGAAAGTTAGCAAATCATCAGTGAATGAGATAAGGTTCCTACAGTTTAACAAGCTTCATTTAGCCAATACTTGTTTAAAAGTGATAGAAGGTGAAAAAATACATGCATGACAAAGAATCTAACTGCACCGAACGCCAGTGATGATTAGTGGGAATTGTAACCAGACACTACTTAAAGCGATGAATTATCGGAGGAAAGTGCACCTTAACGAGATGCTAGAATTGGAGAAACAGTCAGCCAATTTAATATATTGGAAATGCTGCCTTTGTAATTGACATCTCTAGTAATAACACAGAGGTGGAGGTAATTGCTGGGTTATATATGTGGTGGGGGCAGGATTAGTTAATGAGCCTTTAAACAGATTATAATCATCTCACACAGATCTACAGCGCAATAAATTAACATAACTGCAAATTCTGCAAGGTGAAATGTGACCTGTTGTCACCGATATGACTGAGGAAGCTGCAACATCTTGTGCGAGCTGTAACACAAAATCGATCCTCCCCGAATACAACTTCCACTCAGAACAAAGTTTGAGTAGTTTTCTTTTGTTTATCTTTAGCTGTGGTTCAGTGGGTAGCTTGGCCATGGGTTCAACTCTCACAGTAAGAAGTCTCACAACGATGTTCCTTTGATGAAGGAACACTGTTTCCAAAAGCTTGTGGGTTTACTATCAAATAAACCTGTTGGACTCTAACCTGGTTGTTGTGAGACTTCTTACTGTGTTTACCCCAGTCCAACGCCGGCATCTCCACATCATTCAACTCTCACTCCAGAGGCCAGATCAACATCAGGGTGAAAGGAACGCACGCAACTATGACTCGAACCATATCGGCACAGCAGGAAACACCAGTAACACAGCCCAGTGTCAGGGGCGGTGATGGTCAAGTGGTATTATCACTGGATGATTAATCCAGAAACTCAGCCAAAGCTCTGGGGATCCAGGTTCGAATCCTGCCAGGGCAGATGGTGGAATGTGAATACAATAAAATATATCCAGAATTAAGAGTCTACCGATGACAGGACCACAGCAGACACCATCTCCCTCGTTCTGCACTCAACTCTGGAATACCTAGATAACAAGGACACCAATGTCAGACTCCTATTTATTGACTACAGCTCAGCCTCCAATACCAATATTCCCACAAAATTCATCTCTAATCTCCATGGCCTGGGCCTCGGCACCTCCCTCTGCGACTGGATCCTAGACTTGCGAAATCACAGATTATAATCAGTAAGGATTGGCAACAACACCTCCTCCATGATCATCCTCAACACTGGTGCCCCACAAGGCTGTGTTCTCAGCCCCCTACTATACTCCTTACACACCTGTGACTGTGCGGCCAAATTCCCCTCCAACTCAATTTTCAAGTTTGCCAACGACATCACCGTAGTGGGTTGGATTTCAAACAATGATGAGACAGAGCACAAGAATGAGATGGAAAATCTGGTGAACTGGTGCAACAACAATAATCTCTTCCTCAATGTCAACAAAACAAAGGAGATAGTCATCGGCTCCAGGAAGGGTAGTGGAGGGTACCCCCCTCTACACCAATGGGGATGAAGTAGAAATGGTTGAGAACTTCAAGTTTTTAGGTGCCCATATCACCAACCTGTCCTGGTCCCTCCATGCTGACACTATTGTTAAGAAAGCTCACCAATGCCTCAACGTTCTCAGAAGACGAAGGAAATTTAGCAGGTCCGCTACAACTCTCGCCAACTTCTACAGATGCGAGATAGAAAGCATTCTTTCTGGTTGTATCACAGCTTGGTATGGGCTCCTGCTCTGCCCAAGACTGCAAGAAACTACAAAGGGTCATGAATGATGCCCAGTCCATCACTCAAACCAGCCTCCTGTCCATTGACTCTGTCTATACTTCCTGCTGCCTCGGGAAAAGCAGCCAGCATAATTAAAGCCCCTCCACACCTTGGACATTCCCTCTTCCACCTTCTTCCATTGGGAAAAAGATACAAAAGTCTGAGGTCACGTACCAACCAACTCAAGAAGTTTCTTCTTTGCTGCCATCAGACTTTTGCATGGAGATACCTTGCATTAAGCTGATCTTTCTCTACACCCCAGCTATAACACTACATTCTGCACCAGCTCCTTTCCTTCTCTATGAAAGATATGTTTTGTCTGTATAGGGCGCAAGAAACAATACTTTTCACTGTTTACTAAGACATGTGACAATAATAAATCAAATCAAACTATTGAGGCATCTTCTCTGATGAACATCACGGGAAACATATTTGCCTGTGTTGTCCTGGTCATGATGTGGATATGCCGGTGTTGGACTGGGGTAAACACAGTAAAAAGTCTGACAACACCAGGTTTCAGTCCAACCGATTTATTTGTTAGTAAATTCACTAGCTTTCGGGTTAGCCCCTTCGTCAGGTTCACTAACAAATAAATCTGTTGGACTGAAACCTGGTGTTGTCAGACTTTTTACTGTGTTTGTCCTGGTCAGGCTGGGGTGAATGTATCTACTCCAAGTCCCAATGTGGTCTCACATTGAAAAGATCTACAATTTACATCATCTTTCCAGTTGGGCTGATGCAAGAGAAATGCTGTGAATGAAGAAAATCACCATAAATATGTTGCCTTCATCAATCTCACGATGGCATTCGACCATGTGAGCAAAAGGTCTATGAAGCTGCTGGGAAAATGTAGCTGCCTTCAGTAGATGTATCTCCTCTTTCCAAGCAGCAAGATGGACAAGGTCAGCTCTGACAGGCAACATCACAACCCATTCCGATTTACACTCGGATCAGAGTTATATTATGGCACTGACACTTTGTGGCATATCCTTCTCTTGCTGTCACTGACAGACGATGTCTACTTACATTCCAAACTAATGATCCAAGACAAAGTTACCAAGTTAATTTCAAAGAGTTCCTCTACACTAAGTGTCAAACAAGCACCCCGTACCAAAGAACACACTCAGTGACGAATGGGCAGAATCTCTCACATTTGTAAAGAACTTGGGTTTGACATCAGCATCAGGAAGCATACTGTTCATAGAGAAGGAAATGAAAGAGCGCAGAATGTAGTGTTACAGTCATAGCTAGGGTGTAGGGAAAGACCAACTTAATGTGAGGCAAGTCCATTTAAAAGTCT
Source organism: Carcharhinus amblyrhynchos (assembly GCF_965287045.1). Lineage (NCBI taxonomy): Eukaryota > Metazoa > Chordata > Chondrichthyes > Carcharhiniformes > Carcharhinidae > Carcharhinus > Carcharhinus amblyrhynchos. The sequence continues at coordinate 2,520,076 of NC_137338.1, read as the reverse complement.
GATGGCAGCAAGTCTGAGGGAAGAAGCTGTTCTTGAGTTGATTGTACATGACCTCAGACTTTTGTATCTTTTTCCTGACGGAAGGTGGAAAAGAGAATGTCCAGAGTGCATGGGGGCTTTAATTATGCTGGCTGCTTTGCCGAGGCAGCGGGAAGTGTAGACAGAGTCAATGGATGGGAGGCTGGTTTCAGTGATTAACTGGGCTTCATTCACTCTTTGTAGTTCCTTGCGGCCTTGGGCAGAGCAGGAGCCCATACCAAGCTGTGATACAACCAGAAAGGAATGCTTTCTATGATGCGACACTCACAGATGTACAGGTTAGGTGCATTGACCATGCTAAATTACAGCCTGGGTAGGAAGCTGCATCAGAGTCAATGCAGATTTGGTGGGCTCAATAGCCTCTCTCTGCACTGCCGGGGTTTTATGGTACAAACTGTTTTTTAATCCCACAGCCAATTGGAAAGCAGACAATCCCTCAAGGATTTGAGTGTGGGGATAGGGATGTTTTGCTGCAATTGTATAGAGAGTTGGTGATGCCACATCTGGAGTGTTGTGTGCAGTTTTGGTGTCCTTATCTGAGGAAGGATGTCCTTGCTTTTGAGGGAGTGCAGGGAAGGTTTACCAGACTGATTCCTGGGATGGCAGGTCTGTCATATGAGGAGAGACTAGGTCGGTTAGGATTATATTCACTGGAGTTTAGAAGAGTGAGAGGGGATCTCATAGAAACTTATAAAATTCTAACAGGGTTAGACAGGGTAGATTCAGAAAGAATGTTCCCGATGGTGGAGGGAGTCCAGAACTAGGGGTCATAGTTTGAGGATAAGGGGTAAACCTTTTAGAACTGAAGTGAGGAGAAATTTCTTCACCCAGAGGGTGGGGAATGTGTGGAATTCACTCCCACAGAAAGTAGGTGAAACCAAAATGTTGTCTGATTTCAAGAAGAAATTAGATATCGCTCTTGGGGCTAAAGGGATCAAGGGATATGGAGGGGGGGGGAAAGGGGGGGAATCAGGATGTTGAATTTGATGATCAGCCATGATCAAAGTAAATAATGGAAAAGGCTCGAAGGGCCAAATGGCCTATTTCTGCTTCTAGTTTCTATGATTCTTTGATTCTTGACCTCCACTCAAACAACCATTTTCGCCCAACCCCAATACTGTTCTGACCAATAAGCCTCCTCCTCCCTCAGGTGCAGTGACCTAACCGAGCCCCTGTGTGACCACTGGATTGGTCCATGGTTGTACTTGGCAAAGAATCGCAGTGGTCTGCCATTGCCTTCTGCAGTAGGGAAACTCTTTGTCCCTTTTTCAGGCATATTGGGAGGATTTACAGACTGAGAATCACACTGTTTGGCAACATTATCAATGCACCTTGTATGGCCATCAAGTTCTGAAGTGGGAAATGAACCCAAGGTTTCTGGCCCAGCTATTTGGGGGTGGGTGGGGGGGAGGCAGGGTGCTACAACTGCACCAGGAGACCTCTGATTAACCAACAAAAAGATACAAAGATATCTTTTATTGACCCTCCCCCCCTTACCGCTCCCTACCTCTCCCCCACTTCTTATCACAGAGTCCTGGCGAACGATCTGTAATTTCTGGAGATTCTGGAACAATTGAAGGCCAACAGAACACCAGCCAAGAAACTGCCCATCAAAGCTTAACCTCTGGCATCAATTATTCACCTTCAGTGACTGAGACAGGCAGGTCGCCGTCAGGGAGAAAAATGAGGTTTGCAATTAAAGACTGGCTCAGAAACCAATCCGACTCACTTCCCACAAAACGGGGAAGGGAGAGGAATGACATCCCGGTTTCCTCACTGCAACATCCCGGGAGCTGCAGCAAGGCGACTGAGAGGGTGATTTGTGCGATAGACTTGAGGGCTGAGTCAGCAAGATCGATGTGGAGATGCCGGCGTTGGACTGGGGTGGGCACAGTAAGAAGTCTCACAACACCAGGGTAAAGTCCAACAGGTTAAAGTCCAACATAAACCTGTTGGATTTTGACCTGGTCTTGTGAGACTTCTTACACCAAGATTGGCCAGGATGTGAAAGGTACCCAATGCTCTGTAAATAAAGACAGGGGATTTCTTAAAATTTGCCTGCGCAGGGACAAGCTTTAACATCAGGAGCACTGTTTGACAACAGCATCGTATTTCACATCCCCGTATCCGTAATCAACCGGAGAGCACAATACAGGCACATAAATCTGAGGATAATAATCAGACTCCCTGGCACTCTGATCAGACAGCACATTGTGTTCCACTTCAATTCAAGCCATCAATAAACAAGGGAGACAGCCACATCATTTATCACTGATTCAGCCTCAGCTGGGGCATTGTGTCCAGATAGTGGCTACCTGCAGTTAGGCATCTGTTAGTCTTCCTTATTGCAATACACCATCCAGGACAGGTACAGCACAGGGTTAGATATACAGAGTAAAGCTCCCTCTACACTGTCCCCATCAAACACTCCCAGGACAGATACAGCACGGGGTTAGATACAGAGTAAAGCTCCCTCTACACTATCCCCCATCAAACACTCCCAGGACAGGTACAGCACGGGGTTAGATACAGAGTAAAGCTCCCTCTACACTGTCCCCATCAAACACTCCCAGGACAGGTACAGCACGGGGTTAGATACAGAGTAAAGCTCCCTCTACACTGTCCCCCATCAAACATTCCCAGGACAGGTACAGCACGGGGTTAGATATACAGAGTAAAGCTCCCTCTACACTGTCGCCATCAAACACTCCCAGGACAGGTACAGCACGGGGTTAGATACAGAGTAAAGCTCCCTCTACACTGTCCCCCATCAAACATTCCCAGGACAGGTACAGCACGGGGTTAGATACAGAGTAAAGCTCCCTCTACACTGTCCCCCATCAAACATTCCCAGGACAGGTACAGCACGGGGTTAGATACAGAGTAAAGCTCCCTCTACACTGTCCCCCATCAAACATTCCCAGGACAGGTAGAGCACGGGGTTAGATACAGAGTAAAGCTCCCCCTACACTGTCCCCCCATCAAACACTCCCAGGACAGGTACAGCACGGGGTTTGATACAGAGTAAAGCTCCCTCTACACTGTCCCCATCAAACACTCCCAGGACAGCTACAGCACGGGGTTAGATACAGAGTAAAGCTCCCTCTACACTGTCCCCCATCAAACATTCCCAGGACAGGTACAGCACGGGGTTAGATACAGAGTAAAGCTCCCTCTATACTTGCTGCATTAAGTTTCCATTTAAAAAGCTTTGCCCAGACGGGACAGTTTTTTTACTTGATGCCATGTGTAACTCAGATAGGACTGACCTGGTCCGTCATGAATCTTAGTTGGAACTATCAGTGTTGACGATGAGAAGTGTTCCCCAGGGTGAACGTTACCAACTTGTTTTGACAATGAAAAAGTCAGCAAGCTCTTCACTACCTCATGGGATGACTGCACTTCATCTGATCAATCCCTTTGTCCCAATCCCCGAAATTATTTGTAGAGCTAATAAATGAGGGTGTCGAAAGAACATTACAGGATTTGTTTGCAGTGGCCTCACTGATTTTCCTCCTGGGAGTTCAAGCACCAGGTCCTGCAGTATCCTGGCCAGTCCCAGGGCAGGTACAGTACGGGGTTAGATACAGGGAGGACAGGTACAGCATGGGATTCTAACTCCTACTCCCTTGTCAGTGCAGGCTCAATGGGCCAAATGGCCTCCTTCTACACTGTAGAGATTCAGTAATTCTACTCGATGATTCCCTGGAGATCCAACCAGCCCCTGTGGATCCGATTTAAAATAAATGTCAAAAACAACAAAACGGAACCACTGACTGATGTAACCAAATCCCCACCCGACCCTCTGCATTCATGCAGAAATATATCTTCCAATTCACCTCACCATGGCAACAGCGACATTGTTCTTAAGATGCTGGAGTCTAATTGCAATACATTAATGCTGACATATTGAGGAAGACTGTGTCATTTAAAGGAATAAATATGCTTGTTACCCCTGCTGTTGCTCACAAATATTGAAGTCAGGCATGTGCTGTTGTTCTGTCATCTCCCGATATCTACCGGTGAGGAAACCGTGAGGTAAAACATGTTTCTGTGGGACTATTGGGAAGGAGCGGGACAGTGGGAGCATTGGGATTGAGTTTGAAAGAGCCAGCAATGCACTGATGGGTCGAGTGGCCTCATTCTCTGGTGAATGCTTCCATATTTCACTCTTATTTGCTTTGGAATTTGGTATTCTTGCGTCTGTCCTGATGAGCGTAGGATGAAATCTTCAGAAATGTCTCTCTCTCTTCATCAATATCCAGGTTCTTATCCACAGGAACCTCCCATCCCACATTCCCAATTTCTTTTATTTATTCAAGAACATTCTTTCTACCACCTTTTCCCGTTGAGAAAATGATACAGAAGTCTGAGGACACGTTATCAACTGACTCAAGAACAGCTTCTTCCCTGCTGCTGTCAGACTTCTGAATAGACTGGCCATGCACTCTTTCTCTACACCCTAGCTATGACTGTAACACTACATTCTGCACTCTCTATGAACGGTATGTTTTGTCTGTTTTGTGCGCAAGAAACATCACAAATCAAATCAAAAAGGGATGTGGGTGTCACAGCGAAGGCCAGCCTTCGTTGCCCATCCCAAATTGCCCTTGAGAAGGAGGGGTGAACAGAGTGGCTTTCTGGGCCATTTCAGGTGGGCAGCTAAGAGTCAATCCAGACTGCTGTGGCTCTGGAGTCACATGTAGGCCAGGCTGGGTGAATAAGGCAGATTTCCTTCCCTAAAGGACATCAATGAACCAGATGGGTTTTTGCAACAACCTGATCATCTTATGGTCAGCATTAGAGATATTGGCCGGAGCTCTACCACCTTGCCGGCCTTGGAAACGGAGGGAGTGAGGGTCCGACAGTGGAAATCTCCGTTGACCTTAAAAGGGAATTTCTGGACTTGTCCAAGCGAGGCTGTAAAATCCCACCCAATAAGTCTTTATTGTATTGATTTTAAACCTCCTGCTAGCATTAGTGCGGTTTGATCTCAGTGGGCTGGGTTTTAAGGGGTGCTGTTGTCCCCAGTCCCTTGACTGAAAGGTCAGTGGGGAGACCACCCAGAGACAGGAACAGCTGCCTCACTGTCCTTTGCAGGGAATTTGGGACAATATGCTGGCATGGATTGAGGGTTGGTTAACAGACAGAAAATGGGAAGTCAGGATAAACTAATCATACCCATGTTAGCAGGCTGTGAGTGGGGGGTGGCATCAGGATCAGAGCTTGGGCTCCAGTTGCTTGTGATCAATGATTTGGATGTTATAATCCAGGCGGGCTTTGTAAAACGCTTTAGAGTCTCTGATCTGAATTATAGCAGGGCACCAAACATTATTACAATTCCAGGTTTGCTGATGGCACAAGATTTGGTGGGAATGTGAGCTGTAAGGAGAATGCAAAGATGCATCAAGGGAATTAGTGAGTGGGCAAGAATGTGGCAGATGGCATCTAATGTGGAAAAATGTGAACTTATCCACCTTGGTAGGAAAAATAGAAATACATAGAATTTCCTCAATAGGGAGAGATTGGGAAGTGCTGATGTCAACAAAGAACAAAGAACAAAGAATAACCCAGCACAGGAAACAGGCCCTTCGGCCCAACGAGCCCGCGCCGCCGCATCACCCTACACCTATTCTACCCTGCGTGTCTATGAATGGAACCCCTAACTTAGCCAGGGACCTGGGTGTCCTTGTTCATGAATCACTGAAAGTGAACACGCAGCTGCTGTAAGTCATTCGGAAGGCAAATGGTATGCTAGGCTTTATCGCCAGTCATTCAGTATCGCTAAAGCAGAGGTTGATAGATTCCTCAAGATCAATCAAAGGATATGGGGATAGCACAGAAAAGGTGACACTGAGGTAGATCAGCCACTATCTGGTTAAATGGTGGAATGGGCTCAAGGTGCTAAATGGCCTAGTCCTGTTCCTATACTCCTATGTTCCTAATCTTAGATTTCCTTGAATAGAGAAGATTAAATGCTGAGTGAGAGAGACACACACAAAGAGGGAGAGACACACAGGAAGAGGGAGAGACACACAGGAAGAGGGAGAAACAGGTGGAGAGAGATAAACACACACACACACACACACACACAAATGGCGAAAGGTAAAGAGGTGAAGAGAGGCCGAGAGTGGATTTTAATTCTGGTGATGGGGCCTTGCTTGCCAGTTGGAGAGCCAGTGAGAACACTTATCACCTCTTCTGTGGGAGTTCCAATGCATTAAATGCCAGTCAGGCAATTAGGTGACCAGTGATGGGCTCTCCCTGGGATCAAGGACCCTAGGAGTGAAAATGTCACCCCTCCCCACCTCCCATGTACGGCTGGCCAATCACGGAATCCCTGCAGTGCAGAAGGAGGCCATTTGGCCCATCGAATCTGCACCAACTCAGCATCTCACCCAGGCCCTATCCCTGTGACCCCACACATTTAGCACGAACAATCCACCTAACCTGCACAGCTTTGGACTGTGGGAGGAAACCAGAACACCCGGAGGAAACACACAGACATGGGGAGAACATGCAGACTCCACACAGACAGTCACCTGAGGCCAGAATTGAACCTGTGACCCTGGCGCTGTGAAACAACAGTGTTAACCACTGTGCCACCCTCGATACAGCACTGAGTGCCATATATTGATGTACCTCCTGGCAACTTGCATTGGACTTTCCATGTGACAGCTGCCCTGGGATAGAATGAGGGCCTCAAATAGGCAATGATCTCCCCTTCAGGGCCTCAACTGATGTTGAGGAGGGAAGTACCTGTGACAAGTCTCTCCACCAGGGCAGAGGTGGGATGACAGCGGGGTCCCCACCTGTCACCCTCCAACCCAATAAATACCCTCCCCACCTCCAAACCCAACGGTGGGCAAAGGCAGAGAAAATGAGAGAAAGAGAGGAACAGAAAGAGGAAGAGAGGCACACATAGAGAGTGAGAGAGGGGTACAGAGTGAAATGCACACAGGAGAGGGCAGAGACGGACGGAAAGATAGAGCCACAGGGCAGAGTGAGGGTGAAAGAAGCAGATAGAAAGAGAGACATACAGATGGACAAGAAGAGGCAGAGGAAGAGATAGCAAAAGCAAGAAGAAGGGGAAGCAGAGTGAGAAAGAGATACAGAGAGAGAGAGATAGAGAGAGACAGGGAGAGAGTGATGGAGGGAGAGAAAGGCAGAGAGACAGAAAGAGATTGAGATATCGGGGTATGTATAGAGAGAGAGAGAGAAAGACAATGCCAGGGGGAGAAAGGAAAGGAACCAGACATCAGAGAAGAGACAATTACAGGAAAAGACCATTTTTAATTTTATTTCTGTCTGTGAGAAACACCATGGGAGAATACTTAATTTAATCAGAGGGCATTAGGAGAAAAATAAACAGGTGTTTTCTATAAGAAGATAAAGAAAACAACACTTTCCTTTTGATTGGATTGAATGGACGGGCAGGTGGAAGCAGTAAGTGGATATAACAGACCCTTCATCCAGATGTTAACCTGAGTTTTCTAATGGATATTAACAATAACAGAACACAGAGCTCAAAGCTTGCATCTCTCTTCATTCCCCCACTGCCATCAACAAATTCTCCACTAACACAAATCCTCCGTCATTCCTGTTCTCTGTCCCTCACTCAAAACTGCCTCCCCACCACCACTGCATATACTCCGCCTGGAGATCGCGGCCTAAGGATCTTTTCCATCCACTTTTGTGAGATTTCATCTCTCAACCGGAAAATGGCACTTCTGACAGTGCAGCACTCCCTTGACACTGCAGCACTCCCTTGACACTGCACTGGAGGCTCAGCTCAGATGTTTGTGCTCATGTCCTGGTGTGGGGGCTTGAACCAAAGGCGAGTGTGTCACTCACTGAGCTATAACTGACAGGTCAGTGCATGCGAGCGTGTGTCCAAGCGTATGCATGTGCAATTTACAATATATGTGCACAGGTATGTGCGTGCACGGGTATGTGCGTTGCACGGGTATGTGCATGCACATGCGTGTGTATGCACGTGCATTTATGTGTGTGCAATGTGTACCATGTACCAGAATCTAATAGAGAGTGAAGTACCGCACATCAGAAGGAAAATTTACAGCAGTTTCATAAACAGTGTGAAAGGCACCTGGACATCTGAGGGATTGACACATGGGGAGGTGGTGTTGTTTGGTAATATCAGTAGACATGTAATCCACAGGCCCCAGGGTAATCCTCTGGGGACATGGGTTCAAATCCCACCATAGCAGCTGGTGGAATTTCAATTCCATCAGTAAATCTGGAATATAAAGCTAGCTTGTCTCAGTAATGGTGACCGTGACAACTCTCATTGGTGTTGTGAAAATGCATCTGATTCCCTTTAGGAAAGGAAATCTTTCTTACCCAGTCTGGCCTAATGAGATGAGGTGGTATTTGCTGAGGTTCATTCCGAGCAGCTCTGTGACTCTGTGCTCTATGGGCTGTTCCCAGGGACACACACTGAGACACTAACCGCAGCTGGAGGGTCAGCAACCCGGTGAAAGACGCCCAAAACCTGATGGTCTTCCAATGCAAAGTGCTGTCCTCAGATGAATGTTGCAGACTGGCACATTCCAAAGCCCAGGAGTACGAACTGAGGGACGCTCTCACATTTGGGGCAGCCATCACAGAGGCACAACAGTTAGTCATGGCATTAATCAATTCCAGCCTCCCAGAGTACCTGGATCCAGCACAGCTTTCCTCCCACCACAACAGGTCCTCAGCATTTTCCTAGCCCTGCACTAAACCCTGGAATATCTAGATAACAAAGACACCTATATCAGACTCCTATTTATTGACTGCAGCTCAGCTTTCAACACCATTATTCCCATGAAACTCATCTCCAAACTCCGTGGCCTAGGCCTCGGCACCTCCCTCTGCGACTGGATCCTGAACTCCCCAACTCACAGATCACAATCAGTAAGGATTGGCAACAACACCTCCTCCACCATCATCCTCAACACAAAGCTGTGTTTTCAGCCCCCTATTATACTCCTTATACATCTATGACTGTGTGGCCAAATTCCCCTCCAATTCAGTTTTCATAATAAGAACATAAGAACATAAGAAATAGGAGCAGGAGTAGGCCATCTAGCCCCTCGAGCCTGCCCCGCCATTCAATAAGATCATGGCTGATCTGTCGTGGCTCAGTTCCACATTCCCGCCCTCTCCCCACAACCCTTAATCCCCTTGCCTACCAAAAACCTATCTACCCGCGTCTTAAATATATTTAGCGAGGTAGCCTCCACCACTTCAACGGGCAGAGAATTCCAGAGATTCACCACCCTTTCAGTGAAGAAGTTCCTCCTCAACTCCATTCTAAACCGCCCCCCCTTTATCTTGAGGCTGTGCCCCCTAGTCCTACTGTCCTTTCTGAGCGGGAAGAGTCTCTCCACCTCTATCCTATCCATCCCATTCATCATCTTATACGTCTCAATGAGATCTCCCCTCATTCTTCTAAACTCTAACGAGTACAAGCCCAGTTTATTCAGCCTCTCCTCATAGCTCAACCCCCTCAACTCCAGCATCAGCCTAGTAAACCTCCTCTGCACTCCCTCCAAGGTCAAAATATCCTTGCGTAAGTGCAGCGACCAAAACTGCACACAGTACTCCAGCTGCGGCCTCACCAGTGCCCTGTACAGTTGCAAGTTTGTTGACGACACCACCGTAGTGGGTCGGATCTCAAACAATGACAAGACAGAGTACAGGAATGAGATAGAGAATCTGGTGAACTGGAGCGACAACAATAATCTCTCCCTCAGTGTCAATAAAGCGAAGGAGATTGTCTTCGACTTCAGGAGGTGTAAAGGAGAACGTGTCCCTGTCTACATCAATGGGGACGAAGTGGAAACGTTTGAAAGCTTCAGGTTTTTAGGTGTCCAAATCACCAACAACCTGTTCTAGTCCCCCATGCCGACACTATAGTTAAGAAAGCCCACCAATATCTCTATTTTCTCAGAAGACGAAGGAAATCTGGCATGTCAGCTACGACTCTCACCAACCTTTACAGATGCACCATAGAAAGCATTCTTTCTGGTTGTATCACAGCTTGGTATGGGCTCCTGCTCTGTCCAAGGCCTCAAGAAATTACAAAAGACCATGAATGTAGCCCAATCCATCACACAAACCAAACCCCATCCATTGACATTGTCTACACTTCCCGCTGCCTCAGCAAAGCAGACAGCATAATTAAGGACCCGATGCACCCCGGGCATTCTCTCTTCCACCTTCTTCCGTTGGGAAAAAGATACAAAAGTCTGAGGTCACGGACCAACCGACTCAAGAACAACTTCTTCCCTGCTGCTATCAGACTTTTGAAAGGACTCACCTTGCTTTGTACTGATCTTTCTCTACACCCTAGCTATGACTGTAACACTACATTCTGCACTCTCTCTTTTCCTTCTCAATGGACGGTATGCTTTGTCTGTACAGTGCGCAAGAAACAATATTTTTCACAATACACGTGACAGTAATAAATTAAATCAAATCAATGGGGAAAGGTACCTCACTAAGAACTTTCAGCCATAGCGCAACAAGAAGAGGGGAAGTGTATAGAACCGGGGAGTCGATGGCCTCGTGGTGTTATCACTAGACAATTAATCCATGAACCCAGCTAATGTTCTGGGTATCTGGGTTCAAGTCCTGCTACAGCAGATAGTGGAGTTTGAATTCAATTTTAAAAATCTGGAATTATGAATCTACTGGTGACCATGAAGCCATTGCCATTTGTTGGAAAAACTCATCTGATTCATTAATGTCCTTTAGGGAAGGAAATCTGTCGTCCTTACCTGGTCTGGCCTACATGTGACTTCAGAGCCACAACAATGTGGTTGACTCTCAACTGCCCTCGGGTAACTAGGGATAGGCAATAAATGGTGGCCAGCCAGCGACACCCATGACCCACAAATAAATTTAAAAACACTCCCTTGGGCTGCGTGACTCACATTGAACGTGTACAGTGAGCATCGCAATTGTGTGGTAGCACATCAGAGTGCAACTTGATCTAGATAGACGACTGAAATATCTTTAAACTATTTGTAATGAGCTTTTTAAAATGTCTAAAATGTTTCTTTGAGTCATAGAGGTTTACAGCGTGGAAACAGACCCTTTGGCCCAATTTGTCCATGCCACCCCTTTTTTAAACCATGAAGCTAGTCCCAATTGCCCGCATTTGGCCCATATCCCTCTAGATTGTATTGAAGAGTCTCAGAGCGTAGGATGCTGTATGTAGAGAACCTGAATGTTATTGCACTTTGTGGGATGGCCACTTTGGAATGTTTGTAACGTTCTTTCAGATGTTTTTCAGTATATTTTTTCAAAAAAACCAAACCCCAGGGTTTGGCCCACACGTGACTCCAGCAATGCAGTTGCTTTGGAAATGGTCGAACGAGCCACTCAGTTCAAGGGCAATTAGAGATGGTCAAGAAATGCTGACCGTGCCAGCGATACCCCAACCCCGTGAGAAAAGCACACAGCAACTCAACAGGGACGCCGAACTCCATAAAGCAGTGAGATTGTTTCCAGATGGGGCAGTGATCAAATGCCACACTCCAAGAGTAAATAATAAAAGTGAGTGATTTGGCAGGGAGGTGTCACAACACGGAACAAGCTGGCTTAGGAGTCACTGAGGGGAAGCAGAATGGCAGGAATGGCATGGGAGACATGGATATGAGGGATCGATATTCATTGATTGGTGAGGAAGCCCCGGATCTTTACTTATGACTTTTAAATCAGCCTAAGCTCTTCTGTCAGTCACATGCCCCACAGGTCAGCAGAGCTTTGGGGCTAAAGTCTCAGTAAGTGGCAGGGCCATATTCAAAGACACACATCCTTAAATCATTCTAATGCAATCATTCCAGGCACCTATTGACATGGCTGAGGGATTAGTCATCAAGGTCTGTTTATGCATGGTAACCACATGTAAATAGGTGCTTCCTCAGGTCAATTAGAGGTTAATTACTGTTGCTGGGGGACGTTGCCAGCTGCTCCTGAATTGCCAGCTCCTGGACAGTGCAGGCAGTGGCTGATGTTTGCCTTCCCTTTTATTTTGATGTGGATTCTTTGCAATGTAATGATTGGATGGAATTCAGCATCTGGTATGAACTCCTGATGCTGTGCAGGAAAAGCTAGACAATCACACTGAACGTACAGCCGATACAAACCCTTCGGCCCAACTTGTATGGCCTATCCTGTTCAGTGTCTGATCAATGGTCACATAACAAGAGATGTCTTCACCACCACTATCAAGCAGCACCTGCTCAGCAATAACCTGATGTGGAGATGCCGGGGTTGGACTGGGGTAAACACAGTAAGAAGTCTGACAACACCAGGTTTAAAGCCAACCAATTTATTTGACAGTAAACTCACAAGCTTCGTCACCTGACGAAGGGGCTAATCCCGAAAGCTTGTGAGTTTACTATCAATTAAATTGGTTGGACTTAAGCAATAGCCTGCTCAGTGATGCTCAGTTTGGGTTGCGCCAGGGTCACTCAGGTCACTCCTGACCTCATTACAGACTTGGTTCAAACTTGGAAACAAGAGTTGAATTCCAGAGGTGAGGTGAGAGTGACTGTCCTTAACATCAAGGCAGCACATAACCAACTGTGGCATCAAGGAGCCCTAGCAAAACTGGAGTCAGTGGAAATCGGGGGGGGTGAGGGAACCCACCACTAGTTATAGTCATACTTGGCACAAAGGAAGATAGTTGTGGTGGTTGGAAGTCGATCATATCAGCTCCGGAACATCTCTGCAGGAGTTCCTCAGGGTTAGTGTCCGAGGCCCAACCATCTTCAGCTGCTTCATCAATGACCTTCCCTCCATCATAAGGTCAGAAGTGACGACGTACTCATCTCAAAAATCCCTGGTCTGGGCCTCAGTACTTCTCTCTGTGACTGGATCCTGAACTTCCTAACTCACAGACCACAGTCAGTAAGGATAAGCAACTACACTTCCTCCACGATCATCCTCAATACCAGTGCCCCACAAGGCTGTGTTCCCAGCCCCCTACTATACTCCTTATACACCTATGTCTGTGTGGCCAAATGCCCCTCCAACTCGATTTTCAAGTTTGCTGACAGCACTGCTGTAATGGGCCAGATCTCAAACAATGATAAGACAGAGTACAGGAATGAAATAGAGAATCTGGTAAATTAATGCAATGACAATAATCTCTCCCTCAATGTCAACAAAACAAAGGAGATTGTTGTTGACTTCAGGAAGTGTAGAGGAGAAATTGTCCCTGTCTACATCAAGGAAGATGAAGTAGAAAGGGTGAAGAGCTTCAAGTTTTTAGGTGTCCAGATCATCAACAATTTTCCTGGTCTCCCCCATGACACTATAGTTAAGAAAGCCCACCAACACCTCTACTTTTTCAGAAGACTAAGGAAATTTGGCATGTGAGCTACAATTCTCACCAACTTTTACAGATGCACCATAGGAAGCATTCTTTCTGGTTGTATCACAGCTTGGTATGGGCTCCTGCTCTGCCCAAGACCGCAAGAAACTACAAAAGGTCGTGAATGAAGCCCAATCCATCACACAAACTACCCTCCCATCCACTGACTCTGTCCACACTTCCCGCTGCCTCGGAAAAGCAGCCAGCATAATTAAGGACCCCACACACCTGGGACAGTCTCTCTTCCACCTTCTCCCTTTGGGAAAAAGATTCAAAAGTCTGAGATAACGACTCAAGAACAGCTTCTCCCTGCTGCTTCACGCTTTTGAATGGACTTACCTTGCATTAAGTTGATCTTTCTCTAAACCCTAGCTATGAATGTAACACTACATTCTGCACCCTCTTCTTTCCTTCTCTATGAACGGTATGCTTTGTCTGTTTAGCACGCAAGAAACAAGACTTTTCACTGTATGTTATAGGATCAAGAGAAACCAGAGCGTAACTGTATGTTAATATGTGTGACAATAATAAATGAAATCAATGTTCACCGATGATCGCACCATCTTCAGCACCATTCGTGACTCCTCAGATACTGAAGCAGTCCATGCCCAAGGCTTGGGCTGACAAGTGGCAAGTAACATTCATGCCACACAAGTGCCAGGCAATGACCATCACCAACAAGAGAGAACCTAACCATCGCCCCTTGACATTCAATGACATTACCATTGCTGAATTCCCCACGATCAACACCCTGGGGGTTACCATTGGCCAGAAACTGAACTGGACTCTCCACATAAACACAGTGGCTACCAGAGCAGCTCAGAGATGAGCAACTCATTTCTGACTCCCCAAAACCTGTCCACCATCTCCAAGACACAAGTCAGGGATATGATGGAATACTCTCCACTTGCCTGGATGAGTTCAGCTCCAACACTCACAAAGCTCAACACCATCCAGGACAAGGCAATCCTACTTGATTAGCGCCATCTCTACAAACATCCATTCCCTCTACCACTGACTCCCTCGAGCTGCAGTGCGTACCAGCTACAAGATGCACTGCAGCAATTCACCAAAGTTCCTTTGACAGCAACTTCCAAACTCAAGACCACTTCCACCTAGAAGGACAAGGGCAGCAGATACACCACCACCTGCAAGTTCCCCTTCAAACCACTCACTACCCTGATTTGAAATATATCGCTGTTCCTTTGCAGTCGCTGGATCAAAATCCTGGAACTCTCTGCCTAACAGCACTGTGGGTGTACCTACATGACATGGACCACAGTGATTCAAGAAGGCAGCTCACCACCACTTTCTCAGGGGCAATTAGGGATGGGTAATACATGCTGGTCTAGCCAGCGATACCCACATCCTGTAAACAAATACATTTTTTAAAAATCTGCAAGACTCCATTCCAAAAAGATTTTCACTGGCTAGAAAGCGATGTGACCGGTGCTATATCAATGCAGGTTCTCTTTCCTTCTTTACATGAGCTCAGGTTGAGCATATTGGCTGGGATTTTTCCATTCCTCCCGCATCCCCAAAGCCTCACAGTTTTGCTTTCCACGCTGGAGGCAGGCTCACCACCCGCTCCCACTGAAGTCAATGGCTATCTGCATTGTTCTCCAGCCACACCTCTGGAGAGACCTCCCCGGGGGTGGAGGGTGGGCATTGTCTTCAGGCAGATCAGAAGCTCCTGCCGGTGGGTAGAGCTGGAAAATCCTGGCCACTATGCCCTCCAGAATTCCCAGAATCTTGTCGAGCTCCACACTGACAGCTGTCATTCACTAACCTGGGTGTTCAGCGACATCCTGCAACGCACTTCATTTGAGGAGAATACTTGGGTTAAACAAGACATGAGATTTCCACCTGCTTCGAACTGCTCATCCTTATCCAGAAACTTGTCAACCAAATATCACGTTATAACTGCGAGTTTTGACACCTGTTCCAGTTTCCTCTATCTCCCGAAAACGGACTTAAAGTTTATCTATTAGTCACAAGTAACGCTGCAATGAAGTTACTGTGAAATTCCTCTAGTCGTCACAGTCCGACTAGGGTCAATTTAGCATGGCAAATTGGCCTCACCCACACATCTTCGGACTGTGGGAGGAAACCGGAGCACCCGGAGGAAACCCACACAAACATGGGGAGAACGTGCAAACTCCACACAGACAGTGACCCAAGCCGGAATCACCCCTGGTCCCTGATGCTGTGAGGCAGCAGTGTTAATTGGGCCAATGCACCTAACCCTCACATCTTTGGACGGTGGGAGAAAACCGCAGCATCCAGAGAAAACCCACGCAGACACGAGGAGAATGTACAGACTCCACACAGACAGTGACCCAAGCCGGGAATTGAACCCGGGTCCCTGGTGCTGTGAAGCAGCAACGCTAACCACCGTGCTATCGTGCTGTTACAACCTATCCCTTTGACAATGTGGCATCTTTTGGACAGATCCCATGTGAAAGCATGGATGTAGATTATATTAATTCCGAATTGGCAGTACATTGGCACAGTGGTTAACACTGCTGCCTCACAGCACCAGGGACCAGGGGTGATTCCGGCTTGGGTCATTATCTGTGTGGAGTTTGCACATTCTCCCCGTGTCTGCATGGGTTTTCTCTGGGTGCTCCGGTTTCCTCCCACAGTCCAAAGATATGTGGGTTAGGTCGATTTGCCATGCTAAATTGAGCCTAGTTTCAGGGGGGGAACTAGCTTGGGTAAATATGTGGGGTTATGGGGATAGGGTGGGATTGTTGTTGGTGCAGGCTTAAATGGGCTGAATGGCCTCCTTCTGTAGTGTAGGGATCCTATGATTCTAAGAAATCATCGAGCCTCAAGAAACAAATAGAGATGACAAGGAACATCTGTCCTGCAGAGCAGGGAACGTGTGGAATGGAAGCTGAGAGAAGCAGTGTGTGTCAACAAAATGCAACCACAGAGAAATACAAGTGGATGAGTATCTCGAGGATAAGGGGAAGGGTTATGTAGATCATGACAGATACAGATAATTGGAAGCCATGAGAAATTGGACAGTTGCGAAGACCATGAAATGTCAGGTCAAAATAAGAAGCGTGATGTACGATGGGGTCTTATTAGCAAGAGCTTCCTGACACGGATAGTGACAACAGCCAGAAACAGTTGTCAAAAACGACAAGGATTTAGACTGGGACACGAGGCTAATTTAAAAAGAAAGTACATACAGGCTCGGCACTCTTGGAAGGATGTCAGGGTGAGGAAAGGGTGCGCAGGGGATTGACAAGAACAGCGTGAGGAATTTGAAGACACTGGAGAAGTCGGGGCTGTTCTCCTTACCATGGGTACCTCGATGACACAGTATTGAAACAATCGTCAAAAGGACCAGCATTGGAGGTGGGACTTTTTTTAAACTCACCAAGCTAATCTCATAGGAAGTCTCACAACTCCAGGTTAAAGTCCAACAGGTTTATTTGGGATCACGAGCTTTTGGAGCGCTGCTCCTTCATCAGGTGAGTGGAGAGTTGGGTTCACAAACAGGGCAGGGATAGGCAGAGACACAATTGCAAGATAATGGTTGGAAAGCGGGTTTTTATAGGTAATCAGGTCTTTACAGGTACAGACAGTGCGAATGGAAAGAGGAATAATCACAGGTTAGTCACAGCCATGCATGAGGACGGCCTCAACCGGGATCTTGGGTTCACGTCACACTATCTGTAACCCCCACCATGTGGCCTGGGCTTGTGAAATCCTACTAACTGTCCTGGGCTTGAGATAACACACACCTCTGTAACCTGTGATTATCCCTCTCTCCCAATGACATAGTCAGGTTCGAAGGTTAGGGGGAACCGAGCACATGAAAATGGCGCCATGACATAAAAAAGGACCGCCCCCTCATTACCATTCCACCAATCCCTGCCTGCCCTGTCCAGGCCCCGCCCACACTGACATCACCACGTCGCACGCAAACCAACCGCTCTTTTCTCAGTAATTCATTTTCTTTCCTTTTAAAAAAACATTTATTATTGACCAAAAAAAAACCCATCTCTTTTCTCAAAACAGAAAAATAAAATAAACACCAAAAAAAATTAAATACGTTTATAATTTGTACGGGTGCCCCGAAAAACCTACCCTGTTAATCAACCTTCTGGGCACCTGTCTCTTTTTTCTTTTTGGGTTGGTGTCAATTTTGTTTTCTCGGTAAGTTTTGGTTGAAATATAAAAAAAATGCAAATTCTTGGCATTGATTTATCCTCTTCCTATTCCAAAAAACCGAAACTCTAAGTGGAATTAGGTGATGTGTCGCATTGACTGATGGCAGATGATCAGGTGCTGTGTTGTTTGAGGTTGTACAGCAGTCACGTTACACCAAAGCAAGAAAGCGGGCAGACTGAATTTATCTGCCAACTTTATTCAGAACAAACCTCCCTCCACTGGTACTCGTGAGACCAGCATCTCCACATCAGGCTTAACAGCATTTCAATACATTTTTGTTCACGGTTGCTGACAGCTAACAGAATACCTTACCCTGACCTGCATAATGCTTGCTGCGAATGTTAAAACATTACCATTTCTGAAAAATGACTACTGCTGAATCCCAATGTTCATCCTTAGACTGGGCTGTCCCACTGATGGAGCGGGGCTGTGGAGCCGCATCCGGATTGGCGGAGCTTATGGACGCGCCGTGCTGTGATTGGTGAACTCAGCTGCCAGTCGGCACTACGCGAGGTTCCATGTACCGGATTGGTGGAGTGGGGGGGGGGGTGACGTATCGTCCCAGGATTGGCTTATCGAGTTGTCAGTCAGGGGGTTTGGGTATGGGCGGGAGTTATTGAGTAAGGAGCCGTGCTCCGGATTGGTTCATCGAGCTGTCAGTCAGGAGGTTGGGTGTGGGTGGGAGTTATTGAGTACATAGAACATAGACTATTACAGCACAGGGCAGGCCCTTCGGCCCTCAATGTTGTGCCAAGCTATGTCCAAACCCAAGATCAAGCTATCCCCTCCCTATCATTCTGGTGTGCTCCATCTTCCTATCCAATAACCGCTTGAAAGTTCCTAAAGTGTCGGACTCCACTATCACAGCAGGCAGTGCATTCCACACCCCAACCACTCCCTGAGTAAAGAACCTACCTCGGACATCCCTCCTATATCTTCCACCATGAACCTTATAGTTATGCCCCACAGTAACAGCTATATATTTATCTCCTTTGCGGCCTCTGCAGGGGCCTGTGAAGAACGCCCCATTGAAAAGGTGTCACTTCTGAAAAATGTGCTCGGGGGAACAGTCGCTCCCCCCGCACACCCCCTAGCTATGCCACTGCTCTCTCCACTCGCATTGTCTGTACCTATAAAGGCTTGATTACCTGTAAAGACTTGCATTCCAACTATTATCTTGCAGTTGTGCCTCTGTCTGTATATACCGTGTTTGTGAAACCTACCTCTCCACTCACCTGATGAAGGAACCATGCTCCAAAAGCTCGTGCTATCAAATAAATCTGCTGGACTTTAACCTGGTATTGTGAGACCTACCCCAGTCCAACGCCACATCCCACATCAAGCTAATCTCAAACATACTGTCTGAACAGGCGGTGAGAGCAGATTCAACGGTAGCTTTGCAAAATATGTATTTAACCACTGGGTAATACAGAAAGAGAATGATTGAACCTGTATAGTGTAGAAGGAGGCCATTTGGCCCATCAAGCCTGCACCAACAACAATTCCACTCAGGTTCTATCCCCGTAACTCCACGTATTTACCCAACTAATCCCTCTGACACTGATAGGCAATTTAGAATGGTCAATGCGTCTTTCAGGCTGTGGGGGGAAACCAGAGCACCCGGAGGAAACCCATGGGGCGAACATGTAAACTGCACACAGTAGCTAGAGTGTTGTTGAAAAATTAGATGTGCTATCAAAGCTTTTCTTTTTGGATTCATCAGGGCAGATTCACAAGAATATCAAATTGAAAGGTAGCAACAATTAATATTGTATGAGAAGAGGGTGCCGGTCAGTTGGCAAGAAGACTCTGATTGGTAGAGGCACAGCCCTGGAGAAAGCACCAGGAAACAGTTAACTGCCAAACTTTCCAAACCAGTCAGGTCGACTCTGATTGGTCAAGGCATTACTATGGGGAATGAACCAGGGAATGGCTGTCCCTAAAACCTTTGTTTGGTTATAAAGGAAGCAAAGTATGGGCAAACTTTTTCTGTTTGCAAAGGACAGAGCCCTGTCAGTGAATATATATATATATCTCTACTAGCATGGGCACACTGCGAGCCCCACATTAAATTAGTGTAATTCTTAGTAGTCAGGATTGTTCAGCAAATGCTGTCCAATTGTGGAATCACATCTAATGTTGAGCACTATGGATGAGATTCTCTGCCCTGCCCTCAGTGTTTCCAGCCTGTATTTTGGGTAACTCACCTCCTGACTTCCTAAAGCTTATCCACCACCTACAAGGCACAAGACAGCTGTGTGATGGAATACTCCCCACTTGCCTGGATCAGTGCAAGTCCAACAACACAAGAAGCTCGACACCACCCAGGAAAAAGTAGTCCTCCTTGATTGGCATCCCATCCACAAACATTCACTCTGTCCACTACCAACCCTCAGTAGCAGCAATGTGTAGCATGTACAAAGACGCACTGCAGCAGTTTGCCAAGGCTCCTTAGGCAGCACCTTCCAAACCCATGATCACTACCATCTAGAAGCTACAAGGGCAGCAGATTCCTGGGAACTCCACTACCCGGAGATCCTCTTCAAGTCACTCACTATCCCGACTTGAAAATGTATCAGCTGTTCCTACACTGGGTCAAAATCCTTCCTAACAGCACTGTGGGTGTACCTACACCACATGGACTGCAACGGTTCAAGAAGGCAGCTCACCACCGCCACTATAAAGGCAATTAGAGATAGTCAATAAATGTTATTGTAGCCAGCGACACATACCCTGTAAATGGATTAAAATGAACATTCCCCACAGGTAAGCCCAAAATTAAGAAATGTCCATAAGAAAAACATGTTCAGATATCTAGATAATTTGAACAGTGTAGCTATCGAAAGGACCAACCATTGACTTGCTGGCTTCATCACATATTCTTTACAACACTGGAGATTTAAATAGAATGCAGTGAATTAGAGAAGTGAACAGTCATTGCTAGCTGGATCTACAGGAAGGAGATACTGAGCAGGAATCAGTCCCACTGTGCTCAACTGTTATTTCAGCCGGCATATGGCTGGTGAACATTGTCAGTGTAACAGGATCATTTGCAAAGAAAATAAGGCAACTGCCACATCCTCTGGACATCTGAAAACACTTCAGCAATACCTGTCAAATGTATCAATTGTTGTAACAACAGAAAGGCAGCAGTGTTTCTGGGCACAGCACGATCCCATAAAACAGCAAAGCGACTCAAATTGAGAATGACCAGAAGGATCCTTGGGCTCGAAACGCGAACTCTGGTTTTCTCTCTGTGGAGCCTGCCAAGCCGACTGAGTTAATCCAGCACTTCCGGTTTTATTTCAAAATAACTCCCTCCTGTTAGTCCACATGTAACCCCCTCAGGACCAGGGAACTGCGCACCCCCACCCCGGTGACAGATATTTCAATATCTATCGATGATTAAGTGTTAGCAAAAATAAAAGCAAAATACTGAAGGTGTAGAAAATTGAGGACTGTTATTTGACACGTGAACCTTACAAGGGTCGTGATTAGATTCCAATCTGTAACTCACTCCCGGGTATCTGTTATTCTATATATAAACCACCCCGAATCCCTCGATTAGATTCCAATCTGTAACTCACTCCCGGGTATCTGTTATTCTATATATAAACCACCCCGAACCCCTCGATTAGATTCCAGTCTGTAACTCACTCCCGGGTATCTGTTATTCTATATATAGACCACCCCGAACCCCTCGATTAGATTCCAGTCTGTGACTCACTCCCGGGTATCTGTTATTCTATATATAGACCACCCCGAACCCCTCGATTAGATTCCAGTCTGTAACTCACTCCTGGGTATCTGTTATTCTACATATAAACCACCCCGAACCCCTCGATTAGATTCCAGTCTGTAACTCACTCCCGGGTATCTGTTATTCTATATATAAACCACCCCGAACCCCTCGATTAGATTCCAGTCTGTAACTCACTCCCGGGTATCTGTTATTCTATATATAAACCACCCCGAACCCCTCGATTAGATTCCAGTCTGTAACTCACTCCCGGGTATCTGTTATTCTATATATAAACCACCCCGAACCCCTCGATTAGATTCCAGTCTGTAACTCACTCCCGGGTATCTGTTATTCTATATATAAACCACCCCGAATCCCTCGATTAGATTCCAATCTGTAACTCACTCCCAGGTATCTGTTATTCTATATATAAACCACCCCGAACCCCTCGATTAGATTCCAGTCTGTAACTCACTCCCGGGTATCTGTAATTCTATATATAAACCACCCCGAACCCCTCGATTAGATTCCAGTCTGTGACTCACTCCCGGGTATCTGTTATTCTATATATAGACCACCCCGAACCCCTCGATTAGATTCCAGTCTGTAACTCACTCCTGGGTATCTGTTATTCTACATATAAACCACCCCGAACCCCTCGATTAGATTCCAGTCTGTAACTCACTCCTGGGTATCTGTTATTCTATATGTGTTTTTTACATTTAGAATAGAAACATGGAAAAACTACAGCACAAACAGGCCCTTTGGCCCACAAGTTGTGCCGAGCATGTCCTTACCTACTAGGCTTACCTATAACCCTTTATCTTACTAAGTTCCATGTACTTATCCAGAAGTCTCCTAAAAGACCCTATCGAATCTGCTGGCAGCAGATTCCATGCACCCACCGCCCTCTGAAATTTGATTTCAGAACTCAGAAATCATCCACAATTTAATCCAATTCAAAACACGAGTGTTTGAGTTATGGTATACCCCACAATTCCTGCCCTTGCTCCTCCTTTCCCACCCTCACACCTCTGACCCCACCCTCACACTGCAGCCTGCCCCCCCATACAGATTCACTGCACAACACTAACAACAATCTGCATTCATACAGCGCCTTTCCTGGAGCTTTGTCAAACAAACTGTGGCATTGAGTACGATATGGTTATATCGCCACGTATTGCCAGTAGCTCGGGTATAGAGTTTGTGTTCAGGAGGAGATTGAGACGGAGAGGCCAGGGGTTTAGGGAGGGAATTCCAGAGCTTAGACCCCAGCAGCTTCATGTAAACATCCTTTACCATTTGTTGCCTCTTCATTAAGGGGGTTCTATTAGCTCGGTGCTGGGGGACTGTGTACATCAGTGCGTGGCTCAGAGATGGTTACTGCTGTGTAACCAGTTCTCGCGTGTTGCGACACATCCTACATTTAACAAGCTTAATTATAATAATTTACATTGCAGATGAAAAGAAAGCTCTCCAGAGAGGCTGCAGCGAGATTCACTGATGCCTTTGTTGAAGAATTGAAAGTTAATCAACTTACGGATTTTAATTTTTACAAATTAATATACGGAAGAGAATTCAAACACTGCCATGGACAATGCAGGAGGAACTTCCCCGTCCCAAATTATCCTGTCCCGTCTGCCACGGGAATCGTAGCGGGCGGGACACGGCCCATGCACAGGTTCGTTGACCGAAACATAGAATCAAAGAACCCTACAGTGCAGAAAGAGGCCCTTCAGCCCATCGAGTCTGCACCGACTGCAATCCCACCCAGGTCCTACTCCCATATCCCTACACATTTACCCACTAATACCTCTAACCTACGCATCCCTGGACACCAAGGGACAATTTCTTTGCGTGGCCAATCAACCTAACCCGCACATCTTTGGACTGTGGGAGGAAACCAGAGTTCAGATCAGCCATGATCTTATTGAATGGCAGGGCAGGCTCGAAGGGCTAGATGGCCTACTCCTGCTCCTATTTCTTATGTTCCTGTTGGAAACCCACGCAGACACGAGGAGAACGTGCAAACTCCACACAGACATTGACCCGAGCTAGGGATCGAACCCAGGACCCCGGAGTTGTGAAGCAGCAGTGCTGACCACTGTGCTGTCCCACATCCTTGGATATTTTGGTCCTGAGGTGTGTGTGGCTGGAAGATCCCAATCTAAGTGTGTTCACAAGATCTCAACGTGGTTTAGAAGGAGAAGGCCATTCAGCCCATCTTCTTTCATCAACCAATATTCCCCTCATAACCCCAACCTCTAAACCTCTGGTTTTTCAATATGAGCCGAATTTTCCAGTCCTTCTGTCAGAGGGAATTACCATTCCTGCCGGTGATGGTCTGCCCCCAAGGCAGGTTCCCAGGTGGCACGACCAGCCACTGACACAAAGCCGTCAGTGGGATAGGAAGATCCCACCGCCAGCAGCCAATGGCGAGCTGCCTTTGCTACTAATCAAAAAGGCATGGAGGGAGGGGAGAATCTGGGGGTGGAGGTGGGGGTGGAATTCACCATCACTGTTGTTCTCTGCTGACCAGAAGTACACACGATGGCCGTTTGGCCATTCCACATGGTGAGCTCCCCAGCAACAGGCGAGGAGAACGATGGGGGCACTCCAGCAGAGGGACTGGAAAATCGTGGGGCCACCTCCTCCCCTGGAAGCCCCACTGCAGTGGGAGGGGCGTCCCACCCTATGTGTTCAAAGGTAAATTTGATTTGATTCGATTTGTTATTGTCACATGTATTGGTATATGTTGAAAAGTATTGTTTCTTGCACACTGTCCAGACAAAGCATACCGTTCAAAGAGAAGTAAAGGAGATAGTGCAGAATGTAGTGTTATAGCTGGGGTGTAAGAAAATTTAATGCAAGGTAGGTCCATTCAAAAGTCTGGTGGCAGCAGGGAAGAGTCAGTTGGTACATGACCTCAGACTTTTGTATCTTTTTCCCGATGGAAGAAGGTGGAAGAGAGAATGTTCGGGGTGCGTGGGGTCCTTAATTATGCTGGCTGCTTTACCGAGGCAGCGGGAAGTGTGGACAGAGTCAATGGATGGGAAGCTGGTTTGCGTGATGGATTGGGCTACATTCATGACCTTTTGTAGTTCCTTGCTCTGGTTTCCTCCCAAATTCCAAAGATGTATAAATTGGGAGGATGAGTGGGGTAAATATTTGGGATGATGGGAATAGGGCCTGGATGGGGTGCTCTATCCGAGATTCAGTGCAGACTC
Organism: Carcharhinus amblyrhynchos; assembly: GCF_965287045.1. Taxonomy (NCBI): domain Eukaryota; kingdom Metazoa; phylum Chordata; class Chondrichthyes; order Carcharhiniformes; family Carcharhinidae; genus Carcharhinus; species Carcharhinus amblyrhynchos. Next base: position 2,495,490 of record NC_137338.1, on the reverse strand, counting down.
GATGGGCCGAATGGCCTCCTTCTGCATTGTCGGGATTCGCTCTTTTCCCCTCAATAGTTGACTTGACATTCTTCCAGAACCCTTTAAAGGGCAACGCTCCAAAAGCTCACGCTACCAAATAAATCTGCTGGATTTTAACCTGGTGTTGAGGGACTACTTACTGTAACATCACTCAAAGCAGATTAACTGATGACCGTCTCGGGGTTGTCTGTGGGATTTGCTGTACACAGCACAGTTACAGTGCTCCACAGATTTCAGTCAGTGCCCAGACTGAAATGTTCAGGTTAAAAGCAAATTACTGCAGATGCTGGAATCAGAAGCAAAAAACATAAAACGCTGGAAAATCTCAGCGGATCTGACAGCATCCCTGGAGAGAGAATAGAGGCAGCGAGACAGGTGCTGTCAGACCTGCTGCGGTTTTCCAGTGTTTTCTGGTTTTACATCCTACACAGGTATCAGCTCTTGCACTCACTGGCATACGCCTCAAACTCAACATTTCTCACTGCTGGATTTGATTTGATCCATCATGTACTGGGGTACAGGGAAATGCAGGCACAGTGGCACAGTGTTTAGCTGCCTCACAGCACCAGGGACCTGGGTTCGATTCCTGGCTTGGGTCAATGTCTGTGCGGAATCTGTATGTTCTCCCTGTGTTTGCGTGGGTTTCCTCCGGGTGAACTGGTTTCGTCCCACAGTCCAAAGATGTGCGGGTTAGGTGGATTGGCTGTGCTAAATTGCCCCTTAGTGTCAGGGGGACTAGCTAGGGTAAATGCGCGGGGTTATGGGCATAGGGGCTGGGTGGGACTGTGGCTGGTGCAGGCTCAATGGGCCGAATAGTCTCCTTCTGCACTGTAGGATTCTATGAAAAGTATTGTTTCTTGCACGCTATACAGACAAAGCATACTGTTCATAGAGTACATAGGAGAAAAGGAGAGGAACAGAATGTAGTGTTGCAGTTACAGATAGGATGTAGAGAATAATCAGCTTAATGCGTGATAGGATCAATTCAAATCCCTCCACAGACAATCCCCTCCCTCCTTCTGCATCCTCCTCCAACCTCTACAACCCTCCCTCTCTCTGCATCCTCCTCCAACCTCTACAACCCTCCCTCTCTCTGCATCCTCCTCCAACCTCTACAACCCTCCCTCTCTCTGCATCCTCCTCCAACCTCTACAACCCTCCCTCTCTCTGCATCCTCCTCCAACCTCTACAACCCTCCCTCTCTCTGTGTCCTCCTCCAGCCTCTGCCCAGTGCTTCTAACCAGTGGGTCCACAGCTTCCGACCAGTGCAGTGGCTCAGTGACAATGGTGGTGCTGGGTCTACTGATATTTGTCATTTATGTTAGTGATCTGGATGAGAATATAGGAGGGACATGGTTAGTAAGCTGGCAGATGACACCAAGATTGGTGGTGTACTGGACAAGAAGGTTATTGCAATGGGATCTTGATCAATTGGGCCAGTGGGCTGATGAACAGCAGATGGATTTAAATTTAGACAAATGCAAGGTGATGCATTTTGATAGATTGAGCCAGGGCAGGACTTACTCAGTTCATGGTAGGGCGTTGGGGAGAGTTACAGAACAAAGAGATATGGGAGTACAAGTTCATAGCTCCTTCAGAGTGGAGTCACAGCTGGACAGAGTGGTGAAGAAAGCATTCGGCCCCCACACACTCTCAGGGACACCCTCCCCCAATCCGAGAAACAAAATGGCCGCAACTAAAATAAGCAGCAGAGAGATTTAGGCTTCTATGGACCATGTCTGTTTCACGCCGATTCTGGATGGGTGAACACGGTATAAAGGGGGAAGTGCCAGTAAAGTTGAACGTGCAGCCTATTAAGTCAATTTAAATGCACGCAAATACATTTAAATGGCCATCGCGACCTTTACGTATGATCCCGATCGTGGTCATTTTCAGGCCTTGGTAAAGGGGGAACTGGCATGGAGGTGGGCGCAGATGGCGTGACTCGCCTCACGCCCGAGGTTACCAAGTTTTCATACCCAAAAACGGGCACAAGTCAATGGTAAAATTGGGCTCAGGACTCATGTTGGCCAGACACCTTCTCCCCAACCAATTGCAGTCATGTTGGCTCCTGGGTGAAAGAAAGATAAACTTGAAAAAGAACCAAGGTCAATGAGGAAAGGATTCTGGAAACTTCCTCTCTCTGAACCCAGGAGACGGCCACATAATGCTCATGCTGCAGATAATCCAGTGGTCTGGGTTAATGAGACATAGGTTCAAATCCCATTGTGGTGAATGGTGAGAGTTTAAATCCAATTAATAAATCTGAATAAAACATTAGCTTCAGAAATAATAACCATGAAACTATTGGAGAGATTGGAAAAACCCATCTGGTTTTCTAATGCTCCATAGGGAAGGAAATCTGCCATCCTTAACGGGTCTGGCCTACATGTGTCTACAGAGCCACAGCAATGTGGTTGACTCTCAACTGCCCTCTGAAATGGCTTAGTAAGCCCCTTAGTCAAATTTAAAGTTTATTTATTTAGAGTTTATTTACGTGTCACAAGTAGGCTTACATTAACAATGCAATAAAGTCACTGTGAAAATCCCCTAGTCACCACAGTCCAGCACCTGTTCGGGTACACTGGGGGAGAATTTAGCATGGCCAATGCACCCTAACCAGCAAGCCATTCAGACCAAGGGAGGAAACCGGAGCACCCGGAGGAAACCCACGCAGACATGGGGACTTTCAAACCAAATCAAACCACCAGAGTGAAAAGTGCTGTGGATGTACCTAGAATTACTGAAAAATCCCTGCAGTGTAGAACGAGGCTATTGTTTAAGAAGGGCAGCAGGGATCATCCAGAAAATTATAGGCCGGTGAGCCTTACGTCAGTGGTAGGAAAATTATTGGAAAAGATTTTAGGGACAGGATTTACTCACATTTGGAAACAAATGGACTTATTAGTGATAGACAGCACGATTTTGTGCCTCACTAATTTGATTGAGTTTTTCGAGGGAGTGATAAAGATGATAGATGAGGGAAAGGCAGTGGATGTTGTATACATGGACCTCAGTAAAGCCTTTGACAAGGTACCTACTTCATGGTAGGCTGATATGAAAGGTGAAGTCACACAGGATCAGAGAGGAGCTGACAAGATGGATACAGAACTGGCTTGGCCAAAGAACACAGTAAGAAGTCTCACAACACCAGGTTAGAGTGTTGTGAGACTTCTTACTGTGTTTAACCCAGCCCAACGCCGGTATCTCTACATCTTGGCTGAAGAAGACAGAGGGTAACAGTAGAGGGGTGTTTTTCTGAATGGAAGGTTGTGACTAGCGGTGTTCTACATGGATCAGTTCTGGGACCTTTTTGTTTGCAGTATACATAAATGATTTGGAGGAAAAGATAGCTGGTCTGATTAGTAAATTCACAGAAGATGCAAAAAAAATTGATGGAGTTGCGGATAGTGAAGAGAATTGTCAGACTATACAGCAAGATGTAGGCCACTTGGAGACTTGGGCGGAGAAATGGCAAATGGAGTTTAATCTGGACAAGTGTGAGGTAATGCATTTTGGAAGGTCCAATGCATGTAGGAATTATACAGTAAATGGTAAAATCTTTCGGAGTATTAACAGGCAGAGGGATCTGGGCATACGTGTCTACCAATCACTGAAAGTGGTAATGCAGATGGATGAGGTAGTTAAGAAAGCATACGGCATGCATGCTTTCATCAGTCAGGGCATTGCGTATAAAATTGGCAGTTCAGGCTGCAGCTGTACAGAACCTTAGTTAGGCTTCATTTAGAATATTGCGTACAATTCCATACTACCAGAAGGATGTGGATGCTTTGGAGAGGGTACAGAAGAGGCTAACCAGGATATTTCCTGGCATAGTATTAGCTATGAAGAGAGTCTGGATATACTCACTTTGTTCTCACTGGAACGATGGAGGTTATGGGGTGACCTGATAGAGGTTTACAAGATTATGAGTGGCACGAACAAAGTGGACAGTCAGATACTCTTTCCTAGGGTAGAAATTTCAAGTACTCGGGGACATAGGTTTAAGGTGTGTGAGGAAAAGTTTAGAGATGTGCGAGGCAAGTTGTTTTTACACAGAGGGTGGAGAGTGTCTGGAACACACTGCCCGGGGAGGGGGTGGGAGTGGGTACGATAGCAGCATTTAAGGGGCATCTAGACAAATACATGAATAGGATGGGAATGGAAGGATACAGACTCCGTCAGTGCATACAGTTTTAGTTTAGGCAGGCATCATGATCGGCACAGACTTGGAGGGCTGAAGGGCCTGTTCCTGTGCTGTACTCTTCTTTGTTCTTGACTCATTGAGTCTGCACCAACCACAATCCCACTCAGTCCCTATCCCCATAACCCCATGTATTTACCCTGCTAGTCCTCCTGACACTAAGGGGCGATTTAGCACGGCCAATCCATGTAAACTGCACATCTTGGTCCACCTGTAACAGGTGGACTGCAAGTGTTCAAGGTGGTGGTACCCCCAGCATCTTCTGAAGGGTGGACAGGCCAGCCACTGATACTCACATTCCATGATTAAATGAATAAAGTAGGTGATACGATCAGAGAGTTACAGTCTGAATCGACAGAACACGAGATAGGCCGTTGGGTCTACACTGGAGTTTCTGCTCCGTGGAATTCCTCCTCGCTCACCGCTGTTATCTGTAAGGACACAGGGTGCGGTCCCTGCCCGCATCATAACCTGATGTGTCAACGCAGAGCATCTGTACCCGGCACACAGCACGGGCTCAGCGCTCTGGGAAAATCCTATCGGGAGGGAGGGGATGACATTTAAAGTATTTCTATTCCCACAGAAAGAATAAAATATGGGCCTTTGTCAATAAGAATTGTAAACCATCTGAAAGCCAGGGGATTAATGAATAATTCTTGCTGATCCTTGAATGGAGCCCTCGCTATCTGGAAGTAGGTTTGCATTGTGGTATGAAATGAGAAGTTGCTGATATATCAGTGAGCGGGGAGGAGAGGGGGGAGGGTGCTACACACCGGGGGGAAAAGGAATCATTCTGCTCCCCATCCAGACTGAGGCTTATCAGCAAAATGGGATTTCAGCACAACAAGAAAGCTAATTGAAAAGCAGGCTCGCAGATTACACACAGTCTAAACACCAGGGACACAATCTGCCCAAGGAAAATAGACGGGATTCACAGACTGGAGCTGTAGGGCAGAGAGTGTCCCATTAAACAGCGTCCCGTTAAAGAGTGTCCCGTTAAAGAGTGTCCCGTTAAAGAGTGTCCCGTTAAAGGGCCTCCCCTCTAAATACGTTCCTATTTATCATCACCCTCTTTAACAAGGTCCTGTTACACGCAGAGTCTGTTCAAAGCCGGGTTCTCCCAGCTCCCGGGACATCTGGACCTGCCACAAAACTGGCAGGAATCACCACCGGCCACTAGCACAGGCCACAGACACTGACCACGCCAGGGTGTGGGGAGGGGGCTGTGGTTGAGGGGGGTGGTTGTGGGGGAGGGGAGGGGTGGTGGCAGGCTCAGGAGGTCATGGAAGCCCCTGGCTGGTTGGGAATGTGGCTATGCGACGCTCTGGGTTGGGGCCTGTGTAGGAGCTATGAAGAAAGGGCTGTGAAAAGGCACAGCGTGAAGGGACACATGTTGGTGGTCAGGTAGGGGGACCCACTGGGAAGGCCCCAGTGCCTTGACGTTGATGGGTGGGGGGTGTAGTGGAACATCCCATCGATGAGGTTGGGGTCTGGGGGGTGGGGAAGTTCTGGTGTCCGTGAGGGAAGGAGGGGGTCTCCTAGTGCGCCGAGAGATCGGAGCGCTCTCGCGATCTGTCACCGAGAGATTTGGGGCTCACTGGCGTGTTTGGGCCCCGCCTCCCACAAACTGACATGAACCTCACAACTCTTCAAAAAAATGACTAAATGTGGGACAACTGTGGCACAGATTGGCCCAGTTGTCTCGCTGTGAAGTCACTTTGTCATTTTCTGGGAGAATTCCACCCAGTGTCTTGTCTAAGAGCATCCCTTTTAAAAAGCATTCTGTTTACAGTGTCCCGTTTAACAGCATCCCATTAAACGGTGTCCTGTTTAGACCATAAGATATTGGAATAGAATTAGGCCTCTCAGCCCATCAAGTCTGCTCCACCATTCAATCATGGCTGATATGATTCTCATCCCCATTCTCCTGCCTTTCCCCATAACCATTGACTCCTTATTGATTAAGAACCTATCTATCTCTATCTTAAAGACACTCAATGACCTGGCCTCCACAGTCCTCTGTGGCAATGAGTTCCACAGATTCACCACTCTCTGGCTGGAGAAATTCCTTCCCATCTCAGTTTGAAAGGAGCATCCCTTCATTCTGTGGTTGTGCCCTTGAGTTCTCAGCTCTCCCACGAGTGGAAACGATCCTCTCTACATCCACTCTATCTAGCCTTCTCGGTATTCTGTAAGTTTCGATGAGATACTCCCTCATCCTTCTAAACCTTGAGTACAGACCCAGACTCCTCATGTGACAAACCCTCCATTCCTGGGATCATTCTTGTGAACCTCCTCTGGACCCTTTCCAAGGCCAGCACATCCTTCCTTAGACGTCGGGCCCAAAACTGCTCACAATACTCCAAATGGGGTCTGACCACAGCCTTGTCCAGCCTCAGAAGTACATCCCTGCTCTAGTATTCTAGCCCTCTCAACACAAACGCTAACATTGAATTTGCCTTCCTAACTGCTGACTGAACCTGTATGTCAACCTGAAGAGGGTCCTGACTCTCTGAGCAGCTAAAACATCCTGATCAAACCCTTTCTCTCCAGCTAAGAAAGTAGCTATGAGTGCTGAGTGGTATTCCAGTGAGATTGAGCCAGCCTTCTAATTTGTTGCTGCAACCTTTGCCTCGTTTCCACTGAGTACCAGACAGTTTGGGACACAATGTGAAGTTTTAAACTGTTATCGCTGCAGTTAAATGATTAGTGTGTGTTAATAAGCAGTAGCCTGTCCCACGGGATTTGCAGATTACCGCACACAGGTTGCTGGGTTGGCACTAACACCTTTTCCCATTTTTAACCCCTCCCCTATGGCTGACACTCGAACAGGTTAAAACCGCAACCCCCCCTGGCTCCCCTTCCATCTCTGAATGGATGGCTCGACTGACAGTTAAACAGTCCTGCCTGCCCTCCTCCCTCCCCATCTCTCTATCTCCAATTGTTGTATTAATAAGCAGAACTCAAAGCTGTCACACCGGTTCCTAACGCCCCAGTTGATTTCTCCTCCTGACTTCTTGCTCACTGTAATGTCATGAAGATCAAATCTTTAGATGCTGGAGTGTCCCAGTCAGCCCTGGCGAGGTTGACAAATCCTCACCTGACAACCTGTGAGGCCATCGGCAAGGGTCTATCAGCACAAATCTGGGACTGGGAGCTGGAGCCTCTCCATTTTATACAACTGGGGGCAGCACGGTGGCACAGTGGGTTAGCACTGCTGCCTCACAGCATCAGGGACCCAGATTTGATTCCCGGCTTGGGTCACTGTCTGTGTGGAGTCTGCACATCCTCCCCGTGTCTGCCTAGGTTTCCTCCCACAGTCCAAAGACGCGCTGGTTAGGTGCATCAGCCGTGCTAAATTCTCCCCCAGTGTATCCAAACCGGTGCCGGAGTGCAGCAACTAGGGGATTTTCACAGTAACTTCATTGCAGTGTTAATGTAAGTCTACTTGTGACAAGAATTAATGAAAAAAACTTATTAGACAACGCACCACTCCATCATTTGGGTGGCACAGTGGTTAGCACTGCTGCCTCATAGCGGGTTCAATTCCAGTCTTGGGTCACTGTCTATGTGGAGTTTGCACATTCTCCCCGTGTCTGCGTGGGTTTCCTCCAGATGCTCCAGTTTCCTCCCACAGCCCAAAAGATGTGCAAGTTAAGTGGATTGGCCATGCTAAATTGCTCCTCAGTGTCAGGGGGACTAGCAGGGTGAATATGTGGGTTTATGGGGATCGGGCCTGGCTGGGATTATTGTTGCTGCAGGCGCCATAGGCCAAATGGATTCGAAGAAAGAATATCCAGGTGCCCAGTACCAAAATACAAGGACACCTTGTAAAACAGCACGACAAATTTCCCTGTCACGGACAATCTTGAAAAATCAGACACTGCTACCCACTGACCTGTGTGGCAGCAAAGGCTGAAATTGGGTCCAGCGTGCTTGGAGAACCATCTACATCACACTCAGCAACCCTCAGAGGAAAGTCAGGAATGGTACAGCTGCACCATCTCTCTGAGTACCAACAACAACTACATGGCCAGCCAGTTCGGAGAACGTTGATGCTGATCTTGCCTTGGTCAGGAGAACACCGACACAAGACAATGATGTCACTTACAGGGTGGATGTACTCGAAACCTCCACCGTTGCTGGATGCACGAAGCTCAAATACGGCAGATCCACAAGCATCAATACTGTTCAAATGTGCAGTGAGTAATGCAACAGGATCACAGAAACATAGAAACCAGAAGCAGGAGAAGGCCATTCAACCCTTCAAACCATTCATTTACATCATGGCTGATCATCAAATTCAATATCCTGATCCCCCTTCCCCCACATATCCCTGGATCCCTTTAGCCCCAAGAGCGATATCTCATTTCTTCTTGAAATCAGGCAACATTTTGGCCTCAACTACATTCTGTGGGAGTGAATTCCACACATTCACCACCCTCTGGGTGAAGAAATTTCTCCTCACCCCAGTTCTAAAAGGTTTACCCCTTATCCTCAAACTGTGACCCCTTAGTTCTGGACTTCCTCACCATTGGGAACATTCTTTCTGAATCTACCCTGTCTAACCCTGTTAGAATTTTATAAGTTTCTATGAGATTCCCTCTCACTCTTCTAAACTCCAGTGAATATAATCCTCACTGACTTAATCTCCCCTCAAACTTGATCGAATTTTTCGAAGAAGTGACAAAGATGATTGATGAGGGTAGGGCAGTGGATGTTGTCTACGTGGACTTCAGTAAGGCCTTTGACAAGGTCCCTCATGGCAGACTGGTGCAGAAGGTGAAGTCGCATGAGATCAGTGGTGAGCTGGCAAGGTGGATACAAAACTGGCTCAGTCAAAGAAGACAGAGGGTAGCAGTGGAAGGGTGTGTTTCTGAATGGAGGGCTGTGACAAGTGGTGTTCCTCAGGGATCAGTGCTGGGATCTTTGCTGTTTGTAATATATATAAATTATTTGGAGGAAAATATGACTGGATTGATTAGTAAGTTTGTGGACGACAAACTTGGTGGATTTGCAGATAGTGATGAGGATACAGCAGGATATAGTTCAGTTGGAGACTTGGGTGGAAAGATGGCAGATGAAGTTTAACACGGACAAATGTGAGGTAGTGCATTTTGGAAGGTCTAATACAGATTGGAAATATACTGTAAATAGCAGAACTCTTAAGAGTATTGACAGGCAAAGGGATCTGGGTGCATAGGTACACAGGTCACTGAAAGTGGCAATGCAGGTGGAGAAGGTAGTCAAGAAGGCATACAGCATGCTTGCCTTCATTGGCCAGGGTATTGAGTTTAAAAATTGGCAAGTCATGTTGCAGCTTTATGGAACCTTAGTTAGGCCTCACTTGGAACATAGTGTTCAATTCTGGTCACCACACTACCAGAAGGATGTGGAGGCTTTGGAGAGGGTACAGAAAAGATTTACCAGGATGTTGCCTGGTATGGAGGGCATTAGCTTTGAGGAGAGGTTGGAGAAACTTGGTTTGTTCTCACTGGAGCGACGGAGGTTGAGGGGAGACCTGATAGAAGTCTACAAGATTATAAGAGGCATGGACAAAGTGCAGTGTCAGAAGCTTTTTCCCAGGATGGAAGAGTCAATTACTAGGGGGCACAGGTTTAAGGTGCGAGGGGCAAGGTTTAAAGCAGATATACGAGGGCGGGTCTTTTACACAGAGGATGGTGGGAGCCTGGAACACATTGCTGGGGAAGGTGGTGGAAGCGGATACGGTAGTGACTTTTAAGGAGCTTCTGGACAAATACATGAATAGGATGGGAATAGAGGGATATGGCTCCCGGAAGGGTAGGGGTTTTAGTTAAGTCGGGCAGCATGAACGGTGCAGGCTAGGAGGGCCGAAGGGCCTGTTCCTGTGCTGTAATTTTCTTTGTTCTTTGTTGACTGTCTATGTGGAGTCTGCACATTCTCCTCGTGTCTGCATGGGTTTTCTCCGGGCGCACCGGTTTCCTCCCACAGTCCAAAGATGTGCGGGTTATGTGGATTGGCTACGCTAAATTGACCCTAGTTTTAGGGGGTATTGCAGGGTAAATATATGGGGTTACAGGAATAGGCTGGTAGATGTCGGTGCATGGTCAATGGGAGAATGGCCTCCTTCTGTACTGTAGGAATTCCCAGGAGTCAGCCTGGTAAACCTTCCCTGATAAACTCGTCTATAAGAAGGACATCCTTCCTTAGATAAGGACACCAAAACTGCACACAATACCCCAGGTGTGGCCTCACCAACGTCCTGTACAATTGCAGCAGAACACCCCTATCCCTATACTCAAATCCTCTCGCTATGAAGGCCAACATGTCATTTGCCTTCTTCACTACCTGTTATACCTGAGAAGTATACTTCTTACAGTGTTTACCCCAGTCCAACGCTGGCATCTCCACAACATGCTATACCTGTTGCAGAAGGACTCCAAGGTCTTGCTGAGTATCCACGTCTCTCAATTTACACCCATTCAAATAATAATCTGTCTTCTTATTATTGAATCATTGAATCATCGAACCCTACAGTGCAGAAAGAGGCCATTTGGCCCATCGAGTCTGCACCGACCACAATCCCACCCAGGCCCTACCCCCATATCCCTATATATTTTACCCACTAATCCCTCTAACCTATGTATCTCAGGACACTAAGGGACAACTTTTAGCATGGCCAAACAACCTAACCTGCATATCTTTGGACTGTGGGAGGAAATCGGAGTACCCGGAGGAAACCCACGCAGACACGAGGCGAATATACAAACTCCACACAGACAGTGACCCGAGCCGGGAATCGAACCTGGGTCCCTGGAGCTGTGAAGCAGCAGCGCTAACCACTGTGCTACCATGCCGCCCACAGCTGTCAACTGAATTTTAGCAATGACCTAGGTAAGGAATTACTCATATTTTCAAACTTGCATTTACATAGCACCTATCTCACAGTAAGATGTCCTGGAATGCTTCACAGAGCTCAAGGTTTGATACACACACAGTGATATAAGCAGCAAGTGACCAAAAGCTCGGTGAAAGAGAGGCAGGCTTAAAGAACCCGTCTTGAAGGAGGAGGGAGAGGTGGGCAGGCTGAGACTTTCAGGGAGGGAACTCCAGGACTCGAGGTAGATGAAGGCAGGGCCGCCAATGGCAGCGAAGCGATGGAATCCAGGGATGCAAGAGGCTGGAATCGGAGGGGCACATACACCTCGAGAGGTTGTATCAGCCGTGGTGGGGGGAGAGGCAGGGTGGGGGAGTTACAGAGAGAGAGAGGGGGGGAGGGGAAAGGGGGCAAAGCCATGGAGGGGTTTGGAAAGCTCGGGTGCGAATTTTAAAGCGGTGAATTTTAAAGCCAATCCCGCTTTTTACAATAACTGATTGGGAGTGAAGTGTTTTGCCGTGCCTCCGAGATGTGAGGAAACGATCACATCACTTTGCACCTTTCACAGATAGTTTCCAAGCAGACTGAGTTAATGAACCACTTCCCTTACCCAGCTGCTTGCAACTAAACAGTTAAAAAATAATGAGTGTTATTCTCAGCAGGATGGCTGGAGGAGGCCAAGGTGCAGGTCTGTCACTCAATTTCACTCCCCACTCACTGTCTAGCACATACCTGACAGGCACCTGTAATGGGGGAGATCAGGATCATTCGGAGCGGCAGAGTGGCTATATACAGTAAGTGGCAGAACGCTTGGGAGTGTGAATCGGCAGAGGGATCTGGGTGTACAGGTACACAGGTCACTAAAAGTGGCAACGCAGGTGGAGAAGGTAGTCATTGAGTTTAAAAATTGGCAAGTCATGTTGCAGCTTTATAGAACCTTACTTAGACCGCACTTAGAATATAGTGTTCAGTTCTGGTCGCCACACTACCAGAAGGATGTGGAGGCTTTGGGGTGGGTGCAGAAAAGATTTACCAGGATGTTGCCTGGTATGGAGGACATCAGCTACGAGGAGAGGTTGGAGAAACTTGGTTTGTTCTCACTGGAACAACGGAGGTTGAGGGGAGACCTGATAGAAGTCTACAAGATTATGAGAGGCATGGACAGAGTGGATAGTCAGAAGCTTTTTCCCAGGGTGGAAAAGTCAATTACTAGGGGGCACAGGTTTAAGGTGCAAGGGATAAGGTTTAAAGGAGATGTACAACGCAGATTTTATACAGAGTAGTGAGTGCCTGGGCCTCGCTGCCAGGGGAGGTAGTGGAAGAGGATACAATAGTGACTTTTAAGGGGCGTCTTGACAAATACATGAATAGGATGGGAATAAAGGGATATGGTCCCTGGAAGGGTAGGGGGCTTTAGTTCAGTCGGGCAGTGTGGTCATTGCAGGCTTGGAGGGCCGAAGGGCCTGTTCCTGTGCTGTAATTTTCTTTGTTAGCACTGCTGCTTCACAGGGACCCTGGGTTCGATTCCTGCATGAGTCTCTGTCTGTATGGAGTTTGCACGTTCTCCCATGGTCGTATGAGTTTCTTCCGGGTGTTCCCACAGTCCAAAGCTGTGCAGGTTGGTTGCATTGGCCGTACTAAATTACCCCTTAGTGTTAGCAGAATTAGCTAGGGTAAATACATGGGGTTACAGGGATAGGGCCTGGGTGGGATTGTTGATGTTGCAGGCTCGACGGGCTGAATGGCCTCCTTCTGCACTGTAGGGATTCTATGATTCTAATTTTCTCTCTCAGAGGGTCATGAATCTTTGGATCTTTCTTCCCCAGGGAGCGGTGAGGCAGGCTGGTTGAACAGAGCTGGATAGATTGTTCAGAGAGTCAAAGGTTATCAGCGGAGAGGCATAATGTGGCTTTGAGGTCACAATCCAGGATCATATTGAATACTGGAGCAGGCTAGAGGGGCCGAATGGCCTACTCCTGCTCCTAATTCACATCTTCACCTCACTGGAAAAGGCTTTTCAGTCTGTGGCATACAACAATTTGCTTCACCCACTAACCCCACTGCCTCTCCCTCCCCATAGCCCTGTACCAATCCCAAATTAATCCCACTGCCCTTCCCTCCCCATAGCCCTGCATCAATCCCAAATTCATCCCCCTGTCCCCTCCCTCCCCATAGCCCTGTATCAATCTCAAATTAATCCCACTGCCCCACTCTCTCCCCATAGCCCTGTATCAATCCCCAAACTAATCCCACTGCCCCACTCTCTCCCCATAGCCCTGTATCAATCTCAAATTAATCCCACTGCCCCACTCTCTCCCCATAGCCCTGTATCAATCTCAAATTAATCCCACTGCCCCGCTCTCTCCCCATAGCCCTGTATCAATCCCCAAACTAATCCCACTGCCCCGCTCTCTCCCCATAGCCCTGTATCAATCCCAAACTAATCCCACTGCCCCACTCTCTCCCCATAGCCCTGTATCAATCCCCAAACTAATCCCACTGCCCCGCTCTCTCCCCATAGCCCTGTATCAATCCCAAACTAATCCCACTGCCCCACTCTCTCCCCATAGCCCTGTATCAATCCCCAAACTAATCCCACTGCCCCCCCGCTCTCTCCCCATAGCCCTGCATCAATCTCAAATTAATCCCACTGCCCCGCTCTCTCCCCATAGCCCTGTATCAATCTCAAACTAATCCCACTGCCCCGCTCTCTCCCCATAGCCCTGTATCAATCTCAAACTAATCCCACTGCCCCACTCTCTCCCCATAGCCCTGTATCAATCTCAAACTAATCCCACTGCCCCACTCTTTCCCCAATATCGGAGTGATCCGCGTTGCGGTTCAGACCACAATCATAGAAACTAGAAGCAGGAGGCCATTTGGCCCTTCGAGCCTGCTCAGCATTCATTTTGATCATTGCTGATCATCAAATTCAATATCCTGATCCCCCTTCCCCCCATATCCCTTGATTCCTTCAGCCTCAAGAACTATATCTAATTTCTTCTTGAAATCACACAGCCATTTGGCTTCAACTACATTCTGTGGGAGTGAATTCCACACATTCCCCACCCTCTGGGTGAAGAAATTTCTCCTCACCCCAGTTCTAAAAGGTTTACCCCTTATCCTCAAACTATGACCCCTTGTTCTGGACTCTCCCACCATCGGGAACATTCTTTCTGAATCTACCCTGTCTAACCCTGTTAGAATTTTTCTATGAAATCCTCTCTCACTCTTCTAAACTCCAGTGAATTTAATCCTAACAGTGAATATAGTGTCTCCTCATATGACAGACCTGCCATTCCAGGAATCAGCCTGGTAAACCTTCCCTGTCCACCCTCTATAGCAAAGACATCCGTCCTCACATAAGGATACCAAAACTGCACACAATATTCCAGATGTGGCCTCACCAACACCCTATACAACTGCAGCAAAACATCCCTATCCCTGTACTCAAATCCTCTCGCTATGAAGGCCAACATACCCCCACCAACATAAATTTAAAGAATTTAGGAAGCATGGTTAGTAAGTTTGCAGATGACTCCAAGATTGGTGGCATAGTGGACAGTGAAGAAGGTTATCTAGGATTGCAGTGGGATCTCAATCAATTGGGCCAGTGGGCCGATGAATGGCAGATGGAGTTTAATTTAGATAAATGTGAGATGATGCATTTTGGTAGATTGAATTGAGGCAGGCCCTATTCAGTTAATGGTGGGACACTGGGGAGAGTTATAGAACAAAGAGATCCAGGGGTACAGGTTCATAGCTCCTTGAAAGTGGAGTCACAGATGGACAGGGTGGTGAAGAAGGCATTCTTGGTCTCATTAGTTAGAACATTGAATACAGGAGTTGGGACAAACATAAGAACATAAGAAATAGGAGCAGGAGTAGGCCATCTAGCCCTTCGAGCCTGCCCCGCCATTCAATAAGATCATGGCTGATCTGAAGTGGATCAGTTCCACTTTCCTGCCTGCTCCCCATAACCCTTAATTCCCTTATCTATCAGGAATCTATCTACCCGTGACTTAAACATATTCAACGAGGTAGCCTCCACCACTTCAATGGGCAGAGAATTCCAGAGATTCACCACCCTTTGAGTGAAGAAGTTCCTCCTCAACTCCGTTCTAAACTGCGCCCCTCCCCCCTTATTTTGAGGCTGTGCCCTCTAGTTCTGTCTTGTTGAAGCTGTACAAAACATTGTTAAGGCCACTCTTGGAATACTGTGTACAGTTCTGCTCATCCTATTATAGAAAGGATATTATTAAACTAGAAAAAGTGCAGAAAAGTTTTGATAGGATGCTAACAGGACTTGATAGTTTGAATTATAAGGAGAGGCTGGATAGACTGGGACTTCTTTCCCTGGAGCATAGGGGACTTAGGGGTGATCTCACTGAGGTCTATAAAATAATGAGGGGTATTGATGAGTTAGATAGTCAACATCTTTTGCCAAAGGTAGGGAAGTCTGAAACGAGAGGACATAGGTTTAAGGTGGGAGGGGAAAGATACAAAGAAACAATTTTTTCATATAGAGGCTGGTGAATGTCTGGAATGAGCTGCGAGAGATAGTGGTAGAGACAGGTGCAATTTTGGCTTTTAAAAAGCATTGGGTTTTGAGGGATATGGGCCAAACACAGGCAACTGGGGCTAGCTTAGTAGTTAAAAAAAGGGCAGCATGGACAAATTGGGCCAAAGGGCATGTTTCCATGCTGTAAACGTCTATGACTCGAAACCATTTGCCTTCTTTACTGCCTGCTGGCAGTGACTGATGCACAAGGACTCCAAAGTCTCATTGAGTATCCATCTCTCTCAATTTACACCCATTCAAGTAATAACCTGTCTTCCTAGTATTGCTACCAACGTGGATAACCTCACATTTATCCACATTATACTGCATCTGCCATGCAGATACCCACACACTCAGCCTGTCCAAATCACACTGAAGCATCTCTGCATCCTCCTCACAGCTCACCCTCCCACCCAACTTTGTATCATCTGCAAATCTGGAGATAATACATTCAGTTCCCTCTTCCAAATCATTAATATATAATGTGAACAGTTGGGGTCCCAGCACAGAGTCCTGCAGAATCCCACTGGTCACTGACTGCCAATCAGAAAAAAAACCATTTACCACTTACGCTGACTCTTTGCTTCCTATCTGCTAACCAGCTTTCTATCCAATCATCCCACACTCAATTATTTTTAGTGAGTGTGTGCCTGTTTTGGGGAGTTTTGGGGAGCATGGGTGGGTGGACATGAGACAATCACAAACTGGCTGGTGTCAGGCATGGAACTCATTTTTAGGCCCACACCCTATTTTTCTGGATCAGTGTGATCTGCGGCAGGCTGGAAAATCACTCGCTAGATATTTCTTTTGACTGTTCCCCTGGATTGAGTCTGTGCTCCCACAAGATTCTGCAATGCTCACTAACTGCACCCTCCAGACAAACTCCAAAGACTGGCTCACTCACAACCATAACCATCGATTCTCCTCACTGACTCTTCACATAAGAACATAAGAAATAGGAGCAGGAGTAGGCCACCTAGCCCTTCGAGCCTGCCCCGCCATTCGATAAGATCGTGGCTGATCTGCATATGCGCAACACCCACGTAGACCACTGAACCCATCCATGTCCACTGGCCAACAAGCGGTCAATCCACTGGTTACTGACCACACCGTTACATGGAGTCCGTCTCTGCTTTTGGCTCCATCTGCTCAACACTGACACCACCCGCTCATGACAAGCGGCTGGCCAATCTCTGTAGCTGCTGACCAATCCCTCTGGCCAATCTCTGTGGCCACTGACCAATCCCTCTGGCAACTGGCCACTCCCACAACCAATGATCCCATTCACGGACTTATGATTCCGTCTGTGTACTCCACACCTCACAGACTGAGCGGGGTTAGTAGACCAATTGTGGTTCTCCATAAACACGTGGACGGGATTTTCCGGCCACACTCGCCCCAAAATTAAAAAATCCTGCCCGAGGCTAACAGACCTTTCCACAGTGCCCCCCTCGCCTGTTACAATTCCCATGGAGGGCAGGACGGGAAACCTTGCCCCAGTGGAGTTAGCGTGCCTTTAATTGTGCAGACTCGATAGGCCAAAGGGCCTTTTCTGCACTGTACCAAACCCACCACATTCACCTAGCCACAGGCTAGCTCACACGTTCTCCCTGTCACCCCCTCGCTTTGTACCCCTTTCACCCCAGTGAGTTCCAGCTCACCTTAACTGGCGGCACAGTGGCTCAGTGGTTAGCGCTGCTGCCTCACAGCGCTAGGGACCTGGGTCTGATTCCCGGCGCGGGTCACTGTCTGTGCAGAGTCTGCACATTCTCCCCGTGACTGCATGGGTTTCCTCCGGGTTCTCTGGTTTCCTCCCACGGTCCAAAGATGTGCTGGTTAGATGCATTGACCATGCTAGAAATTCTCCCTCAGCATACCCGCTCAGGGGCCGGAGTGTGGCGACTGGGGGATTTTCGCAGTAACTTATTGTATTGTTAATGTAAGCCTACTTGTGACACTAATAAACAAACTTTAGTTTACTCGGCCTCTCTGCTTCTTTCTTTCTCATGCAGTCTTTCTCTGTCCCTCCAGTCCTGCACTTAGCCCCTTAACGTTGGGCACTCAGTCTCCTTGGCACGACTCTCAGAACCTCTCCGTACCCAGCCCTGGGTTCGCAGTCTCGCCCTCACAGCTCCTGCAGTACAGTTGCAAACCCCCAGCACTGACACAAACTCACTCCACCCAACGGTGACTAATAAGCAATTGCAAAACTATTCATTAATGCAAAATAAATCCAACAAGATATTAGAATTGATATCAATAAAGCAGAATGATGTATAATCCCCATCAATATTAATAAATAGCCATTAACACTGACTAGCGAATGATGACAATTCCATCTCCGTCTGGTAATGCTGCAACATTTTACCATCTGGCTCCACTGTGCTACACACAATTATAATTAATAAACTCACCCAGATACCAAATATCAAATTAATTGTTAAGGAATGTGGAAAAATTGGTGCAGCAAAAAGGAATCCATAATTAGACGGGATTGGGTGGGTATCAGACTGATGGATAGAGACAGATGAGATGCTGATTAATAAACAGCGCAGTGTACAGTGAGCTGTATGAATCAGACACTACGTGGGGTATCGCTCCAAGCATCACAATTCCTCCTTCACTCATAAGGTTCATGTTAGATTCAGCCTCTGTACATTTCTACTCCCCAGAGCTACCTTAACGTGTAGTGTTTCATCTGTAGGACCGGTAACTTAGAAATTCCTCTCATCCCCAGCAGTGCCTGGGCAGTGTGGCTGGATAAGTGCCCTCTCCTTAATATCCTACACACACACACACACACACAAACAAATCGTAATAAACAGACAGACACACATACACACACACATGCAGAGGCAAACAGAAGCGCACACACTGATATATGCACACAGACAAACAGGTACACACACAGGTAAACTGTAACACAGTCAAACAGATACTCACACACACAGACACATGCATGCACATGCACACACATGCAGACATAAACAGATATGCAGACAGGCACATGCGTGCATGTGCACACAAAGAGATACACACTGACACGTAGACACACACACACTGACACAGATATACAGACACGTGTGCACACTCACAGACATAAATAGACATTCAGACAGACACCTGCATGCACGAATGCACACACACACAGACACATGTGCGTATATATACACACACACACACATACACTCTCAGTCTGTCTTTCTTTGGGTTAACCTCCTCTTAACTGCCCTTCTTAACTCAGTGAGCCAGTAATTCATTGTCCTTGCAGATCTGCAGTTCAGCATTTCTATCTTTCTCTAATTCTAAACACAATCATCACTCAATGTGACCTAATATCAACTTTCCTGGGAACCCAGAGCAGGAATGTACAAATCTAAACCAGCAATGGAAATGGAGCAAGTCTCAGAGATGTTAATGTACTCAGAGAGTAACAGAGTCCACATTGCGCCAATCTGTGAATGGCTTCTGGAGGTCTGGATGACCTGAGGAATGAGACAGATCAAGTAACAACCAGACCAGGAGCAGACTAGCAGTGGTCCCAGAAGAATTTAGTTTATAAATTATGCAGCACACATACACACACACACACACACACATCCTTTAGGTTTAACAAACCTGTTTTACAATTAACTGGTTTTAAACAGACTCGAGCAAGTCAATCTTTTTCCATATATAAGCAGTGTAATTCAGAAATCCCAGCTGAATTTTCGCTCCCTCTCTCCCAGAGATATGTAGTTATACCTGAACAACCTACAGAAATTATAAGCAAAGGGAGGGGGCGGAGGGGAGGTATAAATATCACAAATAAACATTTCTGCCTCCCACCTTGTTCAAAAGAATCACAGTCAGTTTGTGTAATGGTCCAGACAAATGGTCCATAGCAACACAAACCACCTCAGCAGAGTTTAAAAAGCACATTAGTGATTGTCAGCCAGCTTTGTGCAATGCCTCCTTTGCAGCAGTGTATTTCATACAGGCTGCCTTGCTCCTGCTGAAGGTTACAGACCCCTGTGAGCAGTGCCCACATCTGATTTTTTTTAAAAATTCTTGCAAAGGGCAAGGGGCGTGAAGGCATCAGGTCTGGGAACACAGTGCAGCAGGCAGAAATCCACCTGTGAATGCCAAGGTAGCTCTCACTGGAGTTCTGGGATGCATACACACACACACACACACACACACACAAACGCACACACACACACAAACACACAAAACATACTAACATGCAAACACTAACACACACTAATACAGCACACATATAATTTACACATATACATTATATTCACACGTATTTAACACAAATACTCATATACACAGACACACACACACTCACACATACACAGCATACTAACATGCAAATACTAACACACACACTAACACAGCATACATATAATTTACACATATACATTATATTCACACGTATTTAACACAAATACTCATATACACAGACACACACACACTCACACATACACAGCATACTAACATGCAAATACTAACACACACACTAACACAGCATACATATAATTTACACATATACACTATATTCACACATATTTAACACAAATATACTCATATACACAGACACACACACACAAACACTCACACATACACAGCATACTAACATGCAAATACTAACACAGACACACTAACACAGCACACATATAATTTACACACACACACATAAACTCACACACAATTAACACAAATGTACTCATATACACAGACACACATACACAAACACTCACACACACACAGCATACTAACATGCAAATACTAACACATACACACACTAATACAGCACATACACATATACACACACTAACATACACGCAAGATTTTCAAATGAGCAAATAGAAAAATACCCACATTGACTCTGTGACACATCCAAAACACACACACACACAAGTGTGTGCACTTACCAAATCAGCGTTAGTGCCGGACTGTGTGACCCATTGCAGCCAGCGAGTGGGTCTGGAGTGCCTGTTTAAAGCTCCGCTCTGTAACTTTTACGCAGCATCTTGAGGGAAAGGCGAGGTCTGCACTGCAAAACGAGCCAGCTGTATCTTTGCAGAGTGGGCTGGAGAGGCTGGCATTTAGACCGGGGGGCAGAGGGGTAAGGGGGGGGGGGGGATGGCAGTTCACAGCCTCCCCTCGCAGTGCCAGCTTTGGGTTAGGGGCTGAGACACAGCCAGCTCTCAGGCTCTGCAGCACGGGAGCTGTCAGCGAAAGCCTCTCTGCCCGCAGACTGCAGAGCAGCCTAGACAGCCTGCAGGGTCCTAGAGACAGCCCTCCCCTCACTCCAACACTCTGCACAGCAGCAAATACCCCCACATCTCCAAGAGAAGCCCCTAACTTCACTGCAGTGTCAATGTAAGCCTACTTGTGACACTAATTAAACTCAGTCCCCCTTTACCCTCCTCAGAACAGAAAGGGTGAAATATTATTTATTATTTATTTGTTTATGGTATGTGGCCCTCAGTTGATAGTGTCATAGGATCCCCACAGTGCAGAAGGAAGCCATTTGGCCCATCGAGTCTGCACTGACTCTCTGACAGAATATCTTACCCCAGCTCTCTCCCCATAACCCCACACATTTACTTCTGCCTAATTATTGTAATTATTTCTAACCTACACATCTTAGGACCCTAAGGGGCAAGTTAGCATGGCCAATCCACCCAACCTGCACATCTCTGGAGCATTTATTGCCCATCCCTAATTGCCCTCAAAAAATCACAGAATTATTATGACCAGAAGGAGGCCATTCGGCCCATCATGTCTGCAGCAGCTCTCCAGACCTCCAGCTCTCCAGCATCATGATTTAGTGCCATTCCCTTGCTGTATCCTTGCATCTTTATCGTGGGGATGAGCTGCCTTTTTGAACTGCAGCGGTCAGTGTGGTGTAGATGCACACACAGTGCTATAAATGAGGGAATTCCAGGGTTTTGACAGTGAAGGAACTGCGATATATTTCCAGGTCAGGATGGTGAGTGAGTTGGAGGGGAACCTGCAGATGGTGGTGTCTGCTGCCCTTGTCCTTCTTGATAGGAATGTGTTTGGGAGTTTCTGTCTAAGGGGCCCTGGTGAATTGCTGTAGTGCATCTTATAGATGGCCTACACTGCTGTCACTGAGCGTCGATAGTAGAGAGATTAAATGTTGAAGGAGGGAGAGGTGGTGCCAACCCAAGTAGGCTGCTTTGTCCTGGATGGTGTCGAGCTTCTTGAGTGTTGTTGGAGCCGCACCCATCCAGGCAAGTGGGGAGTATTCCATCACACTCCTGACTTGTGCCTTGTAGATGGTGGACAGGCTTTGGGAAGTCAGGAGGTGAGTTACTCATTGCAGAATTCTCAACCTCTGACCCGTTCTGGTAGCCACAGTATTTCTATGGCTGGTCTAGTTCATTTTCTGGTCAATTGAACCACCCCACCACCCTGGATCTTGATGGTAGGGAATTCACTGATGTTAATGCCATTGTATATGAAGGGGCTATGGTTAGATTCCCTCTTGTTGAAGATTGTCATCGTGCAGATATTGACTGGCATCCTACCATCTGCAGGAGATGGTGGAGAGACAGTAGAGTGATGGCAATATCATGAGACCAGTAAACCAGAGGTGCAGGCTAGTGCTTTATCATAGAAACTAGAAGCAGGAGTAGGCCATTTGGCCCTTCGAGTCTGCTCTACCATTCAGACTGGAGGGGCTGATTGTGGACAAGTCGCCAGGACCGGATGGAATGCATCCGAGGGTTCTGAAAGAAATGGCGGAGGTGATAGTGGATGCCTTGGTGGTTATTTTCCAGACGTCGCTGGATTCCGGGGAAGTGCCGGAAGATTGGAAAACGGCTAATGTTACGCCGTTGTTTAAGAAGGGTGCCAGGCAAAAGGCGGGGAATTATAGGCCGGTTAGTTTAACGTCTGTGGTAGGTAAAATGTTAGA
This sequence comes from Carcharhinus amblyrhynchos, assembly GCF_965287045.1. Lineage (NCBI taxonomy): Eukaryota > Metazoa > Chordata > Chondrichthyes > Carcharhiniformes > Carcharhinidae > Carcharhinus > Carcharhinus amblyrhynchos. The sequence goes on along the minus strand of NC_137338.1, from coordinate 2,472,911 downwards.
ATCCGTCATTAAGGAGGAAATTGCGAGGAATCTTGAAGGGAATTGCTTGATAGGGCGGACGCAACACGGTTTCATTAAAGGGAAGTCGTGTCTGACAAATTTACTGGAGTTCTATGAGGATGTGTCTAGGGCAGTGGATAGAGGAGAGCCGGTGGATGTGGTCTTTCTGGATTTTCAGAAGGCATTTGACAAGGTACCTCACAAGAGGTTATTGCAGAAGGTCAGGGGACATGGAGTTGGGGGTAGGGTGTTAGCGTGGATAGAGGATTGGTTGTCAAATAGGAGGCAGAGAGTGGGGGTCAATGGGTGCTATTCGGATTGGCGGTTGGTGACTAGTGGGGTGCCCCAGGGGTCGGTGCTGGGGCCTCAGCTATTTACCATTTATATAGATGATCTGGAGGAGGGAACCGAGTGCAGGGTGTCGAAATTTGCTGATGACACCAAGATTGGGGGAAAGGCAAATTGTGCGGAGGGTGTGGAGAGTCTGCAGAAGGATCTAGATAGGCTGGGCGAATGGGCCAGGAAATGGCAAATGGAATTTAATGTTGGCAAGTGTGAGGTGGTCCACTTTGGTAGGAAGAATGGTAGGAAGGACTATTACTTACGTGGCGAAAAACTGCAGCAGGCGACGGTGCAGAGGGACCTCGGGGTCCTTGTGCATGAGTCGCAAAAACCCAGCTTGCAGGTGCAGCAGGTGGTCAGGAAGGCTAATGGAATGCTGGCCTTCATAGCGAGGGGGATTGAATATAAAAGTAGGGAGGTCTTGCTGCAGCTGTATAGGACATTGGTGAGGCCGCAGCTGGAGTACTGTGTGCAGTTTTGGGCGCCGCACCTGCGCAAGGATATTTTGGCCCTGGAGGGAGTGCAGAGGAGGTTTACTAGGCTGTTACCGGAGTTGAGGGGATTGAGCTATGAGGAGAGGCTGAATAAACTAGGCTTGTACTCGTTAGAGTTTAGAAGAATGAGGGGAGATCTCATTGAGACGTATAAGATGATGAATGGGATGGATAGGATAGAGGTGGAGAGACTCTTCCCGCTCAAAAAAGACAGTAGGACTAGGGGGCACAGCCTCAAGATAAGGGGGAGGCGGTTTAGAACGGAGTTGAGGAGGAACTTCTTCACTCAAAGGGTGGTGAATCTCTGGAATTCTCTGCCCGTTGAAGTGGTGGAGGCTGCCTCGCTAAATATTTTTAAGAAGCGGGTTGATGGGTTCTTGATAAGCGAGGGGATGAAGGGTTATGGGGAGAGGGCGGGAAAGTGGAACTGAGCCACGACAGATCAGCCATGATCTTATTGAATGGCGGGGCAGGCTCGAAGGGCTAGATGGCCTACTCCTGCTCCTATTTCTTATTCATTTTGATCATGGCTGATCATCACATTCAATATCCTGTTTCCCCCCTTCCTCCCATATCCCTTGATCCCTTTAGACCCAAGAGCTATATTGAATTTTTACTTGAAATCAGACAACATTTTGGCCTCAACTACTTTCTGTGGGAGTGAATTCCACACATTCCCCACCCTCTGGGTGAAGAAATTTCTCCTCACCTCAGTTCTAAAAGGTTTACCCCTTATCCTCAAACTATGACCCCTAGTTCTGGACTCCCCCCACCACTGGGGGGAACATTCTTTCTGAATCTACCCTGTCTAACCCTGTTAGAATTTTATAAGTTTCTATGAGATCCCCTCTCACTCTTCTGAACTCCAGTGAATATAATCCTCACTGACTTTGTCTCTCCTCATATGACAGACCTGCCATCCCAGGAATCAGCCTGGTAAACCTTCGCTGCGCTCCCTCTATAGCAAGGACATCCTCCGTCAGATAAGGACACCAAAACTGCACACAATTTGGGGGAACAGATTCAAATCCCACCATGGCAACTGGTGGAATTTGAATTCAATTAGTAAATCTGGAATTATAGAGCCAGTTTCAGTATTGGTGACTATGTCAATAATCATCTGGTTCACTTTCCTTTAGGGAAGGTAACCAAAGAATGAAGACAAAGAAAATTACAGCACAGGAACAGGCCCTTCGGCCCTCCAAGCCTGCACCAAACATGCTGCCTGTCTGAACTAAAACCTCAAAGAACAAAGAAAATTACAGCACAGGAAAAATCAATACCAGGAGTGGGATAATAGAATCCCTACAGTGCAGAAAGAGACCATTCAGCCCATTGAGTCTGCACTGACCACAATCCCATCCAGGCCCTATACACAGAACCCCATATATTTACCTTGTTAACCCCCTGACACAAAGGGGCAACTTAGCATGACCAATGCATCTAACCCGCACATCTTTGGTTGTGGGAGGAAACCGGGGCACCTGGAGGAAACCCACACAGACATGGGGAGAATGTGCAGGCTCCACACAGACTGTAACCCGAAGCTGGAATTGAACCCGGGTCTCTGACGCTGTGAGGCAGCAGTGCTAACCATTTGTCCCACTGTGCCATCCACATCTGCCATCCTTAGCTGGTCTGGCCTACATGTAATCCAGACCCACAGCAATGTGGTTGATTGTTAAATGCCGCCGAAATGACTTAGCAAGCCATTTAGTTAAAAGGCAGTTAGGGATCGGGAACAAATGTTGGTCTTGCCGGTGATGGCCACATCTGATGAAAGAATAAGAAGTGATGATGAGGCCGCAGTCTTGGAACATTATGAGGAGATAGGTCACTGTCACCCTCAATCTGAGGTTCCAGAATTTGCTGACTACCTCCAGTGAGTCTGATTACACTGACAGTTTCCCTGATACTGACGGTAAACAAACAGTGATGCAGGCAATCTAGGAATAGCAAGATCCCACAAACAGCATGGTGATAATGGTCAGATCTGTTACTGCAAGGTTGGGGGATAAACAGGGCATGAAGGAGAAAAGCCCTAATCTCCTTCAAAATGATACCATGGGATCATTTACATTTACCTACAGGGTGGATGGCACTTTGATTTAATGTCCCATCTGAAAGATGGCAAACCCTCCCTGCAGCACTCCCGCAGTCCTGCCCCTAGAATGCCAGCCGAGAGTGTGCGCTTACAGTTCTGAGGTGAAATTCAAATAAATTTTCTCTTCACTCAAGAGATCAGACTGTAACCCAATGAGACATAGCTGACACTAACCAGAGAAAATAAAGAGGGAATCGAGTTGACGTATGCCAAATTCTGTTTAGTGTAAGATTGCTTCTATTCTCTTCCCTGTAACTCCGCACATTGTATCATGGCTAACCTTCCTAACCTACACATCCTTGGACACTAAGGGTCAATTTAGAATGGCCAATTAACCTAACCTACACATCCTTGGACACTAATGGCCAATCCACCTAACCTGCACATCTTTGAATTGAGAGAGGAAACTGGAGCACCCAGAGGAAACACATGCAGACATGGGGAGACTATGCAGTCTCCACACAGACAGTGACCCAAGGCTGGAATTGAACCTGGATCCCTGGCATTGTGAGGCAGCAGTGCAAACCACTGTGTCACCGTGCTGCAGCTGGGAATCGTGTGGAGAGTAACTCATCTCTGCACCCCCCAAAAGCCTGTCCACCATCTACAAGGGTTCAGGCCAGGAGTGTGATGGAATACTCCCCACTTGCCTGGATGGGTGCAGCTCCAACAACGCTCAAGGAGCTCGACACCATCCGGGTCAAAGCAGTTTGTTTGACTGGCACCCCATCCACCACCTTCAACATTCACTCCCTCCAGCAGCCTTGCACTGTGGCAGCAGTGTGTGCCATCTACAAGATGCACAGCACCAATTCACCAAAGATCCTTCACAACATCTTCCAAACCAGTGACCTCTACCATCTAGAAGGACAAGTTCCCCTCCAAGTCACTCACTGTCCTGATGTGGAAATGTATCACCGTTCCTTCACTGTCACTGGGTCAAAATCCTGGAGTTGGAGCTGTTGAAAATGTTGTGGTGTTTTTATTATAAAGTAAACAAGGAGAGAAGGTTTCCACTGGCAGGAGGGACAATAACTGGGGACACAGAGTGATGGTGATTAATAAATAAACGGGACATGAGGAAATTGTAAAGATCTGGAATGTGCTGCCTGATAGGACAGTGGAAGGAGATCGACGAATTGCTGTCCGAAAGATGTTGGATAAATACTTCACCGATGGATGAATGGGGAAGAGGGTGGGGCCAATAGGACAGCTTTCTCAAAGGGCTAGCACAGACACAATGGGCCGAATAGCTTTTGAAGTTGTGTGATTCCATGTTCATGAATTACTGCTGCTCCAATGTAGCGTGTCTTGACAGAGACACACAGTGTAAATATATTTGTCCGTGCTTTATTGCTGGAGATGTTCTGTGTATTGGAAAGTCTCCTTGTTAATTGATGAGGTGTGCAGCGACGCTGGGACAGATCCTGCAGCAGCAATTTGCTGACTCGTTACCCTTTTGTCCAAAAATGAAATGGGATTTCTCAAGAGCATGGCAATTCCTTTTTTATAAGAGGTTCAATTTGACAACTCATCCAGAACGCAGTCCAGCCCATCTCCCTCTCTCTCTCTCTCTCTCTCATTCTGACTCTCAGCATCTCTCTCCAGCTGTCTTCCAGTCTATCTCTCTCTCTCTCCCTCTTTTTCTCATCCTCTCTCACTCAGTCTCTGGCTCTCTTTATCTCTTCCTTTCTCCGTCTCTCCGACTCTCCACATCTCTCACTCAATCCCTCTCTGTTACCCCTTTTGTCTATTTCTCTCTTTTGCCTTTCCCTCTCTAGCTCCCCCCCTCTCTTACTTTCACTATCATCCTCACTTTTTCTGTCTCTCTCCCTCTGCATTTCTCTCTCACCCTCTTTCTCGTTCTCTCACTCTCTGTCTCTCAGTTTCTTTTTTTCTGCCTCTTGTCTCTGTCTCTTATCTCTGTCTCTTTCTCTCTCTCCCACTCAATCCTTGTCCTTTATCTCTCCCCATCTGTGTCTCCCTGTCTGCCTGTCTCCCTTCGAGTCTCTCACTCTCTCTTTCTCTATCTCTGTCTCTCTAATGCTGCCTCTCTAGCTCTCCCTCTCTTTTCCCCCTCTCTGTTTTTCTCTCTCCCCCAGAGTCTCTCATTCTCTCTCTCTGTCTCTCATTCTTTGACTGTCTTTCTGTCTCTATCTCTCTCCCCCTCTGTGTCTCCTTCTCTGCTTCTCTCTCTCTCTCTCCCTTTCTCTCATTCTTTGTCCATCTCTCTTTCTGTCTCTATCTCTTCTTCTCTATCTCTTCCTCTGTCTGTTTTTCTCCCCATCTTCCTCACTTTCATTCTTTGACCCTCTTTCTCTTTGTCTCTCTATTTCTCTCCCTCTATCTCTGCCTCTACAGCTGTTCCCCCATGTCTCCCTCTTTCTGTCTTTCTGTCTCCCCCAAGTCTCTCAATCTCTCTCTCTCACTCTCATTCTGTCTCTTTCTCTCTCGCTTTCTATCTCTCCCTCTCTGTCTCTCACTGTTTCTCTTTTTCAGCTCATAGCTATCCATGTCTGGAGTTAATTCTGGAATGAAATTGTATTATAAATCCTGTCCAAACAAATCACCATCAAGATGTAGTGGGACGTGACTCAAGTCAAGCTGAGAGAGAACACCTCTCTCTTTCTCTCTACCTTTCTCCTTTCCTCTGTCTTATCCCCGTCCCTTTTCTCTTTCTCACCCTCCCTTTTTTCCTCTCAGTTTGTTCACCCCCCCTCCCCCGGCTCCAGCCTCCTCGCTGAGCTATTTAATTCAGTCTGAATAACTTTTGATGTTCACTTGTATCATTTCAAATCTCATTTGTCTTCAGGCTTAAGGGAAAAATATCAGAAAATTTTGTTTTTGTTCAATGCCTATTCGATGCAGAAATGAGTATTGATTGTGTTTGGTCTGGGTTTCACTCCAGGCATGGATGAGAAAGCAGATGAGATGTTGTCCTTCAAGCAGCTTGGGGGACAATTTGACGGTACAGTGCGGTGCTGATAGAAATTCTGCCAATCTGTATTTTACCCATTACTCTCGCGACTTGTAAACTCTCCTCCAATCCGGCCCCCAGCTTCTTGGAGGGAAGGAAGACGCCCACCAAGTGGCTAATCTACCTCCAGGGTAACCATAGGCAGCTTTCACGGTTCTCCCAACCTCCAGAGTGTTCCAGGGTATTCCGAGTGCACGGCGGCACAGTGGCTAGCACCGCTGCCTCACAGCACCAGGGACCCGGGTTCCATTCCTGGCTTGGGTCACTGCCCACGCACATTCTCCCCGTGTCTGCATGGGATTCCTCCGGGTGTTCCGGTTTCCTCCACAATCCAAAGGTGTGCGGCTTAGGTGGATTGGCCGTGCTAGGTTGCCCCTCAGTGTTAGGGGGATGAGCTAGTGTAAATGCAGGGGTTATGGGGATAGGGCCATTGGAAGGGATTGTGGTAGGTGCAGACTTGATGGGCCGAATGGCCTCCTTGTGCACTGTAGGGACTCTACGATTCTATGATTCTATTCAGACCTTGAACTCTGTTCACAATCCAGGCTGACACTCCAATGCAGTGCTACATTGTTGGAGGTGTCTTCTTTCAAATGAAACGTTAAACGGAGGCCCCGACTGGCTGTCTGGTGGAAGCAGAGGTCCCCCTGGACCATTATCCACTCACTTGGTGAAGGAGCAGTGCTCCGAAAGCTCATGATACCAAATAAACCTGTTGGACTTTAACCTGGTGTTGTGAGACTTCTTACTGTGACCACCCCAGTTCAACGCTGACATCTCCACATTATCACTATTTCCAAGAAGAACAGAAGAGTCGAGGGGCAAGTTCTTCACACAGAGGGTAGTGGATGTCTGGAACGCACTGCTGGAGGAGGTGGTGGAAGCAGATTCTATAACAATCTGCAAGAGGCATCTGGATAAGTACATGAATAGGCAGGGAGTAGAGGGATATATGATGTGATTTGATTTATTATTGTCACATATATTAACATACGGTGAAAAGCATTGATTCTTGCGCACTAAATAGACAAAGCATACCGTTCATAGAAAAGGAAAGGACAGAGTGCAGAATGTAGTGTTACAGTCACAGCTAGGGGGTAGAGAAAGATCAACTTAATGTGAGGTAAGTCCATTCAAGAGTCTGATTGCAGCAGGGAAGAAGCTGTTCTTGAGTCGGTTGGTCTGTGACCTCAGACTTTTATATCAGTTTTTCCGACGGAAGAAGGTGGAAGAGAGAATGTCCGGGGTGCGTGGGGTCCTTAATTATGCTGGCTGCTTTGCCAAGGCGGCGGGAAGTGTAGACAGAGTCAATGGATGGGAGGCTGGTTTGTGTAATGGATTGGGCTTCATTCACGACTTTGGATATAGACCATGTTGAGGCAAGAAAATTTTAGAGAGGCATCAGTCTGAGCACAGGCTTGGTGGGCTGAAGGGCCTGTTCCTGTGCTGTACTGTTCTTTTTTAGTTCTCCCTGGTGTCTGAGCAAATATTTGGGAAAGTCACCACAGCATCAGGGGAGGGCACGGCCTACTGGTATTATTGCTAGACTATTAGGAGTGACTGTCTGTGTGGAGTTTGCACGTCCTTCCCATGCCTGCTGGGTTTCCTCCGGGTGCTCCAGTTTCCTCCCACAGTCTGAAAGACGCGCAGGTTAGGTGCACTGGCCGTGCTAAATTCTCCCTCAGTGTACCCGAACAGGCGCCCGAGTATGGCGGTTCAGGGATTTTCACAGTAACTTCATTGCAGTGTTAATGTAAGCCTACTTGTGACACTAATAAATAAACTTTAAACTTAAGACTTTAATCCAGAAACTCAGCTAATGTTCTGGGGATCTGGGTTCAAATCCTACCATAACAGATAGTGGAGTTAGTATCCAGTAAAAAAAATCTGGAATTAAGAATTTACTGGTGACTATGAAACCATTGTTGATTGTTGGAAAAACCCATCTGGTTCACTCATGTCCTTTAGGGAAGGAAACCTGCTGTCCTTACCTGGTCTGGCCTACACGTGACTCCATAGTCACAGCAATGAGGTTAACTTTCGGCTGCCTTCTGAAATGACCAAACAAGCCATTCAGTTTCAAGGGGAACTAGGGATGGGCAAGAAATATTGGCCCTGCCAGCAATGCCCATGTCCCACGAATGGATAAACAAAAACGACCAATCCCAGGTGACTTAACCTGAGGGTCATCACACCTCAGGGGAGGGGCAAGGTTGAGAAGGCGGGCCCTTCATGAATAACCTCAGCCGGTACGGGAATTGAACCCACACTGTTGGTGTCACTCAGCATCATGAACCAGCCATCCAAGCTAAACTGATTCCCATCTTTGGGAAAAGGCTGAAATGGTTCCTGAGAGATGTTCCCCGGGACCTGAGAGGCCACCAGAGAGTCATCACCAATTCTGATCATCTCAAACAAATTTGAGAGGGACGTGTGCGGTTTATGAGCTCCATCTGAGCATCAGAAAAAGGATCGGGAAGAATGTAAATCTTCAGGGTGAGGACTTAGAGCGAGTGGACCCGGGGTCAGTGGTGGCAGCAGATGGAAATATAGAAATGGAAATTAAGCAATGGAATAGTCCTGTTTGGAGTAATTGGAAGGAGTGTAGTGGAATGTCATGTGATAGGAAGGTATTGCTAAAACTGAGACTGGCTGTGTAAGTGCAGAAATCTGGGTAACATCAAGAAGAGTGGATACAAATGAGGCACAATGCTGAGATGGATATGTGGAGTAACAAGAAAGAACAAAATCAGAAAGCACCTCAGGGGGATAGGAGCATCAAAAAACAGTATTGAAGAAGAGATTGACACTGTATGGTCATTTGCTGCAGAGAGAGGGAATTAGTATTAGAGAGATGGAGATGGAACTGCCAGGGAGAAGGCAAAGAGAAAGGCCAAAGACCACAGTGGTTCAAGGAGGCAGCTCACCACCACCTTCTCAAGGACAATTAGTGATGGGCAATAAACGCTGGCCGAGCCAGCAATGCCCACATCCTGTGAAAGAATTTAAAAATGTGCTGTACACGTGTACTGAGTGAACCTGACCGCAAGGTCGAATAGGCTGCCAGCATTCAGAGACCAAGCTCAACTGGAACAGCAACAGGGAGTGTTCACCAGTTAAGGCAGTGGGGAACTGTGAGGAGGCTCAGACAGACTAGTTAGCGACTTTCTACCTCTCTCTAATAATTTCCCACTGGAAATTAACACAGAACAAACTCTCCAATCAATTGTACTAAATCTCTCCAAGTGCTTTTTAAATGCTAGGCACAAACTAGTTGGCACAGTGGTTAGCACTGCAGCCTCACAGTGGCAGGGACCTGGGTTCAATTCCAGATCTGGGTGACTGTCTGTGTGGAGTTTGCATGTTCTCCCCATGTCTGTGTGGGTTTCCTCCGGGTGCTCCGGTTTCCTCCAGCAAAGGAGAGCTAAATATATATTTGGAAGTGATAAATTTAGAGGGCTGTGGAGATGGGTCTGGAGAATGGGACTAGCTGGATATCTCCTTGGGGAGCCAGTGCGGACATGATGGGTCGAAGAGCATCCTGCTCATAAAATCTATAGCACGGAGACAGGCCCTTTGGCCCAAACTGGCCTTCTGTGCTGCAGACTTCTATGATTCCAAGTACAGTTCTGAGGATTGAGGAGCTTTTGGTGGGTGAGAAATGTGATGGTTACCTTAGTCAAAGAGCTCTTTGCTAAACCATTTCTAAGAGAAGGAGATGGAAGCTGACATCTTAATCTCTGCCGCTTCTCCTCTTCCTCTTGGTCTTGTTCCTGTTCCTCCTCCTGTAAAGGTTGGTTCCTGTGTGGGCAATAAATACTGGCCCACATCCCATCAATTAATTTTTAAAAGGGTTAAGCTGATAAGTGGCAGAATTGACCCCACAGGTTTCCCAGGAGCAGAACCCGCTTTGGGGCTAGCAGGGAAGTTGAGAGAGGAACAGGTCAGTACCCTTTTCTGCACAGGAGTCAGTAGAGCAGGCGATGTGTTGGTTAGACAGGGCATCAATGAAGAAATGGTGACATTTAAAGAGGTTGTAGAAGTTTTCTTATACACATTGTTCACCCTTACTGGAATACTATTGTAGAAAGCACAAAGTTCAATGGATCTACCCGAAGACTAGTAAAAAAGATGGAATTCTTAACGAGCAATTTCTATCGAATAGCTGAGAGTTGTGAATATGGAGCTCTGAGGCAGCGAGCTCTGTAAATTCATCACCCTCTGCGTGAAGTAGCTCCTCCTCATCTCAGTTTTAAATCTACAGCCTCTCAACCTATACCTGCGACCTCTTGTTCTAGATTGTAATAAAGACAGTCTAGAGTGAAACAATTTTCTTATTTTGGCTTTATGGTGAGGATGTTTCATTCCAGGTGTGATTCTATTGACACACTAGGAAATTTTCATTGAAACAAACTTTATTTTTAACAGTATAGTTTAACCATAACAAATGAATTAGCTCAACTTTTACCAATTGATCTACTTAAGCATGACATGATACAATTCTTAACTGCCAACCTATCTCTGTTAGTTCCAATTCAAGCAGTATTTCTCTGACAGACCTAAGCTCCTCTTCAAAATCAGTTCACAACACACAGGCCTACATGCTTGTAACTGGGCTGCCACTCCTCAAGCCTTCAGAACATTTTTGGAAAGAACCAGAGAGAGAGAGAGAGGCCTACTTTTCCTAGCAAGTCCCAAACTGCAGCCTCCAGAGAGAAAAAAGAGAGATCTCTTGCTTCTTTCAGAAGCCAGCTATAACTGCCTGCTTTTTTTCCTGTAAATTTAGCTCCTCTCCTTATGCTCATGACTGTCTCTTCAATCAACTTAATCAAAACGCTGAAACTCCAGGGGAAAAACAACTAAACAAAAATGCATTAACTCACATTTAGTCAGATTAAAACAAACACCCCATTAACTAAGACCAATTATTAGTCTGCATTCTCAGGATGTGAGCTATCTGTTTTGCAGACAAATTGGCACCATATAAACAGAGCTGACTTTTAAACATACCCCTCACAAGGAACATGATACAAATACATTTCTTTAAAGGCACAGTATCATCACATCACCCAAATTAAAGTTCCACACCCACTTTTACAGAAGATGAAGTGGGAATCTGAGTCAATGCTGCATCAGGGAGTGGTATCACCAACAGCCAAACCTTTAAGTTGGTGTCCAGGTATGGTTCCCATACTGAAACCAGATGGCTCACTCTGAACCTGGGTTGACTTCACAGAGTTAAAACAAAGCCCCGTAAAGTTTAAGGTTTATTTATTTATTTGTGTCACAGGTAGACTTACATTAACACAGCAAAGGGAGAATTTACCACGGTCAGTGCATCTAACCAGGGCAGCTTTTGGACTGTGGGAGGACACTGGAGCACCCAGAGGAAAATCACCCAGTGCAGGCTTGATGGGCCAAATGGCCTCCTTCTGCACTGGATGGTTCAATGACGGGCGCCGGATGAGCAGGTCATGGTGTCCGCTGGGGTTGTGGGCAATCTGTTTTCACATACCGCCTGCTTGTTGATGGAGTGGAATTCTTTTCGGTTGACACTCGGCTAGTTATAGTGAGCACACAAGTCAATGCGAGTGTAATTTGGATACTAGAGGGAGGTTTTTCACACAGGGGGTCGTGGGAGTATGGAATGAACTACCAAGGAAGGTGGTGGAGGCAGGCACGCTGGACTTGTTTCAAGTTTACTTAGAAAGGCACATGAGTGAAACAGGGATGGAGGGTTATCGGAGACGGTTTTAAATAAGGGTCAGAGCCTCGGGACGTTACTGGAAATCTAATGCTACATGTGTTGATGTTTTGTCTCTTTTACTCCGCAGGTGTGTCAGTCCACCTTGTTGTCTAACGAGGGGCATGCACACGGTGGGTTGTGCGTGGGCTGCTCTTGGATGTTTCAAGAGTGGCCTAGTACATAAGAACATAAGAAATAGGAGCAGGAGTAGGCCATCTAGCCCTTCGAGCCTGCCCCGCCATTCAATAAGATCATGGCTGATCTGTCGTGGCTCAGTTCCACATTCCCGCCCTCTCCCCATAACCCTTAATCCCCTCTCTCATCAAAAACCCATCAACCCGCGTCTTAAAAATATTTAGCGAGGCAGCCTCCACCACTTCAACGGGCAGAGAATTCCAGAGATTCACCACCCTTTGAGTGAAGAAGTTCCTCCTCAACTCCGTTCTGAACCGCCCCCCCTTTATCTTGAGGCTGTGCCCCCTAGTCCTACTGTCCTTTCTGAGCAGGAAGAGTCTCTCCGCCTCTATCCTATCCATCCCATTCATCATCTTATACGTCTCAATGAGATCTCCCCTCATTCTTCTAAACTCTAACGAGTACAAGCCTAGTTTATTCAGCCTCTCCTCATAACTCAACCCCCTCAACTCCGGCATCAGCCTAGTAAACCTCCTCTGCACTCCCTCCAAGGCCAAAATATCCTTGCGTAAGTGCGGCGCCCAAAACTGCACACAGTACTCCAGCTGCGGCCTCACCAATGCCCTATACAGCCGCAGCAAGACCTCCCTACTTTTATATTCAATCCCCCTCGCGATGAAGTACTTTGCGTCGTTGTGTGGGCTTAAAACTGGACCAGCTGCTGGGCACCACAACAGCTCAGTGACTATCACTGTTTGCTGTGCAGATACATGGATTTGGGCCGGTGTCTGTGGGAGTTTGCGCATTCTCCCCGTGGTTGCGTGGGTTTCCTCCGGGTGCTCCGGTTTCCTCCCACACCCCAAACATGTGCTGTTAGGCTGATTGGTGTAACAAATTGTCCCGAAATTATTCTCCCCAAATCTAGGTTTCCAATGGGGGGTACCATAAGCATTGACACGGGTCAAGGGAGGTGTAGGAAAAATGCTTTGTTGAGATGGCGGCGCGGGCTCGTTGGGCCGAAGGGCCTGTTTCCCGTGCTGCGTTGTTCTTTGTTTGAGTGCAGAGTGTAACACCCTGTACCCAACTAATACCTCCAGCCTCCTGGTGTGTCTCTGTCAGGAGGAAGTCAGGGAGCCGTCTGTGTTGAGTATAAAAGTAGGGAGGTCTTGCTGCGGCTGTATAGGGCATTGGTGAGGCCGCAGCTGGAGTACTGTGTGCAGTTTTGGTTGCCGCACTTACGCAAGGATATTTTGGCCTTGGAGGGAGTGCAGAGGAGGTTTACTAGGCTGATACCGGAGTTGAGGGGGTTGAGCTATGAGGAGAGGCTGAATAAACTAGGCTTGTACTCGTTAGAGTTTAGAAGAATGAGGGGAGATCTCATTGAGACGTATAAGATGATGAATGGGATGGATAGGATAGAGGTGGAGAGACTCTTCCCGCTCAAAAAAGACAGTAGGACTAGGGGGCACAGCCTCAAGATAAAGGGGGGGAGCGGTTTAGAACAGAGTTGAGGAGGAACTTCTTCACTCAAAGGGCGGTGAATCTCTGGAATTCTCTGCCCGTTGAAGTGGTGGAGGCTGCCTCGCTAAATATTTTTAAGACGCGGGTTGATGGGTTTTTGATGAGAGAGGGGATTAAGGGTTATGGGGAGAGGGCGGGAATGTGGAACTGAGACACGACAGATCAGCCATGATCTTATTGAATGGCGGGGCAGGCTCGAAGGGCTAGATGGCCTACTCCTGCTCCTATTTCTTATGTTCTTATGTCCCTCTGGGTGTAGACAGCCTTGTGAGTGTGCAGACAGTGTGGTGAAGCTGCTTGCTGCAGCCTATATCGAGCAGACACAGTGTAAGACGAGAGAGGCAGCAGCACTCAGGAAAATGCAGTGCCGGTCACACCTTGGAGTGACAAGTGAGCTGTGGCTGCAACAACAAGATAAGATTTAATTTCTGTAGTGCCTGTCACCTTCACCAGCCAGCTGAAAGCACTTTACAGCCAATGAAGTACTTGTTGAAGTATAGTCTCTGTCACCATGTACAAAACGATGCGGAGATGCCGGCATTGGACTGGGGTAAACACAGTAAGAAGTCTCACCACACCAGATTCAAGTCCAACAGGTTTATTTGGTAGCAAACGTCACTAGCTTTCGGAGCGCTGCTCCTTCATCAGGTGACTCACTGACCTGACAAAGGAACAGCGCTCTGAAAGCTAGTGGCGTTTGCTACCAAATAAACCTGTTGGGCTTTAACCCGATGTGGTGAGACTTCTTACCACGTACGGGACACAGCAGTCATACAGGTTTCCAGCATGGAAACAGGCCCTTCGGCCCAACTTGTCCATACTGCCCCCTTTTTTTAAACCCCTAAGCTAGTCCCAATTTCCCGCATTTGGCCCATATCCCTCTATACCCATCTTACCCATGTAACTGTCTAAATGCTTTTTCAAAAATCACATTGTGCACAGCAAGATCCCACAAACAGCAATGTTAAACTTGTTTAGAATCATGGAATCCCTACAGTGTAGAAGGTGGCCATTCAGCCCAGCAAGTCTGCACTGACCATAACCCCACCCAGGCCCTATGCCTTTAACCCCTCATATTTAAGCTGCTGATCCCCCAACACGAGGGACAATTTAGCACGGCCAATCCACCTAACCAGCACGTCTTTCAGACTGTGGGAGGAAACCAGAGCACCTGGAGGAAACCCACGTAGACACGGGGAGAATGTGCAAATGACACACAGTCAGTGGCACGAGGCAAGAATTGAACCCAGCTTCCTGGCGCTGTGAGGTTGCAGTGCTAACCCACTGTGCCACCGTGCTGCCCAACATCTCGTGATGTTGATTGAGGGATAAGTACTGACTGGGACATGTGGACACTGGAACTAACTGACATCACAGGCCACTTGTGCAGGAAGCAGGTAGAGTGAAGAAGAAGCCACATAGTGAGCACCACCCTGTAAATAAATCTCTGTTAGTTTTAACCCTCCATGTTTCACAGTGTCAATTCTCCAATATACAGCAATCAGCCTCCAGTTTCATGCCCCATCTGAAAGGCAGTACCATGGACAGTGCAGCACTCCCTCAGTGTCACACGCCGCAGTATCGGGCTTGATTTTTCCATTCATCCCCTCAAATGGGATCAGACCCATCATGTGACTCCAGACACTATAGTTAAGAAAGCCCACTAATCCCTCTACTTTCTCAGAAAACTAAGGAAATTTGGCATGTCAGCTACGACTCTCACCAACTTTTACAGATGCACCATAAAAAGCATTCTTTCTGGTTGTATCACAGCTTGGTATGGGCTCCTGCTCTGACCAAGACTGCAAGGAACTACAAAAGGTTGTGAATGTAGCCCAATCCATCACGCAAACCAGCCTCCCCTCCATTGACACCGTCTACACTTCCTGCTGCCTCGGGAATAATTAAGGACCTCATACATCCCGGACATTCTCTCTTCCACCTTTATCTATTGGGAAAAAGACACAGGAGTCTGAGGTCACATACCAATCGACTCACGAACAGCTTCTTCCCTGCTGCTGTCAGTCTTTTGAATGGACCTACCTCGCATTAAGTTGATCTTTCTCTACACCCTAGCTATGGCTGTAACACTACATTCTGCACTCTCTCCTTTCCTTCTCTATGAACAGTATGCTTTGTCTGTATAGCGCAAGAATCAATATTTTTCACTGTATACTGATACATGTGACAATAATAAATCAAATCATATCATTAATCATATCAAATAAGATGGGACACAGTTGACTGAAGGTGGCATTGACAGCCCGGCTTCTTTCAATAAGCTCAGAATGATTTATTTTAAAACTTCCTGAACACGCAGTTGTGCTCTGGAAGTATAACTTTTTAAAAATATCCCAACACAAACAGAGGACAAATGGATATGATCGCTGCTGAGATGGGTTTTGGAGGATAGGCTTTATAAACAGAAGGATAATGTTTACAGGGTTTCGATGCTGTCGATCTGGGTCTGGATGTGTGAAGGAGGCTTGTGAAGGAGGCCAAAAAGTGAAAATGCTGGAAAATCTCAGCAGGTCTGGCAGCATCTGTAAGGAGAGAAAAGAGCTGACGTTTCGAGTCCAGATGACCCTTTGTTATTATATGTGAAGGGGGGCTGCTGGCCTGAGTAAGTGTCTGGAAGTTCTCACCAATGGAGCTTCAATGGGGGCAGCACAGTGGCACAGTGGTTAGCACTGCTGCCTTACAGCACCAGGGTCCTGGGTTTGATTCCCAGCTTGGGTCACTCTCTGTGTGGAGTTTGCACGTTCTCCCCATGTCTGTGTGGGTTTTCTCCAGGCGCTCCAGTTTCCTCCCATATTCTGAAAGACCTGCTGGTTAGGTGCATTGACCCAAACAAGTGCCGGAGTGTGGCAGCTAGGGGAATTGTACAGTAACTTCATTGCAGTGTTAACGTAAGCCTGACTTGTGATTAATAAATAAACTTTAATGTGATAAGAATAGAGAGCTGAATCAATTCTTCTCCTTTTAGTTTTGCAAATGCAGACAAGTTCTACTCAGCCGAGTATTCAGTGGCTATACGTTGATAATCACACATTGAATTTCAGCCAAGGCAGGGAGAGAGTGAGAGAGGGCAAACTTTGCTTCTTGAATTTTTCCCAAAGCTGAGTTCAGAATTACAGGTTCAAAACTTAAAGCTCCTCCATCAGGTGATTTCCACTACAGCACTAACCTTTGTCTTTAAGCCTGCTTTTCCCCCTTTCAATTCAAGTAATTACAGTTCAAACAAACAAACAGCTCTACCCTCTTCCCCCAAGGACTGTGCTGATCGGATAGCTGAACTCCCGTAGAAAAGGTATGATTACTGAGGGTCCAAGATGAAGCTCTCGACCCTTTCTACTTCGTCCCCGTTGATGTAGACAGGGGCATGTTCTCCTTTACGCTTCCTGAAATCGATGACAATCTCCTTTGTTTTGTTGACATTGAGGGAGAGATTATTGTCGCTGCCGCAACAATTCACCAGATTCTCTATCTCAATCCTGTACTCTGTCTTGTCATTGTTTGAGATCCGACCCACTACGGCGGGGTCATCAGCAAACTTGAAAATCTAGTTGGAGGGGAATTTGGCCGCACGGTCACAGGTGTATAAGGAGTATAGTAGGGGGCTGAGAACACAGCCTTGTGGGGCACCGGTGTTGAGAATGATCGTGGAGGAGGTGTTGTGATTGCGGTCTGTGAGTTGGGAAGTTCAGGATCCAGTCGCAGAGGGAGGTGCCGAGGCCCAGGCCACGGAGTTTGGAGATGGGTTTTGTGGGAATAATAGTGTTGAAGGCTGAGCTGTAGTCAATAAATAGGAGTCTGATATAGGTGTCCTTGTTATCTTGCTGTTCCAGGGTTGAAGGTGAACTTATAACCTTTTTAAAAATCCAAGCATCCGAATAACACTGTCTTTCCATATTTAAAACAAATACAATTGGTGAATTTCACCAACGGTCTCTCACAGATTGTGGGGGTCGCTGAATCAGATTACACAGATAGAGAGGAGGGATTTGAACACAAGATTGATCATTTTGTAATTGGGATATTGCCAGATCTGGTGTCCATGTGGGTCAGTGAGCACAGAATGGCAGGTTAACAGTCTTGATGTGGGTTAGAATCAGAAGCTTTGGAAAGTGACTGGCCCGGATGGAGTACCCGGACAAGCACTCAGATCCTGCGTGGATCAGCTGACAGGGGTCTTCACAGACATCTTCAACCTCTCTTTACAACAATCTGAGCTCCCTATCTGCTTCAAGAAGAGACCATCATCACAGCACCAAAGAAAAGCCAGACAGTGTGCCTTAATGACTATCGGCCGGTGGCTCTGACATCCATCATAATGAAGTGTTTCGAAAGGTTAGTCATGGTACAAATCAATTCCAGCCTCCCGGACTATCTGGATCCACCTCAGTTTGCCTACAGCTGCAGCAGGTCCACAGCAGATGCCATTTCCCTCGCCCTGCACCCAACCCTGGAACACCGAGATAACAAAGATACCTATATCAGACTCCTGTTTATTGACTACAGCTCAGCTTTCAACACCATTATTCCCATGAAATTCATCTCCAAACTCGGTGGCCTGGGCCTCGGCACCTCCCTCTGTGACTGGATCCTGAACTTCCCAACTCACAGACCACAGTCCGTAAGGATAGGCAACTACACTTCCTCCACGATCATCCTCAACACCGGTGCCCCACAAGGCTGTGTTCTCAGCCCCCTACTATACTCCTTACACACCTATGTCTGTGTGGCCAAATTCCCCTCCAACTCAATTTTCAAGTTTGCTGATGACCCCACCTTAATGGGTCGGATCTCAAACAATGATGAGACAGAGTACAGGAATGAGATAGAGAATCTGGTGAATTGTTGCACCAACAATAATCTCTCCCTCAATGTCAACAAAACAAAGGAGATATTCATCGACTTCAGGAGGCGTAATGGAGAACATGCCCTGTCTACATCAATGGGGACAAAGTGGAAATGGTCAAGAGCTTCAGATTTTTAAGTGTCCAGATCACCAACAACTTGTCCTAGTCCCCCTATGCAGACACTATAGTTAAGAAAGCCCACCAACACTTCTACCTTCTTAGAATACTAAGGAAATCCAGCATGTCTGCTACAACTCTCACCAACTTTTAGAGATGTACATAGAAAGCATTCTTTCTGGTTGTATCACAGCTTGGTCTGGGCTCCTGCTCTGCCCAAGACTGCAAGAAACTACAAAGGGCTGTGAATGAAGCCCAGTCCATCTCGCAAACCAGCCTCCCATCCATTGACTCTGTCTACACTTCCTGATGCCTCAGAAATGCAGACAGCATAATTAAGGACCCCACACACCCCGGACATTCTCTCTTTTACCTTCTTCTGTCGGGAAAACGATACAAAAGTCTGAGGTCACATCCTAACCGACTCAAGAAACAGCTTCTTCCCTGCTGCTGTCAGACTTTTGAATGGACCTACCTCGCATTAAGTTGATCTTTCTCTACACCCTCGCTATGGCTGTAACACTACATTCTGCACTCTCTCCTTTCCTTCTCTATGAACAGTATGCTTTGTCTGTATAGCGCAAGAATCAATATTTTTCACTGTATACTGATACATGTGACAATAATAAATCAAATCATATCATTAATCATATCAAATAAGATGGGACACAGTTGACTGAAGGTGGCATTGACAGCCCGGCTTCTTTCAATAAGCTCAGAATGATTTATTTTAAAACTTCCTGAACACGCAGTTGTGCTCTGGAAGTATAACTTTTTAAAAATATCCCAACACAAACAGAGGACAAATGGATATGATCGCTGCTGAGATGGGTTTTGGAGGATAGGCTTTATAAACAGAAGGATAATGTTTACAGGGTTTCGATGCTGTCGATCTGGGTCTGGATGTGTGAAGGAGGCTTGTGAAGGAGGCCAAAAAGTGAAAATGCTGGAAAATCTCAGCAGGTCTGGCAGCATCTGTAAGGAGAGAAAAGAGCTGACGTTTCGAGTCCAGATGACCCTTTGTTATTATATGTGAAGGGGGGCTGCTGGCCTGAGTAAGTGTCTGGAAGTTCTCACCAATGGAGCTTCAATGGGGGCAGCACAGTGGCACAGTGGTTAGCACTGCTGCCTTACAGCACCGGGGTCCTGGGTTTGATTCCCGGCTTGGGTCACTCTCTGTGTGGAGTTTGCACGTTCTCCCCATGTCTGTGTGGGTTTTCTCCAGGCGCTCCGGTTTCCTCCCATATTCTGAAAGACCTGCTGGTTAGGTGAATTGACCCAAACGAGTGCTGGAGTGTGGCAACTAGGGGAATTGTACAGTAACTTCATTGCAGTGTTAACGTAAGCCTGACTTGTGATTAATAAATAAACTTTAATGTGATAAGAATAGAGAGCTGAATCAATTCTTCTCCTTTTAGTTTTGCAAATGCAGACAAGTTCTACTCAGCCGAGTATTCAGTGGCTATACGTTGATAATCACACATTGAATTTCAGCCAAGGCAGGGAGAGAGTGAGAGGGGGCAAACTTTGCTTCTTGAATTTTTCCCAAAGCTGAGTTCAGAATTACAGGTTCAAAACTTAAAGCTCCTCCATCAGGTGATTTCCACTACAGCACTAACCTTTGTCTTTAAGCCTGCTTTTCCCCCTTTCAATTCAAATAATTACAGTTCAAACAAACAAACAGCTCTACCCTCTTCCCCCAAGGACTGTGCTGATCAGATAGCTGAACTCCCGTAGAAAAGGTATGATTACTGAGGGTCCAAGATGAAGCTCTCGACTCTTTCTACTTCGTCCCCATTGAAGTGGACAGGGGCATGTTCTCCTTTACGCTTCCTGAAGTCGATGACTATCTCCTTTGTTTTGTTGACATTGAGGGAGAGATTATTGTCGCTGCCGCAACAATTCACCAGATTCTCCATCTCAATCCTGTACTCTGTCTTGTCATTGTTTGAGATCCGACCCACTACGGCGGGGTCATCAGCAAACTTGAAAATCTAGTTGGAGGGGAATTTGGCCGCACGGTCACAGGTGTGTAAGGAGTATAGTAGGGGGCTGAGAACACAGCCTTGTGGGGCACCGGTGTTGAGAATGATCGTGGAGGAGGTGTTGTGATTGCGGTCTGTGAGTTGGGAAGTTCAGGATCCAGTCGCAGAGGGAGGTGCTGAGGCCCAGGCCACGGAGTTTGGAGATGGGTTTTGTGGGAATAATAGTGTTGAAGGCTGAGCTGCAGTCAATAAATAGGAGTCTGATATAGGTGTCCTTGTTATCTAGCTGTTCCAGGGTTGAAGATGAACTTATAACCTTTTTAAAAATCCAAGCATCCGAATAACACTGTCTTTCCATATTTAAAACAAGTACAATTGGTGAATTTCACCAACGGTCTCTCACAGATTGTGGGGGTCGCTGAATCAGATTACACAGATAGAGAGGAGGGATTTGAACACAAGATTGATCATTTTGTAATTGGGATATTGCCAGATCTGGTGTCCATGTGGGTCAGTGAGCACAGAATGGCAGGTTAACGGTCTTGATATGGGTTAGAATCAGAAGCTTTGGAAAGTGACTGGCCCGGATGGAGTACCCGGACAAGCACTCAGATCCTGCGTGGATCAGCTGACAGGGGTCTTCACAGACATCTTCAACCTCTCTTTACAACAATCTGAGCTCCCTATCTGCTTCAAGAAGAGACCATCATCACAGCACCAAAGAAAAGCCAGACAGTGTGCCTTAATGACTATCGGCCGGTGGCTCTGACATCCATCATAATGAAGTGTTTCGAAAGGTTAGTCATGGTACAAATCAATTCCAGCCTCCCAGACTACCTGGATCCACCTCAATTTGCCTACAGCTGCAGCAGGTCCACAGCAGATGCCATTTCCCTCGCCCTGCACCCAACCCTGGAACACCGAGATAACAAAGATACCTATATCAGACTCCTGTTTATTGACTACAGCTCAGCTTTCAACACCATTATTCCCATGAAATTCATCTCCAAACTCGGTGGCCTGGGCCTCGGCACCTCCCTCTGCGACTGGATCCTGAACTTCCCAACTCACAGACC
The DNA here is from genome assembly GCF_965287045.1 of Carcharhinus amblyrhynchos. Classification (NCBI taxonomy): domain Eukaryota; kingdom Metazoa; phylum Chordata; class Chondrichthyes; order Carcharhiniformes; family Carcharhinidae; genus Carcharhinus; species Carcharhinus amblyrhynchos. The sequence goes on along the minus strand of NC_137338.1, from coordinate 2,451,552 downwards.
ACAGTCCGTAAGGATAGGCAACTACACTTCCTCCACGATCATCCTCAACACCGGTGTCCCACAAGGGTGTGTTCTCAGCCCCCTACTGTACTCCTTACACACCTATGTCTGTGTGGCCAAATTCCCCTCCAACTCAATTTTCAAGTTTGCTGATGACCCCACCTTAATGGGTTGGATCTCAAACAATGATGAGACAGAGTACAGGAATGAGATAGAGAATCTGGTGAATTGTTGCACCAACAATAATCTCTCCCTCAATGTCAACAAAACAAAGGAGATATTCATCGACTTCAGGAGGCGTAATGGAGAACATGCCCTGTCTACATCAATGGGGACAAAGTGGAAATGGTCAAGAGCTTCAGATTTTTAAGTGTCTAGATCACCAACAACTTGTCCTAGTCCCCCTATGCAGACACTATAGTTAAGAAAGCCCACCAACACTTCTACCTTCTTAGAATACTAAGGAAATCCAGCATGTCTGCTACAACTCTCACCAACTTTTAGAGATGTACATAGAAAGCATTCTTTCTGGTTGTATCACAGCTTGGTCTGGGCTCCTGCTCTACCCAAGACTGCAAGAAACTACAAAGGGCTGTGAATGAAGCCCAGTCCATCTCGCAAACCAGCCTCCCATCCATTGACTCTGTCTACACTTCCTGATGCCTCAGAAATGCAGACAGCATAATTAAGGACCCCACACACCCCGGACATTCTCTCTTTTACCTTCTTCTGTCGGGAAAACGATACAAAAGTCTGAGGTCACATCCTAACCGACTCAAGAAACAGCTTCTTCCCTGCTGCTGTCAGACTTTTGAATGGACCTACCTCGCGTTAAGTTGATCTTTCTCTACACCCTAGCTGTGACTGTGACACCACATTCTACACTCTCTTGTTTCCTTCTCTATGAACGGTATGCTTTGTCTGCATAGCACGCAAGAAACAATACTTTTCACTGCATGTGACAATAATAAATCAAATCAAATCAAATCAAAAAGCTGAACTTGGGTGAAAGATGAGGGAGCGGCCGGGGGGATACACATCCTGCCCATCATACCGGGCACCTTGTTAACCATTGCGCCCGGGAATCAGGCGGTGCCAGGCTACATTTCCCTGGAATGGAATTAACAGCTTCAGGTAAGCGACATGGACTTCCAAACTGATTTATTGCGGATCCTCCAGCTTCCACTTAATGCCTTTTAGCAAATGCTCTGTTAAAACTGACATCAGAGTTTAGAAAATCCATACGCATTTACTTCCTTATTTATGTTCATTTAATCTCAGACTTCTCATTCTGCCTTCACTCACCACTGTTTCAATCCATCCGTCAGACAGGTACTTAAACTGTCAACTCCACCAAGCACCAAACAGGGTCCACAGACGACGTATTTCCATCCTGATCCTCCCCTCCCCCACTCCCTTCATGCTCATTCTGCTTAAATCAAGATCATCGCTATAGCGATACCTTCCCATGAAGGACCTCAGCCTCCGTCAGTCCATTTCTCTCTCTGTCACTTCTCCCCACTCTCTCTATCATTCCTCCCTCTGCCTCCATCGCTCCTTCCTTCTGACACTCTTCACCCACTCCATCAGGAGGCGGCGGCACTGTGGTTAGCACTGCTACCTCACAGCGCCATGGATCCGGGTTCGATTGGGCGACTGTCTGTACAGAGTCTGCACACTCTCCCCATGTCTGCGTGGGTTTCCTCCGGGTGCTCCGGTCCCACACTCCAAAGATGTGCAAGTTGGGGGGCATTGGCCATGCTAAATTCACCCCCAGTGTACCCGAACAGATACCGGACTGTAGTGACTGGGGGATTTTCACAGTAACTTCATTGCAGTATTAATGTAAGCCTTACTTGTGACACTAATAAATAAACTTTAAACTCTCCTGTCACTTCCCCTCCCTCTGTCAATCCTTCCCTCTCGTAAGTCATATCTCTCCCTCCATCAATCCATGTCTCCCTCCACCTCGCGTTGTCCCTCCTCCACTCTGTCTCTCCCTCAGTATTTACTTTCTCCCTTGACCATTCTCCCCACAATAAACACCTTTAGTGGATTCCAGCTGGCCCCTCACCCTCCCGATGATGTCAGTCCTGGATCTGATATTGTATTCACAATATTCTCTTCAGAGCTCTCAGCAAGGTGCTTCAAGGCGATAACTTCACGTCTCCCTTTTCCACTCTTTGCATAACAAGGACTTTTCAAAGCAAATTAAGAAGCGTTTCTGAATGAACTCGCTTGCTTTCTGTGGAGCAGTTTGGTGATCAAGTATATTGTTAAGTTTATCTAAATGAGCTCATTAACAGAGATAAACGGGAAGTTGTTCTCTGATACACTGAACAGCTGTACAATCTCATCTTTCTCTCAGACACTGATTTGCAGTCCAGTTGCCTCGTGTGTTTATTAACAGGCTCTGTTTACACAAGTTGGAAATGCTGATTTTAAAATTCACTTTCTATGCTAATGCAGTGCTCCGATATCCCAGAGAAAACCTAGCTCTGTGTCCTGGTTTTCATAGAATATCATAGGATCCTACAGTACAGATGGAGGCCATTTGGCCCATTGAGTCTGCACTGACCACAATCCCACCCCTGCCCTATCTCCATAACCCCATGTATTTACCCAAGCTAGTTCCCCTGACATTAAATAGGGTTAAACCTCGGGAGACACCGGAAAGGCAGGCTGTAAGATTAATATTTTTGTCTTTATTCCACAGGTGGAGGTCCACCTCGTGTCAAGCGAGGGGCATGCACACGGCGGGTCGTGCGTGGGCTGCTCTTGGAAGTCCAGGAGTGGCCTAGTACTTCATGTCGGTGTGTGTGCTTGATCCTGGACCGGTAGACGGGCGCCGCAACAGCTCAGTGACTAGCACTGCTAGCTGTGCAGATACATGGATTTGGGCCTGTGTCTGTGGGAGTTTGTGCATTCTCCCTGTGGTTGCGTGGGTTTCCTCTGGGCGCTCCGGTTTCCTCCCACACCCCAAAGATGTGCTCTTAGGCTAATCGGTTTTTACCAAATTGACACTATTCTCCCCTGAATCTGACTGAGTAGGGTTCCATTCGTAGACATGCAGGGTAGAATAGGTGTAGGGTGATGCGGCGGCGCGGGCTCGTTGGGCCGAAGGGCCTGTTTCCCGTGCTGGGTTGTTCTTTGTTCTTTGTTCTTTATGAAGGGTCAATTTAGCATGGCTAATCCACCTAACCCGCACATCTTTAGACTGTGGCAGGAAACGGGAGCACCCAGAGGAAACTCACACAGACATGGGGAAAACAAAGAAAATTACAGCTTCCAGGGACTATATCCCTCTATTCCCATTCTATTCATGTATTTGCCACAACACCCCTTAAAAGTCACTACCGTATCCGCTCCACTACCTCCCCCAGCAATGAGTTCCAGGCACTCACCACCCTCTGTGTAAAAAATCTGTCTCGTCCATCTCCTTCAAACATTGCCCCTCGCACCTTAAACCTGTGCCCCCTGGGAAAAAGTTTCTGACTGTCCACTCTGTCCATGCCTCTCACAATCTTATAGATTTCTATCAGGTTGCCCCTCAAACTCCATCGCTCCAATGAGAACAAGCCAAGTTGTTGGTTGTTTCTCACTCTGTTCCACTGTCTGACACTAAGACTTACGGAATGCCACGGATGGCAAACATCTGCCTCAACTCATCAATGGTGGCTGTGGCCATTGTAGATTTCATCAGTTGGACATCCAACCAGTTGGAATGTGCATCCAACCAGATGAGAAACATCTGTCCCACGAATAGTCCTGTGAAGTCTATGTGCTCTCTGGACCAGAGCCGCCTGGCCATTCCATCAGATGTATGCTTGCTGGTGGTGACAAAGACTGCTGGGCTTCACAACACAGGTACTGGCTGACCACTCTGTCTGTTCCTTTATCACTGCCCAGCCACCAAACATAATTCCAGACGGGTGTTTTCGTCCTAGTTTATCCAGAGTGTACATTATAGAATTCCCATAGTAAAATGCTATCACCCTTGGGATGATACTGTAACACAACCCCCCACAATAACACACCATCCTCACTTATTATCTCCATCCTACACTGCTAATTGGGTTTCATTTACTCAGACTTATCGCCATCTTTGCTTTGCCGTTCTTTTAAATTTTAATAACACTGGGGCCCTTTCGATCCAGGGTTTCATGTGGTTCGTTGAGACCAACAAAGCCTCGTATCAGGAGTGGCGCCAACATGATTTCCTGTGGTACTGGTGGAGAAGGTGCTGTCAGCACAATTGACTCTTCCCAAGGTGACAGGGTGAAAGCTGAGGCAAAGCAAAGAGACAGCAAGAGAACATGTTCATTCAGAGGTAAGTGGCTGAATGCATCCACATTCGATATTTGCGCTGGAAAGACTAACTGTACACAACTGGCAATAGAGCCCATTGCTGTATCCTCACAATTAGTGGCACTGCCGGCTACACAGTGTGTTTTAACCCTTATACTGTGATAGAGAGTTGTGAGTTGACTTCTTGTTATTACAATAGTATTTATTCACACACACAATTAATGTTAATCACCCACACAATTAATGTAAGTTATTTACAGAATATAAGAGTTCAAGTTCAATACCTTGACTTAACTTTTGCATAACTGGCAAGTACCCAGGCAGATATTGGCCTTTATCCATGTGTTGGTCTCCGACACCCTCCGTGTAGTCTGGTCCTTTGGTCTGGTCTGATACTCTGGCTCACGTCTTCCTTTGGTTATTGGTGTGGTGGCGCTCCTCGTACTGGTAGTCGCTGGTGGTGGTCACCGTTGTCCTGTTCCTGGCTCTTTCTCATGGTCTCCCTTCTGTTGTGAAGCGCCTTTTATCCCTCATTGGTTTCTCGCCCTTCTGGGTGGCCTCTTGATCATTGCCAATCGATTGATCGATCGGGGTTGGTCACCCTGATCGATAGTGTCCAATCAGGTGCTACGCACCGGGTGTGTATCCAACGGCCGTGTGTGTCAGTGCTGGAAGTACGTAGATCACATACATCGCTCTCAGATAAAGGGTTAAAGCTCCCCTTGATCTGGTAAACAAGTATGTTTGACCAGAGAGTGATTTTTGTCTTTGGGACGGCCTATATTCTGTGTATTATGTGGGCTGGAGTTGTCGTCTCTTCCTCTCTGTCCAATATTCATTTAAGCTGCAACCTGTCTGTCTCTGCACTTGGCCAATTATCCCAGTATGCTTTGTTAATCACCATTTTAAGTGGCCTGTCTGGTGACACTGGATTATTCTCTCAGAATAAACCCAACAGCAGTTTGTGATCTGACATTCTGGTGAACTGTCTATCAGTGCCTCACAGTGCCAGGGACCCAGGTTCGATTCCCAGCTTGGGTCACTGTCTGTGTGGAGTCTGCACGTTCTCCCTGTGTCTGCATGGCTTTCCCCCGGATGCTCCGGTTTCCTCCCACAATCTCAAGATGTGCTGGATAGGGTGCATTGACCCAAACAGGCGCTGGAGTGTGACGACTGAGGGAACTTCACAATAATTTCATTGCAGTGTTAATGCAAGCCTTACTTGTGACTAGTAAATAAACTTTAACTTTACACATACATATTAATGAAACATCTTCACCGCTACTCTGTAAATTTCACTCTGAATTGCTCCAATTTGCATTTGTTAAGTGTACACGGAGGAACACCACCTCCAAATATAAAACACACACGCCCAAAGATCAGGGTTTAAAAGTGGAACGTGGGGCGGGCTTGCCGACTAGTAGCTGCTATCTGATAGTGTCCTGTTGTCTGGTAGATGCAGTTAATTAATGCAGGCTTCAAACAGCTCTGCTGAGCTGTGGTGAGTGTCGCTCCCCCTTTATCAGTCAGTCCGTCACATTCACACCCTCCTTGGAGTCAGCTAATGAATGATGGATGTGCAGCACAGCCGCGTCTTCCCAAGGTGACGGGGAGAAAGCTGAAGCAAAACAAAGAGACAGCAAGAGAAAATGTTCATGCTCGAGGTGCAGGCACAGCCTTTAAGTCTCCTTGGGGCGGCACGGTGGCACAGTGGGTTAGCACTGCTGCCTTACAGCACCATGGACCCCGGTTCAATTCACAGTCTCAGGTCACTATCTGTGCTGAGTCTGCATAGTCTCCTCATGTCTGCATGGGTTTTCTCTGGGTGCTCCGGTTTCCTCTCACACTCCAAAGATGTGTGGGTTAGGTGCATTGGCCAGGCTAAATTTTCTCTTTGGGTCAAGGAGATTAACAGGGTAATTATGTTGGGTTATGGAGATAGGGTCTGGTTGGGATTGTGGTCAGTGCAGATTCGATGGGCCGAATGATCTCCTTCCACACTGCAGGGATTCTGTGATGATTCTATGAAGTTAAAGATAGCAGGGTGAACATCACGGTACTCTGTAATTGGATAATTTTAAAACTGGGCACGCACAAGTGTCTGTCATGGTACAGGTTGAGGATGATGAGGGTTGGAGAAATGATGAGGTTAGCAGGAACTAAGGTTTAGTTTTAAAAACCCCTTGATTGATGGAAGAAGAGAACAGATGGTGGGCAGGGACTTCATAAATTTTGAGAACATAAGAACATTAGAACATAAAAGCTAGGAGGAAGAGTCAGCCATCTGATCCCTCAAGTCTGCTCTGGCATTCAATAAGATCATGGCTGATCTTTGCATGGACTCAGCTCCACTTACCCGCCCGCTCACCATAACCCTTAATTCCTTTACTGTTCAAAAATGTATCTACCCTTGCCTTAAAAGCATTCAATGAGGTAGTTTTAACTGCTTCACTGGGCAGGGAATTCCACAGATTCAAAACCCTTTGAGAGAAGAAGTTCCTCTTCAACTCAGTCCTAAATCTACTGACCCTTATTTTGAGGCCAGTGCCCCCTAGTTCTAGTTTCACCCACCAGTGGAAACAACTTCCCTGCTTCAGCCTTATCTATTCCCTTCCAATCTTATATGTTTCTATAAGATCTCCCCTCATTCTTCTGAATTCCAATGAGCATAGCCCCAGTCGACCCCGTCTCTCCTCGTAAGCCAACCCCCTCAACTCCGGAATCAACCTAGTGAATCTCCTCTGCACCCCCTCCAGTGTCAGTATATCCTTTCTCAAGTAAGGAGACCAAAACTGTACACAGTACTCCAGGTGTGGCCTCACCAGCACCTTATACAGCTGTAACATAACTTTGCTGTTTTTAAACTATCCCTCTAGCAATGAAGGACAAAATTCCATTTGCCAAAGGATAGCAAGAGTTTTTATAAATATATAAAAAGGAAGAGGCTGGCTAGGGTGAACGTTGGTCCTTTAGAGGATGAGAACGGGGACCTAGTGGTAGGGGATGGGGATATGGCTAAGGTATTGAATAACTTTTTTGTTTCTGTCTTCATGGAGGAGGACGTGAATAATTTGCTGGGTGTTAGTGATGGAAAGGTGGTAGGACTGGAGGGTCTTAATGACATTACTGTTACTAGAGAGGCGGTGCTCGACAAACTGGAGGGGCTGATTGTGGACAAGTCCCCAGGACCGGATGGAATACACCCGAGGGTTCTGAAAGAAATGGCGGAGGTGATAGTGGATGCCTTGGTGGTTATTTTCCAGACGTCGCTGGATTCCGGAGAAGTGCCGGAGGATTGGAAAACGGCTAATGTTACGCTGTTGTTTAAGAAGGGTGCCAGGCAAAAGGCGGGGAATTATAGGCCGGTTAGTTTAACGTCTGTGGTAGGTAAAATGTTAGAATCCGTCATTAAGGAGGAAATTGCAAGGCATCTTGAAGGGAATTGCTTGATAGAGCAGACGCAGCACGGTTTCATTAAAGGGAAGTCGTGTCTGACAAATTTACTGGAGTTCTATGAGGATGTGTCTAGGGCGGTGGATAGAGGAGAGCCGGTGGATGTGGTCTTTCTGGATTTTCAGAAGGCGTTTGACAAAGTACCTCACAAGAGGTTATTGCAGAAGGTCGAGGGACATGGAGTTGGGGGTAGGGTGTTAGCGTGGATAGAGGATTGGTTGTCAAATAGGAGGCAGAGAGTGGGGGTCAACGGGTGCTATTCGGATTGGCGGATGGTGACTAGTGGAGTGCCCCAGGGGTCGGTGCTGGGGCCTCAGCTTTTTACCATTTATATAGATGATCTGGAGGAGGGAACCGAGTGTAGGGTGTCGAAATTTGCTGATGACACCAAGATTGGGGGAACGGCAAATTGTGCGGCGGGTGTGGAGAGTCTGCAGAAGGATCTAGATAGGCTGGGCAAATGGGCCAGGAAATGGCAAATGGAATTTAATGTTGGCAAGTGTGAGGTGGTCCACTTTGGTAGGAAGAATGGTAGGAAGGACTATTACTTACGTGGCGAAAAACTGCAGCAGGCAACGGTGCAGAGGGACCTCGGGGTCCTTGTGCATGAGTCGCAAAAACCCAGCTTGCAGGTGCAGCAGGTGGTCAGGAAGGCGAATGGGATGCTGGCCTTCATAGCGAGGGGGATCGAATATAAAAGTAGGGAGGTCTTGCTGCAGCTGTATAGAGCATTGGTGAGGCCGCAGCTGGAGTACTGTGTGCAGTTTTGGGCGCCGCACCTGCGCAAAGATATTTTGGCCTTGGAGGGAGTGCAGAGGAGGTTTACTAGGCTGATACCGGAGTTGAGGGGGTTGAGCTATGAGGAGAGGCTGAATAAACTAGGCTTGTACTCGTTAGAGTTTAGAAGAATGAGGGGAGATCTCATTGAGACGTATAAGATGATGAATGGGATGGATAGGATAGAGGTGGAGAGACTCTTCCCGCTCAAAAAAGACAGTAGGACTAGGGGGCACAGCCTCAAGATAAAGGGGGGACGGTTTAGAACGGAGTTGAGGAGGAACTTCTTCACTCAAAGGGTGGTGAATCTCTGGAATTCTCTACCCGTTGAAGTGGTGGAGGCTGCCTCGCTAAATATTTTTAAGACGTGGGTTGATGGGTTTTTGATAAGAGAGGGGATTAAGGGTTATGGGGAGAGGGCAGGAAAGTGGAACTGAGCCACGACAGATCAGCCATGATCTTATTGAATGGCGGGGCAGGCTCGAAGGGCTAGATGGCCTACTCCTGCTCCTATTTCTTATGTTCTTATGTTCTTACCCGCTGTACCTGCAAACCAACTCCTTGAGATTCCTGCACAAGGACACCCAGGTCCCTCTGCACAGCAGCCTGCCGCAATTTTTTTACCATCAGGTGAAGGGGGTGCAAACCCTGAAAGCTTGTGAGTTTATATCAAATAAATTGGTTGGACTTAAACCTGATGTTGTGAGACTTCTTACTGTTCTTGCATGCTACACAGACAAAGCATACCGTTCATAGAGAAGGAAATGAGAGAGCGCGGAATGTAGCGTTACAGTCATAGCTAGAGTGCAGAGAAAGATTAACAACTCTGAAGAATGTCATCCACTTGAGCTTGAGAAGGTTCATCCTGAGATATTCCCACAATCTGGATAGGAATGAAGATAGCATCAGCACTTTCTTTACTCCTGCCAATGGATTTAAAGATTATTGGTTATTTAATTATTAATGTCACAAGTACATATAACAGAGAACAGTACAGCACAGTACAGGCCCTTCGGCCCTCAATGTTGTGCGGAGCTATGTCTGAACCCAAGATCAAGCTATCCCACTCCCTATCATTCTGGTGTGCTCCATGTGACTATCCAATAACCGCTTGAAAGTTCCTTAAGTGTCCGACTCCACTATCACAGCAGGCAGTGCATTCCACACCCCCACCACTCTCTGAGTAAAGAATCTACCTCGGACATCCCTCCTATATCTCCTGCCATGAACCCCCTAGCCCCCTGCCCCCTAGTAACAGCTACATCCACCCAAGGAAATAGTCTCTGCACATAAGACTTAAATTAGCACAGCAATGAAGTTACTGTGAAAGTCCCCAAGTCGCCACACTCCAGCACCCGTTTGGGTACACTGAGGGAGAATTTAGCGTGGCCTATGCACCTAACCAGCACATCTTTTGGGTTGTGGGAGGAAACCAGAGCACCTGGAGGAAACCCACACAGATATGGGGAGAACGTGCAAACTCCGCACAGAGAGTGACCCGAGCTGGGAATCGAACATGGGTCCTTGGTGCTGTGAGGCTGCGGTGCTAACCACCGTGCAACTATGCTGCCCCCATTAGAGGATTTCCTCCTCTAATGATAAAACCATAAGAACTTGGAGCAGGAGTAGGCCATTCAGCCCCTTGAGCCTGATCCACCATTCATTGTGATTAAGGCTTATCTCATCACTGTCTCAACTCCACCTTCCTGCTCTCTCCCCATAGCTTTCTATCTCTCTACTAATTAAAACTTTCCCCTTCAATTTGTTCAGTGTTCCAGCCGAGGGCATGAGCCCAATGCTCCTAACCCACACATTTTTCGGAAAAAACCGAAGGAAACTCACGCAGACACGGGGAGAACATGCAGCCTCTGCATGGTTAGTGACCCAAGGGGGAATCGAACCCAGGTCCCTGGCGCTGTGAGGCAGCAGTGTTAACCATTGTGCCACCACGTCGCCCCGGATAGAAACACAAATGATAGAGAAGCTCCTTTCCCACCTGAACAGGGTAGAGCACCTACAAACCCGCTGCTGCGGGAACATAAAATCCTGCCCTATATCATGAAGGTGACAAAAGATATTATTAACTAGAGTCAGTGGGTAAATGCACCAGACACAGCTAGCATTGGGTCGATGATTGAACTTGGGGCTAATAATGAGCTGTTAACAATTGCTGATGTATTTGAGAACCAGGATCATCAGCCCTGCTGCAGGAATCAGAGTTATCGTGCACGAGACAGAGTGCTGACTCCTGGATTCCTGAGATCAGATACAGCACATCTTAAGGTATTGAAATGTAAATGATCCCCTCTGTGTTATCCAGGGATTCAGCTGAAGAATAACTCCCATTTCTATCAAGTGTTTGACGAGGGCCTCTCAAAGCCGGTTACTGCCAATGGGGTAGTCACTCTTGCGGAACGGGAAACACAGCAGCATTTGCGCACAGCAGGATCCCACAGAGAGCACAAATGTAAAGGAGATAATTGTGATACCTGAGGGGGACACAGGAAGGTAGGTCCCGTGGCCATTTCTCACTCTGCCATTGCCAGCCTGCAGGGAAAGCCCCCTTATAGGTCATGGGGTGGACTCAGGCTGGGGGCAAGGGGTTGACCTCAACAGTCTCTGCTGAGAAGAAGGTCTCACGTTTGGACTCCCTTCCAGGCCTGACAGACCCGAAGATCACCCCTGGCATGGTGATCTCAGACAGCTCTCTGCTTAACATCTGCATTCCTGCCTGCCAGCTGTGCAAATTCTGAAGCGGCCAAGTAACTTTCACCTCCATGCTCCCCCGGTCACCTAGCAGGATTTTCAATCATTGCAACGTCTCTACTTTCTCAGAAGACGAAGGAAATTTGGCATGTCAGCTATGACTCCCACCAACTTTTACAGGTGCCCCATAGAAAGCATTCTTTCTGGCTGTATCACAGCTTGGTTTGGGCTCCTGCTCTGCCCAAGATTGCAATGAACTACAAAAGGTCGTGAATGTAGCCCAATCTATCACACAAACCAGCTTCCCATCCATTGACTCTGTCTACACTTCCCGCTGCCTCGGAAAAGCAGCCAGCATAATTAAGGACCCCACACACCCCGGACATTCTCTCGTCCACCTTCTTCCATCGGGAAAAAGATACAAAAGTCTAAGGTCACGGACCAACCGACTCAAGAACAGCTTCTTCCCTGCTGCTGTCAGACTTTTGAATGGACGTATCTTGCATTAAGTTGATCTTTCTCTACACCCTCGCTGTGACTGTAACACTACATCCTGCACTCTCTCCTTTCCTTCTCTATGAATGGTGTGTTTTAAAATATAGAACATAGAACAGTACAGCACAGTACAGGCCCTTCGGCTCTCAATGTTGTGCTGAACTACGTCCAAACCCAAGTTCAAGCTATCCCCTCCCTATCATTCTGGTGTGCTCCACGTGCCTATCCAATAACCGCTTGAAAGTTCCTAAAGTGTCCAACTCCACTATCACAGCAGGCAGTGCATTCCACACCCCAACCACTCTCTGAGTAAAGAATCTACCTCGGACATCCCTCCTATATCTCCCACCATGAACCTTATAGTTATGCCCCCTAGTAACAGCTACATCCACCCGAGGAAATAGTCTCTACACGTCCACTCTATGAATCCCCCTCATCATCTTATGAACCTCTAAGTCGCCTCTCATCCTCCTCCGCACCAAAGAGAAAAGCCCCAGCTCCCTCAACCTTTCCTCATATCACCTACCCTCCAAACCAGGTAGCATCCTGGTAAATCTCCTCTGCACTCTCTCCAATACTTCCTTCTTATAGTGAGGTGACCAGAACTGCACACAATATTCCAAATGTTTTGTCTGTGTAGCGAGCAAGAAACAATACTTTTCACTGTATGCTAATACTTGTGACAATAATAAATTGTGAGTTTTTGGAGCACCATTCCAAAGCTGATGAGGGAGCAGTGCTCTGAATGCTCGTGATTCCAAATAAACCTGTCGTACTTTAACCTGGTGTTTTGAGACTTCTTACTCCCACGACAGGTACAGCACGGGGTTAGATACAGAGTAAAGCTCCCTCTACACTGTCCCCATCAAACACTCCCAGGACAGGTACAGCACGGGGTTAGATACAGAGTAAAGCTCCCTCTACACTGTCCCCATCAAACACTCCCAGGACAGGTACAGCACGGGGTTAGATACAGAGTAAAGCTCCCTCTACACTGTCCCCCCATCAAACACTCCCAGGACAGGTACAGCACGGGGTTAGATACAGAGTAAAGCTCCCTCTACACTGTCCCCATCAAACACTCCCAGGACAGGTACAGCACGGGGTTAGATACAGAGTAAAGCTCCCTCTACACTGCCCCATCAAACACTCCCAGGACAGGTACAGCACGGGGTTAGATACAGAGTAAAGCTCCCTCTACACTGTCCCCCCATCAAACACTCCCAGGACAGGTACAGCGCGGGGTTAGATACAGAGTAAAGCCCCCTCTACACTGTCCCCATCAAACACTCCCAGAACAGGCACAGCCCAGGGTTACATGCACTGTGCTGTGTCACCCCATGACTCTGTAACTATGTAAAGAATTCCAAAGATTCATGACCCTCTGAGGAACAACTTTTTTTGTCAGCCTTATCCAAAATAAAGGGAGGGGGGCGGGGGGTGTGCTGTTCCCCTTCCTGCCAACTCCCAGCCATTTCCGGACTTCCCTGGCTTGGGGCAACAATCTCTCAGTGTTGCAGAGCGTGTAGGAACATAGCTGTGGGAGTGAACAAGATCCACAACTTCGGAAGGACCAGGGAAGGAACATTGAAAGGAGAATCCAATGTAATCAGTTGAGTGAAGTAGAAAGGAAGTAGAGAGAGAGAGAAGGATGCCTGTGTTTGGGGGAAGAGTTCAGAGTCAGGAGATGGGAATTACATTCACAGTGGGCATGTTTCCCTGTGCCCTGTTAAAAAAAAGGGCAAGTCCTCCCCAGACACATGAGGGGGATATCCTTAAAAAGAACCAGAATGGGATAGGGCAGGAAAAGATGAAGAGGCTTACAGCATCAAAGTGGGCCCACGATTAAAGGAGTTGAAAGAACAGTGATGCGGCTGACAGCGGCCTAATTATTTGTAGAAATGAATTAGTCTGTGGCCACAGCTCGGTGGGCTGGTCTGACATCTTGTCTGCTGGATATCCCAGCCCCCAGATCAGCCCATTAACCAGACAACAAGTGGAGCTAATATTGAACAGACATTACCATCTACCTGAGTCTCAGTGGGCAGTTGGAAATCAGACTCTGCTCTATATTAAATGGCCTTTAACTGGTAACTGTGATAATACTGATGCAATGGCTCATACAAATCAGACACAGGTATACTCAGTTAAAAGTTGCTTGCCTCAGGCTCTGGCCACTTGCACAGGTTTGCATCAACTCCCCAAGCAGCACATCAATAAACTGCATCAAGGTATATTATTAATAGTTGATGATCTCCTGCAATACGGCAGAGAAGGAATTCTCCCTCACTCTCTCTGCATGCTCAGAGAATTGTGACAATCTCTCAAAGCACTGACAGTGACAACAAGGTTCAAACAAAAGTTTCTCATTACATGTGAAAGAGTGAAGAAATGAGGTGGAGATCCACTCAGTTGGACTGTGGTGGGCACAGTAAGAAGTCTCACAACACTAGGTTAAAGTCTGACAGGTTTATTTGGAATCAGGAGCTTTCAGGAGCTGTGTTTATCGTATCTAAAATGGCTCGGTGGCACGCTGGTTAGCACTGCTGTCTCACAGTGCCAGGGACCCGGGTTCAATTCCGGCCTCAGGTCACTGTCTGTGTGGAGTTTGCACGTTCTCCCCATGTCTGTGTGGGTTTCCTCCGGTTTCCTCCCACAGTCCAAAGGTGTGTGGGATAGGTTGATTGGCCATGCTAAATTCTCCCTCAGTGTCGGGGGATTAGCTGGGTAAATCTGAGGGATTATGGGAATAAGGTCTGGGTGAGATGTGGTTGGTACAGATTCAATGGGTCGAATGGCCTCCTTCTGTACTGTAGGCATTCTATGATGCTATGATACTATTTCACATTCCTCATCTTCAGTCTGCTCACAGTACAGCATTGGACGGTTTGGACTCAGTTGGCTCTGTGCCCTGTATCTGGTCCTGGCCACTCTCAATTTTCCCAGAAGCCTGAAGTTTTCATTTCAGTTTCAATCACGGTAGTGCAGTGGTTAGCACTGCCGCCTCACAGCGCCAGCGACCCAGGTTCAATATCTGGCTGGGGAGACTGACTGTGGGGAGTTTGCACATTCTCCCCATGTCTGTGTGGGTTTCCTCCGGATGCTCTGGTTTCCTCCCATAGTCGAAAGATGTGCGGGTTAGGTGGATTGGCCGTGCTAAACTACCCCTCAATGTCAGGGAGATTAGAAGAGTAAATGCGTGGGGCTACGGGGATAGGGCCTGGTTGGGATTGTGGTCGGTGCGGACTTGATAGGCCGAATGGCCTCCTTCTGCACTGTAGGGATTCTATGAAGTTTTCCAAGAAATATGAAAGCTCAGATTTTCATCCAGTTAGGGTCTGACTCAAAATAGGTCTCCATGAAACCATGGATTCCATCACAGTGACCACGTCACAACTTAGATTCCCATCAACTGGAACGCTGGAAACCTCTTCAGAGCCATCAAGACTCAAAACCTTAACTCTCTCCACAGATGCTGGGTTTATCCAGCACTTCCTGTTTTTATTTCACATTTCCAGCATCTGTGGTATTTAATTTCATTACTTT
Source organism: Carcharhinus amblyrhynchos (assembly GCF_965287045.1). Classification (NCBI taxonomy): domain Eukaryota; kingdom Metazoa; phylum Chordata; class Chondrichthyes; order Carcharhiniformes; family Carcharhinidae; genus Carcharhinus; species Carcharhinus amblyrhynchos. Next base: position 2,436,267 of record NC_137338.1, on the reverse strand, counting down.
TCCATCAGACTTTATATCATCTGGAAAGTTCGATGTGTTACCCTGTCTAAGTCATTAATAATAGACTGTAAATAATTGAGGTCCCAACACTGATCCTTGTGTCCTGTGTTCTATCCCCAGCTGATGTTCCGATTGGAGGAGTCAGATAACAGAATGAAATCTGGATTGACAAATCCAAACTATTCTTGAGGAACTGTTTTTCAGAATCCGTGGGGGAAATTCCCAGGAGTCCGCTGATGAACTTTTAACACGAAGATTAAAATGTTTGTTGGACAAGAAGAGAATGGTGAAGATTACACCAAAGAGGTTGAAAAGATCTCAGTATAACCACAAGAACAAGAACATGATTCAAACAGAGTCATAGGGCCCAGTTTTACCATCGCAAAACCTTGGCAAAGTTGGGCATGAGGTGAGGAATGTGATCCACACCCGCCTCCACGTCAGTTCCTCCTTCACCAAGGCCCAAAAATGGCCGCGATTGGGACCGTGCCCGAAATGGGTATCACGGCCATTTAAATGGATTTGCATGCATTTAATTTGACTTAACGGGCTGCCCCGATCATCCTTACTGGCACTTCCTCCTTTACCGCCACGTTCACCATTCCAGAATTGGCACGAAACAGACATGGTCCATAAAAGTCCGATTTGGGTGCTCCAGTTAGTGAGGGGGGTAAATGTCGAGAGTCCGACAGCTCTCTGCTCGAGTTGGGTGGGGGGGTGGGGGTGGTCCGGTGGTGGGGGTGGGCAGTGGGGGGGAGGGGGTCCGCTGCCACATGAAATCGGCAGGCGGAGAGGGGGAGGGGCTGGCGATTGGTTTGGGTAGCAGGGGGATGGGGGGGTAAAGGGGTCAGTAATATTGTGGGGAGTGGGACAATGTCTGTGAGGGGCAGGGAGCGATGTGGTAGGGGAGTACTTTTAACAACTGTGCTTCTTCCTGATGCCTGGCCGTAGCTGGCTGGGGTATCCGCAGCGCTGCCAATCCACTGGAACAAGGATACTTATGTCCAGTTTATTGATTACAGTTCAACTTTTAATACCATTATTCATCTCCAAACTCCATGGCCTGGGACTCGGATCCTCCCTCTGTGACTGGATCCTGAACTTCCTAACTCACAGACCACAGTCAGTAAGGATTGGCAACAACACCTCCTCCACAATCATCCTCAACACCGGTGCCCCACAAGGCTGTGTTCCCAGCCCTCTACAATACCCCTTATACACCTGTGACTGTGCGGCCAAATTCCCCTCCAGCTCAATTTTCAAGTTTGCTGACGACACCACCATAGTGGGTCGGATCCCAAACAATGATGAGAACAGAGTACAGGAACGAGATAGAGAATCTGGTAAATTGTTGCAGCAACAATAATCTCTCCCTCAATATCAAAAACACAAAGGAGATAGTCACCGACTTCAGGAAGCGTAAAGGAGAACATGCCCCTGTCTACATCTACGGGGATGAAGTTGAAGTGGTCGAGAGTTTCAAGTTTTTAGGTGTCCAGATCACCATCAACCTGTCCTGGTCCCCCCATGCCAACACTATAGTTAAGAAAGCCCCACCAACGCCTCTACTTTCTCAGAGGCTAAAAAAATTTTGCACGTCTGTTATGACTCTCACCAACTTTTACCGTTGTACCATAGAAAACATTCTTTCTGGTTGTATCACAGCTTGGAATGGGCTCCTGCTCTGCCCAAGGCCACAAGGATATACAAATGAATGAAGTTCAGTCCATCACACAAACCAGCCTCCCATCCATTAACTTTGCCTACACTTCCCTCTGGCTCGGCAAAGCAGCCAGCATAATTAAAAAACCCCACACACCCCGGACATTCTCTCTTCCATCTTCTTCCGTCAGGAAAGATTCAAAAATCTGAGGTCACATACCAACTGACTCAAGAACAGCTTCTTCCCTGCTGCCATCAGACTTTTGAATGGACTTATATTAAGTTGACCTTTCTCTATACCTTAGCTATGACTGCAACACTGCACCCTCTCCTTTCCTTCTCTATGTACAGTATGCTTTGTCTGTGTAGCGCAAGAAACAATACTTTTCACTGTATACCAATACATGTGACAATAAATCAAATCAAAATCCACAATATTTATACCGTTGTAACTGTATATGCATGTTTATCTGTGGATAAAACTGTATGTGTGTATGACTGTATATGTACGTGACTATTTGCCTGTATTTGCATATGTAAAACTGTGTGTGTTTGCATGAGCGTATGCGAATATTCGAGTGTGTGTCTGAGAGGCCGTATGTGTGTTTGTGTGTGAGATAGAGTGTGTTTGTGTGTGTCTGAGGGGCCTTGTGTGTGTGTGTGTGTGTGTGTGTGTGTGTGTGTGTGTGTGATGCAATGTACGCCTGTCCCTGTGTGTGTGAATGAGTGTGTGTGTCTGAGGGGCTGTGTGTGTGTTTATGTGTGTGTGTGTGTGTTTATGTGTGTGTGTGTGTGTGTGTGTGTGTGTGTGTGTGTGTGTATATCTCTGTGAGATGCAATGTGCGCCAGTCCCTCTGTGTGTGTCTGTGTGCGCGATGTGCGCCTGTCCCTGTGTGTGTGTCTGTGTATTACCATTTATTTCAAGCAGAAGTGATTGTGGATGGAAGTGTTGGATGAGATATCTGGTGATGGCTGAAATTGTGCAGCTGGACTCCGGATTCAGTCATTTGAACGGAGATCTCAGCACTGAGCCGAGACTTGGCTATCCAGCTGAGAAAAACAGCCTCATTCACTTGTGAACACAAATCGAACTGATTCATCACAAGAAAACCAACTGCTCCAACAGAAAAGACATTTTTATAACAGAGGAAGAGTGTCAGAATGGTGCAGGCTGTAAATTGAAATGAAATTGTCTGTCCCTGCTATTTACAGCTAAACTGATGGAATAGCCTTTCAAATTGAAACATAAGGCATCGATTTCTTATTCCTTGACGGTCGGTGTTGATAAACTTGTGTGTTCTTAGTTACTTAATGTTTGCTTGGTTCCTCATTCCTTTTTTTATAAATCTAGCTGCTGCCTCAATGATTTTATTAACAAAGATTTTTAACAGGAAATCAGTGAGGCAAATATCATGAGGCCGAACTGGGTAAATTGGATACGAGGTGGAGAAAGGAATAATAACAACAGTAACTTGCGTTTATGTAGCACCTTTGACATAATAAAATGCCCATGGCATTTCACAGCAACACTATAAAACTAAACATGACACCAAGGGCACAGGGAATAGAGGGGTAGCTTCGCTGGGGGAGGGGAAGTCAGGATGGGAGGAGGCTCCTGAAGAGCTTAAGCATCAGCATAGGCCTTCTGGGCTGAATAGCCTCCTTTGTGTGCTGAATAATCAGTGAAATTCTATGAGTTATTCATGCATAACACCTTTACAGAGTTAAAAACCCCAAAACTCTGCCCACTGTCATAATCATCGACTTCAGGAAGTGCAGTGGAGAACATTCCACCTTCTCCATGTTACAGTGTGAAACACACCCAGCTGTTTATTTTTGGACAGAGGGTGGTTAAGGTCTGGAGAGAAAACTTGCCTCTCTCTCTAGAGAGAAACATACCTTTTTTAAAGTTTATTTATTAGTGACAAATAAGGCTTACATTAACACGGCAATGAAGCTACCGTGAAATTCCCCTAGTCGCCACACTCCAGCGCCTGTTTGGGTCAATGCCCCTAACCAGCACGTCTTTCAGACTGTAGGAGGAAGCCAGAGCACCCGGAGGAAACCCACGCAGACATGGGGAGAATGTGCAAGAAATCTCATGCCAGGTTACAGTCCAATGAGTTTAGTTGGCAGCACGAGCTATCGGAGTCTCCAGGCTCCTTCATCAGGTGAGTGAGGGCTTGTGTTCACACACAGGGCATATAAAAACACAAACTCAATTTACAAGATAATGGTTGGAATGCGAGTCTTTACAGGTAATCAAGTCTTAAAGGTACAGACAACGTGAGTGGAGAGAGGGTCAAGCAGAGGTTAAAGAGATGTGTATTGTCTCCAGCCTGGACAGTTAGTGTCTTGTAAATTGAGTTTGTGTCTGTATATGACCTGTTTGTGAACACAAGTTCTCACTCACCTGATGAAGGAGCCTGAGACTCTGAAAGCTTGTGCTGCCAAATAAACCTGTTGGACTGTAACCCGGTGTTGTGAGACTCCTTACTGCAGCGATGATGTGACATGCTTCTGGATTTTGCATCAGTAACGAGGTGGGCACCAGACAACATGACACAAAAACACAGATCCCCCAGAGGACTAAAAAAGATAACAACGAGAAAAGAAAATAAACCATGAGGGCAAATGAGCAAAGGACATAAAAACTTACAATAAGAGCTTCCTTAAGTATATAAAAAGGAAGGCAGAGGTCAAAGTGAATATAGGCCTATTGAAAATGAATCTGGGGAGATAGTTATGGGGAACAAGAAAATGGCAGAGGGTTTGAAAAGATATTTTGCTTCAGTCTTTAGGGTTAAACATCTCATTAATATTAAAGAATATTGGGAGGAATTAAGTATCATCGCCATCATTAGAGGAGGAGTGTGAGACAAACTAATGGGGGCTAAAGGCATACACGTCCTCTGGCCCCGATGGCTGGCACCTGAGGATCCTAAAAGGAGCTACAATGATAGTGAATGCATTGGTTCTAATTTTCCTTGGATCTTGGAGAAGTACTGGAGGATTAGAAAACTGCCAATATGATACCCATATTCAAAAAGGGAGGGAGGTAAAAAGTGGATAACTATATGCCCATTAGCCTAAGATCGATTGTTGGAAAAATGTGAGAATCAATTATTGGGGAAACAATATGGGCAGGTTTGGAAAATTAAAATCTAATCAAGCAGAGTCAGCACAGCTTTGTGAAAGGGAAATCATATCTGATGAACTTATTAGAATTTTTCAAGGAAATCTCAACCAAAGTGGATCGAGGGGAACCAGTAGATGTAATGTATTTGGACTTCCAGAAGGCGTTTGAGAAGGTAGCTCACAAAAGGTTAAGTTGTAAGAGCCCGTAGTGTATATATTGGCATGGAGAGAGAATTGGCTGAAGGGCAGGAAACAGCAAGGGGAATAAAGGATTCTTTTTCAGGTTGGTGATCTGTAAGCAGTGGGGTTCCATAGAGATCAGTGCTGGGACCGCAACTGTTTACAATATATAGTAGTGAGTGTGAGGGAGGAAGCCAATGTACTGTAGCCAAATTTACAGATGACACAAAAATAGGTGGAAAGACAGATTGTGAGAGGGATACAAACAGAGATATTGATTGGTTCAGTAAGTGGACAGAAAGTTGGCAAATGGAGGAGAATGTGGGAAAATGTGAAGTTGTTCATTTTGGGAGAGAACAAAAGGATGGCTAAGCTCCAGGGCTAAGGACCGTGTGCAGGAAGGTGGGATTAGAAAGCACACCTAGTCGTCCTCGAGTTGGCATGGACAAGATGGGCCGAATGACATCCTTCTGTGCTGTACTTTGCTGTGGTTCTAACACAGTTTTATTGAAATGGAGAAAATCTGCAGAAAGCTGCAACATATAAAGACTTGGGAATACTTGCGCACGAAACACGGGAAGCTGGCACACAGGCACAGGAGGTAATCAGGAAAACTGATGGAATGCTGTCCCTTATTTCAAGAGCATTGGAGGATAACAGCAGGAAAATCTTGCTGCAACTGAAAAAGGTTCTGGTGAGATCACTTGTGAATAGTTTTAATCCCCTTATTTAAGGAAAGATATTATTTCATTACAGGCAGTTCAGAGAAGGTTCACTCAGATGATCCCCTGTATGAAGGGATTGTCTTATGAAGAAAGGTTAAACAGGTCGAGTCCCTACTCATTGGAATGTAGAAGAATAAGAGGTGAAACATATAAAATTATTGAAGGCACTGATAGGATAAATGCTGAGAGGATGCTTTCCCTTGTAGAAGAGTCTAGGACCAGAGGGCATAGTCTCAGAATAAAGGGGCGCCAATTTAAGACTGAGATGAGGAGAAATTTCTTCTCTCGGAGTTGAGTGTCTTTGGAACTCCTTCCCACAGAGAGCTGCGGGGACAAAGTCCTCGTGTATATTTAAGGCGGAGATAGATAGATTTTTGATCATTAAGGGAGTCAAGGGTTATGGGTAAAGGGCAGGAAAGTGTGTGAGAGGAATGTTGGATCAGTCACAATCCTATTGAAGGGCAGACCAGTCTTGAGGGGCTGAATGGCCTACCCCGTACCTATTTCTTATTATTTCATGTGTGCTGCCACAGTTTGAACACAGATGGGAGACTGTCATCGACTTCAGGAAGCGTAAAGGAGAACGAGTCCCTGTCTACGTTAAGGGGGATGAAGTAGAAAGGGTCGAGAGCTTCAGGTTTATCGGTGTCCAGAGCACCAACCACCTGTCCTGGTCCCCCCATCGTAACACTATAGTTAAGAAAGCCCACCAACGCCTCTACTTTCTCAGAAGACTAAGGAAATTTGGCATGTCTGCTATGACTTGCACCAACTTTTACAGATGCACCATAGAAAGCATTCTTTCTGGTTGTATCACAGCTTGGTCTGGGCTCCTGCTCTGCCCAAGACTGCAAGAAACTACAAAAGATTCTGAATGTAGCCCAATCCATCACACAAACCAGCCTCCCATCCATTGACTCTGTCTACACTTCCCGCTGCCTCGGCAAAGCAGCCAGCATAATTAAGGACCCCACGCACTCCGAACATTTTCTCTTCCATCTTCTTCCGTCGGAAAAAAGATACAAAAGTCTGAGGTCACGTATCAACTGACTCAAGAACAGCTTCGTCCCTGCTGCTGTCAGACTTTTGAATGCACTTACCTTGCATTAAGTTGACCTTTCTCTACACGCTGGCTATGACTGTAATACTACATTCTGCATTCTCTTGTTTCCTTCTCTATGAACAGTATGCTTTGTCTGTGTAGCATGCATGAAACAATACTTTTCACTGTATGTTAATACACGTAACAATAATAAATCAAATCAAATCAAAAATCCAGCCCAATGATGTGAATGTGGGGGCTGAGATTAATGGTTGGGATTTCTCCGCAGCAATTGATTGGTAGTGGGATTGTGCCGTTGTCAATGGGATTTCGTGTTGAACGCAACACTCACCCCTGGAATCCTGCAGCAGGGGTGCATCGCTGACGGGAAGAGAAGATCCTGCCCTTGTTAACTGCTGAAAATTCTGGTCAATGTTTTCAAATCTACACAAAACTAAGTGGGAATGTGAGTTGTGAGGAGGATGCAAAGGCATTTCGAGTGGACCTGGAGAGGATTAGCAATTTGGCAGATGGAAAATGATGGGGAGAAATGTGAAGTTATCCATTTTGATAGAAAAACAGAAATGCAGAGAGGCTGGCCAGTGTTAAACTCCAGAGGAATTTGGGTGTCCTTATCACAAGTCACTGAAAGTGAACACACAGCAAGTAATTAATACAACAAATGGTTTGTTGGTCTTTATTCCAAGAGGATTGGGGTACAGGGGTAAAGATGTCTTAGTGCAATTATGGAGAGTCCATTTAATATCCATCTAAGGGCCTCATCCCATCAGCCTCAGTTTTTAGGCGAGTGGGAGTGGGTGTGGGTTGGGTGGGAAAATGACACTAAACCACTTCTCCATCTTGAACGGGAAGGAGAGGGTGGGGTGCCTCATTCTGAAAGCTCCCTCAAGTTGGAGCACTCTTTCCCCTCCAGGATGTTGGATTTTCAGAACACCCTTTCCCCGGCCTACACTCCAACACCGCCATCGCTCCCTCTCAACTGCCACCCCCAGCTGTCCCCTACCCCCCAGACCGTCAAGATTGACCATTGTAAAGGTCCTGGCAGAGTACCCACTTCAGCCCAATGCAGCGCTGTGTCTGACCAGGGTGAAGAGCAGTCGGTCAATCATCTTCCTTCTGAGCTCCAACAATAGTCCTGCCCACCGCTAATCACTGCTCCTGTGGGTGTTACATGGCAGTGGGAATTTGAGAGTTGGTAGCTGTGCATTTGGCACCAACTCTCAGGGTGGCGAGCAACCATAATCCAAATCTTACCCCATTGGATACAGGGATAGTACAGGGAAATGAAGCTGAAGCAGTGGTGGGGCAGGGTCGAAGGGCTGAATGGCCTCCTCTTGCTCCTATCTTCCTTCTGCTTTCATGTTTGCAAAGAGCTGGATGGCCTCTTTCTGTGCTGTAACTACCCTGTGATACTGTAATTCTGTAAAATGCTAATTACCAAATGAGGCAGAAAGATCCAAGATAAGAGCTGAAGGGTGCTCCCCAGAGAGGGGCAGAGAGAGAGAGATAGACACATACACTCACAAAGAGAGAGAGAGAGAGACACACACACACACAAAGAGAGAGAGAGAGAGAGAGAGAGATGGTGACACACACACTAAAAAGTCTGACAACACACTCACAGAGAGAGAGGGAGAGAGAGAGATAGACACATACACTCACAAAGAGAGAGAGAGAGAGACACACACACACACAAAGAGAGAGAGAGAGAGAGAGAGAGATGGTGACACACACACTAAAAAGTCTGACAACACACTCACAGAGAGAGAGGGAGAGAGAGGCACATACACTCACAGAGAGAGAGAGACACACACACAAAGAGAGAGAGAGATGGTGACACACACACTCACAGAGAGAGAGAGAGACACACACACAAAGAGAGAGAGAGACACACAGAGAGAGAGAGAAAGAGAGAGGACACAGAGAGAGAAAGAGACACACACACATATATACACAAAGAGAGAGAGAAAGGACACACAGACTCACAGAAAGAGAGGGAGACACACACACACACACATACACGAAGAGAAAGAGGACACACATACTGACAGAAACACACACACACAGACACACAAAGAGAGAGAGAGAGGACACACATACTCACAAAGAGTGACACACACAAAGAGAGTGATGGGGACACAGAGAGAGAGAGAGATAGAGAGAACACATGCACAAGGGTGGAAATTTATACAGAGTGAGAGGGGAAGAGACAGACAGACACACACACAGACACAGATACAGAGAGAGAGAGATACATACACACAAACACAGAGAGAGAATGCCACACATTCACAAAGAGAGGGAGACATACAGATACAACCTGGTGTTGTCAGATTTCATACTGTGTAGACATACAGAGCCACAGAGAGTTGGATACGGAGACATACAGGGAATAGAGAGGGACATACACACAGCGAGAGACACTATCACAGAGAGAGGAATAGTCAGAGACACACACACATACACACAAACATACACAGATAGACAGAGTGAGCAGCATCAGAGGACACCAACACTGGGAACAAAGCTGAGGAACAGCAAAAGGTTTTGGACAGCTGGATGCCCCGGTGAGGGGAGGAGGGGATGCGTTTGTGAAGTTAGAACAGATTTGTTTAATGTGATAATGAGGGGCCCAGATAGTTCCCTGGGGAATGGGATGGAATTGCAAGGAAGACATGTCCACACTGATAAACTGTCAGAGGAATGAAGAGCAAGGGCAAACTCAGGAGCTGGAGGAGACACAGGTAGCAGCTTACAAATCAACTGTGCAAGAATGTTCAGAAAATAAAGACACATCAGTATTAGCAAGATAAAGTCATGTGATCACCTTTCTCAATGTTTCTTTCCATTAATTAGCACAGGTTTCTGTCATTGGGTGAAGTTATTTCCACTACCTTTCATACAAAAGTGTCCGTGTGCCTCTCCCAGTTTGTGTCTCTGTGCATGTCTCACTGTCTGCAGATCCTCCACTCACAATGCAAGTGTGTCACAGCTTCACAAAATAGGCCAGTTTCCACACCAAATTCTCAATGTCCCTATCAAACACTCCCAGGACAGGTACAGCACGGGGTTAGATACAGAGTAAAGCTCCCTCTACACTATCCCCATTAAACAGAGGCAAGCCGCGCAGATCATGGTGTTAATGGAACATGGAAGCAAGCTAAATTCTTTAATTGGGTTTAAGGTGCACTGCACAGTGAGACCTGGGGCAACAATCCTGTCTGAAACCCCAGTGCGGTACTGAGGAGATGCTGCCTGGTCCCATACGCTGTCTCAAGCGGATGTTAATCATTAGTCCATAAAAACAGGCCATGTCTGTTACGGTCCATAGTGACTGACCCTCAGACGGGACTTGGCAGTGTAGAGAAGGGGAAACCTGCATGGTCAATGAGGAAAAAGCAGGGGAATGTGGCTAATAGCTTCTTCAAATAGAAAGCCATAGTGCAATGGGTTGAATGGCCTTGCTCCTATCCCATATGATTCAACTCCCCTCACAGCTGGTCATCGAGGATCTAACTTAGGATGTGTGGAGTGTCAGGGAGGGATAGTACCTCTGGTAGGGAACATGTCGTGCCCTTTTAAGAACATAAGAAACAGGAGCAGGAGTAGGCCATCTAGCCCTTCGAGCCTGCCCCGCCATTCAATAAGATCATGGCTGATCTGTCGTGGCTCAGTTCCACATTCCCGCCCTCTCCCCATAACCCTTAATCCCCTCGCTTATCAAAAATCCATTAACCCGCGTCTTAAAAATATTTAGCGAGGCAGCCTCCACCACTTCAACGGGCAGAGAATTCCAGAGATTCACCACCCTTTGAGTGAAGAAGTTCCTCCTCAACTCCGTTCTAAACCGCCCCCCCCTTTATCTTGAGGCTGTGCCCCCTAGTCCTACTATCCTTTCTGAGCGGGAAGAGTCTCTCCACCTCTATCCTATCCATCCCATTTATCATCTTATACGTCTCAATGAGATCTCCCCTCATTCTTCTAAACTCTAATGAGTACAAGCCTAGTTTCTTCAGCCTCTCCTCATAGCTCAACCCCCTCAACTCCGGTATCAGCCTAGTAAACCTCCTCTGCACTCCCTCCAAGGCCAAAATATCCTTGCGTAAGTGCGGCAACCAAAACTGCACACAGTACTCCAGCTGCGGCCTCACCAATGCCCTATACAGCCGCAGCAAGACCTCCCTACTTTTATATTCAATCCCCCTCGCTATGAAGGCCAGCATCCCATTCGCCTTCCTGACCACCTGCTGCACCTGCAAGCTGGGTTTTTGCGACTCATGCACGAGGACCCCGAGGTCCCTCTGCACCGTCGCCTGCTGCAGTTTTTCGCCATGTAAGTAATAGTCCTTCCTACCATTATTCCTACCAAAGTGGACCACCTCACACTTGCCAACATTAAATTCCATTTGCCAGTTCCTGGCCCATTCGCCCAGCCTATCTAGATCCTTCTGCAGACTCTCCACACCCTCCGCGCAATTTGCCGTTCCACCAATCTTGGTGTCATCAGCAAATTTCGACACCATACTCTCGGTTCCCTCCTTCAGGGCGGTTTGTCCATCCCTTGTCCCCACCTGGCACTCAGCTCTCCGTAGTTGTTTGCATGCGACAGCAGCCACACCCCCGACAAGCCGGCTAAAACAGGTGAGGGTAGCCGATGGGTCTCAACCCTCAGTGAGATAGGGAGATGTCTATCCCAGCATGTGAAGACGGACTCCAGCAGATTGAGCGGACCAGGCCAATGGAAGGTCCAACGGTCAAGAAGGCGGTCTCTGCAAGCGTCATGGAATGCAAAGAGCAGGACAAGATATAGAAGACGTCCTGGTCATCCACTGCGCCTAGTCCCATCTCCAGCCATCTTGACTCTTGGCTTTCCACTGGATCCAGATGGGAATTGGGAAGAGAGAGTGAGGCTGACGCTGTGCAACTCTCCCTCACTTTAATCCAAATCAAGCACTAGTCTCGACACCATCATCATCATCATCCTGTTCAACCTTTGAAGTCCTGTGGCAATGGGTGAGCAATGAAGCAGCAGGTGCGGATACACTGGGAGCTGCAATCATGGACCTGCACGCAGGCGGCTCAAGTCTAATGGTCATTTACCACTGACCGAAGCAACAGTGAAACTCAGCGTCTACCTGGGCGACTGAGCAGTCCTCTTCAGAATCACACAGATCACCTCCGTGGAATGAGGAAGGGACTGGAAAAGGTGCCCTAAACATTGCCTGCTTCACTACACTCTGGCCAGTTTACTGCGGCTGGCAGGGATCCCACCTTGCGGTCGAACAAAATAAAACACAAGGTGATACCGCTCACCATTGGCACTTGGAACATGCGCACGCTTTTGGACAACCCTACAGCAGACAGACCAGAGGGAAGGACAGCCTTAGTTGCCAGAGAGCTTGCAAGATACAACATTGACATTGCAGTCCTGAGTGAAACACGTCTTGCCAACGTAGGTCAGCTGACTGAAAATGGAGGTGGATACACTTTTTTTCTGGAGCGGAAGCGGCAGCAATGAGCATCGTGATGCTGGAGTTGGATTCGCCGTCAGGAGTTATCTTGTACGGAAACTTGCTAGTCTACCCAAGGGTGTGAACGACCGGCTTACGACATTACAGCTTCCACTACAGAAGTCAAACCACCTTGATCAGCGCCTATGCCCCCACAATGAACAACCCAGACGAGATGAAAGACAAGTTCTACGAAGAACCAGACGCGCTACTATCAGCAGTGAGCAGTACCAACAAGCTGATCTTGCTTGGTGATTTCAATGCAACAGTAAGGTGTGATTCTGCAATCTGGCAGGGAGTCGTTGGGAGGCATGGAGTGGCCAAGTGTAACAGCAACGGCTTACTCTTAATGAAGACCTGTGCAGCACACAACCTCCTCGTCACCAACACAACCTTCCGTCTGCCTACCCATAACAAGACCTCCTGGATGCAACCTCCCTCTAAGCATTGGCATCTTATCGACTATGCCATTGTCAGGAGAAAAGACAGGCAGGATGTCAGAGTGACCAAGGCCATGTGTGGTGCTGACTGCTGGACAGATCACAGGCTCATTGCCTCCAAAATGAGGCTCCGCATCAGACCCAAGAGGCGACAACAAGGAAGCAAGGTTATGAAAAGAATCAATGCGGCCAAGCTGAAGAACCCCAATATAGCTTCAGCACTGGCTGAAGACTTAGGAATCAAGCTTGCTGACCTACATCTCGCAGGCAGCGCTGAGGGTGACTGGGAACGCTTCAGGGATGCTGTCCATTCATCTGCACTGAAGATCTCAGGCCCTCTATTTGTAAGCAGCATGACTGATTCGATGAGAATGATGAGGAGATACAGGCTCTACCTGTTGAAAAGCACCATCTTCATTGGGCCTGTCAGAACGACCCAAGATCAGCTGCCAAGAAAATTGCTTTTGCCAGTGCTCGCAGGAAAATCCAGAATAAATTGTGTAAAATGCAGGATGCCTGGCTGAGTGCCAAGGCAGATGAAATATAGGGATATGTTGACTGAAACGATTTGAAACGGTTCTGGAAGCCCTCAACACTCTCTACAGACCTCAAACTCTCGGGAGATCCCCCCTCCTGAGTATAGATGGTACAACTCTCATTACAGAGAAGGCTCAGATCCTGCAGAGATGGGCTGAACACTTTGAAGCCGTCTTCAACCAACCACCATCTATTAACGATGAGGCAATAGACAGAATTCCCCAGGTTGATACCAACAGCACCATGGATGACCCACCAGTAGTAGCCTAAGTCACGAAAGCTGTCAGCCAGCTATCCAGTGGCAAAGCCCCAGGGACAGATGTCATACCCGCAGAGATCTACAAAGCTGCTGGTGCTGCACTTACCGAGAAGCTCACCGAGCTGTTCCAGTCCTTTTAGAAGCAAGGATCCATTCCTCAGGAACTTAAAGATGCTTCCATCATATGCCTCTACAACAGGAAGGGCAATTGGCAAGTATGCAACAACCACCGAGGAATCTCGCTGCTCTCCATCACAGGAAAAACCCTCGCAAGAGTCCTGCTAAATCGTTTGGTCACTCATCTGGAGCTGGGCCTGCTTCCAGAGTCACAGTGTGGCTTCCAAAAAGGTCATGGGACTGTTGACATGATTTTTGCTGCGCGCCAACTTCAGGAGAAGTGTTGCGAGTTCTACACAACCGCTGTTGTCCTCGCAAAAGCCTTTGACACTGTAAGCCGACAAGGCCTGTGGAGGATCACGTCAAAGTTCAGCTGACCCCCAAATTCATTCAGATGGTACGCCAGTTCCATGATGGCCAGAGTACTGGATGGTGGAGAATCCTCTGAGGCATTCCCAGTCACCAATGGCGTCAAACAGAGCTGTGTGCTCGCACCCACACTGTTCAGCATGATGTTTACTGCCATGCTGAATGATGCCTTCCAGGATAGTGTTTCTGGAATCAGCCTCAAGTACAGAGTGGATGGGAAGCTCTTCAACCTGAGGAGACTTCAAGCTATTACCAAAGTGAAGGAGACTGTTCTGAGAGATTTCCTCTTTGCCGATGACTGCACCCTGTATGCTGGCTCAGAGCCAGAGATACAAGTCAGAATGGACAAATTTTCCATCACTTGTGACAACTTTGGACTCACCATCGACATTAAAAAGACCGAAGTAATGCACCGGCCTGTTCCTCATGCACCGTACACAGAACCCATAATCACAATCAAAGGGCAGAAACTACAGGCAGTGGACCAGTTCACTTATCTTGGCAGCACCCTCTCCCAAGCAGTGACTATTGATACAGAAGTTAACCGCAGAATAGCAAAGGCAAGTTCTGCTTTCGGTAGACTGCATTTCACTGTATGGGAACGTCAAGGGATCAGCCCAGCAACAAAACTGAAGGTCCACAGCACCATGGTACTCACTACCCTCCTGTATGCCTGTGAGGTAGGTCTGCTGAGGAGCAGTGGAGGATCTTTAAGGAGATCTTTCTTGGTGCTCAGCAGAAATTTATTCCGATGGTTAAAAAGGACAGTAGGAAGAGAGGTAATAAGCCGTGGATAACGAAGGAGGTGAAGGAAAGTGTTAAATTAAAAGCGGAGGAATTTAGAGTAGCTAAGAGCAGTGGGCGAGAAGAGGATTGGGAAAGGTTTAAATGTCAACAAAGATTGACAAAGAAGTTGATAAAGGAGGGTAGGAGAAGCTATGAGGCTGGGCTAGCACTTAATATAAAAAAGGATAGCAAGAGTTTTTATAAATATATAAAAAGGAAGAGGCTGGCTAGGGTGAACGTTGGTCCTTTAGAGGATGAGAAAGGGGAGCTAGTGGTAGGGGATGGGGATATGGCTAAGGTCTTGAATAACTTTTTTGTTTCTGTCTTCACGGAGGAGGACGTGAATAATTTGCCGGGTGTTAGCGATGGAAAGGTGGTAGGACTGGAGGGTCTTAATGACATTACTGTTACTAGGGAGGTGGTGCTCGACAGACTGGAGGGGCTGATTGTGGACAAGTCGCCAGGACCGGATGGAATGCATCCAAGGGTTCTGAAAGAAATGGCGGAGGTTATAGTGGATGCCTTGATGGTTATTTTCCAGACGTCGCTGGATTCCGGGGAAGTGCCGGAAGATTGGAAAACGGCTAATGTTACGCCGTTGTTTAAGAAGGGTGCCAGGCAAAAGGCGGGGAATTATAGGCCGGTTAGTTTAACGTCTGTGGTAGGTAAAATGTTAGAATCCGTCATTAAGGAGGAAATTGCGAGGCATCTTGAAGGGAATTGCTTGATAGGGCAGACGCAACACGGTTTCATTAAAGGGAAGTTGTGTCTGACAAATTTACTGGAGTTCTATGAGGATGTGTCTAGGGCAGTGGATAGAGGAGAGCCGGTGGATGTGGTCTTTCTGGATTTTCAGAAGGCGTTTGACAAGGTACCTCACAAGAGGTTATTGCAGAAGGTCGAGGGACATGGAGTTGGGGGTAGGGTGTTAGCGTGGATAGAGGATTGGTTGTCAAATAGGAGGCAGAGAGTGGGGGTCAATGGGTGCTATTCGGATTGGCGGTTGGTGACTAGTGGGGGTGCCCCAGGGGTTGGTGCTGGGGCCTCAGCTATTTACCATTTATATAGATGATCTGGAGGAGGGAACCGAGTGCAGGGTGTCGAAATTTGCTGATGACACCAAGATTGGGGGAAAGGCAAATTGTGCGGAGGGTGTGGAGAGTCTGCAGAAGGATCTAGATAGGCTGGGCGAATGGGCCAGGAAATGGCAAATGGAATTTAATGTTGGCAAGTGTGAGGTGGTCCACTTTGGTAGGAATAATGGTAGGAAGGACTATTACTTACGGGGCGAAAAACTGCAGCAGGCGACGGTGCAGAGGGACCTCGGGGTCCTTGTGCATGAGTCGCAAAAACCCAGCTTGCAGGTGCAGCAGGTGGTCAGGAAGGTGAATGGGATGCTGGCCTTCATAGCGAGGGGGATTGAATATAAAAGTAGGGAGGTCTTGCTGCAGCTGTATAGGGCATTGGTGAGGCCGCAGCTGGAGTACTGTGTGCAGTTTTGGGCGCCGCACCTGCGCAAAGATATTTTGGCCTTGGAGGGAGTGCAGAGGAGGTTTACTAGGCTGATACCGGAGTTGAGGGGATTGAGCTATGAGGAGAGGCTGAATAAACTAGGCTTGTACTCGTTAGAGTTTAGAAGAATGAGGGGAGATCTCATTGAGACATATAAGATGATGAATGGGATGGATAGGATAGAGGTGGAGAGACTCTTCCCGCTCAAAAAAGACAGTAGGACTTGGGGGCACAGCCTCAAGATAAAGGGGAGGCGGTTTAGAATGGAGTTGAGGAGGAACTTCTTCACTCAAAGGGTGGTGAATCTCTGGAATTCTCTGCCCGTTGAAGTGGTGGAGGCTGCCTCGCTAAATATTTTTAAGAAGCGGGTTGATGGGTTCTTGATAAGAGAGGGGATTAAGGGTTATGGGGAGAGGGCGGGAAAGTGGAACTGAGCCACGACAGATCAGCCATGATCTTATTGAATGGCGGGGCAGGCTCGAAGGGCTAGATGGCCTACTCCTGCTCCTATTTCTTATGTTCTTATGTTCTTATGAAACATGGACTGTGTATCGAAGGCAGGCAAGACAGCTCAATCATTTCCATACGACTTGCCTTTGCAGAATATTACGCATCAGATGGCAAGACAAAATACCAGGCACTGAAGTTCTCTCGAGAGCAAGTCTACCATCAGTCCACACACTGCTGATGAGAGCGCAGACCCGGGGGGCAGGTAATGTCATCCGTATGCGAGAAGATCACATACCCAAGCAGCTCCTTTTTGGGGAACTCTCTGCTGGAAGGCGCTCGCATGGAGGGCAGAAGAAACGTTACAAAGACACAGTCAAGACCTCCCTGAAGTCGCTTGACATTGACACGACCACCTGGGAAACGCTGACACAAAACTGCCCTACCTGGCACTGCTTCATCCACAAAGGCTGTCAAGCTCACGAAGCAAGGTGTATTGCTGAAGCATAACTTAAGCGCGAACTGTGCAAGTCCAGAGCCACCAGTGCAACAGTTACAGTGTCTACACAAGTCTGTCCAATACGTGCCAGGACATTCCGTGCCTGAATTGGCCCTGATCAGTCATCTTCGAACACACCGCAACCAGCCTCAAAAATGACTAATGGTGTTGAGGTCCCTCATCGACAACAATGGACGAACAACAACAACATGATTTAAAATGAAGTCAGGAGTTGGCATTTCGGGCAAAAGAATCTCTATCATTATTACTGAAAACAGACTCTCATCGGGGGGTAATTCTGTGGAGGTAGCAGGGGTTTTGGCCAATGAGAGACTCACATTCCCTCCTCTGGGCGATGCCCAGTGAATTATCAGCCAATTTACCAAGCGGCCAGGGGGTCTCCCATGGGATCAGGATCCCAGTGTGGAATCTCCCACCTGCCCATCAGGGGCCTGCCATTCATTTGCTCAGCAGCGCCCCTGGGAGGGCAGTGGCTGCTGCTGGAACAGCAAAGATCGCAAAGTCACCCCAGGCAGAGCTGACAGATGGCAGGAGGGGCTTTGTGGGGAGGGGAGTCATGAAGGGAGGGATGTGGAGGGTGATCGGCAGCAAGGGTGGGAAGTGACTCACAGCAGGCAACCTCCCCCACCCCTACTCCCAATTCCTGCGATCAGGCACAAGGGGTCCCCCGAGAATGCCATCAGCCTGCAAAGGTTCACACACTGAGCTGTCCCCGGTGAGAGGACCACCCTCAATGGCTGACTACCAGCAGTGATTGGATAAGGCAGTTACATGGCCATTTATTGCGCAATTTACAACCTCAGTTGGCAGTGGGACTGGAAGCCATACATGGGTCATCCCGCCATGGAATTAATCGGGGGGCGGGTAGTAGGGGGGGAGACAGGAGGTGGTGGGGTCCTTACCCATTGTCCAATCAAATGCAGTCCCCGACCACCGAACTCTCCACAGGGAAGAGCATGGAATCCTCCTCTTTGTCACCTCGCAGCTTGTGGGATCTTGCTGTGCGCAAATTGACCACAACGTCTCTCACGTGACAACGGGAAATGAGTTTCAAACAGTATTTGATTGGCTGTAAAGCACTTTGCGGCTCCTTGAAAAGCAGCTTGTAAAGGGAAGTTGAGTTACAGAGTCAGACACAGAGTTGGGAGGGCAAGTTTCCTGGCTGTCTGGTTTTGCAGTGTTATCCAGGCTGCCTCTCCCGGGTGACCAGGAGACTTGTCCCTAGCTGAAGTGTAACATCGAGGAGGTCAGTAGCAGCGTCTCAGTCTGAGGGCTGACCTGTAAGGAGATAGATATTTTCTTTCTGTGTTTCCTGGTAGGACAGGACATGCACCTGTCAGACACTCGCCCCAGGCACAGCAACTGGCCACACAGAAGGGGAGATGGAGGCTGCTCCAAGTATCGCTACCCATTGAGTCACTCAGCAGATAGCTCTGGCCATAGAACCACAGAAAATTACAGCTCAGAAACAGGCCTTTTGGCCCTTCTTGTCTGTGCCGAACCACTCACCAGTCTTGGCTCTGTCCACGTCACTCCTACAATCAACCCCATCATCGGAACCAGCAGACAGAGGAAGGTATTTGATTTGATTTATTATTATCACATGTATTAACATACAGTGGAAAGTATTGTTTCTTGCGCGCTATACAGACAAAGCATACCGTTCATAGAGAAGGAAAGGAGACAGTGCAGAATGTAGTGTTACAGTCATAGCGAGGGTGTACAGAAAGATCAACTTAATGCGAAGTAGGTCCATTCAAAAGTCTGACAGCAGCAGGGAAGAAGCTGTTCTTGAGTCGGTTGGTGCGTGACCTCAGACTTTTGTACCTTTGTCCCGAAGGAAGAAGATGGAAGAGAGAATGTTCGGGGGTGCGTGTGGGGTCATTGATTATGCTGGGTGCTTTGCTGAGGCAGCGGGAAGTGTAGACAGAGTCAATGGATGGGAGGCTGGTTTGGGCTTCATTCACAACCTTCTGTAATTTCTTGCAGTCTTGGGCAGAGCAAGAGCCCATACCAAGCTGTGATCAAACCAGAAAGAATATTTTCCATGGTGCGTCTGTGAATGTTGGTGAGAGGCGTAGCTGACATGCCAAATTTCCTTCATCTTCTGAGAAAGTAGAGGCGTTGGTGGGGCTTTCTTAACTAACATATTGACATGGGGGGACCAGTTTGTTGATGATCTGGACAGGATTAAGGGTTATGGGGAGAGGGCGGGAATGTGGAACTGAGACACGGCAGATCAGCCATGATCTTATCGAATGGCGGGGCAGGCTCAAAGGGCTGGATGGCCTACTCCTGCTCTTATTTCTTATGTTCTTATATCTACTTCATCCCTATTGATGTAGACAGGGCCATGTCCTCCTGTCTGATAAGGAGGATGAAGCAAGCAATGTAAAGTAAACAGAGAGGATTTCTATAAAACCACAGCAACTTGTATTTATGTAAAGCATCTCGAATGGAGAAAAATACCTGGAGATGTTTCACACTGATCCTCATAGCACATTGCCAGTGTCTGAGTTAATGGCAGTGAGTGACAGGGCTTCCACAATAGCTGCTGTGCCCTTCAGGGCAAAGCTCCACTGATACCCAGTGTAAGAATGAGTGGGAGGTCTGCATGTCACACATGAGGCCTATATGTTGCTGGGTGAGTGAGAGTGCTGGGTGCACCGAGGGATTGGTGGCTACGAGATGGCATTTGAAGATACATTCGCTGACCTTGACCTTGTAGCACTGCAGCCGGGTTCTGGGTGTCAGGCGTGTAGGGTGTTTGTGAGGCCACAACTGGAATATTTATAGAACACAGAAAAACTACAGCACAAACAGGCCCTTCGGCCCACAAGTTGTGCCAATCATATCCCTACCTACGAGGCTCACCTATAACCCTCAATTCTATTAAGTCCCACGTACTCATCCAGAAGTCTCTTAAAAGACCATATTGACTTTGCCTCCACCACCACCGACAGCAGCCGATTCCATTCACTCACCACCCTCTGAGTGAAAAACTTACCCCTGACATCTCCTCTGTACCTACGCCCCAGCACCTTAAACCTGTGTCCTCTCGTAGCAACCACTTCAGCCCTGGGAAATAGCCTCCGAGAATCCACCCTATCTATACCTCTCAACATCTTATAAACCTCTATCAGGTCACCTCTCATCCTTCGTCTCTCCAAGGAGAAAAGACGAGCTCCCTCAACCTCAAATTTACTGCAGTTTTGGTGTCCTTATCTGAGGAAGGATGTTTTTGCTATAGAGGGAGTGCAGGGAAGGTTTACCAGGCTGATTCCTGGGATGGCAGGTCTATCATATGAGGAGAGACTAAATTGGACGCAGCATGGTTTCGTTAAGGGGAAGTCGTGTCTGACAAATTTACTGGAGTTCTATGAGGATGTGTCTAGGGCGGTGGATAGAGGAGAGCCGGTGGATGTGGTCTTTCTTGATTTTCAGAAGGCGTTTGACAAGGTACCTCACAAGAGGTTATTGCAGAAAGTAAGGGGGCATGGAGTTGGGGGTAGGGTGTTAGCGTGGATAGAGGATTGGTTGTCAAATAGGAGGCAGAGAGTGGGGGTCAATGGGTGCTATTCGGATTGGCGGTTGGTGACTAGTGGAGTGCCCCAGGGGTCGGTGCTGGGACCTCAGCTATTTACCATTTATATAGATGATCTGGAGGAGGGAACCGAGTGTATGGTGTCGAAATTTGCTGATGACACCAAGATTGGGGGAACGGCAAATTGCGCGGAGGGTGTGGAGAGTCTGCAGAAGGATCTAGATAGGCTGGGCGAATGGGCCAGGAAATGGCAAATGGAATTTAATGTTGGCAAGTGTGAGGTGGTCCACTTTGGTAGGAATAATGGTAGGAAGGACTATTTCTTACGTGGCGAAAAACTGCAGCAGGCGACGGTGCAGAGGGACCTCGGGGTCCTTGTGCATGAGTCGCAAAAACCCAGCTTGCAGGTACAGCAGGTGGTCAGGAAGGCGAATGGGATGCTGGCCTTCATCGCGAGGGCAATTGAATATAAAAGTAGGGAGGTCTTGCTGCGGCTGTATAGGGCATTGGTGAGGCCGCAGCTGGAGTACTGTGTGCAGTTTTGGTCGCCGCACTTGCGCAAGGATATTTTGGCCTTGGAGGGAGTGCAGAGGAGGTTTACTAGGCTGATACCGGAGTTGAGGGGATTGAGCTATGAGGAGAGGCTGAAGAAACTAGGCTTGTACTTGTTAGAGTTTAGAAGAATGAGGGGAGATCTCATTGAGACGTATAAGATGATGAATGGGATGGATAGGATAGAGGTGGAGAGACTCTTCCCGCTCAGAAAGGACAGTAGGACTAGGGGACACAGCCTCAAGATAAAGGGGGGGGTGGTTTAGAACGGAGTTGAGGAGGAACTTCTTCACTCAAAGGGTGGTGAATCTCTGGAATTCTCTGCCCGTTGAAGTGGTGGAGGCTGCCTCACTAAATATTTTTAAGACGCGGGTTGATGGGTTTTTGATAAGAGAGGGGATTAAGGGTTATGGGGAGAGGGCGGGAATGTGGAACTGAGCCACGACAGATCAGCCATGATCTTATTGAATGGCGGGGCAGGCTCGAGGGGCTAGATGGCCTACTCCTGCTCCTATTTCTTATGTTCTTATATTCATTGGAGTTTAGAAGAGTGAGAGGGGATCTCATAGAAACTTATAAATTCTAAGAGGGTTAGACAGAGTAGATTCAGAAAGAATGTTCCCGATGGTGGGAGAGTCCAGAACTAGGGGTCACAGTTTGAGGATAAGGGGTAAACCTTTTAGAACTGAGGGGAGGAGAAATTTCTTCACCCAGAGAGTGGTGAATGAGTGGAATTCACTCCCACAGAAAGTAGTTGTGACCAAACCGTTGTCTGATTTCAAGAAGAAATTGGATATCGCTCTTGGGGCTAAAGGGATCAAGGGATATGGAGGGAAAGGTGGGATCAGGATATTGAATTTGATGATCAGCAATGATGTAAATGAATGGCGGAGCAGGCTCGAAGGGCCAAATGGCCTATACCTGCTTCTAGTTTCAATGTCTCTATGGTTTAGAAGGGCATTGGAAGTGATAAACAGATACTAAAAGCTCAGTTGACCCAAAGAAACAGAAGCCAGTGAACCCTACACCTTCACAGCCCATGCCTAACTCTGCAGTAAATACAGCAGAAACTGTCATGCCAGAGTGGAGTTCGCGAACTACACCAGCTTCTGCTCAACACAGAGTTAACCCCCATGGCGTAAACCATCATCTTTTGAGACAGACTCCCACACACTATAAAAGGGGAGAATTGAACAAGGTGTGGTTCGGTTGATTCTGTCTACATTTCCCGCTACCTCGGCAAAGCAGCCGGCATAATCAAGGATTCCACGCACCCCCGACATTCTGTCTTCCATCTTCTTCCATCGGGAAAAAGATACAAAAGTCTGAGGTCACGTTAAAACTGACTCAAGAACAGCTTCTTCCCTGCTGCCATCAGGCTTTTGAATGGACTTATCTTGCATTAAGTTGTTCTTTCTCTATGCCCTAGCTATAACTCTAATACTACCTTCTGCATCCTTGCATTTCCTTCTCTATAAACGGTATGCTTTGCCTGTAAAATGCGCAAGAAACAATACTTTTCACTGTATGTTAATACATGTGACAATAATAAATCAAATCAAATCAATAAGGGTTTACAGTTAAGTTGGATATACATTTGATGTGGGAGCTTATGGAAAACTTCCGCAATGATGTAACAAGAGTCAACCTTGGGGGGAAAGACTTGGATGCTCCTTTTTTCAGGGAATTCTGAGGAATGAGTAGAGATTTTGAAACTCTGCGGAGGGAGCAGGTTATCGAGCAGAGGCCCTGAGGGTTGAGAATCGAAGCGACCAGATGTCCTTCACATTAATGAAGATGGTGTTTTCTGGGATCGCCTGAGGCAATTGGCAAGTGACTGACGAGGGAGGGAGTTCTGATCATGTCAGCCTGACCGAGCGGGGCTTCTCAAATATAGCTGGAGGTTACTGCAGTGTGAGTTAATTAAATTAGACTTCCTAATGCAGCTACTATTTACATTCAGGTCCGATGGGGCTACTGTTGAAATGGGACTGCCCTTGTTAAATCACAGGGACTTGCAGTCTGAGCTGATATGCCACCAGCCCCCACAACCCCCCCCCCCCGCCCAACCCCATTCACCCCTGCCTCCCCTCCTCCCCAAATTAGGTGACATGAGGCATCATAATGTTTAACCTTGGTGACGAGGTCATCCTAATGTGGCTCAGTGTCAAATATTGTTTGATAACCTCCTGTGAAGCACCTCAGGACATTTTGCAATGGTAAGGCCCTTAATGAATACTTTGCATCGGTATCCACAAAGGAGGATGGCCACGGAGGATGGCGCGTCTGGGGGGGGTATGTCGATATTCTCGGGGCATGTCGATATGAAAAGGGAGGAGGTGTTGTGTACTTTGAAAAGTATTAAGGTTGACAAGTCCCCAGGGCCTGATGGGATCTATCTGAAAATACTGAGGGAGGTGAGAGAGGAAATTGCTGAGACCTTGTACAAAAGGGTTCTATCCTCTTTAGTCACAGGGGAGGTCCCAGGGCTTGGAAAGTAGCCAATGTTGTTCCTTTGTTTAAGAAGGGCAACAGGGATAATGCAGGATATTACAGGCCAGTGAGCCTTACATGTTTGGTAGGGAAATTATTAGAGAGGATTCTCAGGGTCAGGATTTACTATGTTTGGAAAAAGATGGACTTATTAGCGAAAGGCAGCATGGTTTTGTGTGGGGAGGTCATGTCTCACAAACTTTATTCAGCTTTCTGAGTGACAAAGATGATTGATGAGGGTAGGGCAGTGGATGTTGTCAACATGGACTTTAGCAAAACATTTGATAAGGTCCATTATGACAGGCTGATACAGAAGGTGAAGTCACGTGGGATCCTTGGTGAGCTGGTGAGATGGATACAGAACCATCTTGGTCATAGAAGACAGTGGGTAGTGGTGGAAGAGTGTTTTTCTGTCTGGAGGTCTGTAACTAGTAACATTCCACAGGAACAGAGCTGGGAACCCTGTTGTTTGTAATATACATAATTGATTTGGAGGACAATGTGGGTGGTCTGATTAGTAAGTTTGCAGATGACACAAAGACTAGGGAGCTTCAGATATTGAGGAGGATTGCCAGAGGATACAACAGGATACAGATAGGCTGGAGACTTGGGTGGAGTAATGGCAGATGGAATTTAATCCAGGCAAATGTGAGATGATGCAATTTGGAAGGTCTAATGCAGGAGGTAAATATACAGTAAGTAGCTGAACCCTTGGAAGCATGAACATAGAGGGACCGAGACGTACGGGTCCACAGTTCCCTGAAAGTGACAACACAGGTGGGTAAGATGGTCAAGGAGGCATACAGCATGCTTGCCTTCATCAGTCGGGGCATTGAGTATAAAAATTGGGAAGGAATGCTGCAGTTTTATGGAACCTTAGTTAGGCTACATTTGGAATATTGTGTACTGTTCTGATTGCCACACTACCAGAAGGATGCGGAGGCTTTGGAGAGGGTACAGAAAAGATTTACCAGGATGTTGCCTGGTATGGAGGGTATTAGCTATGAGGAGAAACTGGGATTTTTTTCACTTGAACGTTGGAGGCTGAGGGGTGACCTGATAGAAGTCTACAAAATTATGAGAGGCATGGACAGAATGAATAGTTGGAGTCTTTATCCCAGGGTAGAAATGTCGGTATTTGGGGACACAGGTTTAAGGTGAAAGAGGCCAGGTTGGAAGGAAATGAGAGAGGCAAGTTTTTTTACACAGAGGGTGGTGTGCACTGTCAGGGGAGATGGTGGGAGCAGGTACAATAGCAATATTAGCATGCATCTTGACAGGTACATGAGTAGGCAGGGAATAAAGAGATGCAGATCGCATAGAAAGGTGTCATGTCTCAGCGCAGCCTTGGAGGGCCAAAGAGCATCTTCCTGTTCTGTACTTTCCTTTGTTATTTGTTCCTAAACTATCCCTGTAAACTTGACCTGAATCCAAAAGTGTACTGCCTGTAGCTTTTATTCACCCCAAGTCCCAGTCACCCACCATCCCCGTGCTCACCTGAGCCCTGCTCCACCAATGCCTCGGTTTTAAATCCTTACTGTTCTCAAACTGCACCGTTGTCTTGCCTCACGATGCCTCTGTAACCTCCTCCAACCCCAGAACCACGTGCGATAGCTGCACACTTGTAATCCTGGTCACTTGCACATCTTTACTTCTTCTGCCTCCACCATCGGTGGCCAAAGGAAAAGCTTCTTCACACTCAGGGGGAATGGAAACTTACAACTCTCCCCCCCCCAAAAAAAGGCAGCAGGCGCTGGATTTCCATTGAGGATTTCTAGCCTGGGGTTAACAGATTTCTGTCAAGTCCCACCTCAAACTGAAATAACAAGAAATCTCTTCAGCCAGATAGCTGTAAATCTTTGGAATTCCCTGTCCTGCTGGGCTGCGGATAGTCACTGGAAATATTCAAGATTGAGGTCAATATCCTTTGGATGCAGAGCAAATCAAGAGATTTGGACCTAGGGCAGAAAGGAGGAGTTGATCTTGAAGATCAGCTTTGACCTTATTGAACATGGGGTGGTTTAGTCTGCTTCATTTCCTATTTCTGATGGATTTAATCCAGGGAATGAACTGATTTGGAACCAAAGGCAGGTAAACAGAGCTAAGATACAGATCGAAAATGATCCAACTGAATGGCTGAGCAGACTCAAGGGGCTGAATGTTCCAATGATGCACAAACATCAGGAGTGTTTCATCAAAGTATCCTTGATCAGTGTGGTACCTGCTTCATTGACTCACTGAGTGAAGGTGGTAATTAAATGCTGCTTCTCTTTTGAGAGGTGAATTCAGATGTGTTGATTTTATTAATTAGTATCACACGTAGGCTTTCATTAACACTGCAATGAAGTTACTGTGAAAATCCCCGAGTCGCCAGACTCCGATGCCTGTTCAGGTACACGGAGGGGGAACTTTGCATGTCTTTCAGGCCGTGGGAGGAAACCGGAGCACCCGGAGGAAACCCACGCAGACACGGGGAGAAGGTGCAAGCTCCACACAGACAGTGACCCAAGCCAGGAATCGAACCTGGGTCCCTGGCGCTGTGAGGCGGCAGTGTTAACCACTGTGCTATTGTGACCCCGGGTATCGAACCTGGGTCCCTGGTGCTGTGAGGTGGCAGTGTTAACCACTATGCCGTCCCTGTGTGGTTCATTTTTGGGATGTTTTGGAGCATTTGTAATCGAAGAACATGAGGAAACATTCAGTTTGTTGTGATGATCTGGAATGTGCTGCCTGAATGGACACAGGGGGCAGATTAATTTGTGACGTTCAAAAGGAAATTGGATAAATTCTTGAAATGAAGTGAAATTCTCCAGTGAAGAGCAGGGGAATGGAATTAATGGGATCAACTAAATAACTTTACTAAAGGGGTATAGGGTGCAGGAAAATGTTGAGGATGTCCCAATAATAAAAGGAGTAGGGGGCATGAGAGAGGTTAGTACCATTTCTACAAATAGGGTCCAGGTGAAGGCTGGGATAAAGACACTTTACCTGAATGCACGAAGCATTCGGAACAAAGTGAATGAGCTGGTGGCGCAGATCAGCACAAATGGATACGATCTGGTGGCCATTACAGAGACGTGGTTGCAAGGTGACAGGGACTGGGAGCTGAATGTCCAGGGGTATCAAATGTTTAGGAAGGATAGGCGGGAGGAAAAAGGGGGAGGGGTAGCTCTGCTGATTAAGGATTATATCAGGGCAGTAGTAAGGGAAGATATAGGCTCCAGAGAGCAGAACGTAGAATCATTGTGGATGGAGATAATGAACAGTAAGGGGAGGAAGACGCTGGTGGGTGTGGTCTATAGGCCCCCAAATAATAACTTTGAGGTGGGGCGGGCTATAAACAAGCAAATAAATGATGCGCGCAGAAATGGAACAGTGATAATTATGGGGGATTTTAATCTGCATATTGATTGGTTGACCCATGTCGGACACGGTGGGCTTAAGGAAGAGTTCTTGGAATGCTGTCGGGATAGTTTCCTTGAACAGTATGTAACGGAACCTACGAGGGAGCGAGCTATCTTAGATCTGGTGTAACAAGGCAGGTAGAATTAGGGATCTTCTTGTGAGGAATCCTCTTGGGACGAGCGATCATTGTGTTGTTGAGTTTTTGATGCAGATGGAGGATGAGAAAGTAGGTTCCGGACCTGTGTCCTCTGTTTGAACAGAGGGGAGTACGATAGGATTAGAGAGGATTTGGCAAATGTAGATTGGGGGCACAGATTGGTTGGTAGGACGACTGAGGAACAGTGGAGGATCTTTAAGGAGATCTTTTTCGGTACTCAGCAGAAATATATTCCGATGGTAAAGAAGGAACATAGGAGAAGGGATAATCAGCTGTGGTTATCAAAGGAAATAAAGGAGAGTATTAAATTAAAAGCTGATGAGTTTAGAGTGGCTAAAAATAGTGGGCGAGTAGAAGATTGGGAGAGGTTTAAAAACAACAAAGATTGACTATGAAGGTGATAAAGAAAGGAAAGATAGACTATGAAGCTAAACTAGCACTAAATATAAAAAAAGGACAGTAAAAGTTTTTACAAATATATAAAGAAGAGGAGGCTGGCTAGAGTGAATGTTGGACCCTTAGAGGATGAGATGGGGGATTTAGTGGTGGGAGATGATGAAATGGCTGAGGCTTTAAATAAGTTTTTTGCCTCGGTCTTCACGGAGGAGGACGCGAATAGTTTGCTGGATATTAAAGATAGAAGGATGGTAGGAGTTGAGGGCCTGAGTGCGAGTACTGTCACTAGAGAGGTAGTGCTTGATAGACTAATGGGACTGATGGTGGACAAGTCCCCAGGACCGGATGGAATGCATCCTAGGGTTCTGAAAGAAATGGCAGAGGTGATAGTGGATGCCTTAGTAATTATTTATCAAAATTCGCTGGACTCATGGGAAGTGCCAGAAGATTGGAGAATGGCTAATGTTACACCGCTGCTTAAAAAAGATAGCAGACAAAAGGCAGGGAATTATAGGCCGATTAGTTTAATGTCTGTAGTTGGAAAAATGCTAGAATCCATCATCAAAGAAGAAATAGCGAGGCGCCTACAAAAGAATGGTTTGATTGAGCAGACGCAGCACAGATTCGTTAAGGGGAAATCGTGTTTAATAAATTTATTGGGTTTCTTTGAGGATGTGACTAGTGCGGTAGACAGAGGGGAATTGGTGGATGTGGTGTTTTTAGATTTCCAAAAGGCATTTGATAAGGTGCCTCATAAAAGATTGCTACAGAAGGTTAGGGGGCATGGAGTTGGGGGTAAGGTGTTAGCGTGGATAGAGGATTGGCTGTCTAATAGGAAGCAGAGAGTTGGTGTCAATGGGTGCTATTCTGATTGGCGGTTGGTGACTAGTGGAGTGCCACAGGGATCGGTGCTGGGGCCTCAACTGTTTACCATTTATATAGATGATCTGGAGGAGGGGGCTGAGTGTAGGGTAACGAAATTTGCTGAAGACACGAAGATGAGTGGAAAAGCAAATTGTGCGGAGGGTGTGGAAAGTCTGCAGAGGGATCTGGATAGGCTGAGCGAGTGGGCGAGGACCTGGCAGATGGAGTACAATGTTAGCAAGTGTGAGGTTATCCACTTCGGCAGAAATAATAGTAGGAGGGATTACTATTTAAAAGGTGAAAAGCTGCAGCATGCTATGGTGCAGAGGGACCTGGGGGTCCTTGTGCATGAGTCGCAAAAACCCAGTCTGCAGGTGCAGCAGGTGATCAAGAAAGCGAATGGGATGCTGGCCTTTATAGCGAGGGGGATAGAATATAAAAGCAGGGAGATCTTGCTGCAACTGTACAGGGCACTGGTGAGGCCGCAGCTGGAGTACTGTGTGCAGTTTTGTTCGCCGCACTTGCGGAAGGATATTTTGGCCTTGGAGGGAGTGCAGAGGAGGTTCACTAGGCTGATACCGGAGATGAGGGGGTTGGACTGTGAAGAGAGACTAAATAGACTGGGTCTGTACTTGTTGGAGTTTAGAAGGATGAGGGGGGGTCTTATAGAGACGTATAAGATAATGAATGGGATGGATAGGGTAGAGGTAGAGAGATTCTTCCCGCTTAGAAAGGATAGCAGGACTAGAGGGCACAGCCTCAAGATAAGGGGGGTGCGCAGTTTAGAACGGAGTTGAGGAGGAACTTCTTCACTCAAAGGGTGGTGAATCTCTGGAATTCTGTGCCCGTTGAAGTGGTGGAGGCTGCCTCGCTAAATATATTTAAGACGCGGGTAGATAGGTTTCTGGTAGACAAGGGAATTAAGGGTTATGGGGAGAGAGCGGGAAAGTGGAACTGATCCACTTCAGATCAGCCATGATCTTATTGAATGGCGGGGCAGGCTCGAGGGGCTAGATGGCCTATTCCTGCTCCTATTTCTTATGTTCTTAGAATGGCCGAGAGGGGAAGGAAGGGGTTGAGAGGAATGGGGCGGAGGGTGGAAAAGGTCTTGGAGGGGTAGAGAGTGACAGAGGGAGGAAGAAAGAGGTAGAGAGGAATGGGGGGGGGTGGAAAATGGTAGACAGGGGAAGGAGAAGGTAGACAGCTCACAGAGTGGTCAAGAGGAGTGGATAGGGTTATAGAGGAATAAAAAGGGGCAGACTGGGAGAGAGGCAGGGAGGGTCATGGAAGGGTTGAGATGTGTGGAGAGCATTAGAGATGAACAGAGGGGAGCAAAGAGGGGGTTGAGAGGGTCAGATAGGACCAGAGAGGCATAGAGGGCCAGAGAGGAGAGCGGGGTGTTGGGGGGAGAAAAGAGTAGAGACGTTTACTGAGGGAATTTCTGAGCTGAGGCTCCAGGAAGCTGGAGCCATTTGTGATAAAATGTGCGCTCACACAAGAGGCCAGAATTATAGGAGCCAAGATGTCTCGGAGGGCTGTGGGGTTTGAGTAGATTACAGAGACAGCGACAGGCCATGGAGGGATTTGAAAGTAAGATTGGCAGTTGTATGCGTCAGAACCACTCGCCAGGAGTCAGTGGGCAGAGATTGCGAGCAGTAAGTGGTTTATCCTCACACCAGGAGCCGCATTCATGCAGCAAACCCTTGTAAGAGTTTCAAGTGTTCCCTTTTCTGAATATCCTCGCGCACAGGCAGTGTGCCGCTGTGAGGTACAGATTGCTTACAGTAGATATTTGTTTCAGGCCCCGCTTCTTGTAAAGTGGCAGCTTAATCACCAGTCATGTGTGCGCAGACGTGACATATAGAGGGAAGCAGGACAGCAGATTAGTGCCCCAACCAATCATAATTGAATTTCAGGACAGAACAAGCAGTTGGGCTTTGAAGAGCACAGGTACATTATATATGCAGTTTTTGACACCCAGATACAGCTGCTTATTTTTTGCCTGAGTGCCTGACATATGTTTTTGCAACAGAGAATGCTGCTTGAAGTTAACTGGGGATTGCTGATTTGTGTGTACTGAGGTGTTCACCATTACAAGACATTGGCTTCATCGCTCTGTAGCAAAGTGTAAGAAACAGGGCTAATGGATTAAAGGCTACATCGCGCCTCTGTAATGCGGAGTTATTGTCTCTCCTCGCTCTCTCTCTCTCTCCAAGCAGTGTCGGGGTTGGTTAAGTACCAATAACAATTTGGAAATTAAAATGCTGGAAATGCGAATGGACTCTGAGGATGGTATTCTACCGGCTTGTCCGCCCGAGGTTCGTACGATCTCGCCCAAGGCCGATGGAGAATGCCGTTCGCCGAGCCTCACTCGCCCTCAGAGTTGGGGGCGGGTGTGCTGCTAAAATTCCAGCCTGGATTGGTGTTTGCCTGTTACTGACATTAGCCCTCAGGTCCTCCTCTCACCCTCTGTAAACCTGGGTTCACCCAAAACTCTGCTGCCCATATCTTAACTCACGCCAGGTCCCAGTTGTCCAGTGACCCCGGTTTTTGCTGATTTACATTGGAGGTGATGTCGGACTGGGTGCCAATTTAAAATTTCTGATTTGATTTGATTTATTTTTGTCACATGTATTCGTATACAATGAAAAGTATTGTTTCTCGCGCACTTTACAGTCAAAGCATACTGTTCATAGAGAAGGAAAGGAGAGAGTGCAGAATGTAGTGTTACAGTCATAGCTAGAGTGCAGAGAAAGATCAATGCAAGGTAAGTCCATTCAAAAGTCTGACAGCAGCAGGGAAGAAGCTGTTCTTGAGTCGGTCGGTACGTGACCTCAGACTTTTGTATCCTTTTCCCGAATGAAGAAGGTGGAAGAGAGAATGTCGGGGGTGCGTGGGGTCCTTAATTATTTCCGAGGCACTGGGGAGTAGGTTGATTGACCATGCTAAAATTGCCCCTTGGAGTCAGGGGAGTAGCTAGGATAAATGCATGGGGATAGGGCCTGTGGTCAGTGCAGACTTGATGGGCCGAATGACCTCCTTCTGCACTGTAGGATTCTACGAAGGAAGTCTGGGGTGCACACTTCTCGGACCTCCCTGGTTGAGCTGTTGACAGTGTGTGAGTGAGGTTCCTAAATTGGGGGGGGGGTGGTGCGTTGAGGAGGGACAGTGGGGAGAGTTGACTGTGCAAGGTATGATGACTGATTCTGAATTGTGAGGCTGGAGGTTCCACCAACATTGGACCTGGACACCTTGTTTAATGTTGATCTTGCAAGATGCAAGAGAGCCAATAAGGCATGAGAAAAAACTAGGACAAAGCATCTCACCACCACCGGGGACCTCGTCTACACATTGAAAAGCCTTCTCCAACAGCCTGGCTCTCAACACGTCACCAGAACGAGAATTCATTTCTCTCCTTGTTAAATAGGAAATGTGGAACCAAGTGCCAAGGCCATTGGCTCATCAGCTCCTGAAACTCTACTTAGCATTTTTATTGCAGGAGCTAATCTCCCATTCTGTGTTTAATAAGGATTAATCAAAATTAAATAGCGTCAAGTAAAAGATGGATTATTGCACCGTCGGAAAATGGAATATAACCCGCAGCAAATCACTGAAGAAGATAATCACCAACCAGAAAACAACCAAAAAAATAATGAGTTTCAGACGGATTCACCAATGGTCCCTGCAGAGAACAAGGATTTTCAGAGATATGATTTGCACAGTGACTGACGGAATCGCATAAGATTTCAGGTTTTTTTACTGTAACAAACTAAAAGCAAAATAAATTAAATATTATTCAATCTGCAACCACTGCACTGAACCAGAACAAGGAACAGTACACCACGGGCCTTCGGCCCCCCAAGCCTGTGCCACTCAGGATGCCTGCCTAAACTAAAACCATACGTACTTACAGAGTCCATATCCTTCCATCCCCATCCTATTCATGTATTCATCTAGATGCTCCTTAATTGCTGCTATTGTACCCACTCCCACCCCCTTCCCGGGCAGCGTGTTCCAGACACTCTCCACCCTCTGTGTAAAAACAACTTGCCTCGCACATCTCCTCTAAACTTTTCCCCATGCACCTTAAACCTGTGTCCCCTAGTATTTGACTTTTCTACCCTAGGAAGATCTTGAATGGTCTGGACAAGGTGGATGTGGAAAGATGTTTCCGCTTGTGGGTGGTCCCAGGACCAGGGGGCACGGTTTTAAGATTACGGGTTTGTGTTTTAGGATGGAGATGAGGAGAATCTCTTTGTTCTGGGAGGGCTGTGCAGCTTCGGAATCTGCCTCAGAAGGCGGCACGAGTGGGATCCCTGAAGAAGTTAGATTCTTCTTTGGCAAGGGGACCAAAGGTTATGGGAATGTGGAATTCCAAACACAGCCAGGATCTTATTGAATGGCGGCACAGGCTGAGAGGCTGAATGGTGCACTTCAGTTCATATGTCCCAAGGGCAGCCCTGGTCTCCAGTGAGTTTTGAGGTCTGAAAATTGGGCACACGTAGACCATTTGGCCCATCCAGTTGCTCCACCGTTCAAGAATGTCATTTCATTGGATTTGATTTATTATTGTCACGTGTATTGGGGTACAGTGAAGAGTATTGTTTCTTGAACGCTATATCGACAAAGCATACCGTTTATAGAGTACATAGAGGAGAAGGAAAGGAGAGAGTGTAGAATGTAGTGTTGCAGTCATAGGTAGGGTGTAGAGAAAAGGAAGGTCCACTTAAAAGTCTGACAGCAGCAGGGAAGAAGCTGTTCTTGAGTCGGTTGGTCCGTGACCTCAGACTTTTGTATCTTTTTCCCGATGGAAGAAGGTGGAAGAGAGAATGTCCGGGATGTGTGGGGTCGTTAATTATGCTGGCTGCTTTGCCGAGACAGCGGGAAGTGTAGACAGAGTCAATGGATGGGAGGCTGGTTTGTCTGATGGATTGGGCTACATTCACAACCTTTTGTAGTTTTTTTCCTGTCTTGGGCAGAGCAATAGCCCAGACCAAGCTGTGATACAACCAGAAAGAATGCTTTCTATGGTGCATCAGTAAAAGTTGGTGAGAGTCATAACAGACATGCCAGATTTCCTTCATCTTCTGAGAAAATACAGGCGTTGGTGAGCTTTCTTAACTATAGTGTCGGCATGGAGGGTCCAGGACAGATTGGTGGTGATCTGGACACCTAAAAACCTGAAGCTCTCGACCATTTCCACTTCACCCCCATTGATGTAGAGAGGGGGATGTTCTCCTCTAGTCTTCTCGATGTCATGGCTGAATTTATATTTCAACTGCATTTACCTAGTTGTTCCCCAAATCCCTTAATTCCCTGAGAGAACAATAACCTGCCTATCCCAGCCTTAACGATACTCAGTGATGGAACACCAAAACACTCTGGGGAAGAGAATTCGGAAGTCCACAACACTTTGAGTGAAGTAATTTTTCGTCATATCACTTCTCGGCCATTTTCGCACTGGCCAAGGTGTTAGTGCAGCAAATCGGCCCAAGTGGGGCCTTGCTGGGACCCCGGCCTGGAGCTGTGGTGCCCCCCAATCAATGGTTCACACCACTGAGGACTGCCCCCCGACAACACTCAGCAGAGGCTTCAGAGAGCTCCATTCAGCCACTGCAAAGCAATTGTCTGGCTTGGTGATCACTGCACCCACTAAAAAAATTCTCAGTCCCAAATAATCAGCCCCCACCTGTGTTTTCGCGTTTTCAATTCCTTCAAAACACAGAAACTAGAAGCAGGAGTAGGCCATTCGGCCCTTCGAGCCTGCTCCACCATTCGTTTTGTTCATGGCCGATCATCGAATTCAATATCCTGATCCCCTTTACTCCCCCGTATCTCTTGATCCCTTTAGCTTCAAGAGCAGTAGCTAATTTCCTCTTGAAAACACGGAACACGGTGGCACAGATTTTAGTACTGCTGCCTCACAGCATCAGGGGCCCCGGTTCAATTCTCGGCTTGGGTCACTTTCTGTGTAGAGTTTACATGTTCTCCCCGTGTCTGCATGGGTTTCCTCCGGGTGCTCCGGTTTCCTCCCACAGACCAAAGGACGTGCTGGTTAGGGGCACTGACCAGGCTAAATTCTCCTTCAGTGCACCCAATGAGGTGCTGGGGTGTGGGGACTGGAGGATTTTCACAGTGACTTCATTGCAGCGTTAATGTAAGTCTACTCGTGACTAATAAATAAACTTTTAAACTTAAAACTTTTGGCCTCAACTACTTTCTGTGGGAGTGAATTCCACGCATTCACCACTCTCTGGGTAAAGAAATTTCTCCTCACCTCAGTTCTAAAAGGTTTACCCCTTATCCTCAAACTCTGACCCCTAGTTCTGGGCTCCCCCCACCATCGGGAACATTCTTTCTGAATCTACCCTGTCTAACCCTGTTAGAATTTTAGAAGTTTCTATGAGATCACCCTCTCACTCTTCTAAACTCCAGTGAATATAATCCTAATTGACTTAGTCTCTCCTCATATGACAGACCCACCATCCCAGGAATCAGCCTGGTAAACCTTCCCTGCACTCCCTCTATAGCAAGGTATAGAACATAGTACATTACAGCGCAGTACAGGCCCTTCGGCCCTCGATGTTGCGCCGACCAGTGGAACAAATCTAATGACCCTCTAACCTAAACTATTCCAATGTTATCCATATGCCTATCCACTGACCATTTCAACGCCCTTAAAGTTGGCGAGTCCACAACTGCTGCAGGCAGGGCATTCCACGCCCTTACTACCCTCTGAGTAAAGAACTGTCCATCATCACCTCCCCCCACCCCCACCCCTACTCCCCCAAAACCCCGGTTAACCTCTGTTCCTCTCTCCATAGATGCCGACTGACCTGCTGAACAGATATGCAACTTGACCAACATTATCTACCTGATACGCTGCAGGAAAGGATGTCCCGAGCTGTGATACATCGGTGAGCCAATGCAGACACTACGACAACGGATGAGTGAACACCCCTCGACAATCACCAGGCAAGACTGTTCTCTTCCTGCTGGCGAACACTTCAGCAGTCACAGGCATTCGGCCTCTGATCTTCGGGTAAGCGTTCTCCAAGGCGGCCTTCACGACACACGACAGCGCAGAGTCGCTGACCAGAAACTGATAACCAAGTTCCGCACACGTGAGGATAGCCTCAACCGGGATCTTGGGTTCATGTCACACTATCTGTAACCCCCATGACTTACCTGGGCTTGCAAAATCTCACTAACTGTCCTGTCTGGAGTCAATTCACATCTCTTTAACATGTGATTAACCCTCTCTCCACTCACATTGTCTGTACCTGTAAAGACTTGATTACCTGTAAGGACTCGCATTCCAACCATTATCTTGTAATTGTGTTCTGTTTATATCTGCCCTCTCCACTCACCTGATGAAGGAGCAGTGCTCCGAAAGCTCATGATTCCAAATAAACCTGTTGGACTTTAACCTGGTGTTGTGAGACTACTCACTGCTGAACATTGACAGATATCCAGCATCCTCTGGGAGTTACACTTGTGACGATAGTCTGTGTGTGTTTGTTTACAGTTTCTGGGACTGGGGAAGGGAAGGGAAGGGGGTTCAGGTTTGCTCCGAGCGTCTTCATTCCAACACATTGCTGCCTCGCCATTTCCTGATTTCTTCTCGTCATCTCGATTTCTTTCTTCTCAGCATTTCTCCTTACTGTGCTTACCCCAGCCCAAGCCAGCACCGCCACATCGTCATTTCCAATCAGAGTCTAACCTTTCCTGCCTCTCACCTCCTTTCATCTCTGCCCGTGGTTCTGGGTGAAAGGAATGTGCTATTGCTTTGATTCACTCACAACCTCACACTGAAATAAGCAGCAGTCAGGATGATTCTTTAAGGTGTGATCCATCCATGCTGATGTGTATGCTCCTGGTGTTCGGAGACAGGAGCTGAAACTTGTCCCCTCCCCTCCACTCATTCTGACAATTATTCTTTCTGTTTTGAGAGGCTTTGCAGTGAGCAATTCAATTTCTTTCTCTCCAGCTGAGCCACTGTCTTCTTTGGCGCCTCTAATTAAATTTGATATCTCCTCCTTTTCTTTTTGTGCCGATTGTCTCCCGCTCTCTTCAGGGCGTTGACTCCAGCCTGACATTCAGTGTATAAGAGGCTCGGGATTTCTGATTCCCAGTGCCAGCTGCAGTAGGTGGCAACATGAGCACAGGTGATGTGTGTGTGTGTGTGTGTGTGTGTGTGTGTGTGTGTGTGTGTGTGTGTGTGTGTGTGTGTGTGTGTGTGTGTGTGTGTGTGAGTGTGTGTGTGTGTGTGAGCATGTGCATGTGAGTGTGTGTGCATGCATGTGTGTGTGCTTGTGCATGCGTGTGCTTGTGAGTGTGTGTGTGTATGTGTGTGCATGTGTGTGTGAATGTGTGTGTGTGTGTTAATGTGCGTGTGAGTGTGTGTATGTTTGTGTGTGTGTGTGAGTGCGTGCGAGTGCGTGTGTGTGTGTGCATGTGTGTGTCAGCGTGCGAGTGCCCTTTCGTCATTAGAACTGAATGCAAAAATCGCACAGGAGGCAAAAGACGTGATCTTTGCAGAGATTTCTTCACATTGACATAACACAGTTAATATGCAGGAAAATGGTAAATTTTTACAGATGCCCCATAGAAAGCATTCTTTCTGGTTGTACCACAGCTTGGTCTGGGCTCCTGCTCTGACCAAGACCGCAAGGAACTACAAAAGGTCGTGAATGTAGCCCAATCCATCACACAAACCAGCCTCCCATCCATTGACTCTGTCTAAACTTCCTGCTGCCTTGACAAAGCAGCCAGTATAATTAAGGACCCCACGCACCCCGGACATTCTCTCTTCCACCTTCTTCCTTCAGAAAAAAGATACAAAAGTCTGAGGTCGGGTACCAACTGACTCAAGAACAGCTTCTTCCCTGCTGCTGTCAGACTTTTGTCATACATAAAAGTTGACCTTTCTCTACATCCTAGCTATGATTGTAACATTACATTCTGCACCCTCTCCTTTCCTTCTCCCCTATGTACTCAATGAACAGTATGCTTTACTCTGTAAAGCACATATAGTATACTCTATGTACTCTATGAACAGTAAGCTTTGTCTGCACAGCGTGTAAGAAACAATGCTTTTCACTGCATGGTGATACATGTGACAATAATAAATCAAATCAAGCTCAGCTGAATAAGGCAAAATACTGCAGATGCTGGAATCTGAAACAAAAACAGAAAAATGCTGGAAAATCTCAGCAGGTCTGACAGCAACTCTGGAGAGAGAATAGAGCCAACGTTCCAGATGAGTGCAGCTCCACCAACATTCATGGAACTCAACAGGACAAGAAATGTCTTCTTGATTGGCACCCCATCCATGGGCACCCCTCAAGCCCTCACTCCCTTCACCACCGGCGCACAGTGACCGACATGTGAACTAGCTACAAGGAGCACTGCAACGACTCATCAAGGCTCCTTTCACAGCACGAGATCCACCACCTCTTCCACACAACTCTCTGGGTTTACCAACACAACAGGAAGACAGTTCACCACGACGGGGCAATGGGGCATGGGCTGGCTTTACCCGCAACACTTATACCATGATGTAAAAATATCCCCAGTAGAAAAATGAGAAATCTGTTGCTCAGGATATTGAGAACGTCAAACTCACCAACAGTGGTTGAAGGAAATAACTCAGATGCTTGCAAAAGTAAACAAGAAAGATCAATGAGACCAAATATAATCAACATGCTGCAAGACTTGGGTAGAATTAGAGAAGACTCACTTGGAACGGAGAGGCAATGGCATGGTGGTATTATCCAGACTATTAATCCAGAGACTCAGCTAATGTTCTGGGGACCCGGGTTCGAATCCCGCCAAGGCAGATGATGAAATATGAATTCAATAAAAAATATCTGGAATTAAGAATCTACTGATGACTAAGAAACCATTGTTGATTGTCAGAAAAACCCATCTGGTTCACTAATGTCCTTTAGGGAAGGAAATCTGCCGTCCTTACCTGGTCTGGCCTACATGTGACTCCAGAGACACAGCAATGTGGTTGACTCTCAACTGTCCTTGACCACCTAGGGATGGGCAATAAATGCTGACCCAGCCAGTGACACCCAAGTCCCATGAATGAATTAAAACAAATGCAGACAGTGTGGGCTAAATGGATTGAATTGCTGGTTTGGAGAGTATGAGTCGAGAGACTTCACTGTCTAACCAGCAATAGTTGGAAGGACTGCTTCAGCGATAAGTAAAAATAAATTTGTGTGATTTGAGGCGATGCATTCCATGGCTAAGGAAGGTGCTTTAGAATATAAGAAAAAGGAGCAGGAGTAAGCCATCTAGCCCTTCGAGCCTGCCCCGCCATTCAATGAGATCATGGCTGATCTGAAGTGGATCAGTTCCACTTTCCCGCTTTCTCCCCATAACCCTTAATTCCCTTGTCTATCAGAAACCTATCTACCCGTGATTTAAATATATTTAGCGAGGCAGCCTCCACCACTTCAACGGGCAGAGAATTCCAGAGATTCACCACCCTTTGAGTGAAGAAGTTCCTCCTCAACTCCATTCTAAACCGCCCCCCCTTACCTTGAGGCTGTGCCCTCTAGTCCTACTGTCCTTTCTGAGCGGGAAGAATCTCTCTACCTCTACCCTATCCATCCCCTTCGTTATCTTATACGTCTCTATAAGATCCCCCCTCATCCTTCTAAACTCCTTCTAAACTTTAGCCTCTGTAAAGCAGAGATCAGCTGTTTTCTCATATCTCCTGCCTTCCACCCTAGCACATTGTCATTTTAGACACTGACGGTGTGGTGGAGCCAAAGTCCATTTGGAAAGAATATTTGAT
This sequence comes from Carcharhinus amblyrhynchos, assembly GCF_965287045.1. NCBI lineage: Eukaryota > Metazoa > Chordata > Chondrichthyes > Carcharhiniformes > Carcharhinidae > Carcharhinus > Carcharhinus amblyrhynchos. Next base: position 2,396,778 of record NC_137338.1, on the reverse strand, counting down.
TTCACTGTGGTAACCAGCCAATTCCCTCTGACCTGACGCCCTCCCACCATCACCCCCTACGTTCCAACCCCCCCATGTTACAGAAATCCTCATCTTTGCCTTTATCAGATTTAATTCCGCCAAAATTCTTCTTTAATAAGTTCCTAGTCTGTATCCTTCCCAAATCACTATTGATACCAAAATCTGTGGCCCGGGTTATGTCATAGAAACATAGAAGATAGGAGCAGGAGGAGGCCATTCGGCCCTTCGAGTCTGCTCCACCATTCATCACCATCATGAACGATCATTCAATAGCCCAATCCTGCTTTCTCCCCATAACCTTTGATCCCATTTGCCCCAAGTGCTATATCCAGCCACCTCTTGAATACATTCAATTTTTTGGCATCAACTACTTCCTGTGGTAATGATTTCCACAGGCTCACTACTCTTTAGGTGAAGAAATGTCTCCCCATCTCCGTCCTAAATGGTCTACCCTGAATCCTCAGACTGTGACCCTGGTTCTAGACTCCCTCTTGATCATTAGAGACACATTAGCTTCACATTAGAGACATTTACCTGATTACCTTGACCCTTGGTCTGGACACAGAGAGAGCTGACAGAGTCACAGGGAACAAGAACCACAGCCATCAACAAGGGGATTTCACATACTCGATACTCCAGAAGTGTCAGCTCTCTCAATGTGACAGTGTAGAGGGAGCTTTACTCTGTATCTAACCCCGTGCTGTACCTGTCCTGGGAGTGTTTGATGGGCGACAGTGTAGAGGGAGCTTTACTCTGTATCTAACCCCGTGCTGTACCTGTCCTGGGAGTGTTTGATGGGGACAGTGTAGAGGGAGCTTTACTCTATATCTAACCCTGTGCTGTACCTGTCCTGGGAGTGTTTGATGGGGACAGTGTTAAGGGAGTCTTATTTTGTATTTCCCCCTATGCAGTTCCCAGTCTGAGATCATCCGATTGTTTAGTGTAGTGGGTGCTTCACAGTGTATCTTTACGCTGTGTTAGTTGCGCCGGCTCTGGGGATTTATGAGCTGACAACAGTTGTCTGAAGTACAAAGTATTCTATTTCCTAGCACCAGATAAACCCAGAAAGGTCTGTCCATTAAATGCGATGTTCCTCTGAAGTTTGCTGCAGTCGGTCTCCTTCACTTTTAATCCTATTTTTCTATAAACTTCGAAAAAATCCACGTTTTTTTTTCACTGAGGCAAGAAATAAAATTTGAAAGAATGAGAATCCTTTAAGGTCGTCATCTTTTGAAGTTGAACACCCCGTCCCCTTCCTTTCCTTAAAGAAGAAGAATTTGAGCCTGAGTTTTGAAGTAAGGAGCTGACCCTGACATTCATCCAAAACAATTAAACATCTGGCTAAGCTTTCTGGTTGAGTGTATTCAGAAGTGTTATCCTCTGGAGTTTGGGAGTGTGAATGATGAGGGTAATGCAGAGTACAACACAGAGTTCTACACAGTAGAATGATAACCCACGTTAACGCAGGCAGTCCAGTGACCACTGAAAGATATCAGGCAAACAGGAGAGGGATGGTCCCTCAGGAGGAACTCTTCAACATGCAGCTAATAAAACAACAAAACTTACTCAAACCTATAAATCAAAGAAAGGGTTTAATAAAGAAACATCATTACTCCAAACTTGAGCCCTCGCCCTGGGCCACTCCAAGCTTCCCACAATTCTACATAGTTTCTTATAGATAGTGAATTAGTTGGTCAGCTGACTATTACATTACTCTGTAATTGGTTCCATGTTTTGCTAGGTCAGCTGACCCCTACATCTTGTTCCCATTGGTCACCTTACATCCCATACAAATTTGTCACTGGCTACATTCTAACAAGGGAGACAGCTTTCGGGCACACTGATCAGCGTGGCTTGGATTTCAAAATCAGTGCAGTTAGGTATCCAGCTTGGCAAGTTTGCTCTCTCTCCTTTCCATTCTTCTCCATCCAGTGACAGTCAAAGTATCTCCATCAATGGTCCCCCTTCCCCATACCTGCACCCCCTTTGCACCCTCCCCAACCATGTGTCATAGAGCCACGGTGCGCGGGGGGGGGAAGGCTGTGCGGGCCAGCGAACCTGTGTCAGCTCTTTCAGAGAGATAATTCGTCAAACTCTCCTTGCTCTTCCCCAGAGCCCTGCAGATAGACATATATGAATTAATGGAAGTAGGCCATTCGGCCCCTTGAACCTTACCACTGTTTCATTAGATAAAAGGAAATTACTGCAGATGCTGGAATCTGAAACAGGAACAGAAGCAGCATTTTCTGTTTTTGATAGGTTCATGGCTGATGTGACTGTGGTCTCAACTCCACTTTCTCCTCCTCCTGCCTGTAGAATATGGGCTGGTGTAGACAGGGTTAATGTGGGATGGGGTTTGGTACTGTCCGCACTGTGGTGCCTGCAGCGGCAATAATCCCACCCAGGCCCTCATCCTGTAACCCCATGTATTTATCCTGCAAGTTCCCTGATACTGGGGGACAAATTAGCATGGGCAATCCACCGAACTTGCAATTTTGAACCGTGGGAGGAAACCGGAGGAATCCCACGCAGACATGGGGGGAATGTGCAAACTCCACACAGACTAACCACTGTGCCACCATGAGCTAAGTCTGGAAGATAGTCCTCTACTGGACTGAGACAAGTGTGGAGGCAAGCACGGAGACAGCTCTTATCTTAGATCTTATTCTGTGTACATAGTTACGAGTAGTTAATAAACACTTACTGTTAAAATATACAAGACTCGCAACCTCTTGGTGAGATCTACCGAACAACACACAATATCTAACAACATGGTGGCAGCTATTGAAACAACCCAGAACCTCACAGAATGTGGAGAACAAATTTTAAAACAGGACATTTGAGAAAGCAACATTCGGGCCTGACAGAAAGCACCAGGAAGCACCACTGATGCACAGTGGTTAGCACTGCTACTTCACAGCACCAGGGATCCGGGTTCAATTCCAGCCTCGGGTCACTGTCTGTGCAGAGTCTGCACATTCTCCCCGTGTCTGTCGGTTTCCTCCAGGTGCTCCGGTTTCCTCCCACAGTCCGACGGACGTGCCGGTTAGGGTGGATTGGCCGCGCTAAACTCTCCCTCAGTGTACCCGAACAGGCAACAGAGTGTGGCGGCTAGGGGATATTCACAGTAACTTCATTGCAGTGTTAATGTCAGCCTACTTGTCAAACTAATAAATACACTTTAAAAAAAAAACAGAAGCGAAGGTACAGATAGAGATCGCCAGAGAAAAGCTCCAAAGCAGGAATAGAAACAGAATAAAACTCCACACTGCAGCTGAATACTGCACTGAATCTCATGGAAGAAATCAAGCTTCAATACCCAGAGAGTGCAGAGTCAGAAGACACAACATGTGTTATGACACAGAGATTAATCTCTTTTACCTCACCACGTAATCTGATAAGAATATTAGGGAAGGTGTTAACTTTTCATAATTAATATTTAGAGGTTCATTAATATAAAGGCCTAACACTCACTTTAAGTGAAGAATTAGCAAGGTATTTTATTCAAATAACCAGGAACTTTAACTGAACAAGTAACACATTAACAAAGGTACGTTTTGACTGAATTGCTGTTCAAATAATACAAAGAACATTCATTACCCAAACAGTAATAACAGAATTTTACTCACTCTCAATGAAAATATGCAGCCAGGTCTGATAGCATTCGGGAATTTTGAAGTTCTTCGGTAGTTGTCCACTGTCGACAGGCGCAGTTTGATTTGGTACCTTTCATTGGTTAGAGGGTGAAATATCTTAAGACCTGTCTGAAGCTGAGAGAGTTAAGAACTAACTGCTCCAGTTGGTCTAACTGTTCATCACTGCCTTTAACCACTCCAGTTGGTCTGGCTCTCAGGGCATTTGAGTTCCTTTTTATAATCCTAATGATCTATCAACATTCCTGCACTCAGATTGGCCTGAGGTTGACAACAATAGCAAATTCAAATCTAATAGGCTCCCATTAGCTGAGTGTTTTCTTTAAACTCATAGGCTAACAAAATGCAAAAGTCTGTGACCAAGTCAACCCTGATGCTTGATCCTTTTAAAACAAATGTTGCAACCTGGAGTCCATATATACTCTGTGTGCCAACTTCAGCCCGGTTAATAAGTTTGGCTTGCTAGAGTATGAACTACCTGATGAGTGCTACACCTGATGGGCACCGCAGGATGTATTATAAATCCCGATGATCACTTTATGATTTAATGTCTTAAGTTTCCCTTGCACTTTGTTTTTGGTTTGGGCTGTTCCCCCTCCTTTTGAGGAGCTGCCCGTTTTAATTTGTGCTTAAGTTAATTTGGGTTTGTTTATTTGGTTGGTGTGAAATGAGATACCAGATGCGTCTTAATTGATGGTGAAATCAGGGAGCCTCATGCTCCCTATTTAAAGCAGGTGTGTCAGACTCCCAGCCTGCATTCAGCAAAGAGCAACCGGAGAGCTGGCTGTGTACAGATGGATGGTGTAAATAAAATAACTTGGTGACGGGACTTTCACCTCCGTGGAGTTATTACACTCTGCACCTTAGCACAGAACTCAAAAACAGCTTTTAAAGGGACCATGCACTGTTTTCTTACCCTCTCCTAATTTTTACAATTTTTTTAATATCTTTTATATAAACATTCTTTATATTATTACCAACTCAACATCATAACACATGGGTGAGCTAAAAAACTTTGTCTTTCTCAAAGCTTTGACAAAGAGTCATCTGGACTCGAAATGTCAGCTCTTTTCTCTCCTTACAGATGCTGCCAGACCCGCTGAGATTTTCCAGTGTTTTCTCTTTCGGAATCTGAGTCCTGAGCTGGCCAATGAACATATGATGGCTGTTCTTGTTCGGATCGAAAAATTGATTAAAAAAAACATTGCCAGCTAAAATGGTAATTGGTGATTTCACAACCTGGAAGAGTTTAGATACTGCAGGAAAGGCTCAGTAAGGTCTATCGCGTGAGTTGCTGCTGTAAACACATAAACCGTGACCTCCTTTACTGCAGGAATCTACCAAATCCAACAAGCACAAGAAGCTTCAGTCAGTGAAAGTATACTGCAGCACTATCTTTGATTTCCTAACAGCATTTAAAGCTCTATTAATTCTAAATGACCGTGGACCAAAAATCTAACTTACCAGATTAGTTTGAACTCATCAAAGGCCCAGACCAATCATAAAATGAGGGATATTGGAGAAAGAGATTCCTCAGATAAATGGTGGCTCCAAGTCTAGATAAAAAGACAGAAGCTGAACAGGCTAACATAATGCTTTGTTCAGTTGGTCCAATATCTGATGATATAATCACTAAACAATAACAGTCTAGTGATGGCCTAGTGGTATTATCGCTAGACTATTAATGTCCTGGGACCCGGGTTCTAATTCCGCCAACAGATGTGGAATATGAGTTCAATAAAAAAAAACTGGAATTAAGAATTCACTGATATCCATAAAACTATTGTTGACTGTCAAAAAAACCCACCTGATTCACTAATGTCCTTTAGGGAAGGAAATCTGCCGTCCTTACCCGGTCTGGCCTACATGTGAGTCCAAAGCCACAGTAATGTGGTTAACTCTCAACTGCCCTCGGGTAACGAGGGATGGGCAATAAATGCTGGCCCAGTTGGTGATGCCCATGTCCCATAAATGAATAAAAAAAACAAGGAGTTAACCATTCCACAGCAAAATTCAATGAAGTTCTTGCTGCTGATTCATCTATTGACTATCTTCCACTCAAGGCATTGTGGGAACTATCTGAGTGTGTTGGCTTGTCTGACCAATAAGAGGCTTCTGACACTTTCAAAAATAATGGACAAATGAGCTCTGCAAAGAGTGAAGACAATTCAGAGCTGAAGCCCTCGTTGAGAGAATCTTATCTGTTGGGGCTCTTGGAAACTTGCAATTCTGTCTGTAACCAGTGACTGAGGTTGGTTTGAAGTCTCCTGTTACTCTTTAAGATGGTTCAGGGCAACACACGCACCTCCGCCCTCCCCCAAAACTGTGGGACACTAACACAATATGTATAACTGTACATTTGCGTCTCTGCTCACCAGACTAGACAGGATTGGGGCTCAAAGGTAACCCTTCTGACTTGGCGATGAATACTTCCCCTCGAGCCAATGGTCACTCTGTCCAGAGGTGTGTATTCCACTAGACATTAACACAGTCTGGACCCCGCCACTTATACCTTCCACACTTACCCATAGAGCTGCCGGTATTACTGCCCAGGACACGCTAACTGTTCACCATTACCACCTGCACCAGTTACAAAAGACTCCCTTATCACATATTGAACCCACAGATGACCTCTTTACCCAGAGAATGGTGAACATATCTCCCAGACGGGCCTAAAACCTTTAACTTCCCGCACGTCTGCCAACCTCTGCCCACAAGATTATGAGGGACAGAGTGGATAGGCAGAAGCTTTTTCCCAGGGTGGAAGAGTCAATTACTAGGGGGCACAGGTTTAAGGTGCGAGGGGCAAAGTTTAAAGGAGGTATACGAGGCAGGTATCTTGCACAGAGGGTGGTGGGTGCCTGGAACTCGCTGCCGGGGGAGGTGGTGGAAGCGGATACGATAGTGACTTTTAAGGGGCATCTGGACAAACACATGAATAGGATGGGAATAGAGGGATATGGTCCCCGGAAAGATGGGGGGTTTTAGTTCAGACAGATAGTATAGTCAGGGGAGGGTAAAAAGGCCTGTTCCTGTGCTGTAATTTTCTTTGTCCTTTGCCTGCAGCTGTGCAAAAGAATACCCTGGGCCCCCACAGTTAAGTAAATAAATTGGAGGGAATGTTTGTGGTGAGGAAGAAGAATTCTCTTCCACAAGAAGTCACTGAGGTGAACAGCACAGAATAATTTAAGGGAAAGCTGGATAAACACACGTGGGAGAAAATAGAAAGGTTAAGTGATCGGGGGGATAGAGTCACAGAGGTTTACAGCACGAAACAGACCCTTCAGCCCAACTTGTCCATGCTGCCTTTTTTTTAAACCCCTAAACTAATCCCAATTGCCTGCATTTGGCCCATATCCCTCTATACCCATCTTACCCATGTAACTGTCTAAATGCTTTTTAAAAGACAAAATTGTACCCACCTCTACTACTACCTCTGGCAGCTTGTTCCAGACACTCACCACCCTCCGTGTGAAAAAATTGCCCCTCTGGACACTTTTGTATCTCTCCCCTCTCACCTTAAACCCATGCCGTCTAGTTTTAGACTCTCTTACCTTTGGGAAAAGATATTGACTATCTCGCTGATCTGTGCCCCTCATTATTTTGTAGACCTCTATAAGATCATCCCTCAGCCTCCTACACTCCAGAGAAAAAAGTCACAGTCAATCCAGCCTCTCCTTATAACTCAAGCCATCAAATCCCAGTAGCATCCTAGAAAATATTTTCTGCAGTCTTTCTAATTTATTAATCTCCTTTCTATAATAGGGTGACAAGAATTGCACACAGTATTCCAAGTGTGGCCTTACCAATGTCTTGTACAACTTCAATAAGACGTCCCAACTCCTGTATTCAATGTTCTGACCATAAAACCAAGCATGCCGAATGCCTTCTTCACCACTCTGTCCACCTGTGACTCCACTTTCAAGGAGCTATGAACATGTACCCCTAAATCTCTTTGCTCTGTAACTCTCCCCAACACCCTACGATTAACTGAGTAAGTCCTGCCCTGGTTCAATCTACCAAAATGCATCACCTCACATTTGTCTAAATTAAACTTCATCTGCCATTCGTCAGCCCACTGGCCCAATTGATCAAGATCCTATTGCAATTGGAGATAACTTTCTTCACTGTCCACTATGCCACCAATCTTAGTGTCATCTGCAAACTTACTAACTATGCCTCCTATATTCTCATCCAAATCATTAATATAAATGACAAATAACACTGCATCCAGCACTGATCCTGAGGCACACCACCGGTCACAGGCCTCCAGTTTGAAAAACAACTCTCCACAACCACCCTCTGGCTTCTGTCAAGAAGCCAATTTTGTATCCATTTATATACCTCACCCTGGATCCCGTGAGATTTAACTTCATGCAACAATTTACCATGCAGTACCTTGTCAAAGGCCTTGCGAAAGTCCATGTTGACAACATCAACTGCCTTGCTCTCATCTACCTTCTTGGTTTCCCTTCAAAAAACTCCATTAAATTTGTGAGACATGATTTTCCACTCACAAAGCCATGCTGACTGTCCCTAATCAGTCCTTGCGTCTCTAAATGCCTGCAGAACTTGTCTCTCAAAATACCTTCCAACAATTTACCCACCACAGATGTGAGGCTCACTGGCCTGTAGTTCCCAGGCTTTTCCCTGCAGCCCTTTTTAAACAAAGGCACAACATTTGCCACTCTCCAATCTTCAGGCACATCACCTGTGACTATCGATGATTCAAATATCTCAGCCAGGGGACCCACAATTTCCCCCCTGGCCTCCCACAATATCCTGGGATATACCTCATCAGCTCTCAGGGGTTTACCTACCTTGATGCACTTTAAGACTTCCAGCACCCCTTCTCTGTAATATGTACACTTCTCAAGACATCACTACCTATTTCTCCAAGTTCCCTAACATCCATGCTTTTCTCAACAGTAAATACTGATGAGAAATATTCATTTACGATCTCACCCATCTCTAGTTGATCCTTAAGAGGTCCAACTCTCTCCCTTGTTACTCTTTTATGTATTTGTAGAAGGATGAAGGAGGATAGGAGGGGGCTCATGGTGAGTGTGGCCGGTGGGGCTGAACTTACTTCCCTTGTGTTGTAAATTCTGTGTCACTCTGTAGTTCAGGCATTGCAATAAGTTCTCCCCCATTTAAGAGTCTCTGGTGGTTTTTAACAATGTCAGGCCTTCAAACCCTTTCGGTCAGCTGCCCATATTTGATTAAAGTGCGATTGGCTGAGTGATAGATTCTGGACAACCGCTAACAACTGGTCTCCAGATACAGACTTCCCGTTTTGTTTGAGATTCATTGGTTATTTATCATGTTGGTTTGACTGTCCAGCGTGTGCAGAAAGCATTAACGCCAGCACGAAGCACAAACTGGGTGTATTTAGGGACTAGAATCTAGCTTCCTCACATCGGAGTTGCGCACGGCCTCCCTCCTTCCGACTGGGGGGAATGTTGGAGTGGGCCAAAAGTGAATTACTGCCCACCCTGTCCCCCCATCCCCACCCCCACCCCCCTTCAAACAAAGTCCATCTGTTGTCTGCAAAGCACTTTGAAGCTTTCTGTCTCTGTGTCCTCACCGTACGCACGAGTCATTAGAGCTCAGATCTATTAATCATTGGGCATAATGGCTTATTGATCAAATAATCGTTGATTTTGCTTTGCCTTTATTTCCACAAACGCAAGCCAACACTTTGAGATATTTTCACCGAGGTCTCAGCTTGCAAACAGTTTAATCTTGGAGCACCAGTCTCCAGATTTAAATACAATAGAGAGGCAGTGAGAAAGGGGCCCAGGTGACTTGTAGGGATGATGGGTGAACTGAAAGTTTCCACCCTACCCAAAGTTCATTTATTTATTAGTCACGAGTAAGGCTGACATTAACATTGCAATGAAGCTACTGTGAAATTCCCCTCGTCACCACTGTCTGGCGCCTGTTCGGGTCAACGCACCCTAACCCGCACCTCTTTCAGAGTGTGGGAGGAAACCCACGCAGACACGGGGAGAATGCGCAAATTCCACACAGCCAGAGACCCAAGCCGGGAATCAAACCCACGTCCCTGGCGCTGTGAAGTAGCAGTGCTGACCACGATGCCACCATGCCGCCCTATCAGAGGAAGCTGAGGGCTGACATGACAGGGGTCTTTAAAACCATAAAGGGGTTGAGGAGGGAGACCAGAGCTCAGGGCCATTGGTATAAGGTGGTGACTAATAAACCCAATTGGGAATACAAGAGAAAGATCTTTATTCCGAGAGTGATGAGAATGTGGAACTCGCTACGGCAGGGAGTGGTTAAGAGCAGCAGCCTAAATGCATTTAAAGGAAAGTGATACTCACATGGGGGAGATAGAAACAGAAGGAAATCCTGACAGAATGAGCTGAACTGGAGTGAAGGAGACTCAAGTGAAGTATAAAAACTAGATCAATTGGGCCAAGTAACTGTTAGTGTGGTGTCAATTCTGCGCAGTGTAATTCTCTGCACTGTTGTATTCCTGCTATCGTCACGTGCACCTACCCCCTTTTAAGCAAATGCTAAAAGGTAATTTCATTTGGAGCTTATTCCTAGAGAGATTCTGTGACTTTTGGAACAAAGTCGAATTATCTCCAATATCGGTGCTGGGGTAATTGAAGGCAGTTTCTGACACTGGGGCTCCTAAGCCTGATTGATTACTATTAAGCCGTAAAAAGTTTATTGCAAACTTGTCAGCTGGTACAATTCAAAATCAATACACCTCCACACAAAGGTCTCTTAAGGAGCCCACTGTGAAGCAAAAAGCTCTCAGATCAGATCAAAGGCAGTCTGTTTCACTCGCACACTCTTAATATAAATTCAAATCGCGTTAACTGGGCAACTTCTGTTTCTGCAAATCTCACTCCTTTTTATTTTAAACAGCATGCAGCACATCTGTGTGTGTGTGTGTGCGTACATGTATGTGTTTGTATATGTGTTTGTGTGTATGTATGCATGTGCATGTGTGTGGATGTGTGTGTGTGTGTGTGTTTGTGCGCGCGCGTGTGTGTTTTTGTGAGTGTTTGTGCACGTGTGTGTATAACTATGTATAATTCATCATATGAAAACCTGAAATGGAGAAGCACAGTCCAGTGCACACTGATGTTTAGATTAAAGTCACATGATGCAATCTGCGTAACAATGAATTGCAGTTGGTAAAAAAAATTTCTCCCGAGACTTCACTTTCCATCAGCTATAATTGGACAAGGAATGAGAGCTCTGATTTCTGAAATCTCACTCGTCAGGTCAGGCGTTAGGTGGCTTAGGTGTACAGCATTGTAATATTACTGAGCACCTTGGCAGTGTTGTAAATAACCGGGCACCTTGGCAGTATTGTAATATAACCGAACACCTTGTCAGCATTTGGAGGAAAGTGTAACTGAATTGATTAGTAAGTTTGTGGATGGCACAAAGGTTGGTGGATTTGTGAATAGCGATGAGGACCATCAGAGGATACAGCAGGATGTAGATCAGTTGGAGACTTGGGCAGAGAGGTGGCAGATGGAGTTTAATCTGGACAAACGTGAGAAGGTCTAATACAGATAGGAAATATACATTAAATGGCAGAACCCTTAAGAGTATTGATAGGCAAAGAGATCTGGGTGTACAGGTACATAGGTCACTGAAAGTGGCAATGCAGGTGGAGAAGGTAGTCAAGAAGGCATACGGCATGCTTGTCTTCATCAGCTGGGGCACTGAGTTTAAAAATTGTCAAGTCATGTTGCAGCTTTATAGAACTTTTGTCAGGCCGCACTTGGAATATAGTGTTCAATTCTGGTCACCACACTACCAGAAGGATGTGGAGGCTTTGGAGAGGGTACAGAAAAGATTTACCAGGATGTTGCCTGGTATGGAGGGCATTAGCTATGAGGAGAGGTTGGAGAAACTTGGTTTGTTCTCAGTGGAGCGATGGAGGTTGAGGGGAGACCTGATAGAAGTCTACGAGATTATGAGAGGCATGGACAGAGCGGATAGTCAGAAGCTTTTTCCCAGAGTGGAAGAGTCAATTACTAGGGGGCACAGATTTAAGGTGTGAGGAATAAGGTTTAAAGGAGATGTATGAGTCAATTTTTTTTACACAGAGGGTGGTGGGTGCCTGGAACCCGTTGCCGGGGGAGGTAGTGGAAGCAGATACGATAGTGACTTTTAAGTGGGGTGCGAACAAATACATGAATAGGATGGGAATGGAGGGATATGGTCCCCGGAAGGGTAAGGGGGTTTTAGTTAAATTGGGCAGCATGGTTGATACAAGGTGGAGGGCCAAAGGGCCTTTTCCTGTGCTATAATTTTCTTTGTTTTTTGACTCCCATTGCCTGGTTCTGAACCCTTGAGCACTTGCCTCAGAACCTCTGGATTTGACCCTCCGATGTGGAGATGCTGGTGTTGGTTTGGGGTAAACACAGTAAGAAATCTTACAACACTAGGTTAAAGTCCAATAGATTTCTTTGGTAGTAAACACCACTAGCTTTTGGAGCGCTGCTCCTTCGTCAGGTGAGTGGGAAGGGGGGGTAGTGAGGCCAGGTCACTCTCTGGGGGAGGGGAGGCATGTAAAATGGATCTCTGGTGGGGGAGACAGTTGTGGGTGGAGGGGGCAGAGTGCAGGGGGTCAGCTGCCACTCTGCGGGCGATCAGTAGGGGGGAAAGGAGGCAGGGAGTTGCGATCAGTCTGGGTAGTTGGGGGGGGTGGGTGGATGGATGGATAAGGGGGACAGTGATGTCTGTGGCTAGTGGGAGGGTGGATGAATAAGGGGGACAGTGATGTGTGTGCGCACCATCGCTCCTGCTTTTCACTCCCAGGCCACTTTCTCCGCTCTCTCTGGCTCAGGACCGCTCTGACACGGGCGCGCTTCTTCCATTTTTTTTCCTAACTGCGCATGTGCGGTTCACAGCTCTGATCATTCCGGCATCACTAAGCCCCACCTACAGCGGGAATCAGACTCGCGATTTTTTTTTCAGGCTGAGTGCGTACGGGGACGTCTGACAACAGATTTCCAAGTCGGATCTGAATTGTGCCCAGATTCAGCACTTAGAATGAAAATGGTAAAATCAGGCCTATATTCCAAGTGCGGCCTCACTAAGGTTCTATAAAGCTGCAACATAACTTGCTAATTTTTAAACTCAATACCCTGGCCAATGAAGGCAAGCATGCCGTATGCCTTCTTGACTACCTTCTCCACCTGCATTGCCACTTTCAGTGACCTGTGTACCTGTACACCCAGATCCCTCTGCCTATCAATACTCTAAAGAGTTCTGCCATTTACTGTATATTTCCTATCTGTATTAGACCTTCCAAAATGCATTACCTCACATTTGTCCAGATTAAACTCCGAGGAGCCTCGAGTCACATTTGGCTCCTACACCTTGCCAGGAGAGGGCCGAATGGACCTCACGATCAGAGATGAGCAGTAGTGGTCCCCACCTCGGGGAGCCAGTCAAGGAGCTTCTGATGGGGACAGCCTCTCCCCTCTGATATTCACACGGATATTTGAAAGTGTCCACATCGGCAGAGAGGTATGGCACCCCTGTGCCGGCGACTGGCATCATGTCAGTACCCCACGGGCCTCACAACACCAGAGGTAAGCTGCCAAAGTCCTCACAGACTCAGGGAGTGTGAGGGTCAGCTGCCTGTCTCCATGGTAACCGCTGGAAATGAATAATGAGACACACAGCGTGCATGGGTAAACTTCTAATTTGTACTATTTACAAATGTTACTGAGGTTCTGTGTACATAAATGATGTGTTGTTTGAACACCCTGGAAAAGATTGCTGCTTTATTTACAGTGTGTGAGAATGCATTGAGGTGGATTCCATCAGTCGTCTGATTTAAATGTATATTCATGGGCAACTGAATGAGTGATGGAGTTTGGGTGTGAATGCGATGATGAACTGATTCTCCTTGTGATGAAGGAGAGACAGGAAGGAAACTCTGGACTAGATGCTGCGGTGTTTGGATAAACGGGACTTTTGATGTGTTCTCAGGATTGTAGCCTCCCATGTCTCATACCCAACAGTACACACCCTGGCTGGGCCTAGCACAGCTGGATCTGGGGGTGGAGTGTCCACCCCCCTCTTCCTCTATCTCCTCATCAGGGGAATGGATCATCTCCCATATCTCATCTTCAAAAAGGAGGTCCTGTTTTGGAAGAAACCCACGCAGACATGGGGAGAATATGCAAACCCCACACAGACAGGGAACCGAGGCTGGAATTGAACCTGGGTCCCTGACGCTGTGAGGAAGCAGTGCTAACCGCTGTGCTGCCGGGAATCGAACCTGGGTCCCTGACACTGTGAGGCAGCAGTGCTAACCACTGTGCTGCCGGGAATCGAACCTGGGTCCCTGACGCTGAGAGGTAGCAGTGCTAACCACTGTGCCACCGTGCTGCCGGGAATCGAACCTGGGTCCCTGACGCTGTGAGGCAGCAGTGCTAACCACTGCGCTGCCGGGAATCGAACCTGAGTCCCTGACACTGTGAGGCAGTAGTGCTAAGCACTGTGCCATCACAGTGGTTTGCAAAAGACGTAGCCTCCATAGCCACAGTCTCTCAGTCATTACCAGGCATGTCACGTGGGCCCGCCACACACGGTGTCCAGGGTGTAGCCTCAACCCGTGCCCATGCAGCCTGCCCTCAGCAGCCACCCCCTCCTCAGCAGCATGGCTTCCTTCCCTCACTTCATGTGAATCCTGCCCCTGTTCAGATGTCTTTCTCCCACTCCTCCTTCTCCTCATCTCCTCCTCAGTAGAGGAAGTTCCCCAGGAGAATACACTGTGCCCATCTTGGGCGCAGCAGCAATGCTCCAGTGAAGACAGATAACAGTGTATATCAGAGTGAGGACACGATCAACAGTCCTGATAATGTCCAGGGATTTATCCACATCATGGATTTGCCATAAAAAAAAACCTGCCACAAGCTCACTTGCTAATGTCAGATTTAGACCCACCACCAGTCTTTAAAGAGTTGTCTCTTTCCACTATCAATGAGGAACAAACAAGGTTCCCATATCACAGCTTTCAGATGCAACCAACTTGTTTTGCTCCTGGGGATGTATTATTGCAGCTGACTCTACTGCTAATAAGCTCAAACATCAGTTACTCGTTTCAAAATGGTGGTGGGCTCCCAATTTCCAAGGCTGCCTGCCACCCATTGTATCACTGCACACCCATATGATGACTGGTTTGTGACCCAGGGGCTTGGTGGTTTGAGTTATAAGGAGAGGCTGGAGAGACTGGGACTTTTTTCTCTGGATGTAGGAGACTTAGGGGTGATCTTACAGAGGTCTGTAAAATAATGAGGAGCACAGATCAGCGAGATAGTCAATATCTTTTCCCAAAGGTAGGGGACTCTAAAACTAGAGGGCACAGGTTCAAGGTGAGGGGGGGAGATGCAAAAGGGTCCAGAGGGGCAATGTTTTTCACACAGAAGGTGGTGAGTGTCTGGAACAAGCTGCCAGAGGTAGTAGAAGAAGTGGGTACAATTTTGTCTTTTAAAAAACATTTAGACAGTTACATGGGTAAGATGGGTACAGAGGGATAGAACATAGAACATAGAACACTACAGCACAAACAGGCCCTTCGGCCCACGAGTTGCACCGATCACATCAACACCTACCAATCTATAGACCTATCTATAACCCCCAATCCCATTAAACCCCATATACTCATCCAGAAGCCTTTTAAAAGACCCCAGCGAGTTCGCCTCCACCACCACTGACGGCAGCCGATTCATTCACTCACCACCCTCTGAGTGAAAAACTTACCCCTAACATCACTTCTGTACTTGCCTCCCCGCACCTTCAATCTGTGTCCTCTCGTAGCAACCATTTCAACCCGGGGAAATAGCCTCTGAGAATCCACCCTATCTATTCCTCTCAAACATTTTATAAACTTCTATCAGGTCGCCTCTCAACCTTCGTCTCTCCAGGGAGAAGAGTCCCAGCTCCCTCAACCTAACTTCATAAGGCATGCCTCCCAGTCCAGGCAACATCCTTGTAAATCTCCTCTGTACCCTTTCAATAGCTTCTACGTCTTTCCTATAGTGAGGCGACCAGAACTGCGCACAGTACTCCAAATGAGGCCTGACAAGGGTCTTATAAAGATATGGGCCAAAAGCAGGCAATTGGGGCTAACTTCATGATAAAAAAGAGTAAGTATGGACAAGTTGGGCCGAAGACCCTGTTTCCATGATTAAGCCTTGATGACTCTATGGCCTCACATTATCACACTGGACATTACGCTTCTGCAGGACTAAAGTAACCCTGTTTTCAGAGTGTATTACTCTATGTTTTTGATAGTCCAGTCTGAGGAAAGCAGCCTCTCAGTACCCACACTGTCCACATCCATTGACATTTTCTACACTTCCCGCTGCCTCAGCAAAGCAGCCAGCATAATTAAGGACCTCATGCACCCCGGACATTCTCTCTTCCACCTCAGGAAAAAGATACAAAAGTCTGAGGTCACGTATCAACCAACTGAAGAACAGCTTCTTCCCTGCTGTCATCAGACTTTTGAATGGACTTACCTTGCATTAAGTTGACCTTTCTCTACACCCTAGCAATGCCCATTCTAGCTTTGGGCGGCACGGTAGCACAGTGGTGAGCACTGCTGCTTCACAGCTCCAGGGTCCTTGGTTCAATTTCCGGCTTGGGTCACTGTCTGTGTGGAGTTCGCATATTCTCCTCGTGTCTGCGTGGGTTTCCTCTAGGTGCTCCGGTTTCCTCCCACAGTCCAAAGATGTGCGGGTTAGGTTGATTGGCCATGCTAAGAAATTGCCCCTTAGTGTCCAGGGATGCATAGGTTAAAGGGATTAGTGGGTATAATATGTAGGGATGTGGGAGTGGGGCCTGGGTGGGATTGTGTTCGGTGCAGACTCGATGGGCCGAAGGGCCTCTTTCTGCACTGTAGGGTTCTATGACTGATGACTGTAACATTACATCCTGCACTCTCTCCTTTCCTTCTCTTGTATGAACTGTATAGTGCACAGGAAACAATACTTTTTACTGTATACCAATACATGTGACAATAATAAATTAAATCCAATCAATCCAATCCAATTACACTGTTCAGCTCATTAAGAATTTCAGACATTTCATCGAGATT
Organism: Carcharhinus amblyrhynchos; assembly: GCF_965287045.1. NCBI lineage: Eukaryota > Metazoa > Chordata > Chondrichthyes > Carcharhiniformes > Carcharhinidae > Carcharhinus > Carcharhinus amblyrhynchos. The sequence goes on along the minus strand of NC_137338.1, from coordinate 2,379,993 downwards.
ACTTCATTCTTATGGGTGACCATAAACCTTGGCCTTACCAGTATCATGCGCATCTCATGAACCTGTCAGAAGAAGCCTCTAATGTCTCCAAGCTTCAAAGGATAGCTAGTGCAGGCATAATGGGCCGAATGGCCTCCTTTCGCTGTGTACCAGTTCTGTAATTTAGAATATAAATGCATTCGGCTAACCTCCTTATTGTCCTACTGCCGAGTTATTTTGGGGTGGGGGCGTGTGGAATTGGTCCAAAATTACATGAAATTTAGCGAGTCCAACCCCACGAGAAACATGCCAAAGACCAACTTCTCTCTGAAGAAACACCAGCAAAACTTGCCCAATATCTGAGTGTGGCGTGATTGCTTCTTATGGTCTGAAGCTACCTCTACGTGGACCTGAATGGTAAAACACCTGAAACTCAGAGTGGGTTTACAAGATTAAACAAACATACTTAAAAATCAAGTCAAATCAGATTTTTAATAGGATAATGGATTGAATAGATTTAAATGTGTTTCGTTTCATTAAATCTCATTCATGTAATCTCGTTCCACAAGCCCCTGGGACGTTCCAAATAACTGCAGAGTGAGAGAGTCCAATCATCTTGCACTTCATGAATCTGCAAGCATTATCTAAATTGTAATCGAATTGATTAACTGGGTGTACGTGCCGGTGGGGGGGGTGGGTGTACATAAGAACATAAGAAATAGGAGCAGGAGTAGGCCATCTAGCCCTTCGAGCCTGCCCCGCCATTCAATAAGATCATGGCTGATCTGTCGTGGCTCAGTTCCACTTTCCCGCTTTCTCCCCATAACGTGTGTGTGTGTGTGTGTGTGTGTGTGTGTGGAGGGGGAGGGGGGACGAGAGTTATTTCAGAGTAAACATCACCACAGCAATTGTGCTGTGTGTTGGTTTTGGAATGTGCCGCTCTGTGACCCCCCCTGCGCCACCACCCCCCACACCCACCGCGCCCCCCCCCCCCCCCCCCCCCGCCCCCGATGCCTCTGTCTTTGCTGAGAGTCCTGTCAGATTCACAAAGGCAAGTCGGATAAATTTGTATAGGTTCAACACTTCGTCGTATCTCGTGGCCCGTGTCAGTTTAGAATTTCCACCTCTCCACCCATCAGTTTAAGAGTGATGATGAATTGACACCATCTGTAATGGCCTCGCAGCTTTAGTCTGGATGGCGCTGCCAGGGGGGGCGGGGGTGGGAGGGGTAGAGGCGGGTTGCCTCACATTCTTTGAAAAGTACCCGGATGAGAACCTGGCATGTCAGAATATTCTTAGGCTACGGGTCAAGTGCTGCAGATGAGATTTGGTCAAAGTTCAGGTGTTACTCACATGTCGGTGCAGGCTCGATGGGTCAAAGGGCCTTTTCCGCACCGTCTGATTCCATCTGTCCGTCCCACATGACAACAGTGAAAACACATCAGAAATACCTCATTGGCTGGAGAGTGTTCTGGGACATCCTGAGATCATGAAAGGTGTGAGAAGAATGCAAGTGCTTTTCCCCTCTTTTAGGTTAATGTGTCGATTTGTCGGTGCCTGGATATGACCGATAAAGTAATGAAGGGACTAGACCATGTCCACACAAACATATATAATTTAGACTTTTAAGGGCATCTGGACAAATACATGAATAGGATGGGAATAGAGGGATATGGTCCCCAGAAGGATATGGGGTTTTAGTTCAGTCGTGCAGGCTTGGAGGCCGAAGGGCCTGTTCCTGTGCTGTAATTTTCTTTGTTCCTTGTTCTATTTTCTTCCTTCTGGTCTTTCTCTGTTTTTCATTTTGTATTCTTCGTATTTGTTTCAAGATTCTTCATCAGTGTGTGCTCAGCAAGAGATCTGAACTGAACTGGTCTTATGATGATGTCTGCTTCCCGAGACAGCCACACGGTACAGTCACATGACCACATAGAGGGACGGGGTGTCAAACTGAATATTTCAAAACACCAAATGCCCCTTTTCAGATAGAGTCATAGAGGGTTACAGCATAGAAACACACTCTGGGCCCAACTGTCCATGCCACCCAGTTTTTATCACTAAGCTAGTCCCAATTGCCAGCATGTGCCCCATATCCCTCTATACCCATGTAACTATACCCATTTTACCCCTGTAACTGTACCCACCACTACTACTACCTCTGGCAGCTTGTCCCACACACTCACTACCCTCTGTGTGAAAAAGTTGTCCCTGTGGACCATTTTGTATCTCTCCCCTCTCACCTTAAACCTACACCCTCTAGTTTTAGACTCCCCTACCTTTGGGCACATTTGGAAGCATGATCCTCTTACCCATCAAGCACCCACTGTTCTCAAGCGTCAACATCAGTTTGGTCCACTGATCATTGCACACATTCTCTTTAAATCATGTGGTTCATGGAACCCCTGCGCATTGCCATTGGCTGTTCTCCAGGCTGATGTTCCTTGTCTGGGGTGCACCATTCCCAGAGCTCTTGTTGCCTTGGTGACTGTTGTTATTCCACTTTAGTTGTTGGGGATTTGTGTTCCTCGGGGATTGATGGTAGTTCTGAACCCAGTACAGCTGGGGAGATCCCTTCCCCCTGAGCGCCCGATAGCGGTGAAGAAGCAGCTTCAGCCTGTCATTTGAGCCAGAGTCTCTGGTTGAGTTTTACCATTCCTGCTTTGAGTTACCAACTGTGGAACTGTGGGCCCTTCTTTCCTCCCGGTACCTTGTGTTATTCCTGACATTTGTTGGTCAGATTTCTCACACAATCGATCATGGAAGACTTTAGTTTATCGTTCTTTTTTGAAGGTATATACTCAGCTGGAACCTAAAGAGAAAACACTGGAAAATCTCAGCAGATCCGGCAGCATCTGTAAGGAGAGAAAAGAGCTGACGTTTCGAGTCCAGATGACCCTGACCAGATGTCAATCAGCTGGAATCTTGTCCTAAAACCCTTCCAGTTCAGCTCTGAAATGAACAATTTTCCTGCAGAACATTTAGCTTCATCTCATTGCACTGACATAGTCAACAACTACCTTGTGGTTTACTTGAATATTGTTTCTCCCTCTTTCTCTGGGGTCTCCTGCCCCCCTCTCTCTCTGGGGTCTCCAGCCCCCCTCTCTCTCCGGGGTCTCCTGCCCCCCTCTCTCTCCGGGGTCTCCTGCCCCCCTCTCTCTCCGGGGTCTCCTGCCCCCCTCTCTCTCCGGGGTCTCCTGCCCCCCTCTCTCTCCGGGGTCTCCTGCCCCCCTCTCTCTCTCCGGGTCTCCTGCCCCCCTCTCTCTCCGGGGTCTCCTGCCCCCCTCTCTCTCTGGGTCTCCTGCCCCCTCTCTCTGCTGACACGTTCAGGGTTACCGCCCAAGCTTTAGACTTGCTCCAGTTGGCTTTGAGTCCCATCTATGATTATCTCTTGCCATTACACTGGGCTGTTAGATAATTTGTCTGCTCAGAATGAGTCTTGTGCCATCGTTGAGCCTCACTCTTACTTTCGAGGGCTTCTTTTTCAGTTCACTATGTTGATCCATTTTGCACAGGAGAGTGAATGTCATGATGTTGATGATGTTTCATGTCGCCCCTCTGTGGTCATCAGTGTAACACTCACAAACCATTTGTTGTCTCTGGACTTCACTGTACCAACCTGTTGTATAGCCTATCAGATGGGGTCTGCTGAAATCTCTCCAGTGGCTATCTGTATAGGCTTGTTTTTGTTGATTCCTGTGTGTGAAATGATCTTGTTTCTTGCAGTTAAAACACTGCTTCCTCCATACTGAACAATCCTTTCCTTCCCGTGCACGCTGTATTCACATCCTGTTCTTTGTCTCTGATTGTTCTGCTCTTTCAGTCTGGAATGTCTCAGCAGAATGCACCTCCCGCTCTGTTCCACCATGTGTGCGCTCTAGATGACATTGTGAAACAGAAGTTTCTCATTTTTCAGTAGACTTACTCCCAGGGAGCAGCCTCCCACACCCAACACCAATTGATCTTGGATCAGATCATTTTTTAACTATCCAAAAAAATCACATGATTTTTGCTAGCTGCCTTACCACTGGTCTCATTTTCACTCTGAATGCTAATATGGAATACATAATACTCATTCAGTCAGGGTACAAAATGTATGTTCAAGGCTTTCAAAATTCCCGTTCTCTTTTTTCCTTTGTTCATCTCGGGGGGCATGGTCTCAAAATAAGGGGAAGCAGATTTAGGACTGAGTTGAGGAGGAACTTCTTCACCCAAAGGGTTGTGAATCTGTGGAATTCTCTGCCCAGTGAAGCAGTTGAGGCTACCTCATTGAATGTGTTTCAGGCGAGGATAGATAGATGTTTGAACAGTAAAAGAACTAAGGGTTATGGTGAGCAGGTGAGTAAGTGGAGCTGAGTCTATGAAAAGATCAACCATGATCTTATTGAATGGTGGAGCAGGCTCGAGGAGCCAGATGGCCCACTCCTGCTCCTAGTTCTTATGTTCTTATCTGTCAAATTTAGAGTGGCACACACTATGTAGCAGTCCTTCCCCAACATTGCTAACAGTGTGACTAGTCTTATTGATTCAGTCTTGTTCAACACATCAATTGCAATCTCATAGTTTTGCCATTGTAAGTGAAAACGCTGCCAAGTTTGCCATGTTTTGCTGGAGATGGGATTGGACAATTCATAGCATCTATTTTTACTCACTCTGTAATTTTCTCCCTGTCCTTGTTAGTGTTCGTTTTGTCTGCAGCCTCTAGTTTCACTTCCAGCCTGATGTGTTTTTATTCTGTCCTTCCTTCCAGCAGTTATTTTTTGGTAGGTCCATCTTATCCATGCCTTCTGACCTGTGTCTGCAGCCTTTGTCTGATTTCCTTTGTCTATTTTCAACAGCAGTTTTTGGAGTGTGTGAACCTTTCTGTGTTCCAGGGTTCAAAATTCTATTTTCTATTCACTTCTGTACATCATGTTTCACATAAGGACAGCAGTCTTCTTCGCTGTGCTCTCAGTGAGAGGTCTTTACTGGTCTTCAGGTGTCTTCCTCTAGAGGCAGCCTCATGGCATAGTCACGTGACTACAGTAACAAAACCTAAATATTTCCTCTTGCATACAGATGTAAAAATACAGTGTTAATCATAGCATCCCTACAGTGCAGAAGGAGGCCATTCGGCCCATCAAGTCTACACTGACCACCATCCCACCTGACACTCAGGATCAATTTTAGCATGGCCAACCAACCAGACCTGCCCAACTTTGGACTGCAAGGGGAAACCAGAGAACCAGAGGAAACCCAGGCAGAACGTGCAAACTCCATACAGACAGTGAACTGAGGCCGGAATTGAACCCAGGTTCTTGGCGCTATGGTGCAGCGGTGCTAACCATTGTGCCACCGTGCCTCCCCGTAAAAACATATGTTGTTCCTGGGTCTTTTTCCTTCGTGGGTTAGGTAGAGTACTCTTTCAGAGAGCTAGTGCAGACTCAATGGGCTGAATGGCCCCCCTCTGCATTGTAAGTATTCTGTGTGGTATCTCCATGCACAGGGCTGTGAAAGGTGTTCTCAATGTTTCCACTCTTGAATTGTCTGCCAATACATTGCAGTTTTCAAGGAGAGACAATGTTCAGTGATATAATTTTGAAGGAGATGTAAGAGGAGAGTTAGGAGTGCCTGCGCACAGGTCTTTGGAAGAAGGAAAGTGAATAAAGCATTTGAGGAAGGATATGGGATTCTGGGCTTCAGAAGCAGGAGGTTACACTCAACATTGAATTAAAGACTAGGTCAACCCCAGCTGGAGTATTGTGGGCTGTTCCGGGAACTGCACTGTACAATGAAAAGAAGGCTTTCAGAGAGGGTCCAAAAAAAGAGATTTCCTGGACTGTTTGACGGGTGACAGGTTCTGTGGATAGAGTCTGGAAACTGGGATTATTCTCCTGGGAATGAGGAATAATTAGACCAAGGTGTTCAAAATCCTGAAAAAAAAAGAGAAACTGTTTGCAATGGCTGAGGGGTTGATAATCAGAGGGCAGATTTAAGATGATTGACCATAAGCCAGACACAATTTGGAATTGTTCTGCTGGACATGGTGAGTGGACAGAGATTTATCAGCATCTTTCAAAAGGGAATTCTTCAAATACGTAAAGTGCAGATTGCAGGAATATGGGACAAGAGCGAGGAAATGGAACTGATTGGATTGCTCTTAGAAGTCCTACAGTGCAGGAGGGACCATTCAGCCCATCAACTGTGCACCAGTTTTCTAATAGCATTTTACCCAGTATATCCCCATAATAGTATATCTCCATAACACCCCATGCATTTCCCATGGCTAATCCCTTTAACCTATACACCTTGGGACACTAAGGGAGAATTTAGCACGGCCAATCCACCTAACCCGCACATCTTTGGACTGTGGCAGGGGACTGGAGCACCTAGGGGAAGCCCACGCAGACATGGGGAGAATGTGCAAACTCCACAGAGACAGTGACCTGAGGCCGGAATTGAACCTGGGTCCCTGGCGCTGTGAGGCAGCAGTGCTAACCACTGTGCCGCCTTGGTGCTCCCCCAGAGTGTGGGCAGAGACACAGCATGTGAGGGCTCCTGTGAATAAATAGCTGTTAATATGTCCCTGGTCGCCAGTTATTGGAACTCAATATTTTGACCCAGAGAGTTGTTTATGTCAAAACTGAGGATGAGTTTCTGCCTCGACTATTCACTAGATTGTAATATTCCAGATTGTGTATGTAATGCTTCACACTGGTGTACAGTATGCTCGCTGGGCCCTGAGAGACTCTCAGTGATATATGAAGAAAGTGCATCAGGGACTAGTTTACAGTAGCAACATTATCCAATGTATTCACATCCTGAAGTGCACTGACTCGAGGGGGAAGTTAGCGGCAGGGGACTTGGAGAGAAAAACATTTGTTTACACAACACTCATCACACCTCAGAGACACCTGAAAACACGACAGGAGAGTTCGGGACTTTGGCTGACATTATCTAGGCTAAGGCAGGCAGCCATTCTGTACACATACAGTGGCAGAGTTGATCGAGGGAGGGGCATTGGCCAGGAAATGGTGGTGGGGGAGGTGTTGGTGGGGGGGGGGGGGTGAGATTGAATTCCCTCCCACTGAGAGGTGTCTGGAGAATAGTCCATCGAGTTCACTCAGGCAGTCGGGGGATGTGGACCCACAAGTTTCCCAAATGATGGCAGGACAGGGTTGCCAACTCTGGCTCAAGGTTTCACCCTTTGACCTCCTCAAAGCCCTCCCCCCATCCCACCACATGGCCACCAGCGACCCCATTGGATCATTGCTGCCTATCTGAAGAATGTCCTTTTCTTTCCCAACTCCAACCCTTTCCAAAACCCGACAACAGACAGGAAGAAGCATTTCGTTTCTTTGACGTCTCTCCAGGTGGAATTTTCCCCTTTTGTGCACAGAGTGATGGCTGAGGGGAGAAATCCGATGTGTATCTGGTCAGCTGCACTGATGGCTCTGCCCATCGCTCTGTGATGCTCTCTGCACTGAAGGAAATGGAGGCTTGTCCCACCCGCAGGGCGGGGCTGAAGAAAGCTGGCAACACCGGGCACCTCGGGGTTGGATCATCATTTTTAAAGGGCGCCCTGATTTCCGATAAAGAAAAGCAGAAACCCTCCCCTTCCTGCTATGGACACAGAGGCTTTCCCCTCCCTCACTCGTACACAAACATCCTCTCCCACCTCCTCCTGCTGCCCATGGATATGGGGAACCCCTCAAAATGAAGGTCTGAAGAAAGGCACCCCTTCCAATGTCCCAGCACTGGTGCCAGGAGTCAGAGACAGGGTACTGCCTATACATGACCCTCTCCCACCGAGGGGCTAGACTTACCTGTACAGTTTCCATACACCTGGTTCACAATTTTAATAACCTGTTGTAAACCTCACCGGGGAGGGGGAAATTCCCAATGTGGGGGGGGGGGGACAATAGTGTGAGGAAGCCCTGGCTTTTCCAAAGTTTATTTATTAGTGTCACGAGTAGGCTTACGTTAACACTGCAATGAAGTTACTGTGAAAATCCCCTAGTCGCCACACTCCAGCGCTTGTTCAGGTAAACCGAGGGAGAATTTAGCAGGGCCAGTGCACTTAGCCAGCGTGTTTTTCAGACTGTGGGAGAAAACTGGAGCACCCGGAGGAAACCCATGCAGACACAGGGAGAATGTGTGGACTCCACACAGGGAGTGACCCAAGGCTGGAATTACACCCAGCTCCCTGGTGCTGTGAGACAGCAGTGCTAACCACCCTGCCAGCCATGGTGTCATTCTAATTTATTTAAATGAGGTCCTGGGTGGGAATCTCATGACATCATTGGTGTCGGGGTGGGAATCATTTGGAAACAAGATCCCACTGACAAGATTCAGGTGTTCCGATTGTTGTGGAATTTTGCGCCCACGTTGAACGCGGGCAGCACATCACAGCCTGATTCTCTGCCCCAGTTTTACTCACAGCGATGTCCTAAAGATTGATTATCCAGTTCTAGCGACTCCAGGACAATCCAGGATGGGTTGGCAATCCTGACCTATGGGAGGGCAGGTTCTGATATTTCATTCGAAGGTTTGGAGGAGCAGCTGAGCCTGAGTTTAACTTCACTTTAAATCGGACACAGATTTCATCAAATGAACGGATGGACTCTGGAAGGTCAAAGCAAGGTGATAGGGCAGGGGGCAAAGGTCAAAGATCAGGTCGAGAGTCAAAAAATAAGTCGAAGATTAAATGGTAGCTTGGATTAAATTAAACCACGTTTCCATCAATATAAGTTTCTCCTGAACATTGGCCCAGAACAGTGAGCGGTTTAATTGTCCACCACTATTCATGACTGGATGTGGCAGGATTGCAGAGCTTAGATCTGATCCATTCATTGTGGGATGGCTTCCTCCGTCTATTACTTGCTGCTCATGACGTTTGGGAGGAAACTGGAGAACCCGGAGGAAATCTACGCAGACGTGGGGAGAACGTACAGACTCCGCACAGACAGTGACCCTAGGCTGGAATTGAACCCGGGTCCCTGGTGCTGTGAGACAGCAGTGCTAAGCACCCTGTCCCCCATGGTGTCATTCTAATTTATTTAAATGAGTTCCTGTAGTAATCCTGTGTTGTAGCTTCACCAGGTTGATATCTAGTTTTTAGGGACACCTTGTGTTGTTTCTGGTCTGCCTCCTGCACCCTTCATTGAACCAAGGTTGATGCCCAGTTTGACAGTAATAAAGAACAAAGAAAATTACAGCACAGGAACAGGCCCTTCGGCCCTCCAAGCCTGCACCGACCATGCTGCCCGACTGAACTAAAACCCCCTACCCTTCTGGGGACCATATCCCTCTATTCCCATCCTATTCATGTATTTGCCAAGACGTCCCTTAAAAGTCACGATCGTATCCGCTTCCACTATCTCCCCCAGCAGCGAGCTCCAGGCACCCACCACCCTCTGTGTAAAAAACTTGCCTCGTACATCTCCTTTAAACCTTGCCCCTCCACCTTAAACCTGTGCCCCCCTAGTAATCGACTCTTCCACCCTGGGAAAAAGCTTCTGACTATCCACTCTGTCCGTGCCTCTCATAATCTTGTAGACTTCTATCAGGTCTCTTCTCAACGTCCGTCGTTCCAGTGAGAGTAAACTAAGTTTCTCCAACCTCTCCCCATAGCTAATGCCCTCCATACCAGGTAACATCCTGGTAAATCTTTTCTGTACCCTCTCCAAAGCCTCCACATCCTTCTGGTAGTGAGAATTGAACGCTATATTCCAAGTGCAGCCTAACTAAGGTTCTAAAAAGCTGCAACATGACTTGCCCATTTTTAAACTGAATGCCCAGGCTGATGAATGATAGAATGATTACTACACAGATGGAGGCCATTTGGCCCACTGTGTCTATACTGGCTCTCCAGGAACAATGGTGCCATTCCCCCACCTTGTCCCGGTAGCCCTGCACACTCCTTTTCAGATGATAATCCAATTCCCTCTTGACTGCCTCAATTGGAGGAAGGAGGGACAGAAAGGTGATGGAGGGAAAACCCTCGACAGGAATGCAGCAACCCTGGACACACAGACTGTCTAGACAGATAATCACACGTGTCTGTGATCTGGTCACTGAAGACATTGCACCCCATAGTGCAAGTCTAGTCACAGACCTGGCCTGTAGACATCAAAGTCACTGCGAGTTAGGAGGTAGACGGCACAGCTTTAGAAACCTGACTAGATTAATCCAAACATAGAGTTCCAGGAAAGATGGGAATGCATTTGGGAAGTGACAAAGCATTCAAGGATTTTGGAATGGAAAGAGAGATTGGAAATTGGGACAGTAATTTAGCACGGTGGCACTGTGGTTAGCGCTGATGCCTCACAGCATCAGGGAGCCAGGTTCGATTCCCGGCTTGGGTCACTGTCACCGAGTTTGCACGTTCTCCCTGTGTATGTGTGGGTTTCCTCCGGGTGCACTGGTTTCCTCCCACGCTCCAAAGATGGATGGCTCAGAAAGGATAGTAGGACTAGGGGGCACAGCCTCAAGATAAAGGGGGGGGTGGTTTAGAACGGAGTTGAGGAGGAACTTCTTCACTCAAAGGGTGGTGAATCTCTGGAATTCTCTGCCCGTTGAAGTGGTGGAGGCTACCTCGCTGAATATTTTTAAGACGCAGGTTGATGGGTTTTTGATAAGAGAGGGGATTAAGGGTTATGGGGAGAGGGCGGGAATGTGGAACTGAGCCACGACAGATCAGCCATGATCTTATTGAATGGCGGGGCAGGCTCGAGGGGCTAGTTGGCCTACTCCTGCTCCTATTTCTTATGTTCTTATGGATTGGCCATGTTAAATTGCCTCTTACTATTCAAAAGTGTGTGGGTTGGGTCTATCAACCATGGGGTGGGGTTACGGGATGTTGGGTTTGCGTAAGGTGCTCTTTTGGAGAGTTGGTGAAGACTCGATGGGCTGAGTGACCTCCTTCTGTACTGCAGGCAGTCTACGGTTTATGAGGATACAGGGAGATGGTGATGACAGCAGAGTAAAAGGGAAGCAAGAGGGGGGTGGGAATGGGGCCAAGGGGTCAAGAGGGTGGGTCCAGGAAGGGGTGTGATAGGGCCAGGATTTTACAGCCCCCCAGCCACGGTGTGTCTCCCCCTGGTGGATGTGGCCAATGGAATTGCTATTTATTTCACTGAGGTCAGTGGGCCTCTCACACTGCCAGAGGTCAGGGTGGAGGAGGAGGCAGGGGAGGAGAGGGGCTTTGAGAAGATAGTTTGTAGATTAAAGGGCAAAAGGAGAGAGTTAGGAGTGAGGGAGAGGTGGAGGAGAGACCTTCCCTATTTGCTGCAAAACTGACAATGAGGAAGCAGCCAATTATTTCATGAATAATTAACAGAGTTTATAGGGCAGGCAAGAATCTAACAAAATAGAATCAATTTAAAAATATGAAAAGGCCAACTCTCTCCTTACCAGGAATCTTCACAAAAACATTAATGTTCTCTTTTGTATCTGTTAATTGGCAGAAACTGGGCCTGTGACTCTCCGAGGTGTTGTTGCCATGGTGAAATTATTCTGATTTTAGTTGTGGTACAGGTTTCACCCGCCAAAGGTAGGCCTTTGTTAACTTGCTGTGATAAACACGCCTGAGCTCGCTGTCTCTTGTCTTGCTTGAGCAAGTGACAAAACTCAGATAAAACAGTGCAATGTATGTGCTGGTAACGGGGGAGGGCATTCAGACCATTGAGACTGATACACAGGAACAAGATGAGGCCATTCAGCCCCTCAAATCTTTTATACGTGAACAGGAGGCGGTTATACAGCCTCCCCAGCCTAATATATATAATACAGGGTGGCACGGTGGTACAGTTGCCTCACAGCGCCAGGGATCCGGGTTTGATTCCAGCCTTGGGTCACCGTGTGTGTGGAGTTTGCACATTCTCCCCGTGTCTGCATGGGTTTCCTCCGGGTGCTCCGGTTTCTTCCCACACTTCAAAGACGTGTGGGTTAGGCTGACTGGCCATGGAAAACTTTGCCTGAGGGTCAGGGGAACTAACAGAGTAGATACGTGGGGTTACGGTCTGGTTGGGATTGCGGTCAGTGCAGACCCAATGGGCCAAATGGCCTCCTTCTGCACTGTAGGGATTCTATGAACAGGAAGAGACAATTTCAACCTTTCAATCCTGGTGCATAGGACCAGCGAGAAGTCATTCAACCCCTTGAACCTATTACATAGCAACTCAATGTGATAATTCAAGTCTTGCTCCAATGTAACATTGTTTAGACTCCTCCCACTGTCTACTCTACCCAAAAATCATGGTCACGGCCAGGGGTTTGGGTAGCTCTGATTGTAGCTGGAGTGGCCTAACAACTGGAGGTCAAAACTCTCCCAAACCTGGAAGGAGAGGTGTTGATATTTGCATCTGATCACAAATTATTGGGGAGAGTAAATTCATTAGAAAAGCAAAGGATATTAACAAAGGGCGGAAATTTCCATCCACGCTGGGCCCAAAACCGGAAAATTCCACCTGAAGTCAACTGGCCTTTGCACGGTCCATCTCCTGCCACCCCCGCCACCCCCTCCACCCTCCCCCTCACCCCGCCACCCCCCTCCCCTTCTCCCCCGCCACCCCGCCACCCCCAGCTGCTACAATTCCTGTGGTGAGGGGGACAGGAAACCCCCCCCCCCCCCGGTTGTGTGAATTCGCTGCACAGCGACAGACAGGATTCAATGTCACTGAGTGATAGATGAAAAAAGGGCAATAAATTTTTGCTCGGTGGGTTTGACTGGGTGCCGTGAAGTGTCGAGGGCTTCGGAAGTTCGTCTGGAATTAAGGGCAGGAGGCGCAGGTTGATCAGAAATCTACATTTTTATCAACTCCAGATCATAAAGATGAGTTTGTGTTAATATTTTCCAAGTTGTGTTTTTGCAATAATGTAAAGAGATAATAAGAGTTTGGGTAAACAGATTGTGGAATGACTTAACATTCGGCGCATGAGAAGAGTTACACTTGGATATAAAGCCCAAAGACATCAGAGCCGTGTGTGTGAGTGTGTGTGTGCATGTGAGTGTATAAGTGTGCGTGTGTGTGTGTGCGTGTGTGTGTGTGTGTGTGTGAGTGAGTGTGCATGTGAGTGTATCAGTGTGTGTGTGTATCTGTGTGTGTGTGTGTGTGTATCTGTGTGTGTGTGTGTGTATAAGTGTGTGTGTGTCTGTGTGTGTGCGTGTGTGTGTTTGTGTGTGTGAGTGCATGTGTGTGCGCGTGAATGAATAAGTGTGTGTGTGTGTGTGTGTGCTTCTCAAAGCAAAAGTAAGACTAAGACTGGATCACATGACACTCTCTAATGATGTCGTGCTGATATCCCTTAATGGCAATAACATAACATTGGGTATGATATTAGAGTGAGTTGAGTTACTGAGTCCAGTATGGGGTCAGATAGAGTAATGGGTACCATTCTGGGATTAGTAGGAGTATTTATTGCAGGATTGGGATCCAGATATTAAAGAACACATTGAAACTTTACCGAGGGAAGAGCAGATTCACTCACCCAATGTGCCAAAGTACAAAAGGTCATGAATGTAGCCCAATCCATCACACAAACCAGCCTCCCATCCATTGACTCTGTCAACACTTCCTGCTGCCTAATTGAAGATTAAACATAACAGATTTCAAACCCTTTTTCACACACTGAGCGGGGAGACGTGGTGTTTTACTTCCAGGAGTAGCGTCCAAGGCTGAAACTCTGTTAACATTCAGGGTTTGGTTGGCCGGATAAAGTGGCAAATGCGGGGGCACTTTTAACATTTAGGAAAAACTTGGACGGTTTCATGGATGAGAGGGGTGTTGGAGGGATATGGTCCAAGGGCAGGGCAGTGGGACTAGGCAAAAAATGGTTCAGCACAGACAAGAAGAGTCAAAAGGCCTGTTTCTGAGCTGTAAATTTTCTATGGTTTCTATGGCTGGCTGGGTGGAGGGATTATGGGAAGAGAAGATGGGAAGAGCAAGAGTTTTTATAAATATATAAAAAGGAAGAGGCTGGTTAGGGTGAACGTTGGTCCTTTAGAGGATGAGAAAGGGGACCTAGTGGTAGGGGATGGGGATATGGCTAAGGTATTGAATAACTTTTTTGTTTCTGTCTTCACGGAGGAGGACGTGAATAATTTGCCGGGTGTTAGTGATGGAAAGGTGGTAGGACTGGAGGGTCTTAATGACATTACTGTTACTAGAGAGTTGGTGCTCGACAGACTGGAGGGGCTGATTGTGGACAAGTCCCCAGGACCGGATGGAATGCATCCGAGGGTTCTGAAAGAAATGGCGGAGGTGATAGTGGATGCCTTGGTGGTTATTTTCCAGACGTCGCTGGATTCCGGGGAAGTGCCGGATGATTGGAAAACGGCTAATGTTACGCCGTTGTTTAAGAAGGGTGCCAGGCAAAAGGCGGGGAATTATAGGCCGGTTAGTTTAACGTCTGTGGTAGGTAAAATGTTAGAATCCGTCATTAAGGAGGAAATTGCGAGGCATCTTGAAGGGAATTGCTTGATAGAGCAGACGCAGCACGGTTTCATTAAAGGGAAGTCGTGTCTGACAAATTTACTGGAGTTCTATGAGGATGTGTCTAGGGCGGTGGATAGAGGAGAGCCGGTGGATGTGGTCTTTCTAGATTTTCAGAAGGCGTTTGACAAAGTACCTCACAAGAGGTTATTGCAGAAGGTCAAGGGACATGAAGTTGGGGGTAGGGTGTTAGCGTGGATAGAGGATTGGTTGTCAAATAGGAGGCAAAGAGTGGGGGTCAACGGGTGCTATTCGGATTGGCGGATGGTGACTAGTGGAGTGCCCCAGGGGTCGGTGCTGGGGCCTCAGCTTTTTACCATTTATATAGATGATCTGGAGGAGGGAACCGAGTGTAGGGTGTCGAAATTTGCTGATGACACCAAGATTGGGGGAACAGCAAATTGTGCGGAGGGTGTGGAGAGTCTGCAGAAGGATCTAGATAGGCTGGGCGAATGGGCCAGGAAATGGCAAATGGAATTTAATGTTGGCAAGTGTGAGGTGGTCCACTTTGGTAGGAAGAATGGTAGGAAGGACTATTACTTACGGGGCGAAAAACTGCAGCAGGCGACGGTGCAGAGGGACCTCGGGGTCCTTGTGCATGAGTCGCAAAAACCCAGCTTGCAGGTGCAGCAGGTGGTCAGGAAGGCGAATGGGATGCTGGCCTTCATAGCGAGGGGGATTGAATATAAAAGTAGGGAGGTCTTGCTGCAGCTGTATAGGGCATTGGTGAGGCCGCAGCTGGAGTACTGTGTGCAGTTTTGGGCGCCGCACCTGCGCAAAGATATTTTGGCCTTGGAGGGAGTGCAGAGGAGGTTTACTAGGCTGATTCCGGAGTTGAGGGGGTTGAGCTATGAGGAGAGGCTGAATAAACTAGGCTTGTACTCATTAGAGTTTAGAAGAATGAGGGGAGATCTCATTGAGACGTATAAGATGATGAATGGGATAGAACATAGAACATAGAACATTGCAGCGCAGAACAGGCCCTTCGGCCCACGATGTTGCGCCGACCAGTTACAAAACAATGACCCACTAACCTAAACCAATCCCTTTTCGTCCATAAACCTATCCACGGATCTCTTAAACACCCCCAAACTAGGCGCATTTACAACTGCAGCAGGCAGGGCATTCCAATCCCTCACCACCCTCTGGGTAAAGAACCTACCCCTGACATCTGTCCTATAACTACCCCCCCTTAATTTAAAGCCATGCCCCCTCGTGCTAGATTTCTCCATCAGAGGAAAAAGGCTATCACTATCCACCCTATCTAAACCTCTAATCATCTTATATGTTTCAATAAGATCCCCTCTTAGCTGCCTTCTTTCCAGCGAAAACAACCCCAAATCCCTCAGCCTCTCCTCATAGGACCTCCCCTCCATACCAGGCAACATCCTGGTAAACCTCCTCTGCACCCTCTCCAAAGCCTCCACATCCTTCCTGTAATGTGGGGACCAGAACTGCACACAGTACTCCAAGTGCGGCCGCACCAGAGTTGTGTACAGTTGCAACATAACGCTGCGACTCCTAAATTCAATCCCCCTACCAATAAACGCCAAGACACCGTATGCCTTCTTAACAACCTTATCTACTTGATTCCCAACTTTCAGGGATCTATGTACACATACACCTAGATCCCTCTGCTCATCCACACTATTCAAAGTCCTCCCGTTAGCCCTATACTCGACACATCTGTTATTCCTACCAAAGTGAATTACCTCACACTTCTCCGCATTAAACTCCATCCACCACCTCTCGGCCCAGCTCTGCAACCTGTCTAAGTCTTCCTGCAAACTATGACACCCTTCCTCACTATCTACCACACCTCCGACTTTGGTGTCATCAGCAAATTTACTAATCCACCCAACTATACCCTCATCCAGATCATTAATAAAAATTACAAACAGCAGTGGCCCCAAAACAGATCCCTGAGGCACACCACTCGTAACTGAACTCCATGATGAATATTTACCATCAACCACCACCCTCTGTCTCCTATCCTCTAGCCAATTCCTGATCCAATTCCCTAGATCACCCCCAATCCCATACATCTGCATTTTCTGCAGAAGCCTACCATGGTGAACCTTATCAAACGCCTTACTAAAATCCATATACACCACGTCAACTGCCTTACCCCCATCCACCTCTTTGGTCACTTTCTCAAAAAACTCAATAAGGTTAGTAAGGCACGACCTACCCGCCACAAAACCATGCTGACTATCTCCAATCAATTCATTACTCTCCAAATAACTATAAATCCTATCCCTAATAATTTTTTCTAAAACCTTGCCCACAACAGAAGTGAGACTCACCGGTCTATAATTCCCGGGGAAGTCTCTGTTCCCCTTCTTAAACAATGGGACAACATTCGCTAACCTCCAATCTTCCAGTACTATACCAGAGGCCAACGACGACCTAAAGATCAGAGCCAGAGGCTCTGCAATCACTTCTCTTGCCTCCCAGAGAATCCTGGGGTAAATCCCATCCGGACCAGGGGACTTATCTATTTTCAGACCCTCCAGAACATCCAGCACATCCTCCTTATCAACTGTAACACTGTCAATTCTACTCCCCTGCAACCCAGTGTCCTCCTCAGCTATATCCATGTCCCCCTGCGTGAACATGGGATGGATAGGATAGAGGTGGACAGGCTCTTCCCGCTCAAAAAAGACAGTAGGACTAGGGGGCACAGCCTCAAGATAAAAGGGGGGCTGTTTAGAACGGAGGAACTTCTTCACTCAAAGGGTGGTGAATCTCTGGAATTCTCTGCCCGTTGAAGTGGTGGAGGCTGCCTCGCTAAATATTTTTAAGACGCGGGTTGATGGGTTTTTGATAAGAGAGGGGATTAAGGGTTATGGGGAGAGGGCGGGAAAGTGGAACTGAGCAGCAACAGATCAGCCATGATCTTATTGAATGGCGGGGCAGGCTCGAAGGGCTAGATGGCCTACTCCTGCTCCTATTTCTTATGTTCTTATGTAGAAGATGTAAACATGGGCAGCACGGCGGCACAGTGGTTAGCACTGCAGCCTCACAGCGCCAGGGACCCAGGTTCAATTCCCTTGGTCACTGTCTGCACGGAGTCTGCACGTTGTCCCTGTGTCTGCGTGGGTTTCCTCCGGGTGCTCTGGTTTCCTCCCACAGTCCAAAGATGTGTGGGTTAGATTAATTGGCCACGGTAAATATCCTCTTAGTATCCTAAGATGTGTTGGTTAGGTGATCAGCGGGGTAGGTATATGGGGTTATGGGGATAGGTTTTAGGATGCTCTGCCGGAGAGTTGGTGCTGACTCAGTGGGCTGAATGGTCTGCTCTAGGGATCCTATGACTCAGAGGGGGAATTCTGTGATACTGTAAAGCTTACAGGGAGTGTTGATGTTGCTGGAGAGCAAAGGGCAACATTGGTTGGTGGGGCTGAATGGCCAGTTTCCGTGCTGTAATTTTAACCTTTTGCTATGAGGAGAGGTTGGAGAAACTTGGTTTGTTCTCACTGGAACGACGGAGGTTGAGAGGAGACCTGATAGAAGTCTACAAGATTATGAGAGGCATGGACAGAGTGGATAGTCAGAAGCTTTTTCCCAGGGTGGAAGAGTCAATTACTTGGGGGCAGAGGTTTAAGATGCGAGGGGCAAGGTTTAAGGAAGATGTATGAGGCAAGTTTTTTTACACAGAGGGTGGTGAGTGCTTGGAACTCGCTACTGGGGGAAGTAGTGGAAGCGGATACGATAGTGACTTTTAAGGGGCGTCTTGACAAGTACATGAATGTGATGGGAATAGAGGGATATGGTACCCAGAAGGGTAAGGGGTTTTAGTTCAGTCGGGGCAGCAAGGTCGGTGCAGGCTTGGAGGGCCGAATGGCCTGTTCCTGTGCTGTAATTTTCTTTGTTCTCTGTATTGCACAGGAGCTGTGTCACCCTCCTGTACATGCCACACACTCGGTCTCCCATTCCTGTACACCTTGCCTCACAGTCCTGTAATAACTTTAGTGTCAGTGGCACTTTCTGCTTTGGGTTTCGGCTCCCGGCAGTGGGTGAGATAATACTGGAATATTCCATCCACTTCCCCATTTGATTCCGGATATTTTAACAAACAATCAATTAGGGCTTTTCTGAAAGGGACCACCAAGACTAATAGTCTCATTAGTATTGTGGAGACGCTTGCTAAAGAGTGAAATATGGGAGATTATCTGAACCTTGCCACTAAAATTCTCATCTGTCCCCAATTAAAAATAATGCATACCAGCGTTCACTGGGACTAATGATCAGATTACTGGAAGATTACGGCTTCTCATATCATTTGCTCACTTTATAAAACTCATTTGTTGTGAAGGATGGAGATAAAGTGATTCCGCCTGATGATTTACATTGTGCTATCTTGCTAACTTAAACCTCCATCTGGTCAGGAGCAGAGCGAGGAACATTGTTTACAGCAGGAAGACACGGCTGTCGCTGACATGAGGAACGTTACTACTGGGAATGTTAACATTGGAACTGGAGGAGGCCATTCAGCCCCTTGATCCTGACCCTGTATCCAATCAAACGTTGCCTGAGCTGTGTTTCTTTCGTGTGGCTAACAGATATCTATCAATCTCAGATTTGGAGTTAACAACTCGATGAGCGTTCGTTGGCATTCGCGGAGGAGAGTTGGAAACTTCCACTGCTCTCTCTGAGCACGGGTAAAGACAACAACCGTCCAGGATTTCCTGGCTTCCATTGGTAGCGTCAGCTCGCTATTGGCCGGCAGTGGAACTTTCCGGAAACATCAAAGTCTACGGCGGTTTGCATGGGTCTCCCAGACTGACACTGGGGAATGCACTGGAGGGGAGGTAGTGGGAAGGGGGAGCAGTGCACCTTCAGGAGGGCAGAAGGTCCCGACACACTGGAGTATTCGCCCGTAGACTACGAATCCAAGTCATGAACTCTCCAAATCAGCTCAAATAGTCACAAGTAAAGCTCCCTCTACACTGTCCCCCCATCAAACACTCCCAGGACAGGTACAGCACGGGGTTAGATACAGAGTAAAGCTCCCTCTACACTGTCCCCCCATCAAACACTCCCAGGACAGGTACAGCACAGGGTTAGATAGAGTAAAGCTCCCTCTACACTGTCTCCATCAAACACTCCCAAGACAGGTACAGCACAGAGTTAGATACAGAGTAAAGCTCCCTCTACACTGTCCCCATCAAACACTCCCAAGACAGGTACAGCACAGAGTTAGAAACAGAGTAAAGCTCCCTCTACACTGTCCCCATCAAACACTCCCAGGACAGGTACAGCACGCTTGGGTTGAGAAATGGAATAATCAGTGTGTGGAATCTCTTTAACATTTCTGACACTATTCCTGGTATCGGGTGCAATTATTCGATTTTCTTGAGTTTTTGAACTTTGCGTTGTATAGAAAAGGTTGTTGGGATCTGAAGCTGGGATAAAGTTTGAGAGTGGATTCAAAGTCGATTTGCAGAGAATATTAGAGAGAGAGAGGTTTAGTTAGTTTGCTGCCCTCATGGTCAGCCTTGGTGGGTTTTACAAAATAACTCAGTTTCCAAAGTGAGTACTGGCCTGTCCTGTTAACAGGAAAATATTCAGTGCAGTGAGGGAATGTTTTCATAATCTATTTAATCTCAGGATCTGGTGTTGTTGGCAAGGTTGGCACCTCCTGGCACTTTGTTAACCAATGGGAAAGTGAATTTCCATCCATTTGCTGCCAGTTCAGTGAAGCAACCATGAGTCAACCAATAAAGTGGTTAGCACTGCTGTCTCACAGCGCCAGGGACCCGCGTTTGATTCCTGGCTCCGGTCACTGTCTGCAGTGTCAGCACATTCTCCCTGTGTCTACGTGGGTTTCCTCCAGGTGCTCCAGTTTCCTCTCACCGTCCAAACATGTGCGGGTTAGGTGCATTGGCCATGATAAATTGCCACTTAGTGTCAGGAAGACTAGCTAGGGTAAATGCATGGGATTGTGGGGATAGGGCCTGCGTGGGATTGTGGTCAGTACAGGCTCGATGGGCCGAATGGAGGGATTCTATGAATAAAGAAAATCCAAATACTGCAGCTGCTGGAAATCAGTGATAAAAACGGAAAATGTTGGAAACACTAAGCAGATCAGGCAGCCTTGGTGATGGGATGAATCTGAGAATCTTAGCTAATGTTCTGGGGACCTGGGTTCAAATCCCACCACAGGGCAGATGGTGGAATTTAAATTCAATAGAAATACCTGCAATATAGAATCTACTGATGACCATGAAACCATTGTCGATTATTGGAAAACTCACCTGGCTCACTCATGCCCTTTAGGGAAGGAAATCTGCCGTCCTCACCCGGTCTGTCCTACATATGACTCCAGAACCACAGCAATGTGGTTGACTCTCAACTATCCTCTGAACAAGGGGAACTACGGATGGGCAATAAATGCTGACCAGCCAGCGATGCCCATGTCCCACAAATGAATAAAAAAGAAAGAGGGCATTACTGATCAGTGACGTGCAGCGATTTTCAAGATGTCTTTCTGGTCTGCAGCAGGTCCTTGGAAGGAAAATCATTCCAGAACACAGGACTTACTGACCTCCCAGTCAGGCAAAGTCTTCATTTTAAAAGCTAGCCAGTGCTATTCCCCTCTCGATCTCTGAAATATTCTCCATTCTCACAAACATGCCATCATCTCTGCGTTTCCTCTGGTTGGCCTCTTGAGCTTCCCCAGTTTTACTCACTCCACAATTGGCAGCCATTCCTTCAGTTGCCTGCGTCTGAGGCACTGGAATTCCCTTCATAAACCTCTCGAGCTCTCTCCTTATTTAAGATGTTTCATTCAAAGCAGTTTCTTTGACCTGGTTTTTGGTCATCTGACCTAGCATTGTCTTATGTGGCCCTGTGCCAAATGCTGCATTACAACTCTCCTGTATGTACGTGTCAGTGTGTGTGTGTGTGTGTGTGTGTGTGGCACGTGAATGTGTGTGTGTGTGAGTGTACGTATGGATTTGTGTGTCCGTATATGTGTGTGTACATGTGTGTATGTCTGAATCTGTCTGTATGTCTGTGAATCGGGTGTGTGTGAGTCTGTGTGGTGTGTGTGTGTGAGACTAAGTGTGTGTGTATGTGTTTGGATGCATGTGTGTGTGTATATGTGTGTCATGTCTAAGTGTGTGTGTGCGTGTGTGTCTAAGAGTGTGTGTGTGTGTGTATATGTATGCGGTATTTGGATTTTCTTGAGTGTATGTGTCTAAGTGTGTATGCGTGTTGTGTCTAAGTGTGTGTGTGTGTGTGTGTCTCAGGCACACCCTTATTCCAGGGTGAAGGAGAGGACATTGCACTGGGAGCCAGAAAAACATCAAGCCCCAGTATTTATTTATCGAGGTGCAGACAGTTTCCACATAGTGTGCAGATAATGTCCTGTGTGTGACATTAATATGAAGAGACTGGATCAAAGGATCAAAAAACAGAAGGCAGAGAAAACGGAGAGTAGAAAGGTGTTGGATTGGCATCTTATTAGAGACCATTTAAAGAAGGGAATCACAGCTGCTCTCATCTCATTCTAATTCCTGAGATGTGCGGGTACCTGCTTTGCATTAATAAGTGATATTAATGAATTAATTCAGGTGCCTTAATCCCCCATCTGTTTACTTTCCGGCAGATTTACAACAAAGAGGTCTGTAGATCATTTAAAATAAACTAGCAAGCTTCACTCAATGTTAAGAAAGGACAGTGTTACATTTTTGATTTTATCCCTGCTCAGGGATTGGTTAATTTCTGAGTTGCCTGCTCCAGCTCTCTGCAGCCAGGACATTAAAGCATCGTTCTTTATTTAACACTTTGCTGTCTGCTTTCCTGTTTGAATTTTCAACTCTTTGGAGGTTTTATCACCTTATCCCTCCATTTATTTCTTATTGTGTCTCTCCCTCCTGCTAATTCTCATTCTGTCTCAGTCAGTCTATCTGTCTCTCAGATTCTCTCCTTTCTCTCTCTCTGTCTGTTTCTCACTCTGTCTGTCTCTCAGTCTCGCTCACAGTTTCTCCCTCTCTCTATCTTTCAGCTTCTCTCTTATTTTAATGTCTTTATCTCTCTTTCTTTCTCACTCAGCCTTTCTCTCTCGCTCCCTCTTTCTGTCTTTCTCTGTTTATTTATAATCCATTGCTCATTTGAGCTCTCAGGCCGGTATTTTATAAATCCCACCCAAGACCAAGACCTTGCTGCAACGCCCCCCCCCGATTCCAGGCCGGGCGTGGCGGTAGAATTCTGGCCTCTCTGTCCAGTGTGAACAATGAGATTGAGGGGATAGGAACTGGCTGTCAGCTCTCGGTCTCCCTCTGTGTCTGAGATTTATTTGCCTGTATCTGCCGCAATGCCCAGGATTTTCCAGTCTCGACACGGTGAGGTCCATCATGGTGCAAGTTGCACAGTCAGCCAGAGGTCTGTTGACATGGGTTGGGCTGGACAATTCCACCCCCTCCGCACCACAGCCCCCACCCCACCCCCCCCCACCCCACTGGACAATCCCCCCTGTGGACTGGTTAATCCCCCATGCAGATTGGACAATCCCAACCCCCCCACGCTCATGGACTGGACAATCCCCCCCTGCAGTCTGGACTGGTCAATTCCATCCATGTTTCGCTCTCTGCCTTGCTGCCTGTTTTTCCATCTTCCAACATATGAATGAGGAGCAGGTGTCGACTATTCAACCCCTTGAGCCTGTTCTATCCCAATCTACCTATCCCACTGTATCAGGTTCACCCTCTCTTGGGTCAGCACTGCTTCATGCTATTGAAATAGTGGATCTGACTTTAACTCCCTGACCCACCCTGGTGCAAATTGGGTGGGGAGGGGGCAGTGGGCAGATGGGGTCAGGATAGGGTGTATAACTACAATGAAGGAAATGTGTTACCCCTCCAATCCCACTGCCCTACTGCTGAGTGCCAATATCAACGTGCTGTTGAACCAAGAAGAGCATTATCTATGGGAAGGCAATGGGTCGAGGGGCCGAAGGGGCTTCTCCTGCTGCTATATTCCCCTGGTTCCTCTTTAAACATGCTGATCATCAGCATCTAATCTGAATTTTAGTGCAGGGCTTGAGTAGGGCAAAGGGAGCAGCGATGGTTTACCCACTGCCTCCTCCACAGATCCACCTCGTGAGGACGGCATTTGCAGTCAAAAGATTTTTGTTTTGATTTGATTTATTATTGTCACGTATTAGCATACGGTGGAAAGTATTGTTTCTTGCATGCTATACAGACAAAACATACCGTTCATAGAGAAGGAAATGAGAGAATGCAGAATGTAGTGTTACAGTCATAGCTAGGGTGTAGAGAAAGATCAATGCAAGGTAAGTCCATTCAAAAGTCTGATGGCAGCTGGAAGAAGCTGTTCTTGAGTCAGTCGGTACGGGACCTCAGACTTTTGTATCCTTTTCCCAACTGAAGAAGGTGGAAGAGAGAATGTCCGGGGTGCGTGGGATCCTTAATTATGCTGGCTGCTTTACTGAGGCAGCGGGAAGTGTGGACAGAGTCAATGGATGGGAAGCTAGTTTGTGTGATGGATTGGGCTACATTCATGACCCTTAGTAGTTCCTTGCAGTCTTGTGCAGAGCAGGAGCCCATACCCAGCTGTGATTCAACCAGAAGGAATGCTTTCTATGATGCATTTGTAAAAGTTGTTGAAAGTCGTAGCTGACATGTCAAATTTCCTTACTTTTCTGAAAAATTAGAGACCTTGGTAGGTTTTCTTAACTATAGTGTCAGCAAGATTCCCAGGAAGTTGTTACAAAATACCTACCACACAGAAAGAGGCCATTCAGTCCAACATTCCATGCTGGTATTTATGCTCCACACCCGTCACTTCCTATTTCTCCTCATGAAGCCATTCTGAGTTCATGCTACAAGCTTCCCTATAACCCAGAGATATCACTAACAAACAAGAATATTGCCCTTTTTGCTCTTGTGCCATCAGCAGATGACTTGGGAGCCAAAGGGCAGAATTAAAGGTATTAGCCAGGCCTGCACCTTAAGCAGAGAAAATGTTCACTGCACAAAATGCAGGTGGGAGCTCGCACCCTGTTGGAAGACCAAATCTGTGAGGAGCTGAAACAAGGCTGGAGGGTTTACCTGTCTGAATTAGAGGGAGAATCCCCCTGGAAAACTACAGCAAGCTGGGAGAGGAGAAGAACAAGATTAAAACCCATGGGAGCTGTGAAACACTTTGGATTGGTCCTAGGAATTGGATGCATACCTAAGTGACCAAGTATCATAGAATCATAGAACCCCTACAGTGCAGAAGGAGGCCATGCAGCCCATCAAGTCTATACTGCCCACAATCCCACCCAGACCCCATTCCCGCAACCCCACATATTGATCCTGCAAATCCTCTGACACTTGGGTCAATTTAGCACGGCCAATCACATCTTTTGGACTGTGACAAAACCGGAGTAAACCCACACAGACACGGGGAATGCAGCCCCCGCACAGACAGTGACCCAAGGCTGGAATCGAACCCAGGTCCCTGGTTCTGTGAAACAGCAGTGTTAACCCACTGTGCCACTGTGTCACCCAGGAGACTGGGAGAAACTTCATGGGAAAATGACCCTGGACCTTTAACATCCATCTGAGAGGTCAAATAGGCCCTCGGTTTAATCTCTCATTCTGACAGTGCAGCACTTCCCCAGTACTCCACTGGGAGAGGCAGCCTAGATTATGGGCTAAAGGTTGGGGGTGTGGGCCTATGCCCCTCTGTCTCAGATTGGGTTGTTTGGCTGAGATAGAGGTGCAGCGCATTCTGGTTTCATTTCTTCCAATGTACAAGGGACGAGTCAGTGGAATTTACAAAGCCAGACATTCATTGAAACTGTCCTTTCGAAGACATTCCACTTGACATTTAGTGAGAAGCAGCACTGGGCAACACAATAGGTACCGGGGCTGAGGTTACTCAGGATTAATTCAAGCCACTATATAATTCTGATTGGTGCCGAGTGTAGCTGAGCTCCATTCAATAGCGTTGACAGCACACAGATTCTTTGAAGATTTCCTGTCAACAGCAACAAAAGAGAAAGGCTTTAATTGGGTTTTAATCTTGCTCAGCAGCTCAGCATTAACCTCCTGAGGTTGAGACAATCTCTCGCCGCTGCCTCACTGCTCAGGGACTGCTTTCACACAACAGGGACCGGTATCCCTTCTTAACCCAGCTTCACTGAGTCCTCACTGACTTACTCTCCTTTCAGACAGGGAGGGTAAGGAACATCAAGGGGGGATCACAAGGTGGGTGTGGGGAGTTGGTCGTAGTCTCGGGGGATAGGCCTGGGCGGAGGGCATCTTTCTTGCTGCGGGAAGCGGCATGCCATTGGCTGGTGGTGGGATTTTCCAGTCCCGCCGCAGCGAATGGGATTTCCCATTGACTCCGCCATTGGGAAACCCGCAGCAGTGGGTGGTAGGGCGGGGGGTGGGGGGGGGGGGGTGGTAGGGCGGGGGGTGGGGGCGGGTGGGGGAATGTGAGGGGAGGGGCAATCAGTGGGAACAAAAGATCCCACAAATGTGAACGACAGCAAAATTCCAGTCCTTATTGCTTAAGCCGCATTTCAGAGATCTAAGCACAAATTTAATGCCATCATGCAGCACTGAGGGAGTTTTTGATTTGATTTGATTTATTATTGTCGCAAGTGTTGACATACAGTGAAAAGTATTGTCTCTTGTGCGCTATACGGACAGAGAATACCATTCATAGAGAAGGAAAGGAGAGAGTGCAGAATGTGGTGTTACAGTCATAGTTAGGATGTCAAGAAAGATCAACTTCATGCGAGGTAGGTCCGTTCAAAAGTCTGACAGCAGCAGGGAAGAAGCTGCCCTTGAGTCGGTTGGTACGTGACCTCAGACTTTTGTATCTTTTTCCCAACAGAAGAAGATGGAAGAGAGAATGTCTGGGGTGTGTGGGTTCCTTAATTATGCTGGCTGCTTTGCCGAGGCAGTGGGAAGTGTAGACAGAGTCAATGGATTTTGATGGGGTCTCGATCATCTCACCACTGCTGTGGGGGTACAGCAGTGCCAGAGGTGTCATTCTCAGGTAAGATATTAAACCATCTCCACCCTCTCCAGCCAGCATAAAGAGTTTCTTGGTGATTGTTTCCAAAAAGAGCCAGAAAGTTTGCCCTGGTGTAGCAACAGAATATTTAACATCGATATCACTTAAAAACAGATGACTTGACCATTATCACCATGCTGTTTGTGGGAGTTTGCTGTGGCGAAATTGGCTCCCAAGTTTTGCAACATTATAACACAGACTGCTCTTCAAACATTGACTATCAAGATTTTTTCTATTCATTTATGGGACAAGGGAGTCGCTGGCTGGGTCAGCATTTATTGCCCATCCCTAGTTGCCCTTTGAGAGTCAACCACATTGTTGTGGGTCTGGAGTCACATGTAGGCCAGACCAGGTAAAGACGGCAGATTTCCTTCCCTAAAGGACATTAGTGAACCAGATGGGTTTTTCCGACAATCGACAATGGTTTCATGGTCATCAGTACATTCTATATTCCAGGTATTTTTTATTGAATTCAAATTCCACCATCTGCTGTGGCAGAATTCAAACCTGGGTCCCCAGAACATTAGCTGAGTTTCTCGATTAATAGTCTAGCGATAATACCACTAGGTTATCGCCTCCCCCAAGTGCTCTGGGATGTCCTGAGAATATAAAAGTTGATATAAAAATGCAGGGCTTTCTTTTCTTTAGGATAGAGAACAAAATCCTCTGGACTGGGGACACCTGTCCTGCAGTGTGGTTCTGTACCTCAGGTAAATGCTCAAGTGTGTGATCACATAGTCTGAATTCTTTGGCCTCAATCATCTCGCTACTGCTGCCAGGGAGAATGGATAAATTGGCACTCAGTCAGATCTCCGTTCACTGCAGAAGGACTGGAGACTCCCAGTCATGGATGAGGTCGGAGAATCCCAGCCCTATGTCACAGGTTCAACACCAGCCCTGACCTCAACAAACAGAGGGGGATGAGGGGGATGCTTAATAGTCATCATGAGCCTTGGTCTTTTTCTTATCCCTCCTGATTCCAGGCACACTAAAACCACTTATAGCCTTGCACTCTTCTTACACCAGTCGAGTTTAACTGGCTTGGCGTAGACCAGTTGTGGAACATTATTTGTACTGTGGTACTCAGTAACTCACCAGGCAGCCTTTTCTGGTGACTTGTAGCACACAGCAAACCACAGCTGTTATTTTGATTCACTTTGGAAATCATGCAGTAGAGACGGAGGCCATTCAGCCCATCATGTTAGTTATTTGACCGTGCTATCCAATTAGTCTCCCCCTCACTTCTCTTTCCCTATAGTTCTGTGAATTTTTACTTTTCAAGAATTTCTTCTGATGTTAACATTGAATCTGCCTTTTCTTCCAGATCACCGTAACTCGCTGCATGCAAAAAAAAACTCCTCTGATTAATTACCAGTCAATCTCGATCGATGTCCCTTGGTTAGCAATCCTCCTGCCAATGGGAGCAGTTTCTCAGTATCCACTCTGTCTGCACAACCTTGTAACTTTGGAAACCTCCAGTAGATCTCACTGCTTGGAGGAGAACAACCCCATCTTCTCGACACAATTCAAATCCCTCGACAGTGCGGAGTGGAAGCTGGAATAAGAGATAAAACTATTTAATTTCCTATTGCATTCATTGAATTATAGAATCCTACAGTGCAGAAAGAGGCCATTCAGCCCATAGAGTTTGTACCGGCAACAATCCCACCCTGGCCCTATCCCCAGAACTCTATGCATTTGCCCAAGCTGGTCTCCCTGACACTAAGAATTTACCTTGGCCAATCCACCTAAGCGGCACGTCTTTGGACTGTGGGAGGAAACCGGAGCACCTGGAGGAAACCCACGCAGACACAGGGAGAACATGTAAATTCCAGTGACCCAAGCCGGGAATCGAACCCAGGTCCCATGAGGTCAGCAGTGCTGACCACTGTGCTGCCACAGAGTGTCACTGACAAGGATACTGGTCCTTGAGAAAGTGACAGTGAACTGCTTTCTTGACAGCTCAGTGTCTCGCTCCACCATTTCAGAGCGCATTATTAACCACATAGCTGTGGGTCTGGAGTCACATGTGGGCCAGACCAGGTAAGGATGGCGGATTTCCTTCCCTCAAGGACATTAGTGAACCAGTAATTTGCAATCACAGTCACTGATGCTACATTTCCAATTGCAGATGTATTTAATAAACTGAATTTAAATTAACCTGCCATAATGAGATTTGAACTCACGTCTCTGGTGTATTAATCCAGGCCTCTAGATTACTAGCTCAGTAATGTAGCCATGCTACCATGTTAATGTTTAAGAGCAGCACACTGACATGTAAGTAAAGAGCTTACAAGGCTGTCAGTAAATCCCAATGGAGAGTTTGAGATTTACAGCAGTGTCTGACACTAAGTAAATCACACTCAGATTCAAAGGCCAGTGACAGGAGATGTTAAATCAAAAGGGTTGCTGAGCTCAGAAAGACCGTACAGGCTATCTTTCACACCAACAGTTTCTGTGAAGACAAGGGTAGGTTAAAGATCTATCAAGGTATCAGGTTGCAGTCTCAGTGGTTACCATCTCTGCTCAAGAAGGTCTCAGGTTGAGGTTCCACTGCAGAGGTTTCAGTGCATTGTCCAGGCTCACTCAGTGGGTGCTACAGTGTTGAAGGTGCCATCCTTTGGAGGAGACACGGAGCCAAGCCGCTGTGTGACCTCTCAAGACAGATGTTGGAGTTCTTGTGTGATTTTTCCATAGGAGAATTTACCTGCCACGGGAATCACAGCGGGCGGGCGGGGGTGGTGATGAGGGGCGGGGAGGTGGACCATGCAAAGGTCCATTGACCTAAGGTGGGATTTTCCGGATTTAAGTTTGGTGTGACCAGAAACTCCACCCCCTGTACACAAATGGGTTGTCACATTTGCATCATTTCAGTAATGACTACCCAATGAACCTTCTTCAATGACTGTGAATCACTGGGACATGTGAGGATGTGGAAGTGGCGATGGAAATGTAACTCACACATGAAGCAGGACAAAGCAGGAGAGGTTCACCTCTTGTCAGGCTATGGTTTCCTTCTGCTGGTCTCAAAACACTCAGCTTGAGGATATGGGAATCCAGAATTTGTGTCCTGTTAGTTAATATTGAGGGAACTGTATAAATTTTTTTTTAAATTCGATCATGCGACATGGGTGTCACTGGTTGGCCAGCATTTATTGCCTGTCCCTAACTCCCCAACAGCAGTTGAGAATCAACCACATTGCTGTGGCCCTGGAGTCACATGTAGACCAGACCAGATAAGGATGGCAGATTTCCCTCCCTAAAGGACATTAATGAACCAGAAGAGTTTTTCCAACAATCGACAATGATTTCACAGTCACCAGTCGATTCTTAATTCGAGATGTATTTTATTGAATTGAAATTCCACCATCTGCCATGGCAGGATTCGAACCTGGGTCCCCAGAACATTAGCTGAGTTTCTGGGTTAATAGCCTAGTGATAATACCACTAGGCCATTGCCTCCCCATGATGTGATGTTGTTGGCTACATCAACCCCTGAGGCCAAAATTGAGATGCTGGTGTTAGCGCGAGTGGGCGAAACGACCACTACGGACTCAGGGTGAAGTTCAATAACGGCACAGCTTTATTTTCTTTACGTCGACGGAGAAGCACAGTCAGGACATACAATCAGACTGTCCCGAAAGTGCTCTAAAGACTCCCCCAGAACGGGCTACAGTTATACCCGAACTTCGCGTTTCAAATGCTAATCCTTTATTTCCAGTATTTGACTTCAGCCATCCTGTTTCGACGTTTTCGAGTGTTGGAGCAATTGTTTTAAGTGTGTGTTAATCGTTTTTGTCTGGTTGGTTATCAATGGTCTGGAATCTCTGGGGTTTGACCCATAGGTGTGTTATTGATCTCAAGTGTTTTGAGGGGCCAGTGAAGCTTCCTGAACTGTGTTAATTTTAGGTGTCTCCATGGGTTGTTTGACTGGTTTAGAAGTGCTGATTTTGATGGGGTGGGGATGTGTTCTTTAGTTTAGTTCCTGTAGGCGCCATCCTGTCCAATTTCCCTTATGTGCTGGCTTTCATTTGCATTCTAAAAGCATGCTCTTGCCTACTGATCAGTGTCTGTTACTTTGTGATTTTAGTGGAGGGCTCTGAGGATAGCTTTAGTTTGCTTCCATTTTGTGTGCCCAATTTATAAGATAAGGTGATGAAAGGGATGGATAGGGTAGAGGTGGAGAGGTTCTTCCCGCTCAGAAAGGCCAGCAGGACTAGAGGGCACAGCCTCAAGATAAGGGGGTGGGGGCAGTTTAGAACAGAGTTGAGGAGGAACTTCTTCACTCAAAGGGTGGTGAATCTCTGGAATTCTCTGCCCGTTGAAGTGGTGGAGGCTGCCTCGCTAAATATATTTAAGACGCAGGTAGATAGGTTTTTGGTAGGCAAGGGGATTAAGGGTTATGGGGAGAAAGCGGGAAAGTGGAACTGAGCCACTTCAGATCAGCCATGATCTTATTGAATGGTGGGGCAGGCTCGAGGGGCTAGATGGCCTACTCCTGCTCCTATTTCTTATGTTATTTCTTATGTTATTTCATAAAATTTGTTGTCCGATAACACTGGTGACTATGGTTAAAAATTCCATAAGACTTTGGTTAGGCCACATTCAGAGTCTTGTGTACAATTCTGGCTGCCACGCCACTGGAAGGATGTTGATGCATTGGAAAGGGTGTAGGAGAGTTTTACCAGGATGTGGCCTGGTTTAGAGGATATGGACTATGAAGGAAGATTGAACAAACCTGGATTGTTTTCATTGGAGTGTCAGAAGATGAGGTTGCGGGGGGGGGGGGGGGGCCTGATAGAGGTTTACACGATTATGACAGGCTTGGATAGAGTGGATAGTCAGAGTCTTCTTCCCAGGGTCGAAGGGTCAATTATTCAGGGGGCATAGATTGAAAGCGAGAGGGGGGAAGCTTAAAAGAGATGTAAGGGGCAGATTTTTCACACACAGGGCGGTGAGTGCCTAGAACGCGCTGCCAGAGGAGATGGTAGAAGCAGATTCTATAACAATGTTCAAGAAGCATCGAGATAGAAACATGAATCGACAGGGAATAGAGGGATATGGACCACACAGAGGCAAGGAAACATGAAATTAGAGAAGAATTTGTATCAGCACAGATTTGGTGGGCCGAAGGGTCTGTTCCTGTGCTTTACTCTTTGCACCACTCATACAGTAGAGGAGATGATTCTGAAATTCAGATTGAGGTGGAGACAGAACATTACTCTGTACCTAGAGGTTTTTGTCCTGAACATTCTTTCAAAACTTTTACAATGAAAACATTCTGTAAAGTTTGCAGGACATTGTTTGTGCCTGTGATGCTTTAGGTGCCATAGTGTTAGCAAAGCTTACTGGCTTCTTAAGTTTTTGTTCCATTATGTGTCTTTTTCCCTGGAATGTCTGTGACATGCTTAGTTTAATAAGCTGTTACCATCACTGGAGGTTTTCTGAACCATGGGTTTGTCTTCGTCGCTTGGTGCAGCTCCATTTCGCTGACAGACCTTGGTTTGTCTGATTAACTGTCTCACCTTCTCCAAAGGCAAATCTACTTTGGGTTGCAGTGAATCCGAAAAGATGTCATTGGTTATCTGACCACAATGCAGTGGTATCAGCTGAGATTTAAGATCAGCATGTTCGCAATCTTCAACCAGTCACCAGTCAGTACATATCATTTATTGATTCACCAGGCTTCTGGGCCTTTCTGTTAAATTTGCCTCGTTCTAATCTTGTTTTACTTTGGAATTTAAAATGATCATCAAAAACTTTTCAGACCTCCTCAAATTTAAAGTTTCATCAATGCCTTGGCTTGCTTTCCAACAGGTATATTTGGAATCATGAGCTTTTAGCAGTGAGTCACCTGATGAAGGAGCAGTGCTCCGAAAGATCGTGATTCCAAATAAACCTGTTAGACTTCAGCCTTTGATGTGGCTCTTCCATGTACCCAAGTAAGTGCAAAAGGTAAATTGCTTTATTACACTCTGAGGGGGATAACCTGGATGTTTTAAACCTCCTGGGCTGGTCAGACTTTTACTCGTTGTGGTCACTGATCTTTCTCGGCAATTGTTTGAAAACTCTGTGGCGTTTTAAAATCAAACTGAGGGATGGTGTTTTGAGCAGCTGAGTTTTCTCTTCAGTTGCTGCCACTCAGTCACCACGTGTGATGGGCTGAACTCGAACCTGTGCAGTGGATGCTTTAACCTACCCTCATTAAAATAGAATTTGCCCAGTGCTGCCTGCTTACTGCATCATTAATCTGAAGATTTTAAAGGTTTGTTTACCTTTCCTCGATCATTGCCAGGTTCTTTGACTCTGCTGTTAGATCGGCAATCGCTATCACCTCAGCCTCAACATCTTCTGTGGAGCTCTTCTGAAAATATCATAAAGTCTTCAGTTTTTAGTATTACATTTTCAGGTCACAATTGCAGATTCCCTCCACACTGTCCCCATCAAACACTCCCAGGACAGTTACAGCACGGGGTTAGATATAGAGTAAAGCTCCCTCTACACTGTCCCCCATCAAACACTCCCAGGACAGTGACAGCACAGGTTAGATACAGAGGAAAGCTATCTCTACACTGTCCCCATCAAACACTCCCAGGACAGGTACAGCACGGGGTTAGATACAGAGTAAAGCTCCCTCTACACTGTCCCCATCAAACACTCCCAGGACAGGTACAGCACGGGGTTAGATACAGAGTAAAGCTCCCTCTACACTGTCCCCATCAAACAGTCCCAGGACAGGTACAGCACGGGGTTAGATACAGAGTAAAGCTCCCTCTACACTGTCCCCATCAAACACTCCCAGGACAGGTACAGCACGGGGTTAGATACAGAGTAAAGCTCCCTCTACACTGTCCCCATCAAACACTCCCAGGACAGGTACAGCACGGGGTTAGATACAGAGTAAAGCTCCCTCGACACTGTCCCATCAAACAGTCCCAGGACAGGTACAGCATGGGGTTAGATACAGAGTAAAGCTCCCTCCTCACTATCCCCATCAAATACTCTTAGGACAGGTGCAGAACGGGGTTAGATACAGAGTAAAGGTCCCTCTATACTATCCTCATCAAACACTCCGAGGACAGGTACAGCACAGGGTTAGATACAGAGTCTGTCTCCATCAAATATTCTCGTTCTTGCTAACCTCAAGTCCACGTGCATGGGGTACATGAGAACATGCTCACTGTTGCCTGGGATTCACCGGGGACAGGTGGTTACACAGTTGTACTGTCACTGAGGTAGCAATCCAGAGACCCATGGAAATGCTCTGGGGATCTGGGTTCAAATCTCACCAAGGCAAATGGTGAAATTTGAAAAGCTAAAATTAAAGAGTTTGATGATGACCATAAAATCACTGTCCTATTGTGATATAAACCATCTGATTCATTAATTCCTCTTGAGGGAGGGACATCTGTCATCCTTACACATGGCTTCAGACCCACAGCAATGTGGTTAACTCTTAAATAACCTGAAAACAGTCACACTCACACAGCATGAGCAAACTTAAAACGGACAGAATCTGGAAACCCATCTCACCAGTAAGTGTAGCACTCAACAACAACTCACATTTATGTAGCACTTCCAGAATCATGACCAGTACCCAGGCACTTCAGAGGAGAGGTATCAAACAATATATGATTTCAAGACACAAGGCATTGGGTAACCAAAGGAATGTTTAAAGAATTAGGTGGAGAGGTTTCAGGAGGGTATTCCTGCAGTAGGGTCAATCATGAACCAATAGCAATTGGGACATGAAAGCAGCCAGGGTTTGAGATCTCAGTGGTTTACAGGGCAGGAATGTGTAATAGGGATAGGGAGGGGAAAAGATTGGAAAGATTTTAAACACATTTATTTACTCATGGGACATGGGTGTTGCTGGCTGGCCAGCATTTATTGCCCATCTCTAGCTGCCCTTGTTCAGAGGGCAATTGAAAGTCAACCACATTGCTGTGAGTCTGGAGGCACATGTAGGCCAGACCAGGTAAGGACAGCAGATTTCCTTTACTAAAGGACATTAGTGAACTAGATGGTTTTTTTCCAACAATCGACAATGGTTTCATGGTCATCAGTAGATTCTTAATTCCAGATATTCTTACTGAAATCAAATTCCACCACCTGCCATGGCAGGATTGGAACCTGGGTCCCCAGAACATCAGCTGAGTTTCTGGATTAAATAGTCCAGCGATAATACCACTAGACCATCTCCTCCCCCTGAATGAGAAATGTTTGATAAATTGTCTAATTATTTTCAGAGGTTTAACTTTTGGAGTTTACTGGTGCTCTTTTACTCTGTCTTTCCTGGCCAATTACGTTGCAGCTAATAGTTTGATAAATGATTGATAATACACACTGTAAGTACAAGAATGCAAACAATCAGAAGACAAATGGTTTAGTTACAATGTGATTTATCAGGACTGTTCTTCTGTTTTCGTGTCTCCACCTTGTAAACTCACAGAATATTTATCGCAGGCTCCCAGACATTAAGATTCGATATCTTCTGACATAAATTTCCACTCGAGTCTCACACGGGGTAAATTTATGCTCCTTAAATAAGCATCAAACAGTAACAGGGAAACAATTCAGCACCAGAGTGGGTGGACAGCTCAGTGCTTAACGACAGGGTGCTGAAAAGAAACCCAAGGATTTGGATTTGATTTGATTTGATTTATTATTGTCACATGTCTCAGTGTGCAGTGAGAAGTATTGTTTCTCAATTAGATTCCGATCTGTAATTCTCTTCCGGGTATCTGTTACTCTATATATAAACCACCCCGAACCCCTCGATTAGATTCCAGTCTGTAACTCACTCCCGGGTATCTGTTATTCTATATATAAACCACCCCGAACCCCTCGATTAGATTCCAGTCTGTAACTCACTCCCGGGTATCTGTTATTCTATATATAAACCACCCCGAACCCCTCGATTAGATTCCAGTCTGTAACTCACTCCCGGGTATCTGTTACTCTATATATAAACCACCCCGAACCCCTCGATTAGATTCCAGTCTGTAACTCACTCCCGGGTATCTGTTATTCTATATATAAACCACCCCGAACCCCTCGATTAGATTCCAGTCTGTAACTCACTCCCGGGTATCTGTTATTCTATATATAAACCACCCCGAACCCCTCGATTAGATTCCAGTCTGTAACTCACTCCCGGGTATCTGTTATTCTGTATATAAACCAACCCGAACCCCTCGATTAGATTCCAGTCCGTAACTCACTCCCGGGTATCTGTTATTCTATATATAAACCACCCCGAACCCCTCGATTAGATTCCAGTCCGTAACTCACTCCCGGTGTATCTGTTATTCTGTATATAAACCAACCCGAACCCCTCGATTAGATTCCAGTCTGTAACTCACTCCCGGGTATCTGTTATTCTATATATAAACCACCCCGAACCCCTCGATTAGATTCCAGTCTGTAACTCACTCCCGGGTATCTGTTATTCTATATATAAACCACCCCGAACCCCTCGATTAGATTCCAGTCTGTAACTCACTCCCGGGTATCTGTTATTCTATATATAAATCACCCAGAACCCCTCGATTAGATTCCAGTCTGTAACTCACTCCTGGGTATCTGTTATTCTATATCTAAACCACCCTGAACCCCTCGATTAGATTCCAGTCTGTAACACACTCCCGGGTATCTGTTATTCTATATATAAACCACCCCGAACCCCTTGATTAGATTCCAGTCTGTAACTCACCCCTGGGTATCTGGTATTTTCTATGTAAACCACCCCAAAATCTCAAGTAGATTCCTGCCTTAACTTGCTACCACATATCCGCTATATTAAATATGTAAAGCACCCAGACGCCTTGATTAGATTCAGCCCCATAAATCAGTGGTTTGTTAGCCACCGTGCGAGGAAGGGGAGCTGATAAAACATTATTTAAATATTAGCAGAACTGAAAGGTTTTCAAATTCCCCCTTGGGATGGTCATGTGACGGGTCTCATCTGCAGACTTGAGACTGTGTCTATTCAGAGAATAATAAACCCCTCTCATCTGGATTGAAGTATTAATGTCAGGGCTCCTGGTGTTAGGCTAACATACCTGTCATTGAGATTAGCCAATCCCCTGGGTATGAGGGGGCCTTTGCTGTGTTTCAAATCAAATTGTGAATGATTAGCGGAGAGGATGTGGGGTTACGTGGGGCAGGAGGACATGGCGGGTTGGATGAGGAATGGAGACATTGCAGTGTTAGTGTTGACAGCCTGTCACTGGGATAACGGAGGGTGATGTGGTCTCACTGTCAGCGTTGGAACGCCAACAGCGATTTCATAAACTTACAGCAATCATCTGGGAAGTCAAACAGCTGTCTCAGCCAGGAGTCAGACACAGGAAGGCGAGCATGCTCTGTCAATAGGCCGACTGGTTTAGTCTCACAGCATTGAACTTTTCCAGTGAGATTAACTTCCATACTGACTCGCACTCTCTGCTCGCCTCCATCCAAGAAACATTGTTGGCCAATCAGGGGGAAGTCGAGATTTGACAGAATAATGTTGGTGAGTTGTTGAGGGTTTTGCCTGAGGGTGTTTGGCCTCTTGATCAGTTCTGCTAGAAACAAATCTGCTCACTGACAACCCTACAATCCACTGGAGCACTGGCTGTGGAACTCTGTCTGCATTGTACCAGGACTTGGCTATAGGGTACCAGTGGCTCTGTGTCCACTACTCGAGACGCTGCCTGCATTGCACTGGGGACGCTGCCTGTGCTGCGCTGGGGAAAATGCCTGCGCTACGCTGGGGACGCTGCCTGTGCTGCGCTGGGGGCGCTGCCTGTGCTGCGCTGGGGAAAATGCCTGCGCTACGCTGGGGACGCTGCCTGTGCTGCGCTGGGGAAAATGCCTGCGCTACGCTGGGGACGCTGCCTGTGCTGCGCTGGGGAAAATGCCTGCGCTACGCTGGGGACGCTGCCTGTGCTGCGCTGGGGAAAATGCTTGCGCTGCGCTGGGGACGCTGCCTGCGCTGCGCTGGGGAAAATGCCTGTGCTGCGCTGGGGAAAATGCCTGTGCTGCGCTGGGGATGCTGCCTGTGCTGCGCTGGGGAAAATGCCTGCACTGCGCTGGGGACGCTGCCTGCGCTGTGCTGGGGACGCTGCCTTGGGTCACTGCCTGGGGTCTTCACCTGTACAGAAGACACTACCTGTACAATACAGTATTTCTGCCTGTACTGGATAGTGTCTCCAACTGTACTGTGGCAGTGATTCCACCTGCACTGTATGAGAGACTCTGCCTGTGATTGCACCAGGTACTTTGCACTGTACTGGGGAGTCTGCCTGTAGGCGAAAAGCTGCAGCATGCTATGGTGCAGAGGGACCTCGGGGTCCTTGTGCATGAGTCGCAAAAACCCAGTCTGCAGGTGCAGCAGGTAATCAGGAAGGCGAATGGGATGCTGGCCTTTATAGCGAGGAGAATAGAATATAAAAGCAATGAGGTCTTGCTGCAACTGTACAGGGCACTGGTGAGGCCGCAGCTGGAGTACTGTGTGCAGTTTTGGTCCCTGTATTTGCGAAAGGATATATTGGCCTTGGAGGGAGTGCAGAGGAGGTTCACCAGGCTGATACTGGAGATGAGGGGGTCAGCCTATGAAGAGAGACTGAATAGACTGGGTCTGTACTCATTGGAGTTTAGAAGGATGAGGGGGGATCTTATAGAGACATATAAGATAATGAAGGGGATGGATAGGGTAGAGGTAGAGAGATTCTTCCCGCTTAGAAAGGATAGCAGAACTAGAGGGCACAGACTCAAGATAAGGGGGGGCAGTTTAAATCGGAGTTGAGGAGGAACTTCTTCACTCAAAGGGTGGTGAATTTCTGGAATTCTCTGCCCACTGAAGTGGTGGAGGCTACCCCGCTAAATGTATTTAAGTCACGGGTAGATAGGTTTCTGATAGATAAGAGAATTAAGGGTTATGGGGAGAAAGCGGGAAAGTGGAACTGATCCACTTCAGATCAGCCATGATCTTATTGAATGGCAGGGCAGGCTCGAAGGGCTAGATGGCCTACTCCTGCTCCTATTTCTTATGTTCTTATGTAGTGTTAACAAGAGCTCTGCCTGTACTTATCTATGTCCAGAATGAAGAATTCATCTGTGGCACTGTGCGAGAATTAATGTGGTGGCTTTGGTGACCATGAATGAGGAAGATAAATTATAGGAAAGAAAAAGATATTTAATCAAGAAATGAATTTTTCTTATTGTGCTCATCATTGGTATAATTTTGCCGATTGAGCACAGATATAAATATATCAAAACTCAC
The DNA here is from genome assembly GCF_965287045.1 of Carcharhinus amblyrhynchos. Taxonomy (NCBI): domain Eukaryota; kingdom Metazoa; phylum Chordata; class Chondrichthyes; order Carcharhiniformes; family Carcharhinidae; genus Carcharhinus; species Carcharhinus amblyrhynchos. The sequence goes on along the minus strand of NC_137338.1, from coordinate 2,341,233 downwards.
ATTGTGCAGTTTAGCAAGGTTGTTGTGTGTATTATAAGGGGATTTAGATTCATGACTTGTAGTTTAGAAAGGTATGAAAAGAAGTCGAATTGTATACTTGTTAGACCTTGATTCGCCAGCCAAGCAATGTTTAAAGTTCTAAAGGCTAAACTGATTGAACTGTTTACCCCTCCAGTCATTCACAAGTGTTTGATGTCAATCCTCTTTGGCTTGGTCATTGATGTGTGGATCAGTATTCGACCAGCACAGCAGGGAAAGTGAGCAACTCAGTCAGATCTGGCATGTCTGTAACTATTCCCCCTATTCACATTCCCCAGGTGGCTCTCAAGCTCAAATATTCTCCCTTTGTAACCAGCGCCCCTCTTCTGCAGCTTCCCTTTCTATTCCTCGAGCTATCAGAGATCATGGAGGAATGGTTTCTGTTCTGAATTATTGTGTTGAGATATTTTCTGTGGTTGGGAATAAATAAAGCAACTCCCAAAACTGTCACACTGGCATCGATTGACAGTTCTTACTTCACAGAATACAATCCCTGCAGTGCAGAAGGAGGCCATTTGGCCCAGCAAGTCTGTACCAACCACAATCCCATCCAGAACCTATCCCCGTAACCCCACACATTTATCCTGCTAATTCCCCTGACGCTAAGGGTCAATTTGGCATGGCCAATCAACCTAACCAGCGCATCTTTGAACTGTGGGAGGAAACTGGAGCACCCGGAGAAAATCCATGCAGACACGGGGAGAACATGCAGACTCCACACAGACAGTGACCCAAGCTGGGAATTGAACCCGGGTTCCTGGCGCTGTGAGGCAGCAGTGCTAACCATTCTACCACCGTGCCATCATGAACTAATTTCATGATTCTTAAAATTTCTACCCTGTAAAATGTACCAGCAAGAATTTAGTCAAGACATGAAATTTGGCTCGAAGGGCTAGATGGCCTACTCCTGTTCCTAGTTCTGATGTTCTGAACCGATTCAAAACTCAGAGGCTGAAGGGTGACCTAATGGAGATCTTTCAAATTATGAAGGAGTTTGATCGGGTGGACATGGAGAAGATTGGAGGTGGGGGAAGGGTAGGGGGAGGTGGGGGGAAGGGTAGGGGGAGGTGGGGGAAGGGTAGGGGGAGGTGGGGGGAAGGGCAGGGGGAGGTGGGGGGAGGGTAGGGGAGGGTAGAGGGAGGTGGGGGGAGGGTAGGGGAGGGTAGAGGGAGGTGGGGGGAGGGTAGAGGGAGGTGGGGGTTTAAGGAGAGTCCAAAACTAGGGACCATGACTATAAGATAATCACTTGTAAATCAGAGAGGGAATTGTGGAGAATCTCACTTACCCAGAAGGTGGTGAGAATGTGGAACTCCCTCCCACATGGAGCAGTTGAGACACAAAGTCACAGGTCTATTTAACAGGAAGTTGGATAAATATGTGAAGCTGACGGGAATAGAAAGAGATGTTTATAGATTGAGATTAAATTAGCCAGGAGTAGGTTCATATCAAGCGTAAACGTTCATCCGGACCAGTTGGGGCCCAATGGCCTTTTCCTGTTGCTACAATCACAGCAAATGTTATTTGTTGAGCAAGTCAAATCCAAGAGGGCAACCTGACTGACTGACCATAACCTTTTTTTTGTATTCTGAAATCAGAAGAAACCAACATAGAATTCCAGTTACACTTTTGGGATTTGAAAATAAATTTAAAAGATGTATTTATTACAGGAAACTGTAAGAATATAAGATTACAATTGCATAGGAAAAATGATTTGACAAACCACACCTCCCTCCCAAAAATGATCCACTTTGTCAGAACTCAAAAGGAAACACTTTCTAAAAATTAGTAATATTATCCAAGGTCTATCTATTGTTACCTCAGTACAGGTATACAATTGGAATTCTCACTCACTTCCATTCTCCATTCAAGAATATTCAGAAACAATACTGTCTTCTACAACAAAGACCTTTCTGGCTCGACTGGATAGCTGAGACAAACTTGCAGAACCTCTTGCAGAACTATTACCAGGAGGTCATCCCAACAGAGCCAATGTAACTCAGCTCAACATCTTTCCTTAAATCTCCCTCTTCATTTTCATCTTCAATTCCATTATTCCAAAATATAAAAATCCTTCATGCTTTTCCTGCTGTCCTTCCTTTCAGGTGAAATAAAATTTAATAGCCTTCGCTTGTTTATTTATGAAATGTTTGAAAGTTGCAAAGGCCTTTCACTCCCCATTGAAATTTAACAATGAAAAAGTGAAGTCACCATGTATCTCCAAATGCAAATTTCAAAACTCAATTTATTTACTTAGAAATCAACTCTACCACAGGTTTTCATTATGAATGCATGCACTTGCACCTCTATTCTTTTTATCTGTCAAATCCCCCAGACATGGTTTCTACATTAGCCTTCCTCCAACTTAATTAAATCATTTACACATACACACACACATATACACGCACACACTCACTCACAAACACACACACATAAACACACACATGCACACACACTCACAAACACACACACACACACATGCGCACACACACAAACACGCACACTCACACATACACACACAAACTGTTGTTCAAAAACCCATCCATACACTCTGCTATAATTTCCATCTCAATCTATGTGTAACATCAATAACTTTTGGTCCTCTAGAGCAGTAAAACACTTGGATTCTTAAAATCATAGAATCATTTAATTTTAGATCATAGAATCTTAGAATCATAATCTCATAAAACTTAAAATCAGAGAATAATAGAAAAATAGAACGCCAGAATATTACAATCATAGAATCTCAGAATCCATGAATCATCATGATCAAATCATATACACTTAGAATCTTAGAATCAAACAATCATAGAATCAAAGGACATCAGAACCTTAGAATCACAGAACTTAAGAATTTCAGAATGATAGCATCTTAGAACCTTCGAGCCTTAGAAACATAAAATCTTAGAATAATAATTCTACAGTAGAATTATTGTCAAATCATAGAACATTACCATCAGTAAATCTTAGAATCATAAAATTATATAATCTTAGAATAACAAAATCTTAGAATCAAGTGATCATAGAATCTTAAAATTTTAGAACGATAAAATCATACAAAATTAGAATATTAGAATCATATAATCTTAGAACCTCAAAATCAGATAATCTTAGAATATAGAAATGTAGATTCACAGAAGCATGTAATTTTAGAATCATATAATGTTTGAATTATAGACTCATACCTTAGAATCAGTGAATCTTAGAATCATTGAATCATGGAACCTCAGAATCTTAGATCACTGAGAATTTTGGGGACAGTTTTGGTCTTCTTATAGGAATAGGAGGCAGAGAGTGGGGGTCAATGGGTGCTATTCGGATTGGCGGTTGGTGACTAGTGGGGTGCCCCAGGGGTCGGTGCTGGGGCCTCAGCTATTTACCATTTATATAGATGATCTGGAGGAGGGAACCGAGTGTAGGGTGTCGAAATTTGCTGATGACACCAAGATTGGGGGAAAGGCAAATTGTGCGGAGGGTGTGGAGAGTCTGCAGAAGGATCTAGATAGGCTGGGCGAATGGGCCAGGAAATGGCAAATGGAATTTAATGTTGGCAAGTGTGAGGTGGTCCACTTTGGTAGGAAGAATGGTAGGAAGGACTATTACTTACGTGGCGAAAAACTGCAGCAGGCGACGGTGCAGAGGGACCTCGGGGTCCTTGTGCATGAGTCGCAAAAACCCAGCCTGCAGGTGCAGCAGGTGGTCAGGAAGGCGAATGGGATGCTGGCCTTCATAGCGAGGGGGATTGAATATAAAAGTAGGGAGGTCTTGCTGCAGCTGTATAGGGCATTGGTGAGGCCGCAGCTGGAGTACTGTGTGCAGTTTTGGGCGCCGCACCTGCGCAAGGATATTTTGGCCTTGGAGGGAGTGCAGAGGAGGTTTACTAGGCTGATACCGGAGTTGAGGGGGTTGAGCTATGAGGAGAGGCTGAATAAACTAGGCTTGTACTCGTTAGAGTTTAGAAGAATGAGGGGAGATCTCATTGAGACGTATAAGATGATGAATGGGATGGATAGGATAGAGGTGGAAAGACTCTTCCCGCTCAAAAAAGACAGTAGGACTAGGGGGCACAGCCTCAAGATAAAGGGGGGGCGGTTCAGAACGGAGCTGAGGAGGAACTTCTTCACTCAAAGGGTGGTGAATCTCTGGAATTCTCTGCCCGTTGAAGTGGTGGAGGCTGCCTCGCTAAATATTTTTAAGAAGCGGGTTGATGGGTTTTTGATAAGAGAGGGGATTAAGGGTTATGGGGAGAGGGCGGGAAAGTGGAACTGAGCCACGACAGATCAGCCACGACAGATCAGCCATGATCTTATTGAATGGCGGGGCAGGCTCGAAGGGCCAGATGGCCTACTCCTGCTCCTATTTCTTATGTTCTTATGTTCTTATGTTCTTATCGATGGAAGGATAAACTTGCCGTAAGATTCATTAGAGTGAGTCCTGGGGGATGGCAGGATTGTGTAGGTTTTAGAAACTGAGGACATTGGGCATGTAATTAATCCCTTGTTTTTAATGTTTCAATCCATTACTATGTTCTGATGTCATACAAACATAGAAACCAGAAGCAGGAGTAGGCCATTCAGCCCTTCAAATCTGCTTTTCGACCATGGCTGATCATCAGATTCAATATCATGATCCCCCTTCCCTCCCATATCCCTTCATTCCTTTAGCCCCAAGAGCTATATTGAATTTCCTCTTGAAATCAGACACTATTTTGGCCTCAACTACATTCTGTGGGAGTGAATTCCACACATTCACCTCCCTCTGGGTGAAGAAATTTCTCCTCACCTCAGTTCTAAAAGGTTTACCCCTTATCCTCAAACTACGACCCCAAGATCTGGACTCCCCCCACCATTGGGAACATTCTCTGTCTACCATGTCTAATTCTGTTAGAATTTTATAAGTTTCTATCAGATCCCCTCTCACTCTTCTAAACTCCAGTGAATATAATCCTAACCGACTTAGTCTCTCCTCATAGGACAGTCCTGTCATCCCAGGAATCAGCCTGATAAACCTTCACTGTGCTCCCTCTATAGCAAGAACATCCTTCCTCAGATAAGGACACCAAAACTGCACACAATACTCCAGGTGTGGCCTCACCAATGCGCTATGAAATTGCTATAAACACCCCTATCCTTACATTCAAATCCTCTCACCGTGAAGGCCAACAGACCATTTGCCTCCTGTACCTGCAATCTTTCCATATCACCATGAGGTCTTGCATTATCTATCAGTGACTTGAAATAGACGGTGTTTAGTTTTTCTTGAAACTGTTTCTTTTATTTACAGAGATCCTAGAGTTAGTTCATGGATTCCAGGGCACAGATTGTCCTGTGCCTTGTTCTCTATCTAGCAGCCTCTTGGTCACCTGACTCTTGATAGCATGCTTTCATCATAAATAAACTTTAAAAATGTTACTTAATTAATGTCACAAGTAGGCTTACCTTACACTAACACTGCAATGAATTTACCGTGAAAATCCCCTCATCACCACACTCCGGCACCTGTTCAGGTACACTGAGGGAGAATTTAGCATGGCCAATGCACCTAACCAGCACATCTTTTGGACTGTGGGAGGAAACTGGAGCACCCGGAGGAAACCCACACAGACATGGGGAGAATGTGCAGTCTCCACACAGACAGTGACCCAAGCCGGGAATTGAACTCGGGTTCCTGGCACTGTGAGGTAGCAGTGCTAACCACTGTGCCACCCAGCCGTCCATTATTAACCTCATCTCATTAGCATTACCATTGACTCATTATTCTATATTTCGAAGAATCAGAGGTGAACTGATTGGAAAACTTACAACACTCAACAATGATGGGAAGATGCCGACGTTGGACTCGCAACACCAGGTTAAAGTCCAACAGGTCTATATGGTAGCATGAGCTTTCAGAGCACAGCTCCTTCATCAGGTGAGTAGACTCAACAAAGTCTGTGCAAGAAGAATTAATGTTTCTGCTGGCTGGTGGAGCTAGAACCAGGGACAGAGTCTTAGAATAAGGGATAGGTCATGAAGAGGAATTTCTTCACTTAGAGTGTGGCGAATTTTTGAAATTCTCTCCCAGATGGATATGCAGGCTCAGTCACTGAGATTGTTTAAGACAGAGATTGATAGATTTCTAGATATTAAGAGATATGTCGATCAGGTAGATCAATGGCATTAAGGTAGAAGGTCAGTCATCATCTAGTTGAATGTGGAACAGTCTGGAGGGGCTGAATGGTCTTCAGCTGCTCCTTTTTCCGACATTTAGTGAACCAGATGAGTTTCAACAATAACCAATAACATGGCGAAAAACTGCAGCAGGCGACGGTGCAGAGGGACCTCGGGGTCCTTGTGCATGAGTCGCAAAAACCCAGCCTGCAGGTGCAGCAGGTGGTCAGGAAGGCGAATGGGATGCTGGCCTTCATAGCGAGGGGGATTGAATGTAAAAGTAGGGAGGTCTTGCTGCAGCTGTACAGGGCACTGGTGAGGCCGCAGCTGGAGTACTGTGTGCAGTTTTGGTCGCCGTACTTACGCAAGGATATTTTGGCCTTGGAGGGAGTGCAGAGGAGGTCTACTAGGCTGATACCGGAGTTGAGGGGGTTGAACTATGAGGAGAGGCTGAATAAACTAGGCTTGTACTCGTTTGAGTTTAGAAGAATGAGGGGAGATCTCATTGAACATAATAAGAACATAAGAAATAGGAGCAGGAGTAGGCCAACTAGCCCTTCGAGCCTGCCCCGCCATTCAATAAGATCATGGCTGATCTGTCGTGGCTCAGTTCCACATTCCCGCCCTCTCCCCATAACCCTTAATCCCCTCTCTTATCAAAAACCCATCAACCTCTTAAAAATATTTAGCGAGGTAGCCTCCACCACTTCAACGGGCAGAGAATTCCAGAGATTCACCACCCTTTGAGTGAAGATGATGAATGGGATGGATAGGATAGAGGTGGAGAGGCTCTTCCCGCTCAGAAAGGACAGTAGGACTAGAGGGCACAGCCTCAAGATAAAGGGGGGGCGGTTTAGAACGGAGTTGAGGAGGAACTTCTTCACTCAAAGGGTGGTGAATCTCTGGAATTCTCTGCCTGTTGAAGTGGTGGAGGCTGCCTCGCTAAATATTTTTAAGATGCAGGTTGATGGGTTTTTGATAAGAGAGGGGATTAAGGGTTATGGGGAGAGGGCGGGAATGTGGAACTGAGCCACGACAGATCAGCCATGATCTTATTGAATGGCGGGGCAGGCTCGAGGGGCTGGATGGCCTACTCCTGCTCCTATTTCTTATGTTCTTATATTCTTATGTTCAATGTTTTTGTCAATGTTGCCATCACTAAGACTAGCTTTATATTTTGGATTAATGAACTGAATTTAAATTCATGGTGGGTTGTGATTCTGTGTCCCCACAGTATTGGCCTGGGTCTCAGGATTATTAATCCAGTGGCATTGCCACCACACCACAATCATCGCAGACTATCAGTTAATCACCGGGGTAGCCATGACCAGCAGTGTCAGAGAATCATAGACTAATACAGTGTGAAAGAGGCCCTTCAACCCATCCAGTCTGCACTGACACACAAGATACACCTGACCTCCCACCTAATCCCATTACCAGCACTTGGCCCATTGCTTTGAATGTTACGATGTCATGGAAACAGCTACTCCTTATCCATTCTGTCCATGCCCCTCATAATCTTGTACACCTCAATCAGGTCACCCCTAAGTCTTCTCTGCTCCAACAAAAACAATACAAGACTATCCAATCTCTCTTCATAACTTAAATGTTCCATCCCAGGCAACATCCTGATGAATCTCCTCTGGAACCCCTGGTATGTTCACATTCTTTCTGTAATGTGGTGACCAGTACTGCACACAGTACTCCAGCTGTGGCCTCACTAAAGTTCGGAACAACTCCAACATGACTTCCCTGCTTTTGTAATCTCAACTGATAAAAGCGAGTATCCAATATGCCTTTTTCACCACCCTGCTAAAACGTCCTTTTGCCTTCAGAGATCTATGGACAAGCACACCAATGTCCCTTTGTCCCACAGTACTTCCTAGTGCCATGCTGTTCATTGAATACTTCCTTGTCAAATAACTCCTTCTAAAGTGTATCACCTCGCACTTTTCAGAGCTAAATTCCATCTGCCACTTATCTGCCCAAATGATCATCCCATCTTCTTGTCGCCCAAGACACTCCGCCTCACTGCTAATCAATCATCTGGCCAATCTTTGTGTCATCTGCAAACTTACTAATCCTACCCATAATCACCTATGTTGTTTATATAAATGAAGAATAATAGGGAACCCAATACAGATTCCTGTGGTACGCCACTGGATGCTGGCTTTTGGTCAGTACAGCAAGCAGTCTGACAACACCAGGTTTAAGTCCAACCGATTTATTTGATAGTAAACTCACAAGCTTTCAGGGTTTGCCCCTTCATCAGGTGAATGGAGAGTTCTGGCCTCAGAGTGCTGTTATATGCTCTGTCTGAGGCCAGAACTCTCCATTCACCTGACGAAGGGGCAAACCCCAAAAGCTTGTGAGTTTACTATCAAATAAAATTGGTTGGACTTAAACCAGGTGTTGTCAGACTTCTTACTGTGTTTACCCCAGTCCAACACCGGCATCTCCACATCATGGCTACTTTCGGTCAGTAAGGCAGCCTTCTTTCATCACCCTCCAGCTGTAGCTGGAGAGATAGCAGGGAGAAGAGAATTTAACCGGAATTTAACCCATCCTTGAAGGGACCGAAACCTGGCATCCTGAATCTAAACGTGACTCCAGTCCCATCCCCAGTGACGTTGAATCTTGGCTAGCTCTCTTCAGCAGGCATCACTCGATATTTATTTGTGTGAAATCTGCTACCCAACACTTGAAGAAAATTCGAAGTGTAGAATGAAGATGATTATTAAAAAGACAAGTTGGATTGCATGTGAGATTCACGGAAATGAGAATGAATATTCCTATCAGGGGATTAAAGCACAGCACTCAGATGTAATCATTGGTTACAGATAGAATTTGGGTTGTTAACCTTCGACTTCCAACCTCAAGGTCAAGCCTTTTTGGCAGTTCCTGGGGAATAGCTTGTATAACGTGTGTAATGTTTTCACTGGATGTTAAGACCTTTCACTAAATAAACTCCAAACTTAGCCACTCATTTTGCTAGGGAGGTCAGAGGTCAGACCTGGCTTCATTAGAGAAAGTAATGCAATGCAAAGCATCAGTTTCACAAGCAGTTTAATTCCCTGGCATCAGATCTGGTTTATTCCTTGTCTGACCTCTATCAGCAAATAGTTTGCCCTGGTCTGTCACTTCCTTTCTCTTACTCCTGTGCCTCCAACGTGGGAGACATGTGGACAGAGTTTTGGAGATTTCTGTCACCGCTTTGGGGAACGTTTGCATAAGGCTCTTACACATTATCCAGGCTGCGTGACTCCTTACAACAAGAACAGTGCACTATTGGAACCATTATCTTTCAATGAAGGTGTCATAGAAACACAACGAGAAACAGGACTAGGCCATTCAGCCCTTTGAGCCTGCTCCACCATTCGTTTTGATCCTGGCTGATTATCGAATTCAATATCCTGATTCCCCCCTTATACCCCATATCCCTTGATCCCTTTAGCTCCAAGAGATATATCTAATTTCTTCTTGAAATCAGACAGTGTTTTGGCCTCAACTACTTTCTGTGGGAGTGAATTCCACACATTCACCACCCTCTGGTTAGAAGAAATTTGTCCTCACCTCAGTTCTCAAAGATTTATCCCTTATCCTCAAACCATGATCCCTAGTTCTGGACTCCCCCACCATCGCGAATATTCTTTCTGAATCTACCCTTCGAAACTCCAGTGAGTATAATCCTAACCGACTTAGTCTCTCCTCATATGACAGACCTGTCATCCCAGGAATCAGCCTGGTAAACAATTGCAGCAAAACATCCCTGTCCCTGTCAACTGGAGACTCCAGCACCCTGTTCAGGTTTATTCAAAGGTGGGCAAAGGGGTTCTCCCAATGATCTGGACCAAAAGTATTTAACTCTCAATCAACAGCACAACGTTATTGCCACATGGTTGTTTGTTGGAGCTTGCTGCGGGCAAATTGGTTGTTACATTTCCGATATTACAATGGTGAATTCACTTGAAATGGTGCTAAACATTTCAGGACATGCTGCGGCCATGCTGGGGTCACGTAAATGCAACTCTTTGTGGTGGTGGGCGTGAATATTTATATAAAAAGTGTATCGGAGAATAGAGAGAGAGTAAAGAAAGATACAATGTTTAGTTTAGTTTAGTTTATTCCACTCACATAAAAGGGAGATGGCATTTAAAGTAAATTGCAAGGTTGGTGTTGAAAGGTGAAACGATGATTTTATCCCAGTTCCCAAGCTCTCTTGGTGTTCGTCACCCGGTAGTGTTTAAGTAATGCTTTTCCTAGCTACGGGTGACGTGGAAATAAATCAGTTCGGAGATCGGCGCTCCCTAATTCGATTTGCCTTTTGGCACACAAGATTCCAACAGATGGGAGTAGAATTCTCCCCATCTCATTTCAGAAATACAATTTGTCCTGGGAGTGCAGGGAAAGACAAACATCGGCAATGTAATGAAATCCTGCAAGGCCTGGTCCTCTGAGATTAACATAACCCTGTGTTCCAGGCAGTATGTTAATTCATATCAACATTAAATTGAATTTCAGAACAATATACTCCCTGGGCGAGGTGGGGGAGAAGGCCGGGCAGTGGTGGTGGTGGCGGGGGACACAGGTTTGATCAGAAAAACCAATCCCTCACCACCATCTCCACCCCCACCACCCATCAAAGGCAGCATTGAAATACTAACAAAAATTCCAGTGCATTCCGCAGATGCTTAAACAGTCAGAAGTAAAACTGGCAAATAAAGAGAGCAATCTCATGTTGCGGTGACTCTGCCTGCCTTCACTCACAAGGACGTACACAGCTCAGATAAAACTGGGAGTTCAAATATACAGGAGGGAAAATTAGCATTAATCAGCAGCACACTCGGGGGAAAAAAAATCTGTGATAGCGCATTGTGTAACGTGTATGTGCACATCTAGATAGTGTGCCTGTGACTTTTATTAACACGTTGGGGATACAGGATACCTGTGGAGAGGGGTTAGTGAGTGACAGTGTGAGGGAGCTGGATTAACATCAGTACAGATACAGTCAGTAACACAGGGTGCTGCGGGGAGAGGAGTTACTGAGTGACAGTGTGAAGGAGCTGGATTATACAGTCAGTTCTTTAGGTGATGTTTGTATTTGTGCTCTGCACTCACCAGTTCACTATCAGTGAATTCAGCTTTGATCTCTCCAGGTCATATAGAGGAAATAGTTAAATGCTTTTGTTTTATTCAGGCCTCTGATTTGCTTATGGTGTCAGGGATTAAAACAGCATATTAATTGGATTACAAAGCGTTTGAATTTAATCATTTCCCACAGGGCATGGGCCTTCTCAACTTCATAATGTTTAAACTGTCTGGCTTAATTTTTCCGCTGAAATCAAATCAGAATTTTAATGAACTCGCACCTTGTTTTATCTTCATTTCTCAACTCGCAGCTTGCAGGACAGCAACTGGCTTCCCCTGAAGCGAATTCAGCTGGGATACACTCAAGCAGTCAAAGGACATTTTCCCACTGACACAGGGGTCTCAATTATCATCCTCCCTCGTGAAATACATTCTCACCATCAGAGATCCCTTTTATAGGCAGATTCTCACCATCAGGAACCCCTCTCATAGAGAAAGTCTCACTGTCAGAGACTCTTCTTACAGAGAGAAGAGATATGTCACCATCAGAACCCTTTTCAGATAATGGGTTGCATAGTTGGAACAAGCACACACACGTTCTCACACATCCACAAACACTTTAAGAATGGCGAGAGATCTCCCCTCTCAGTCAGTATGTAATATGCATCCTCTGACTCTCAAACTCTCATTATATTTCATGCTGATTGGCACTGGGCTGACTTGTGGCCTCACTTGGAAGGAAGTCCATTCCGTAAGAGCCATGAGACTGGTTGACAGTTCTTGAACTCTGCCAGGTACTGCAGTACAGTACTCTGCCTGGAATCAAATCCCGGGAAGTTCAAAAAGTTAAATCCTGGGGGTATCAGGGTGAGAGGGTAGGGGATGCCCTGGGGTCTTGGAAAGGAGGCGATCCCAGCGTCGGGGGTAGAGTGGGGGAGGAGGAGGTCATGGAGCTCCAACGTCCGGTAGTGGAGGGAGAGGTAAGGGTGGCTGGGGTGGGGTGGGGTGATGTGCTTGGAGAGGTGCGTGCAGTCGGGGCACATCAACTCTGAAGGGGGCCTGTCCATCGAGCAGGCTGATTTATCCTGGGTGGTGTCAAATTTCTTGAGTGTTGTTGGAGCTGCACTCAACCAGGCAGTTACAGAGTTTTCCATCACACTCCTGACTTGTGTCTTATCGATGGAGGTAAGACTTTGGAGAGTGAGTTACTCTCTGCAGAATTCCCAACCTTTGACCTGCTCTTGAAGTCACAATATTTATATGGCTAGTCCAGTTCGGTTCCTGTCAATGATAACCTTCAGGATGTTAATAGTGGGGGATTCATACGAGTTAAGAGTGGGAGTAGCGACTCTGTACTTCTGCTCTGTCATTGATAAGGATCATGAGTGCAACCCCTGCCTGTTCCCAAAAACCCTTTACCCCCTCGTTTATCAAGAATTGCCTGGAAACCATTCAAAAACTGGCAATGCCATTGAATATCAAAAGAGATGGTTAGATTCTGTTGTAAATGGTCATTGCCTTGTGTGGCATGAATGTTATTTTCCACTTGTCAGCCCAAGCCTGGATATTGTCCAGGTCTTGCTGCATTTGGACATGGTCTGCTTCTGTATCTGAGGAGTTGAGAATGGTGCTGAACATTGTGCAATCATCGGCGAACATCCCCACTTCTGACCTTATGATGGAGAGAAGGTCACTGATGAAGCAGCTGAAGGTGATTGCTCCTATCCTGAGGGACTCCTGCAGAGATGTCCTGGATCTGAGATGACTGACATCCAACCACCACAACCATCTTCTTTCCTGCTAGCTATGACGCCAACCAATGGGAGGTCATTATGACACATGAACTCATCATCATCATCACCACCACCCCTCCTGCCCACTGCGTCTCTCCGATTTGTCTAATACACGGTTCCGAAAGCAGAGATAACCTCCAGCTAAATATTGGGGAGGATGAAGTTATGACCTTTGGTGCTTGCCACACATTCCGTTCTCTGGCACAAATTCCATCCCTCTCGCTGGCAACTCTTGGAGGCTGGAGCAGGTCGTCTGCAACCTTGCTGCCATGTTTGGTTCTGAGGTCAACTCTCGAACACACATTTGCAGAATCAGTGACATTGCCTTTTTCCATTTCCGTAACAAATAGATCAGCTTTGCTCCTCTCTCATTTATTAGCTGCAGAAACACTCATCCGCTCCTGGTGATCTCTCTCTCTCTTTCTCTCTCTATACCTGACTAGCCCAATGCATTCCTGGATGATCTCTCTTACTCTACCCCCCTTGAGCTCCTTCAAAGCTCACACACACAACTGCAGTCCCACTGCTCACAAACTTGCACTTATTCTCAGTTGAGCAATGCCTTGATTTTAAAATTTCTGCCCCTGTTTTCAACTCCTTCATTTCCTATCTCTGTAATCCCCTCCATATCCTCAAAGATTCCTGCAATCCGCCAGTCCTTCCAGATCCCCTGTTTTAATTATTTTGGATACGATGGCCTCCAGCTGCCTTGGTCCAAGATCTGGGCGGCACGATGGCATAGTGGTTTGCACTGCTACATCACAGCGCGAGGGGTCCAGGTTCAATTTGATCACTGTCTGTGTGAAGTTTGCACATTCTCCCCGTGTCTGCGTGGGTTTCCTCCGGGTGCTCCCACAGTCCAAAGATATGCAGGTTAGGTTGAGTGGTCATGCTAAATTGGCACTAGTGCCAGGGGGATTAGTTAGGGTAAATGTGTGGGGTTAGGGGAATAAGGTCTGGATGGAATTGTGGTCAATACAGACTTGATGGGCCAAATGGCCTCATTCAGTACTGTAGGGGTTCTATGATTCCATGGTATGGAGTTGCCTTCCTATGGGGTATAAAAGCCAGCATAGATCAGATGGGCAGAATGGCCTGTTTTCCATACTGTAAAATCTACCTAATTCTGTATAACTCACATACATACATTTTCACATGTAAACCAACATACACGTATAGCTATTTTCTAAGTCCAAACATATACAGTGCAATTATATTTCTTATTATGTGTATCTCACTGGAACTCCACAATGAATAAAACCTTCCACAATTTCACCAGAGGCAGTGCAGTGAGTTCTGTCTTATCAGTGCAGCCAAAGTAACAAATTATTTTCTATTACTTATTGTCCTGTCAGTTAAATGAAGAATATGCTAAAATTGAAATGCGACTTTGACACTCTTTTTATTTTCATTTGTGATGAAAATTGGATTTGTGTTTTCATAAAATCTGTAATGAGAAAGGTGGAGGCACTGTGAGTTTGATTGACTGGTCTGTGGGGACTGTGTGGGCTTGTTGGAGAGTAGCAGGCGACTGTCGGCTCTGCTTTGGAAGAGATGCTCAGGCCTGGTGTCAAACAGGAACATTCATCCTCCTGTTCTCTGCATCAACTCCTCCTCTCACTCCCCGCTCTCTGAGAATGGGAACCCCTGCTGTTGGGGAACGTGTGGCTGACCTGATGTGGAGATGTAGCCCCTCCACCTACCCCTCTCCCTCACCCTGTTAGCCACTGCCAAATTCCTATCCACATACCCTGACAGTAGCCAGGACAGCTGGGAGCCAACCAGGAGAAGCTGCCACCCAGTGAAGAACAAAGAAAATTACAGCACAGGAACAGGCTCTTCGGCCCTCCAAGCCTGCACTGACCATGCTGCCCGTCTGAACTAAAACCCCCTACCCTTCTGGGGACCATATCCCTCTATTCCCACCCTATTCATGTATTTGTCCAGATGCCCCTTAAAAGTCACTATCTTATCTGCTTCCACTCCTCCCCAGGCAGTGAGTTCCAGGCATCCACCTCCCTCTGTGTAAAAAACTTGCCTCGTACATCTCTTTTAAACCTTACCCTTCGCACCTTAAACCTGTGCCCCCCTAGTAACTGACTTTTCCACCCTGGGAAAATGCTTCCAACTATCCACTCTGTCCATGCCTCTCATAATCTTGTAGACTTCTATCAGGTCACCCCTCAACCTCCGTCGCTCCAGTGAGAACAAACCAAGTTTCTCAACCTCTCCTCATATGTAATGCCCTCCACACCAGGCAACATCCTGGTAAATCTTTCATTAGAATGTGTGTGGTCAGTCCTCCTGTGAACAGTTAGAGGACAATGCTATTCCGCACAGGATCATTGTGGAGGAGGGGACACATTGTTAGGGATACCCTCGGCAATAACATTCTCCGTGTTGTAAAGTTTTGTATTCGGTGGGACTCGGGTTAGCAGTGTTATCGCCAACTCAGAAGGTTGTGGGTTCAAGCGCCATTCCAAAGACTTGTGCACAGAATCACACTGCCATCACAGAGGGAATGCTGCACTGTTGGAGGTGCTGTCTTTTTAAAAAATTTGTTGATGGGATGTGGGTTGAGCTGGCTAGGCCGGTATTTATTGCCCATCCCTGGGGTCAACCACATTGCTGTGGATCTGGAGTCACATGTAGTCCAGGCCAGGTAAGGACGGCGGATTTCCTTCCTTAAAGGACATTAAGACCATAAGACATAGGAGCAGAATTAGGCCACTCGGCCCATCGAGTCTGCTCCACCATTCAATCATATTTTTCTCATCCCCATTCTCCTGCCTTTTCCCCATAACTCCTGATCCCCTTATTAATCAAGAACCTATCAATCTCTGTCTTAAAGACATGCAATGACCTGGCCTCCACAGCCTTCTGCGGCAAAGAGTCCCACAGATTCACCACCCTCTGGCTGAAGAAATTCCTCCTCATCTCTGCTGCAAAGGATTGTCACATTAGTAAACCAGATGGGTTTTTACAACAATCGACAATGATTTCATGGTCATCAGTAAATTCTTAATTCCAGATTTTTATTGCTGTGGTGAGATTTGAACCCGGGGTCTCAGAGCATTAACTTTCATCTACACTTCCTGTTGCCTCGAAAAAGCAGCCATTATAATCAAGGACCCCACATACCCCGGATATTCTCTCTTCCAATTTCCTCTATCAGTGAAAAGATACAAAAGTCTGAAAACATCTAAAGTAAGTAAAGTTTATTTGTTAGTTGCAAGTAAGGCTTACCTTAACACTGCAATGAAGTTACTGTGAAATCCCCCTCGTCGCCAAACTCCGGTGCCTGTTCAGGTCAACGCACCTAATCAGCACGTCTTTCAGGCTGTTGGACAAAACCAGAAGGGTCATCCACACTCGAAATGTTGGTTCTGTTCTCTCTCCACAGACACTGTCAGACCTGCTGAGATTTTCCAGCATTTTCTGTTTATGTTTCAGATTCCACCATCCGCAGGAGTTTGCTTCTAACAACCTAGCAATCATGAGTTCAAATTCAAGCAATGTAAATTATCAAATAAATGTGGCAATATGTGGATTAACAGCTGGTTTGGTGTAAACACCAATTAATAAATGAGCGAGGGACTTTAAGTTTATTTATTAATGTCACAAGTAAACTTACATTAACATTGTAATGAAGTTACTGTAAAAATCCCTTAGTCACCACACTCGGTGCCTGTTCGGGTACACTGAGGG
Source organism: Carcharhinus amblyrhynchos (assembly GCF_965287045.1). Classification (NCBI taxonomy): domain Eukaryota; kingdom Metazoa; phylum Chordata; class Chondrichthyes; order Carcharhiniformes; family Carcharhinidae; genus Carcharhinus; species Carcharhinus amblyrhynchos. Next base: position 2,324,459 of record NC_137338.1, on the reverse strand, counting down.
AGAATTTAGCACGGCCAATCCACCTAACCAGCGCGTCTTTGGGAAGAAACTGGGGCACCCAGAGGAAACCCGCACAGGCACGGGGAGAATGTGCAAACTCCACACAAACAGTGACCCAAGCTGAGAATTGAACCTGGGTCCCTGGCATTGTGAGGCAGCAGTGCTAACCACTGTGGCACCGTGCCACCCTGCGGAGAGACTTGGAGAAGGTGCAATTGTTCTCCTTAGAGCAGAGATGACAGAGGTATGTATAGCTTTAGATGGTTTGACCGAATAAATAAGGAGAAATGGTTTCTAAAATCTGAAGGGTTGGTAAACAGAGGACAAAGGTTTAGTATCATCATCAAAGGCACTAGAAGACAGTTGAGGAGAACATTTCTTTCAGTATGAAGTGTTACGATCTGAAAGGTGCTGCATGAATGGGTAGAAAAAGCAGATTAAATGGTAACTTTCAAAAACAGTTTGAAGCCTAGGTTAAAGTCCAACAGATTTATTTGGTTGCACAAGCCACAAGATTGCGGAGCGGTGCCCCTTCATCAGGTGAGTGGAAGTTCTGTTCACAAACCGGGCATATAAAGACACAAACTCAATGTGTATAAATTATACAAATTGTCAATTTATGTATTGTCACTGGACTAGTAACTTACAGAGCCGGGGGCAATGGTGAACCTGGGTTCAAATCCTGCCACGGCAGATGGTGAAATTTGAATTCAATAAAAATCTAGAATTAAGAGTCTACTGATGACCATGAAACCATTGTCAACTGTCAGGAAAACCCATTTGGTTCACTAAAGTTCTTTAGGGAAGGAAATCTGCCATCCTTACCTGGCCTGGCCTACATGTGGCTCCAGAGCGACAGCAAAATGATTGGCTCTAAAATGGCCGAGCAAACCATTCAATTCAAAGGCAAAGAGGGATGGGTAATAAATGCTGACCCACTCAGCGATGGGCACTTTCCATAATGCAGCTTTAAAAATTGGATGGCTCTTCCAAAGAGTCAGGACAGGCCCAATGGGCTGAGTGGTCTCCTCCTCTGGTCAACAGTGATTGTACTTCATTGCCTGTAAGACAATTTGGGATGCCCCAGTGTAATAGTATGTGCCACATTTAAGAAAAATGTGGGTGCAGTTCTTTTTGCTCTTCTGAAGGTGGAAGTCAGCTCAGCCTAACACTACACTCGCTCAATAAGCAGGTAAGATCAGGAGCTTGATGTGGTTTCGAGAGTACCTTGAGGCATTGGGCAACATCAAGAGGGCTTGTGATTTCCTGCTGACTGTTGAAGAGTAACTAGTGGAACGTTTTCGCCCTGTCTTGAATCGATAAGCATTGTTCAGAGAATTTGCAATTCAAGCATTGATTCTGCAAAAGAAAACACCAGTAAATTAAGTCTCAGGGATCCTGGGTCAGACTACAAATGACTCGACATGTTAAACAGCACACAGTCTTCAAATCTTCTAATTACAAGTTTCAAAGAAAGAATTCTCAGCTGTTGTAAAGCATTTTACCGGCACGATTTTATTGATCTTTGCTGTAAAGAAGTGAAACAAAAGGTGTTTTTCTTCTCCATTTTATTGGTGTGACTGCCGCCTGCTCTCCTCATGTACCGTTCTGCTCTCCATGTTACACAAAGAACATAAAACAACTGAAGAAGGTGCAAACAAATATTGTTGAGGATAAAGATGTGCGGGTTAGGTGGATTCGCCATGCTAAATTGCCCCTTAGTGTCGGGGGACAAGCGAGGCTAAATGCATGAGGTTATGGGGTAAGGGTCGGGGTGAGATTGTGGTCAGTGCAGACTCGATGGGCTGAATAGCCTCCTTCTGCACTGGAGGGATTCTATAATTCTACAATACCAAAGCAGAGTAAATATATTTCATGCGAACCAGCCTCCCATCCATTGACACTGTCTACACTTCCCGCTGCCTCAGAGAAGCAGCCAGCATAATTAAAGACCCCACTTACTCCGGACGTATTCACCGGAATTCTACCCCCTCGCCTGCCAAGGAACTGGAGCAAGCGAGCGTCGGACAACGAAAAGGTCCGTTGACCTCGGGCAGGAATTTCTGGTCTTGCTCGAGCAAGACCGTAAAATTCCGTTCGTTTTCTTCCACCTTCTTCCGTCGGGAAAAAGATACAGAAGTCTGAGATCACGCACCAACCACCTCAAGAACAGCTTCTTCCCTGATGCAGTCAGATTTTTGAATGGACCTACCTCTAATTAAGTTGATCTTTCTCAACACCCTAGCTATGACTGTAACATTCTGCACTCTCTCCGTTCCTTCTCTACGAACAGTATGCTTTGTCTGTATAGCGCGCAAGAAACAATACTTTTCACTGTATGTTAATACATATGACAACAAGAAATCAAATCAAATCAATTAGTTTATACTTTAATTATTGGCATTTGTCAAAGAATGTTAACTCAATATGGTTTTATGTTGAATTCTGGGACACTAGCTCATCACATGACTTTATCTTAGCATCACACTCACAGTTGACAAGGGAGGAAAAGACCTCTCACACTTATGTGATGTTTGGAGCATTACTGATGTGAAACCATCCATCTCCTGAGCAATTAGAAGCTATCAGCTCCATTCTCTAAATTCAAAGATTAATGTACAAAGAAAAACAAATATTTAGTGTTTTAATTGGTGCAATTTAATTTCTGATGTTTAAAAGAAGTCACTTTCACAGCACGCAACCATCTTCAATTTTGTAATTTGTGTGAAGTTCTCTAATTAGCTTTTGTAACTTTATAGTTCGTTTAATTTTAATATGCATGATTTGGATGCGTTGCATTTTATTTAGCACACCAAGCGCTGATTTTCTATGTACTTTAATTAGAGTTTAAAAGTTTATTTATTAGTGTCTCAAGAAGGCTTACATTAACACTGCAATGAAGTTACTGTGAAAATTACCTAGTCGCCACAGTCCAGCGCCTGTTCAGGCACACTGAGGGTGATCTGGCCAATCGAGTCTGCACTGACCACATCCCCATAACCCCACGCATTTACCCTAGCTAATCCCCTTGGCACTAAGGGACAATTGAGCATGACCAATCCACCTAACCTGCACATTTCGGACTGTTAGAGGAAGCGGGAGCATCCAGAGGAAACCCACGCAGACACAGGGAGAATGTGGAGACTTCGCACACACAGTAGCCCAAGCTGGGAATCCAACCCAGGTCCCTGGCGCTGTGAGACAGCAGTGCTAACCACTGTGCCACCCTGCCGTCCAATTGACTTTTACCAAGCACTGACAGATACAAGAGTGACTTATCGTGGCAAAGAACATAAGACCATAAGAAATAGGAGCAGGAGTAGGCCATCTGACCCTTCGAGCCTGCCCCGCCATTCAATAAGATCATGGCTGATCTGTCGTGGCTCAGTTCCACTTTCCAGCCCTCTCCCCATAACCCTTAATCCCCTCTCTTATCAAAAACCCATCAACCCGCTTCTTGAAAATATTTAGCGAGGCAGCCTCCACCACTTCAACGGGTAGAGAATTCCAGAGATTCACCACCCTTTGAGTGAAGAAGTTCCTCCTCAACTCCGTTCTAAAATGCCCCCCCTTTACCTTGAGGCTGTGCCCCCTAGTCCTACTGTCTTTTTTGAGTGGGAAGAGTCTCTCCACCTCTATCCTATCCATCCCATTCATCATCTTATACGTCTCAATGAGATCTCCCCTCATTCTTCTAAACTCCAACGAGTACAAGCCTAGTTTATTCAGCCTCTCCTCATAGCTCAACCCCCTCAACTCCGGTATCAGCCTAGTAAACCTCCTCTGCACTCCCTCCAAGGCCAAAATATCTTTGCGCAGGTGCGGCGCCCAAAACTGCACACAGTACTCCAGCTGCGGCCTCACCAATGCCCTATACAGCTGCAGCAAGACCTCCCTACTTTTATATTCAATCCCCTTCAAAGCGACTCTCTCAATAAAAACACATTGATAAACACCTGTTTTAATGAAAGTTCACAGGACACAGTGATAACTATAGATCAATTTGAGATCTGGACCAAGTAATCCATGTTCACAGACATTCACGTGCTGCCTTATCTCAAATAAAGCAGACATCGAAACCATTCTCACAATATCTATACATGTCCTGTATAATTTTGAAACAATCTCCTTTATTAGCTTTAAGGTTATAAACAACTGTTACTTTTAAAGGTAAAGTAACTCGTTCCAAATAAAGCCAGTGAGAAACCATATCACCCACCAAGTGGCCTGTACAAAGCCAAAGACTCACTGATAGGGGTCTGATTTAAGGAGGATCTTTCACCAGTTAAGGAAGTCTGGAACAATACCTATCAGTCATGGGGGCACAATGCCATATTCCCCCTGTCCTCAACAAATGGACAAGGAAGATATCCTGAAACATCCTCTTATCTCAGCAAGAATAAGTGACAGAAACAAACTTTAAAGAGAGGGGTAGTTGCATGAATAATTGACACCTCAGCGCGCCAGCCAGGGGCAATGGGAAATGAAATCAACAGATGACCAGCACACACAGGAAACCAATCACAGACTGATCACACACTCCTTCAGCCAATTGAGAAATAGCCTCACCTCCCCTCCGCCAATCAGAATGCAATAACATTATAGATTTATAAGGATGCTACTGGGATTTGATGGATTGAGTTATAAGGAGAGGCTGGATAGACTGGGACACTTTTCTCAAGAGCGCAGGAGGCTTTGGGGTGATCTTATAGAGGTCTATAAAATAATGAGGGGCACAGATCAGCGAGATAGTCAATATCTTTTCCCAAAGGTAGGGGAGTCTAAAATGAGAGAGCATAGGTTTAAGGTGAAAGGGGAGAGATACAAAATGGTCCAGAGGGGAAATTTTTTCACACAGAGGGTGGTGAGTGTCTGAAACAAGCTGCCAGAGGTAGTAGTAGAGGGGAAAATTTTGTCTTTTAAAAAGCGTTCAGACAAAGATGGGTATAGAGGGATATGGGCCAAACGAGGCCCATATCTTAGTGGTTTAGTGATTAGTGGGTTAAAAAAAAGGGGCAGCATGGACAAGTTGGGCTGAAGGGCCTATTTCCATGCTGTAAACCTCAATGATTCTGTTGATCTTGCTGTGGGTTGTGGTTTGGGAATGAATTAATGAACAGCTGCTTACATTGACCAAGTTTCAAACTGAAGTTTATTTGTAGAATCTTCTGTCCACAGGGAAGAAGGAATTACAGACAGAGAACAGAGACTGACGCCGGAATTCGACCACCCACCGGTAACGGGAATCACTTGAGCAAGGCAGTAAAATCCTGCCCCAAGGGCGAAAACTTTTCACCCGCCCACCGTGGGACTCGTAGCAGACGGGACAGAAAATTCGGCTGATCGTGCAAAGATCCGTTGACATCAAGTGAGGCACCTGATGGAGGGGCAGTGCTCTGAAAGCTGGTGCTACCAAATAAACCTCTAACCTGGTGTTGTGAGGCTACTTACTGTGTCCTCCCCACTCCAGTGCTGGTGACTCCACATCTCGACTTGGGCACACTCGAGCCCAGAGTACTCAATTTCCAAGCTTTAATAACTTGTGCACAAGTGAGAATGCAATGCAGTCTCAGCATTGCCGGGTGTTCTGCTGATACATACAGAAAATGCAACAGCTTCGGTTAATCACAGCAAATGAGAAATGAGCACCTTCTAATCTTTCATTCGCATACATATCCACCAATCATAGCATAGCCTTTTGCCCTTTCTTATCCAATAGGGAACCGTCTCCTGCTGATCTTTCATGAGCATAAAGTGTCCCCATTTCTTGCTCCTTGGTACTTTGTTATGGAAATGTCTTATTTTCCATCCTGTGGCCATGGTTGGACATGATGTGGATATGCCGGCATTGGGCTGGGGTAAACACAGTAAGAAGTCTGAATTTGATAGTGAATTTACTATCAAATAAATCGGTTGGACTTAAACCTGGTGTTGTCAGACTTTTTACTGTGTTTGCCAAGGTTGGAAGCAGTGTTTATGGAACAAACACAACGTTTTTAAATTTAGCCTCTTATCCTGAATACACAAGCATCGTCTTCTCTGAAGGCCCCGTCTGCTGAGAAGCATTTTCCATTACTTGACAGAGTTTCCTTTCGATAATTATCAAACTTTAATTTTCACAATTGTTTGTAACCTAACTTCCACGCAATTTTACATACATACATGCACACACTCGTGCACAGATACACGCACACACAGTTACGTTCACATGAGCACACACACAGACATATATATATATTCCTGGTTCAGCGCATATGGTAGAGATACAGGTAGCCGTGAGCTACCAAAGGGTCATCTGGATTCGAAACGTCAGCTCTTTTCTCTCCTTACAGATGCTGCCAGACCTGCTGAGATTTTCCAGTATTTTCTCTTTTGGTTTCAGATTTCAGCATCTGCAGTACTTTGCTTTTAACCAGTCATTGTTTGCTAATTTAATTGGCCTGGAGATATCTTTGTCATTGAGCAAAATTCACCAAGCCCCTGTGGATATTCCAAAGCAGAATGACAAAGTGAACTTCGTTTCTTAAATTGTTACGTCTCAGCCTTTCTGTCTCCGTTTCCCTGAGATGGAACAAAGAGAAAGGCTGTTTCTAAAGTTGAAAACGAAATTTGGGACAACGGGTTCTGAAAGCAACAACACCAACTTGCATTTATATAGCTCCCGTATTGTATAACACATCCCAAGCTGCTTCATAGGGAATCAGATTTGACACTTAAGGAGCTGTTTGGAAACGTGATCAAAATCGTGGTCAACGTGAGATTCAAATATGGAAAGTGAGGCAGAAAGTTGAAACAGTTGTTAAGAAGGTTTATAGGATCCTTAGGTTTATAATTAGAGACATTGAGTAAAAAGCAAGAAAGTGATGCTGCATCTCTTTAAACCATTAGTCAGACCACATTTGGAGTATTGTTCGGAGTAAGGGGTGGCACGGTGGCGCAGTGGTTAACACTGCTGCCTCACAGTGCCAGGGACCCGGGTTCGATTCCCGGCTTGGGTCACTGTCTGTGTGGGGTATGCACATTCTCCCCGTGTCTGCGTGGGCCCCCTCTGGGTGCACTGGCTTCCTCCCACAGTCCAAAAGACTGGGTTAGGTTGATTGGCTGTGCTGAATTGCCCCTTACTGTCAGGGGGACTAGCTAGGGTAAAAACATGGGATTATGAGGATAGGGCTCGAATGGGATATATGGTCAGTGTAGACTTGATGGGCCAAATGGCCTCCTCCGGCACTGTAGGAATTCTATGATTGTGTTCAGTTCTGGGCACCTTGTTTGAAGGATGGTAAAGCCCTAGAGGGAGACAGTGCAAAGGAGATTCATGAGAATGATACAATTACAGGCAGAAGGAAAGGTGGAAGAAATTGGAGCAGAGTAGATTAAGAGGTGAGCTGGAAACTAAATGATGGAATGAGACCTGAGTAATGTATTTACCTTTCTCGCTTTTCATCAGCTGCTGTCTGTGGCAATGATTTTTCAGACAAGGGCCACAGAATGATTATGTAATTGGAGTCAGGGTGCAGGAGGAGGGGTGGGGAGTCAGATGCTGTGTAGAAATTTAATTACATGAGATATAATTACAATAACTTGTGATTACATGTCAGCTTGAATGTTGGAAAATGTCATGAGGTACTTTGCAGCGAGGGGAAAGGACTTGGAAAGGTTCATGTTGTCGAGTCATGCAGAGAGAGTTTGGAGAGCGGAACACAATCTTGGCTCACGAGGCAGTCTTCAAGAGAGTTTTAATGCAAGAGGGAGAGGGGAGGGGAGGGGAGAGGGGAGGGGAGAGGGGAGGGGGAGGGTGAGGAGAGGGGAGGGGGAGGGGAGGGGAGGGGAGGGGGAGGGTGAGGAGAGGGGAGGGGGAGGGGAGGGGAGGGGGAGAGAGAGGGGGAGGGGGAGGGTGAGGAGAGGGGAGGGTGAGGAGAGGGGAGGGGGCACGGTGGTGTGGTGGGGGAGAGGCTACCACCCCAGAGAGGAGAAAGAGGAGGAGAGGCAATGAGAGGGGCAATTTGAGAACTAACACCTCCTCAAGGGAACTTAAGGAAGGGCAATAAGTGCTCACATCCTGTGAATGAATTTTTGAAAGATTGGATGAGCTGATGTTATTCTGGTGAACCGGCACTGCACCGCACCCATTCCAAGACCAAAATATATTCCCCACATGTGAAGCCTAGAACTGATTGTAATTACTCCAAGTGGTCTCTAAGCAGAGCTTTGTGTATCTGTGATATAACTTCCGCAGTCCATGTTACAGCCCTGTTGGGATATGGGCCAACATTCCACTAGCCTTTTAGCTTTCCAGATGCAGAATTTGCTTCATGTCTGCTCCCAACACTGCCTAGAAACCTTTTGAGAAAACTTGGAACTAATTGCTCTGCCCCTTTCTCCCAGCTTTACTCCACAGGATTTATTTCCGACCTCTGTCCTTGTCCTTTATCTTGGAATGTCTTCTGCAGCCTGTTTCTGATCCCTCTCTCTGTCCCTGCTGGGGACCTTCTTGTGATACCTTCTCACTGTCCCCTTCCCAGTTTTGGAGGGGCTTTTTCCATCGAATGGTTCTCCTCTTCAGGTTACCTGTCCTCCTGTTTTGTGGTATTTCACTTTTCCTGTTCATTTCTCTTGTGCAGGTGTGCAGGGCTGGTTGCTGACCTGCACAGCTACAGAAATAAACTGCTCCTGCACACAGGGTGGTTTACTGATCAAAGGAGTGGCACGGTGGCACAGTGGTTAGCGCTGCTGTCACACAGCACCAGGGACCCGGCTTCAATTCCAGCCTTGGGTCACTGTCTGTGTGGAGTGTGCACATTCTCCATGTGTCTGCATGGGTTTCATCCGAGCATTACTCTGCATCTAACCCTGTGCTGTAGCTGTCCTGGGAGTATTTGAATGGGGACAGTGTAGAGGGAGCTTTACTCTGTATCTAACCCCGTGCTGTACCTGTCCTGGGAGTGTTTGATGGGGGACAGTGTAGAGGGAGCTTTACTCTGTATCTAACCCCGTGCTGTACCTGTCCTGGGAGTGTTTGATGGGGGACAGTGTAGAGGGAGCTTTACTCTGTATCTAACCCCGTGCTGTACCTGTCCTGGGAGTGTTTGATGGGGGACAGTGTAGAGGGAGCTTTACTCTGTATCTAACCCCGTGCTGTACCTGTCCTGGGAGTGTTTGATGGGGGACAGTGTAGAGGGAGCTTTACTCTGTATTTAACCCCGTGCTGTACCTGTCCTGGGAATGTTTGATGGGGACAGTGTAGAGGGAGCTTTACTCTGTATCTAACCCTGTGCTGTACCTGTCCTGGGAGTGTTTGATGGGGACAGTGTAGAGGGAGCTTTACTCTGTATCTAACCCCGTGCTGTACCTGTCCTGGGAGTGTTTGATGGGGGACAGTGTAGAGGGAGCTTTACTCTGTATTTAACCCCGTGCTGTACCTGTCCTGGGAATGTTTGATGGGGACAGTGTAGAGGGAGCTTTACTCTGTATCTAACCCCGTGCTGTACCTGTCCTGGGAGTGTTTGATGGGGGACAGTGTAGAGGGAGCTTTACTCTGTATCTAACCCCGTGCTGTACCTGTCCTGGGGGTGTTTGATGGGGACAGTGTAGAAGGAGCTTTACTCTGTATCTAACCCCGTGCTGTACCTGTCCTGGGGGTGTTTGATGGGGACAGTGTAGAAGGAGCTTTACTCTGTATCTAACCCCGTGCTGTACCTGTCCTGGGAGTGTTTGATGGGGGACAGTGTAGAGGGAGCTTTACTCTGTACCTAATCCCGTGCTGTACCTGTCCTGGGAGTGTTTGATGGGGCTCCTGGTATATGGTATGGAAAGTATATGATTCTCCAGCACTGACAGCTCTCACTGTGATGAGGATAAAAATAAATCTCTGAAAGCAACAGCTTCTTTTTATTAAATGTTCCATGCTCTCCTTCACAATTAACATTCCATTTCCAGCCTATTGAGAAAAAGCAGAATTTGCCCTCTGGCTGTGTTTGGTTTGGAGATTCTGAATCCTCTTTAGACGGGTGGTTGATATTAATATTCATGGAGAGATCCTGGGGGTGGTAGGGATGAGAAATCGGACTGATCACACTGAATAATTAGCTCCCATCTGTGCAATAATTCACTGGATGAATGTCAGGGTGAGGGGAAAAGGTTGAAGCCTCGCAGCTGGCATTGAAATCCAAACGGACGCTCATGTTTCTGCTCGAGAGTCAGGGTGTGACCAGGTTTCTCATCGTCATCTTAAACAAGAATCAGGAATGTGCGCTCGAGAAGGACAAGCTCCTTATTCCCTGTCCCCATCATCGCATGATCTGATGCCAACTCACAGTGAAATTTGGGATTAGGTCTGCATTCTCAGAGGGAGGCAACATAAGCTGGGGTCAACTTTGCCAAAATTCAGCCTGCACTCAAATCAGCTTCTTGCTGGACCAGTGGATTCACAGGGAAAGATAAATCGCAAACTGTGTTTAAATCATAAACACACTGTCTGTACCTGTAAAGACTCGCATTCCAACCATTATCTTCCAAATGCATCTCTGTCAATATATTCACAATATTGATAGGCACAGGTACACAGGTCACTGAAAGTGGCAATGCAGGTGGAGAAGGTAGTCAAGAAGGCACACGGCATGCTCGCCTTCATCTGCCGGGGCATTGAGTTTAAAAACTGGCAAGTCATGTTGCAGCTTTATAGAACCTTAGTTAGGCTGCACTTGGAATATAGTGTTCAATTCTGGTCGCCTCACTACCAGAAGGATGTGGAGGCTTTGGAGAGGGTAAAGAAAAGATTTACCAGGCTATTGCCTGGTATGGAGGGGCATTAACTATGAGGAGAGGTTGGAGAAACTTGGTTTGTTCTCGCTGGAATAATGGAGGTTGAGGGCAACCTGATAGAAGTCTACAAGATTGTAAGGGGCATGGACAGAGTGGCTAGTCAGAAGCTTTTTCCTAGAGAGGAAGAGTCAATTACTAGGGGGCACAGGTTTAAGGTGCAAAGGGCAAGGTTTAAAGGAGATGTACGAGGCATGTTTTTCACACAGAGGGTGGTGGGTGCCTGGAACTCACTGCCGGGGGAGGTAGTGGAAGCAGATACAATAGTGGCTTTTAGGGGGAATCTTGGCAAATACATGAATAGGATGGGAATATAGAGGGATATGGTCCCCGGAAAGTAAGGGGGTTTCAGTTCAGTTGAGCAGCATGGTCGGTGTAGGTTTGGAGGGCTGAAGGGCCTGTTCCTGTGCTGTAATTTTCCTTGTTCTTTGCTGTTTATATGCTGTATTTGTGAAACCTACCTCTCCACTCACCTGATGAAGGAGCAGCACTCTGAAAGCTCGTGATACCAGATAAACCTGTTGGACTTTAACCTGACGTTGTGAAACTTCTTGTTGTGCCATCCCAGTCCAATGCCATCATTTCCACCTCATGGTAAACTGTGAAGATAGTGCATTCCCCAGGACACTTTTCCCAGGAGACACCACATCCTTCAAGCAACCGGGGGCTTTTCTAAGAGTGTTTGATCGCACCGGGATGACACGTTGCTCGCAGCTCATGGTGTTCGCACGCATCTCTGTACTTGTCCTTCTCGGTGCTCGAGGTTGTGGGTTTGGAAGGTGCTGTTGAGGGGGTTTGGTGAGTTGCTGCAGTGCATCTTGTCGATGGTACACACTAGCTGCCAGTGTGTGCGTGTGTGTGTGTGTGTGTCAGCGATGGAGGGAGTGAATGTTCAAGGCAGCGAGCAGATGGGATGTTCTGTCCAGGGTGGTGTTGAGCATCTCGAGTGTTTGTTACAATTGTTCCAGCGCAGGCAAGTGTTTTTATCCCAATGACAGCTTCGCCTTGCAGACTGACCTCTCCATCTGGGTCCCTCTGCATCCAGAGTTTTATTACTATTACTGTTGAGTCATAAAATCAGCTAGATTAAACTGAAATAAAGCTCCATCCTGAGAGAGTAGGGACACAGACACAGCCTGAACTATTTATCATTGAGGGGTCTAAAGGGATTTGAGGAATTTAGATATTCACATTGGCAGCTTTATGATCTTGAGTTGGTTTCCTCAGAGCTCCAGTTGTATTATCCCATAAATCCGCTTTATTGTTGACCTTTCTAAGAGTGACTGAATCCATTAGGATAGGAAATACACAGCCTCAGTATCTGGGACCCTCTCAACGTCTTTGCAAATTAACAGCCTCTGGGCATCACTGTTAAAATACACCTTGGTACATATATATAAGGGGACAGTCGCAAGCCTCCAGGTGCCAATGGCAAATTATTTTCTGCAGTAGCTGAGGAGGTCATCAAGATTGACCCATGACCCACAGTATAAGCACTGGCTGTTGCGACTGAGGCAGATTTTAGTGGGAGTGTTTGGATTACATCTCGTCCGATGTCTGAATGGGAACAATCTTATCTCTAATTGGCAAGGCTGAGGTTTCAGATTCATTCAGATATGTGTGTTCCATTATCCAGGCTGGCACTGCCAGTCCACTGTTAACATTATCCTGCTTTCCAGAGAGGATGTTCAATCTCAGCCATGTCTGCCCTCCCAGGTGAATGTAAGAATTCCCAGGAAATGGATCTGAAGAAAAGTTTTCCTCTGTCCTTGGCAAATATTCATCCCTCAGTGAGCATGATACAATAACAGATTATCTGATCATCCATCGTACATCTGATTGTGGCAGCTTGCTGTGCGCACACTGATTGCCATGCCCGCTATATTACAACAGTGACCACACTTTAAAACTACTTCATTGTCTGTAAAGCATTTTGGGATGTCTTCTGAGTGTAAAGGGTGGCACGGTGGCACAGTGATTAGCACTGCTGTCTCACAGCACCAGGGACCCGGGTTCAATTCCAGCCTTGGATCACTATCTGTGTGAAGCTTGTACATTCTCCCCTTGTCTGTGTGGGTTTCCTCCGGGTGCTCCAGTTTCCTCCCACTGTCCAAAGATGTGCGGGTTAGGTGGATTGGCTTTGCTAAATTGCCCCATAGTGTTGGGGGATTAGCAGGGTAAATACGAGGGGTTATGGGGATAGGGCCTGGGTAGAATTGTGGTCAATGGGCTGGATGGCCTTCTTCTGCATTGTAGGAATTCTCTGTGAATATTAGTGAAGGCAAATTTTTCTTTGGTTCTTAGTTCTGGCCCATTTCCTGGGGTGTTGGGGCGCATGTGGTCGTCAGAGATATTTAGTCATGATTGGCCATGGTGGGGGGTGGGGGGAGGGGGGCGGCGCTGGGATAGGTGTGCGGGTGGCTTGGGGGGAGGAAGGGGTGGGGGTGAATCGCTAACCAAGGTAAATGATTGTAAAGAATGAAACAGGTATCGAGTTTGGCACAAACAGGGACAAGTGCTGTTGAAACATTAGAAAGGGTTTCACCACACTTCCAGGCAAGAAATTCCAACAGATTCGTCATGATGCTGGTTTGAGAGCTAGTACAGATGATGATGGGCCGAATGGCCTCCTTCTGCACCAAAACAATTCTGTGATTTTTTTGCATGGTCAGAGGTGCTTTTTATCGACCAGTGCATCAACCTGATGTTCAGCTTCGTGGTAAAGATGCCACGGTATGGCATAAAACAAAGCAGAGAATTCAGCATGTGTTCATCTGGGCAGTTTAGTGGCACAATGGTTAGCACTGCTGCCTCACAGTGCCAGGGACCCCGGGTTTGATTCTGGCCTCAGGTGACTGTCTGTGTGGAGTTTGCACATTCTCCCTGTGTCTGCATGGGTTTCCTCCAAGTGCTCCGGTTTCCTCACACAGTCTAAAGATGTGCAGGTTAGGTTGATTGGCCATGATAAATTGCCCCTTAGTGTCAGATGGATTAGCAGGGCAAATATGTGGGGTTACTGGGGATAGGACAGAAATTCGGTGGGATCGTCAGTGCAGGCTCGATGGGCCAAAAGGCCTCCTTCTGCACTGTAGATTCTATGATCCCAAAATTTCCCTTCTATCAAAGTGAAAAAGCAAATGAAAGTACTGGTCAGTTATCTCATTGTTGTTACGGAGTAAAAATGACTGCTACTTCTGAACTTTGCTGTGTCACCAATTCTGATTTCCAATCTCAGAGTTATCTGCTCCATGAGCTTCCCTGATTTTAAAACTTAGACCTTTCACAATCTTATCATCAGCTGCCCCGACCCTGAACTCTCAAAGTAACTCCAAGACCCCTTTGCATGTCTCAAACTTGACCTCTCTGATCAGGTTTTGTCCACCTAGCCTACATTTTGTCCAATTTATTCTCCAGTGAAGCATCTGGGGACCTTCTGCTGCATCTAAGGTGCTATAGAAAGCCCACCAATGCCTCTACTAAGGAAATTTGGCAGGTCAGCTGCAACTCTCACCAACTTTTACAGATGCACCATAGAAAGCATTCTTTCTGGTTGTATCATATCTTGGTATGGGGCTCCTGCTCTGCCCAAGACCGCAAGGAACTATAAAAGGTCAAGAATGCAGCCCAATCCATGACGCAAACCAGTCTCCCATCCATTGACTCGGTCTATACTTCCCATTGCCTCAGCAAATTAAGGACCACATGGACCTTGGATATTCTCTCTTCCACCTTCCTCCATTGGGAAAAAGGTACTAAAGTCTGAGGTCACGTACCAACCGACTCAAGAACAGCTTCTTCCCTGCTGCTGTCAGACTTTTAAATGGGTCAATCTCACATTAAGTTGATCTTCTCTGCACCCTAGCTATGACAGTAACACTACATTTTGTGCTCTCTCCTTTCCTTTTCTATGAATGGTATGCTTTGTTTGTACAGCACATAAGAAACAATACATTCCACTGCATGTTAATATATGTAACAATAATAAATCAAATCAAATCAATACAAATGCAGGTTGTTGTATAAGAAATACATCCTCACTTTGAGGTAACTTTTGTAGTTACAGATGTTCTTGAGACAATAAACTGAGGAACAACACATGTGAGAGTTATTCAATCTTTCAAATTCTGATAGATTCTTACCTGGCTGGGTATTGGGTGAATGGGAACCTGGGCAGAATACTATAGGTTAAATTTATCCAGGCAGTTCGGACACTGATTGAATGTACCAAAGTCAGAATTAACTAGCTGCTGGAAACATGACTTCTGATAACCAGGGTTCAAGGAGGCCAACCAAGAGAGAGGAATAAGGGACAAATTAAAATCATCAATCAAGAGTGTCTGCAGCCTCCAGTGGAGTTAACAGACATTTCTCATTTTTAATGACACTCCCATCTGGACAAACAGATTTTTTAACCACACATTTGATCTTGGATTGTGGACACTGGCTAGAGTTTATCACCCACTTAAAGTTTGTTTATTAGTTGCAAGTAAGGCTTACGTTCACACTGCAATGAAGTTACTGTGAAAGTCCCCTGGTTGCCACACTCCAGCGCCTGTTCAGGTCAGCGCACCGAACCAGCACCTCTTTCAGACTGTGGGAGTAAACCAGAGCACCCAGAGGAAACCCACGCAGATACAGGAAGAATGTGCAAACTTTGCACAGACAGTGACCCAAGCTGGGAATCAAACCCAGGTCCCCAGCACGGTGAGGCAGCAGTGCTAACCATTGTGCTACCGTGCCATTCTGCTTCCTAGATGTCCCTCAGAAAAGCTATTCCCTGGGGTGCAAGCTCAGCCTCAAAACATGGGGATCCAATATTAATATTGAAACCAGGCTGTAATGGAGTGAAACATTTCTTCACATAAAGGGTAATGGAAATCTGGAAGTCCCTCCGCGCTAAACTACAAACCAGTTGGGAGAATAATCAAAAATTCCAAAATTGTAAGTGAGAGTTTTTGTTAGGTCGGGAATAGCAAGGTTTATGGAACTACGACAGGCAGATGGAGGTAAGACATACATCGATCATGACTGAATGGATTGTTGGACCCACCTCAAAGGGTTGAATAGCCTCCTCCTGCCCTTTTTGGTATTCACTCGTGGGACACGGGGGTCGCCGGTTGTTGCCCTTGAGAAGGGTGGTGGTGAGCTGCCTTCTTGAATCGCTGGAGTCCATGTTCTGTGGGTTGACCCACAATGCCGTTAGGGAGGGAATTCCAGGATTTTGACCCAGTGACTGCGAAGGAACGGCGATGTATTTCCACATTGACGCAGAGGATGGTGCACCATTCAGAGGCAAGCTTAACAAATGTTTGATAAAGGAGAATTATCTAAAGAAACAAACAAAAAGACTGGGGAATGGGGTTAGGATACTGAGCTGTAGTGCAAAAGCTAGCAGGGGTGCAGGGACATTGGGCTGAATGGCCTTCTTTCATGGTTTGACTGGTTCTGTGAGCAGCTCGTGACTGAGGCAGCTGTGGCGGTTGAGACTGTAGGGCTTTCAGTTTCTAACTGATTTCAGACACATTGTCAGTGAATTTGGTGTGGAGATGGAAGGGTGTTTGAACGTTCAATATTCTAATTGGGATCTAAGTCTTCAGGTAGCACAGGCTCAACCTCGAGCTAAGCCGAAAGAATTCTCACCACATGATTGAACGCTGACCCTGAACGCACAGCACAACCTAAAGGCATGAATTAATTCAGCATATAAAAAAAATTGAGGTTTTAATTCAATTCTTCCTTCCACTTTTGATCTTTGTTCTGAACAGATAATTATGACGATGAATGAAGGGACAATGTATTAAGCTGCATCATAAATGGATGTGCCTCTAACACCTGCTCACATGGGAACTGGGCTCAGTACCTGAGAATCGATTATCTTCGATGGAGAGAAGGCAGCATTTCATTCACATCACATCTCCCAAACATCAGAAGAGCTCCTTGCAGACAATCAGATACAAATTCACAGCAACTAGAAACTGAAGCACATCAAGAGTTCATTCAGCCGCTTTGTATTGTGTCTATGCCAGTGTCAATGCCAGTGCTACTGTTTGTGCCAATGCCCATGATTTTACCCATGCCAGTGTCTGTGACTATACCACATCCAGGGTCTATGGTTGCCAGACTGACCAGGAGATCAGCTTTTGATTTTGAGACATTGCCTGTTGCTTCTTTAAATCCCAATGGGATAAACCCTATCCCGTTTATTCCAATTCATCAGAATATTACAAACCCCTTCCAAATTACTCCAATTCTTGGAATTTAATTAGACCAATTCCTCTCATTTTCTGTTGTGGAGACTATCAACATAATGATCCCACCCAGTCACTCCCACTGTGTAGAATTTGAACATACTAAACCTCTTCCCATTCACTCCCATAGTACACAATCCCAAGGGAGCAAATTTCTTCCCATTCACTCCCATTGTACAGAAATCCCAGTGGACCCTAAAACCCTTTCCCATTCACTCCTGTTGCACAGAATCCTGATAGACCCAAATGCCTTCCCATTCACTCTCACTGTTCACAATTCCAATGGAACACACCCCTTCCCATTCACTCCCACTGTACACAAACCCAATGGATCCAGGCCCCTTCCCATCCGCTCTCATTGTATGCAATCCCAGTGGACCTAAACCCCTTCCCATTCACTCTCATTGTACACAATCCCAATGGAACACGCCCATTCCCATTCGCTCCCATTGTACATAATCCCAATGGATGCAAACCCCTTTCCCATTCACTCTCATAAACAGTCACAATGGATCAAACTCAAATTAAGATGTGGAGTGAAAAATATCACAGTCTGGTAATAGTGGATTTGTAACTGTGGATCAAATCCCAGTGAGAGCTCGGAAAGAAGTCCAACACTATTTGGGACAAACTCTAGCCTGTTGGATTTAAAGGGCCATAATTTTTTGAATGAGGCGTCTCACAAACCATTTGCTAATTATTTGGGATGGAATACTAAGGAACAAGTGTGATTTGTCTCACAATAAATTCACAGCTAGCGGTGATAAGGCTGGTTGGGTTTTGTGTTATCACAGGATATGTTGAAAATCTAAATGCTCCCTCTGTAATAGTCTGAGGCACAAAGTGTCTGGGTGAGTGACCTGGGCTCACCTAATGTCAAAGCAATGAATTGATAATTTAAGAATACAAATAAGAAATAAAAATGACTCGATGGGCTGAATGGCCTCCTGGTACCCTATAGGACTCTACGATTTGCAGAGTCATAGAGGTTTACAGCATGGAAACAGACCCTTCGGCCCAACTTGTCCACACCGCCCTATGTTCTATAACCATTAACATGTGTCAAGCAGCACAGCTGATCAATAAAACTATTTTTACTTCAGAAGCAGAGTTGGAGACAGACTGGGCTCCAAGATGTTGTCAACAGGAAAGTGGCACAGGACAGTGTGAAGTTCAGCTTTCACCAGAATCAACCTGACATTCTACACGTGTGGCAACACTTCAAGCTGGCCTTGGCTGTGTGAGTGCAAGAGAGAGAGTGTGAGTGTGAGAGAGAGTGTGAGTGTGAGAGAGAGTGTGTGAGTGTGAGAGAGAGTTTGAGTGTGAGAGAGAGAGTGTGAGAGAGTGTGTGTGAGAGTGAGAGAGTGTGAGTGTGTGAGTGTGAGAGAGAGTGTGAGTGTGTGAGTGTGAGAGAGCGAGTGTGAGTGTGAGAGAGTGAGTGTGAGAGTGTGAGTGTAAGAGAGAGTGTGCGAGTGTGAGAGAGAGAGAGAGTGTGAGAGAGAGTGTGAGTGTGAGAGTGTGAGTGTGAGAGTGTGAGAGAGAGAGTGTGAGTGTGAGAGAGAGAGTGTGAGTGTGAGAGAGAGTGTGAGTGTGAGAGAGAGTGTGAGTGTGAGAGAGAGTGTGAGAGAGAGTGTGAGTGTGAGAGACAGTGTGAGTGTGAGAGAGAGTGTGAGTGTGAGAGAGAGTGTGAGTGTGTGAGTGTGAGAGAGTGAGTGTGAGAGAGAGTGTGAGTGTGAGAGAGTGTGTGTGAGTCTGAGAGAGAGTGTGAGTGTGTGAGTGTGAGAGAGTGCGAGTGAGAGAGTGTGAGTGAGAAAGTGTGAGTGAGAGAGAGTGTGTGAGTGTGAGAGAGAGTGTGTGAGTGTGAGAGAGAGTGTGTGAGTGTGAGAGAGAGAGTGGGTGTGAGAGAGTGAGTGTGAGTGTGTGAGTGAGAGAGTGAGTGTGAGTGTGAGAGAGAGTGTGTGAGTGTGAGAGTGTGAGTGTGAGAGAGTGTGTGTGAGTGTGAGAGAGAGTGTGAGTGTGAGAGAGAGAGTGTGAGTGAGAGAGAGAGAGTGTGAGTGTGAGAGAGAGTGTGAGTGAGAGAGAGAGAGTGTGAGTGAGAGAGAGAGAGTGTGAGTGTGAGGGAGAGCTTTGTGTATGTCTGTGTTAAAGTTAAAGTTAATTCATTAGTCACAAGTAGGCTTACATTAACCAAAAGAGAAAATGCTGGAAAATCCCAGCAGGTCTGGCTGCATCTGTAAAGAGAGAAAAGAGCTGATGTTTCAAGTCCAGATGACCCTTTGTCAAAGCGAAAAGGCGGAGAAAGTGGGAGATATTTATACTGCAGGAGAAGGGAATGAAAGATAAGTCATCGCCACAGAAACCCGGGGAAAGGCTGCTAATGGCAGTCCACAGAGAGAATAAAAGGTATGAATGTCCAAATGGCAGAGAAGCTGTAATCAGAGGGTAAACTTTAGCAGATAAAGATGTGGGGGGTGGGGGGGGGGGAATGGGGGAGGGAAATGGGGGAAGAAGAGGGGGAATGGGGGAGGGAGAGGGGGAATGGGTGGGGAAGAGGTAAAGTTTAGATAAAGGGAGAAAGGGGAAGCAAAGGGGGAGAAAAAGTGAGGAAAAGGGGGACAAAGTAGGAGGAAAGAATGGGGGCGGGGAATGAAAAATTGAAGAAAGACAATAAAGAAACAAAAGGTAGAGAACAGTAAAAAATTAAATCCAGGTGTTTCAAGTCCAGAATTCTGAACTCAGAACATCAGCTCTTTTCTCTCCTTACCAAATCTGGACTTGAAACTGCAAACCCTGTTTTACTATTTAGATTCTAAGTGTTGGGCAGACTTGAAACTGGGAGTGTTTCAGATCCGACTTTTAGACCTGTTCTCACACTCCCCGTACACACTCTGTCTGAAAAAATATCAGCGACTCTGAATCGCGCTGCTCGAGCCTGTGGGTGGGGTTTAACAGGCCCAAAGCCCTGCAGCTCCGATTGGCTCCTCCAACTGCGCACGCACAGAAAACTAAATGATAAAATGCTGCTCCCCTGCCTCCTGGGCAGGATTATGTCTTCCCCGGCCCCCACAGACATTGCCCCAAACCCACAACATTACTGACCCAATTATCACCCCCACCGCCACTCGGACTGATTGCAGCTCTCCCCTTTACCCTCCCCCCTCACTGATCTCAGACAGAGTGACAGCGGACCCCCCCCTTCCCCCTCACTGATCTCAGACAGAGTGACAGCGGACCCCCCCCCTTCCCACTCACTGATCTCAGGCAGAGTGACAGCGGACCCCCCCCTTCCCCCTCACTGATCACAGACAGAGTGACAGCGGACCCCCCCCTTCCCCCTCACTGATCACAGACAGAGTGACAGCGGACCCCCCCCTTCCCACTCACTGATCTCAGACAGAGTGACAGCGGACCCCCCCCCTTCCCACTCACTGATCTCAGACAGAGTGACAGCGGACCCCCCCCTTCCCACTCACTGATCTCAGACAGAGTGACAGCGGACCCCCCCCCTTCCCACTCACTGATCTCAGACAGAGTGACAGCGGACCCCCCCCCTTCCCACTCACTGATCTCAGACAGAGTGACAGCGGACCCCCCCCCTTCCCACTCACTGATCTCAGACAGAGTGACAGCGGACCCCCCCTTCCCCCTCACTGATCTCAGGCAAAGTGACAGCGGACCCCCCCCCTTCCCCCTCACTGATCTCAGACAGAGTGACAGCGGACCCCCCCCTTCCCCCTCACTGATCTCAGACAGAGTGACAGCAGACCCCCCCTTCCCCCTCACTGATCCCAGACAGAGCGACAGCGGACCCCCCCCCTCCCCCCTCCCCCCCCACTGATCACAGACAGAGTGACAGCGGACCCCCCCCTTCCCCCCTCACTGATCTCAGGCAAAGTGACAGCGGACCCCCCCCCCTTCCCCCCTCACTGATCACAGACAGAGTGATAGCGGACCCTCCCCCTTCCCCCTCACTGATCACAGACAGAGTGGCAGCGGACCCCCCCCCTTCCCCCTCACTGATCACAGACAGAGTGACAGCGGACCCCCCCCTTCCCCCCTCGCTGATCACAGACAGAGTGACAGCGGACCCCCCCCTTCCCCCTCACTGATCACAGACAGAGTGACAGCGGACCCCCCCCTTCCCCCTCACTGATCACAGACAGAGTGGCAGCGGACCCCCCCCTTCCCCCTCACTGATCACAGACAGAGTGACAGCGGACCCCCCCCTTCCCCCCTCACTGATCACAGACAGAGTGACAGCGGACCCCCCCCTTCCCCCTCACTGATCACAGACAGAGTGACAGCGGACCCCCCCCTTCCCCCTCACTGATCACAGACAGAGTGACAGCGGACCCCCCCCTTCCCCCTCACTGATCACAGGCAGGGTGACAGCGGACCCCCCCCCGCCTCCCCCACTGATCTCAGACACAGAGCCATTGGACACTCAGCATTTACCTCCTCATTAAGTGGAGCGCCTGAATTGGACTTTTGTGGAGTGTGTCTGTTTTTACTGATTCTGGACAGGCGAATGCAGCAGTAAAAGAGGGGACTACCAGTAAGGATGGGCCTGCAGCCTATTAAGTCAATTTAAACGCATGCAAATACATTTCAATGGCTGTGGCGTGTGTTTTGGACAGGGTCCTGTACACAGCCATTTTTAGGCCTTGGTAAAGGGGGAACCCACGTGGAGGTGGGCACAGATCACCTTACTCACCTCACCTCATAATTACCAAACTGATGGTAAAATCGGGCCTGTCTTTTCATAGAATCCCTACAGTGCAGAAGGAGGCCATTTGGCCCATCGAGTCTGCGCCGACCACGATACTACCCAGGCCCTGTTCCATAATTCCACATATTTACCTTTCTAATCCCCCTGAGCCTAGGGTGAATTTAGCATGACCAATCAACTTAACCCGCACATCTTTGGAGTGTGGGAGGAAACTGGAGCACCCGGAGGAAACCCACACAGACACGGGGTGCAAACTCTGCACAGACAGTGACCGGAGGCTGGGAATCGAACCCAGGTCCCTGGCGCTGTGAGGCAGCAGTGCTAACCACTGTGCCACCGTGTCACCCAAAATTGAATTCAAATTCCACCATCTGCCGTGGTGGGATTCAAACTTGGATCCCCAAAACATTAGCTGAGTTTCTGGATCAATAGTTAAGTAATAATAACACTCGACCGTCGCCTCTCTTACATCTCTCCTTACAGATAAATATTTCCCGCTTTCTCTGCCTTTTAGCTTTGACAAAGGGTCATCTGGACTCGAAACATCAGCTCTTTTCTCTCCTTACAGATGCTGCCAGACCTGCTGAGATTTTCCAGCGTTTTCTCTTTTGTTTTCAGATTTCAGCATCTGCAGTAATTTGCTTTTATCCTAGGCTTACATAAACACAGCAATGAAGTTACTGTGTGCGCATGTCTGCGCTTGTGAATGTCTGCAAGTGTCTTGAGTGTAAGTGTGTGTATGTGTGTGAGATTGTGTATATTTATGGAGCTAAGGGGCAGAAAATGACTATCATAATCCAACTTCCATGTTTACTAAATGTTTTTCCTCTTGTTGTTTAAACTAACCAGCAGTCCTGTGACTCCGCTGCTCCATGTTTTATAAAACAAAACTAAAAGTTATGGCCTTTGGAGCCAGGCTTCCATTCTGGAATCCTCCTGTCTAGTTATAACATCAGCTGGGATCATTACAACTGGAATTCCACAGTTCAGCATTTCTATCCAACAGGTTTGAGGCTTGGCCAAGTGTCAGCAGCCACTGAGAGGGAGTCCATAAGAACATAAGAAATAGGAGCAGGAGGACGCCATCTAGCCCTTTGAGCCTGCCCCGCCATTCAATAAGATCATGGCTGATCTGTCGCTGCTCAGTTCCACTTTCCCGCTTTCTCCCATACCCAGGTCAGGCCATCTCCCAGCCTGAAGTCACATTCCAGCAGGTTCAAAGCGGGATCACTGGTTCCATTCAGCGTTCACAACCCAAGGAAGTTGAGTTAATTGTGACACTGACTCCATCTGACCTGGCTGAGATTAGTGACTCATCCCAGACCAGGGAACCATGGGCCTGCCTTCGCTCAGAATCGTCTGGTGGTAATGAGGCAATAGAGAGACGAGGAAACCCAATGCAGTGAGGGATAACAGACATGGTCCTCATCTTTCCATTGATAGAATTACATCTTAACTCATTGGAGCTCAACATTCGTCAATGGCACAGATTGGACTTCATTGAATCATTTGATGTCACAGCACAGAAAGAGGCCATTCAGCCCATCAGATCTATGCCAACTCTTTGAAGAGCTATCCAAACACTCAGGCTCTCTGTTCCTGCTCCACACCCCTGTAGATTATTTCATTTTAATATTCATCCAGTTCCCTTGTGAATTCCGATTGAATTTGCTTCTACCGCCCTCCCAGGCAGCGCCTTCCAGACCCAACAGCCTAATGTGTAAGAAGATCTGAACATCCCACTTCTGGTTCTTTTGGCAAGGATCCACTCGTTACTGATTTCCTGTGCAATAGCTTGAGGCAGGAGCTGCTTGGTGCAAATAACTTAACCTTTACCGGGAGCACACATTGCAATGCTTACAAGCTTCCTGCAATCTTACAATCCAAGGCACAGCTCGAGCGCCGCCATCCGCAGTTGATTACTGGCCAGAGGGAGGGATAACCAATCCCACTGCTACACACTGGAAGCAGATTCTCTTCATTAACTCCATCAAACCCCTCGATTACTGCGAATGTTCCATTAAAACATCTTCAGCAGGACAATTACAGTTGCTCCAGTCTCTCCACAGAACTGAAGTTCCTCATTCCAGGTACCGTTCTAGTAAATACAACCACATCCTCCCGAAAAATCGGAAGGTGTTAGGGCAGACTGAGACAGAGCATCGTGGATGTTTATAAATAGAGGTGCAATGTACAAAACCAAGTTTGAAGTTTACTTATTAGTATCACAAGTAGTCTTACATTAACACTACAATGAAGTTACTGTTAACCCTAACCCTTACCCTAGTCATCACACTCTGGCGCCTGTTCAGTACACTGAGTTCTGTACATTAGTTAAGAAAGCCCACCAACGCCTCTACTTTCTCAGAAGACTAAGGAAATTTGGCATGTCAGCTACGACTCTCACCAACTTTTACGGATGTGCCATAGAAAGCATTCTTTCTGGTTCTATCACAACTTGGTATGGACTCCTGCTCTGCCCAAGACCGCAAGGAAGAACCAAAAGTCGTGAATGTTGCCCAATCCATCACGCAAACCAGCCTCCAACCCATTGACTCTGTTTACATTTCCCACTGCCTCAGCAAAGCAGCCAGCGTAATTAAGGACCCCACGCACCCCGGACATTCTCTTCCACTTTCTTCCATCGGGAAAAAGATTCAAATGTCTGAGGTCACGTACCAACCGACTCAAGAACAGCCTCTTCCCTGCTGCTGTCAGACTTTTGAATGGACCCACCTTGCATTAAGTTGATCTTTCTCTACATTCCAGCTATGACTGTAACACTACATTCTGCACTGTCTCCTTTCCTTCTCTATGAACGGTATGCTTTGTCCGTATAACGTGCAAGAAACAATACTTTTCACTGTATGCTAATACATGTGACAATAATAAATCAAATCAAAACCAAATCAAATCCCAGGACTCTTGTGAAGGTTTGGAATTCTCTATCCCAGAGAGTTGAGGTATTCAGACATTGGGTGAAGCTTTCCCACCCCGCCTGCCACGGGAACCGTAGTGGTTGGGATACGGATTGTGCAAAGGTCCGCTGACCTCAGGCGGGAATTTGTGGTTTTGGGGGTGAGTGGGCCGGAAAATCCTGCCCATTGAGCGTATTCGAGACTGAGTTGATAGACTTTCCATTCTGAGGGAAGGAAGGGGATAGTAGAAAATCATCCTTGATGGTATTGAATGGGAGAGCAGGCCTGAGGGGCCAAATGGCCCACTCCTACTTCTGTTTCTGATGTTGTTATGGCCGCAGGATCCTGCCGTGTTGTCTCATCAACAGCTCCAGCTCTCTACTCTCCAATCTTTGGCAAAGCCCGAGAATCGAGACAACCTCCAGAGATCAGTCAGGACAATCCTTTGAGCGAGTGATCAGAAGAGAAACACAGACTGGTTTTCAGTTCTGACCTTCAAGCAGCAGCTCTGAGACTCAGCACAACAATGGCTGACCTTTCATCTGACCTTTATTCGAAGATCACATCATGTTGCTGACTTCAAGCAAGTTCATCCCTCAAGCAATAAACACCCCTGCTTTCCAACTTGGTGCCCACAAGAGCAAAATACCGCGGAGGCTGGAACTAGGAAATATAAATGGAAAATGCTGGAAAAGCTCAGCAGATCTGGCAGTGTCTATGGAACAGAGTTAACATTTTGATTTCAACATGACTCTGTGTTCATATTAACTTGTTTCTCTCCCCACAGATGCTGCCTGACCTGCTGAGATTTACAAACACTTTCTTTGATTTCTGGGTTCCGTATATTGCTTTCATTTCACAGTTAACACAGAATATTTACCAACCGGAGAATGTCAGCTGGGAATTAGATGGATTATACGCTACGTAGGGCAGAGTAAATTCATCCATATCAATGTCCATGTTTCAGATCAATCCTGCTCCCACACACTCACCGCTCCCTGATAGTGAGTTCCACACTCTCCCCACTCCCTGTGACAGTGAGTTCCACACTCTCACCACTCCCTGATAGTGAGTTCCACACTCTCACCGCTCCCTGTGACAGTGAGTTCCACACTCTCCCCGCTCCCTGTGACAGTGAGTTCCACACTCTCACCACTCCCTGATAGTGAGTTCCACACTCTCACCGCTCCCTGTGACAGTGAGTTCCACACTCTCCCCGCTCCCTGTGACAGTGAGTTCCACACTCTCACCGCTCCCTGTGACAGTGAGTTCCACACTCTCCCCGCTCCCTGTGACAGTGAGTTCCACACTCTCACCGCTCCCTGTGACAGTGAGTTCCACACTCTCACCGCTCCCTGTGACAGTGAGTTCCACACTCTCACCGCTCCCTGTGACAGTGAGTTCCACACTCTCACCGCTCCCTGTGACAGTGAGTTCCACACTCTCACCGCTCCCTGTGACAGTGAGTTCCACACTCTCACCGCTCCCTGTGACAGTGAGTTCCACACTCTCACCGCTCCCTGTGACAGTGAGTTCCACACTCTCACCGCTCCCTGTGACCGTGAGTTCCACACTCTCACCGCTCCCTGTGACAGTGAGTTCCACACTCTCACCGCTCCCTGTGACAGTGAGTTCCACACTCTCACCGCTCCCTGTGACAGTGAGTTCCACACTCTCACCGCTCCCTGTGACAGTGAGTTCCACACTCTCCCCGCTCCCTGTGACGGTGAGTTCCACACTCTCACCGCTCCCTGTGACAGTGAGTTCCACACTCTCACCGCTCCCTGTGACAGTGAGTTCCACACTCTCACCGCTCCCTGTGACAGTGAGTTCCACACTCTCCCCGCTCCCTGTGACGGTGAGTTCCACACTCTCACCGCTCCCTGTGACGGTGAGTTCCACACTCTCACCGCTCCCTGTGACAGTGAGTTCCACACTCTCCCCGCTCCCTGTGACGGTGAGTTCCACACTCTCACCGCTCCCTGTGACAATGAGTTCCACACTCTCACCACTCCCTGACAGTGAGTTCCACACTCTCACCGCTCCCTGTGACAGTGAGTTCCACACTCTCACCACTCCCTGACAGTGAGTTCCACACTCTCACCGCTCCCTGGGTAACGAGCCTTTTCTGACTTACTGATTGCTTTCATTGATAACTGTCTATATCTGGTTCCTGTTTTTATATTTCCACACAATCTTTTTTAAGAAGCGGGTTGATGGGTTCTTGATAAGAGAGGGGATTAAGGGTTATGGGGAGAGGGCGGGAAAGTGGAACTGAGCCACAACAGATCAGCCATGATCTTATTGAATGGCGGGGCAGGCTCGAAGGGCTAGATGGCCTACTCCTGCTCCTATTTCTTATGTTCTTATGTTCTTATCTAACCTCTATTGTTGTTTCCTCCTTATTCCATTTGTCAGCCTCCCGTCTCCTACCCTCGATAATCAATTCTTCCACCCACTTCCTACTCTGTCAGTGCTGCTCCCTCTTCCACAATACCTTATGTTGCCTCCTGGACCCCAAGGCATCCAATGAAAAATTCTCATCCTCATGTTTAGTTACTTCTAGCATCCTGCCTCTCCCAATCCCTGTAACCTTCTCCTGCCCTTTGACCCCTGGTCTTCTGAACTCTGCACTCCTCCAGTCCTGGCTTCTTTTGGATCTTGCCCACCCACCATTGGTGACCATGTCTTTCCCCACCCTTTTCCCTTCTCACTTCCTGCTGGAAACCCACCACTTTCCAACTTTATACCCTCCTTTAGAAAGGAAATCCTGCATTTAAATGGCTCCTTGCATGATGTTAGTGATCTACCAGCCAATGGATGCTTTTCTTGTATTTTGGGAATCGTACCAACTAATCTGCACACAGCAGATTCCCACAGACAGTCATGTGATAAAGACCACGTTAACTTTTTGAGCAATGTCGACCAAAGGATAAATATTGACAAAGGCTAAGAGGGAGAAGAGCCAGCTCTCCTTTGCAATATTGCCTCAGGAATGGCCACATCAAGTAGCTGGTTGCTCAGTTCAATGTTTCGTACAAACAGTGGCATCCCTGACTGTGCAGCACAGCAGGAATGAGACGGCAAATCTGGTGAACTGCTGCGACAACAATAATCTCTCCCTCAGTGTCAGCAAAATAAAGGATGTAGGCATCGACTTCAGGAAGAGTAGTGGAGGACAAGGATAAAATAGAAATGGTCAACAGCTTCACATTTCTAGGTGCCCAGATCACCAGCAACCTGTCCTGGTCCCCCACACCAACACTATAGTTAAGAAAGCCCACCAATGCCTCTACTTTCTCCGAAGGCTAAGGAAATTCAGCATGTACTCTATAACTCTCACCAACTTTTACAATGCCCCATGGAAAACATTCTTTCTGGTTGCATCACAGCTTGGTATGGCTGCTACTCTGCCCAAGACCGCAAGAAACTACAAAGGGTCATGAGCGAAGCCCAGTCCATCACGCAAACCAACCTCCCATCCACTGACTCTGCCTAAACTTCCCACTGCCTTGGAAAAGCAGCCAGCATAATCCAGGCACCCACGCATCCCGGACATTCTCTCTCCCATCTTCTATCGGAAAAAGGTACAAAAGTCTGAGATCACATATCAACCAACTCAAGAACAGCTTCTTCCCTGCTGCCATCAGATTTTTGAATGGACCTGTCATATATTAATTTGATCTTTCTCTACACTGTAGCTATGACTGTAACACTACATTCTGCACCCTCTTCTTTCTTTCTCCCCTATGTACTCTATGAAGGATATGGTTTGTCTTTATAGCACGCAAGAAACAATAGTTTTCACTGTATCCCAGTACACATTTAAGGTGCGAGGAGAAAGGTTTACAGGAGATGCGTGAGGCAAGTTTTTTTACACAGAGGGTGGTGAGTGTCTGGAACACGCTGCCTGGGGAGGGGGTGGGAGCAGATACAATAGTGGCATTTAAGCGACAACTAGACAAATACATGAATAGGATGGGAATGGAAGGATACGGACTCTGTAAGTGCATACGGTTTTATTTTAGGCAGGCATCATGAACAGCACAAGCTTGGAGGGCCGAAGGGCCTGTTCCTGCTCTGTACTGTTCTTTGTTGTGATACGACAATAGTAAATCAAATCAGTCTCAGTCCTGCAGTGGGGGGGTCAGCCTAAATGTTTGACCTCAAACCTCTGGAGTGGGAATTGACCCCCTTGACCCAGTTTAGTTTGAAATGCTCCTCCCACTTCTTTGATCAAGTATTTGGTTTGCGTGTGTTAGTATCTCCCTTTTGCCTCACTGCCCACGTATTTCTGATTAAGCCTCTGTGAAGCGTCTCGGTCACTTGTTCCTGCTCCAGAGGAGGAGGTCATTTCTTTTGCGCAGCGAGTCGTGTCTGTAACGTGCTGCCCCTGAACGAGATTCAATAGGAACTTACAGAAGCAAGCTGAATAAGGAATGTTTTATTCCAGGTTGTGGGGAAGGAACACTGGTGGGTGGGATTTATGGATAGCACTTTCAAAACCCGGCACAGGGATGATGGGCCGAATGGACTCCTTTTTTATCGGGAGATTCTATGAATTTTAATGAGATTTTATTCTCTGGCATAATTACATGTTTACATGGTGAATGGCTCCTGTGTTTCTGTGGAGGTGGGGTGGGCAGAGTAAGAAATCTCACAACACCAGATTAAAGTCCAACAGGTTTATTTGGAATCAGAGCTGCTCCTTCATCCATTCACCTGACGAAGGAGCAGCGCTCTGAAATCTCACGATCCCAAATAAACCTGTTGGACTTTAAGCTGGTGTTGTGAGACTTAAACATAAGAACATAAGAAATAGGAGCAGGAGTAGGCCATCTAGCCCTTCGAGCCTGCCCCGCCATTCAATAAGATCGTGGCTGATCTGTCGCTGCTCAGTTCCACATTCCCGCCCTCTCCCCATAACCCTTAATCCCCTCTCTTATCAAAAACCCATCAACCCGCGTCTTAAAAATATTTAGCGAGGCAGCCTCCACCACTTCAACGGGCAGAGAATTCCAGAGATTCACCACCCTTTGAGTGAAGAAGTTCCTCCTCAACTCCGTTCTAAACCGCCTCCCCTTTATCTTGAGGCTGTGCCCCCTAGTCCTACTGTCTTTTTTGAGTGGGAAGAGTCTCTCCACCTCTATCCTATCCATCCCATTCATCATCATATACGTCTCAATGAGATCTCCCCTCATTCTTCTAAACTCTAACGAGTACAAGCCTAGTTTATTCAGCCTCTCCTCATAGCTCAATCCCCTCAACTCCGGTATCAGCCTAGTAAACCTCCTCTGCACTCCCTCCAAGGCCAAAATATCCTTGCGCAGGTGCGGCGCCCAAAACTGCACACAGTACTCCAGCTTCTTACTATTAAACCTTTCTCGGTCTGAGTAAGGTGGTTGATGGGCTGAAGCAGACAGAGAGCAGCAGACACCGTGCCTTTCCTCAGCAAAATGATAACCCTATTCCTTCACCCCACACAGCGACAAGATGTGGTAATGTGGCAACACATCCCAAGGCACTTCAGAGTGGACACAGTTTGACACAGGGCCACACGAGGAGATGTTCGAGCAGCTGTCCAGAATCTTGGTGAAAGATGAAGATTTTAATGAGCATCGTAAGGGGAGGAGAGGGGGTGGGGAGGCTCAGAATGAATTCCAGCTAAAGGCACGGCCCCCAGATTTGGGACAATTGAATTCAGGGATTGGCAGATCACATGGAGCCCAGCAGGTTGTTGGGCTGTGGAAGCTTGGAGCGGTAAGAAGGGGGAGAGGCCATGGAGGGAGTTAAACACAAGGAAGATAATTTAAAATGGAAACATTACTGGATCAGGGGCCAGTGTTGATCAGTGAGTACAGGGGAGATTGCTGAATGATACATGGAGGAAATTAGGAGTTATAACTGGAGAACTCTGGATGAACTAACAAACATTCACAAAGGATTGTGGGGGAAGAACCATGAACAAACTGGAAAGCTTTGCTAAAGAACTGACACAATAGGGCAGAGTGGCCTCACTCTGTGCTGGTCCCTTTTACAAGTTAGAGATGTTCTGAGAAAAGTTCCACAAGTTTTGTGAGTCGCCTCTGCGTTGGGTTCAATCAGATATACACCGTCAATGAGTGTTCAAATCCAATGAAGGCACAGAGATAATGTTGAAGTTAAAACCCCAGCCCTGCGATAATGTGAGAAAACAAAGAGAAGCATCAGAAAGAAGCAGGGATATTTATTTTGCTCTTGATTGGCCTTGAAATAGGAACTGAAAACAAAAACTCCAGAACAACATGTTGGGAAAGAACTCCCTTAACAATCTTCACCAATTAACTCTTCTGCTTTAACTAGCTGAAGTGAACAATTACTAAAGCT
The DNA here is from genome assembly GCF_965287045.1 of Carcharhinus amblyrhynchos. Lineage (NCBI taxonomy): Eukaryota > Metazoa > Chordata > Chondrichthyes > Carcharhiniformes > Carcharhinidae > Carcharhinus > Carcharhinus amblyrhynchos. The sequence continues at coordinate 2,293,380 of NC_137338.1, read as the reverse complement.
TTTGTCTCTCACTGCGATTCGCTCTCAGTCACCGTCTCTCACTGCGATTCTCTCTCAGTCACCGTCTCTCACTGCGATTCTCTCTCAGTCACCGTCTCTCACTGCGATTCTCTCTCGGTCACCGTCTCTCACTGCGATTCGCTCTCAGTCACCGTCTCTCACTGCGATTCTCTCTCGGTCACCGTCTCTCACTGCGATTCTCTCTCAGTCACCGTCTCTCACTGCGATTCTCTCTCAGACACCGTCTCTCACTGCGATTCGCTCTCAGTCACCGTCTCTCACTGCGATTCTCTCTCAGTCACCGTCCCTCACTGCGATTCTCTCTCAGTCACCGTCTCTCACTGCGATTCTCTCTCAGTCACCGTCCCTCACTGCGATTCTCTCTCAGTCACCGTCTCTCACTGCGATTCTCTCTCAGTCACCGTCTCTCACTGCGATTCTCTCTCGGTCACCGTCCCTCACTGCGATTCTCTCTCAGTCACCGTCTCTCACTGCGATTCTCTCTCAGTCACCGTCTCTCACTGCGATTCGCTCTCAGTCACCGTCCCTCACTGCGATTCTCTCTCAGTCACCGTCCCTCACTGCGATTCTCTCTCAGTCACCGTCTCTCACTGCGATTCTCTCTCAGTCACCGTCCCTCACTGCGATTCACTCTCAGTCACCGTCTCTCACTGCGATTCTCTCTCAGTCACCGTCTCTCACTGCGATTCTCTCTCAGTCACCGTCTCTCACTGCGATTCTCTCCCAGTCACCGTCTCTCACTGCGATTCTCTCTCAGTCACCGTCTCTCACTGCGATTCACTCTCAGTCACCGTCTCTCACTGCGATTCACTCTCAGTCACCGTCTCTCACTGCGATTCTCTCTCGGTCACCGTCTCTCACTGCGATTCTCTCTCAGTCACCGTCTCTCACTGCGATTCACTCTCAGTCACCGTCTCTCACTGCGATTCACTCTCAGTCACCGTCTCTCACTGCGATTAACTCTCAGTCACCGTCTCTCACTGCGATTCTCTCTCAGTCACCGTCTCTCACTGCGATTCACTCTCAGTCACCGTCACTCACTGCGATTCTCTCTCGGTCACCGTCTCTCACTGCGATTCTCTCTCGGTCACCGTCTCTCACTGCGATTCACTCTCAGTCACCGTCCCTCACTGCGATTCGCTCTCAGTCACCGTCCCTCACTGCGATTCTCTCTCAGTCACCGTCTCTCACTGCGATTCTCTCTCAGTCACCGTCTCTCACTGCGATTCTCTCTCGGTCACCGTCTCTCACTGCGATTCTCTCTCGGTCACCGTCTCTCACTGCGATTCACTCTCAGTCACCGTCTCTCACTGCGATTCTCTCTCAGTCACCGTCTCTCACTGCGATTCTCTCTCAGTCACCGTCTCTCACTGCGATTCACTCTCGGTCACCGTCTCTCACTGCGATTCTCTCTCGGTCACCGTCTCTCACTGCGATTCCCTCTCAGTCACCGTCTCTCACTGCGATTCTCTCTCGGTCACCGTCTCTCACTGCGATTCTCTCTCGGTCACCGTCTCTCACTGCGATTCTCTCTCAGTCACCGTCTCTCACTGCGATTCTCTCTCAGTCACCGTCTCTCACTGCGATTCTCTCTCGGTCACCGTCTCTCACTGCGATTCTCTCTCAGTCACCGTCGCTCACTGCGATTCTCTCTCAGTCACCGTCTCTCACTGCGATTCGCTCTCAGTCACCGTCTCTCACTGCGATTCTCTCTCAGTCACCGTCTCTCACTGCGATTCTCTCTCGGTCACCGTCTCTCACTGCGATTCTCTCTCAGTCACCGTCTCTCACTGCGATTCTCTCTCGGTCACCGTCTCTCACTGCGATTCTCTCTCAGTCACCGTCTCTCACTGCAATTCTCTCTCAGTCACCGTCTCTCACTGCGATTCTCTCTCGGTCACCGTCTCTCACTGCGATTCGCTCTCATTCACCGTCTCTCACTGCGATTCTCTCTCAGTCACCGTCTCTCACTGCGATTCTCTCTCAGTCACCGTCTCTCACTGCGATTCGCTCTCGGTCACCGTCTCTCACTGCGATTCTCTCTCGGTCACCGTCTCTCACTGCGATTCTCTCTCGGTCACCGTCTCTCACTGCGATTCTCTCTCGGTCACCGTCTCTCACTGCGATTCTCTCTCAGTCACCGTCTCTCACTGCGATTCTCTCTCAGTCACCGTCTCTCACTGCGATTCTCTATCAGTCACCGTCTCTCACTGCGATTCTCTCTCAGTCACCGTCTCTCACTGCGATTCTCTCTCAGTCACCGTCTCTCACTGCGATTCTCTATCAGTCACCGTCTCTCACTGCGATTCTCTCTCAGTCACCGTCCCTCACTGCGATTCTCTATCAGTCACCGTCTCTCACTGCGATTCTCTATCAGTCACCGTCTCTCACTGCGATTCTCTCTCAGTCACCGTCTCTCACTGCGATTCTCTATCAGTCACCGTCCCTCACTGCGATTCCCTCTCAGTCACCGTCTCTCACTGCGATTCTCTCTCAGTCACCGTCTCTCACTGCGATTCTCTCTCAGTCACCGTCTCTCACTGCGATTCGCTCTCATTCACCGTCCCTCACTGCGATTCTCTCTCAGTCACCGTCTCTCACTGCGATTCTCTCTCAGTCACCGTCTCTTACTGCGATTCTCTCTCGGTCACCGTCTCTCACTGCGATTCTCTCTCAGTCACCGTCTCTCACTGCGATTCGCTCTCATTCACCGTCCCTCACTGCGATTCTCTCTCAGTCACCGTCTCTCACTGCGATTCTCTCTCAGTCACCGTCTCTTACTGCGATTCTCTCTCAGTCACCGTCTCTCACTGCGATTCGCTCTCGGTCACCGTCTCTCACTGCGATTCTCTCTCAGTCACCGTCTCTCACTGCGATTCTCTCTCGGTCACCGTCCCTCACTGCGATTCTCTCTCAGTCACCGTCTCTCACTGCGATTCTCTCTCGGTCACCGTCCCTCACTGCGATTCTCTCTCAGTCACCGTCTCTCACTGCGATTCTCTCTCGGTCACCGTCTCTCACTGCGATTCTCTCTCGGTCACCGTCCCTCACTGCGATTCTCTCTCAGTCACCGTCTCTCACTGCGATTCTCTCTCGGTCACCGTCCCTCACTGCGATTCTCTCTCAGTCACCGTCTCTCACTGCGATTCTCTCTCGGTCACCGTCCCTCACTGCGATTCTCTCTCAGTCACCGTCTCTCACTGCGATTCTCTCTCGGTCACCGTCTCTCACTGCGATTCGCTCTCAGTCACCGTCTCTCACTGCGATTCTCTCTCGGTCACCGTCCCTCACTGCGATTCTCTCTCAGTCACCGTCTCTCACTGCGATTCTCTCTCGGTCACCGTCCCTCACTGCGATTCTCTCTCGGTCACCGTCCCTCACTGCGATTCTCTCTCAGTCACCGTCCCTCACTGCGATTCTCTCTCGGTCACCGTCTCTCACTGCGATTCTCTCTCGGTCACCGTCTCTCACTGCGATTCTCTCTCGGTCACCGTCCCTCACTGCGATTCTCTCTCAGTCACCGTCTCTCACTGCGATTCTCTCTCGGTCACCGTCCCTCACTGCGATTCTCTCTCGGTCACCGTCTCTCACTGCGATTCTCTCTCGGTCACCGTCTCTCACTGCGATTCTCTCTCGGTCACCGTCTCTCACTGCGATTCACTCTCGGTCACCGTCTCTCACTGCGATTCTCTCTCGGTCACCGTCTCTCACTGCGATTCTCTCTCGGTCACCGTCTCTCACTGCGATTCTCTCTCAGTCACCGTCTCTCACTGCGATTCTCTCTCGGTCACCGTCTCTCACTGCGATTCTCTCTCGGTCACCGTCCCTCACTGCGATTCTCTCTCGGTCACCGTCTCTCACTGCGATTCGCTCTCAGTCACCGTCTCTCACTGCGATTCGCTCTCGGTCACCGTCCCTCACTGCGATTCTCTCTCAGTCACCGTCTCTCACTGCGATTCTCTCTCAGTCACCGTCTCTCACTGCGATTCTCTCTCAGTCACCGTCTCTCACTGCGATTCTCTCTCAGTCACCGTCTCTCACTGCGATTCTCTCTCGGTCACCGTCTCTCACTGCGATTCTCTCTCAGTCACCGTCTCTCACTGCGATTCTCTCTCGGTCACCGTCCCTCACTGCGATTCTCTCTCAGTCACCGTCTCTCACTGCGATTCTCTCTCGGTCACCGTCCCTCACTGCGATTCTCTCTCAGTCACCGTCTCTCACTGCGATTCTCTCTCAGTCACCGTCTCTCACTGCGATTCTCTCTCAGTCACCGTCTCTCACTGCGATTCTCTCTCGGTCACCGTCTCTCACTGCGATTCTCTCTCGGTCACCGTCTCTCACTGCGATTCTCTCTCGGTCACCGTCCCTCACTGCGATTCTCTCTCGGTCACCGTCTCTCACTGCGATTCTCTCTCGGTCACCGTCCCTCACTGCGATTCTCTCTCGGTCACCGTCTCTCACTGCGATTCTCTCTCAGTCACCGTCTCTCACTGCGATTCTCTCTCAGTCACCGTCTCTCACTGCGATTCTCTCTCAGTCACCGTCCCTCACTGCGATTCTCTCTCGGTCACCGTCTCTCACTGCGATTCTCTCTCAGTCACCGTCTCTCACTGCGATTCGCTCTCAGTCACCGTCTCTCACTGCGATTCTCTCTCAGTCACCGTCTCTCACTACGATTCTCTCTCAGTCACCGTCTCTCACTGCGATTCGCTCTCAGTCACCGTCTCTCACTGCGATTCGCTCTCAGTCACCGTCTCTCACTGCGATTCTCTCTCAGTCACCGTCTCTCACTGCGATTCTCTATCAGTCACCGTCCCTCACTGCGATTCTCTCTCAGTCACCGTCTCTCACTGCGATTCTCTCTCGGTCACCGTCTCTCACTGCGATTCTCTCTCAGTCACCGTCTCTCACTGCGATTCTCTCTCAGTCACCGTCTCTCACTGCGATTCTCTCTCAGTCACCGTCTCTCACTGCGATTCTCTCTCAGTCACCGTCTCTCACTGCGATTCTCTCTCAGTCACCGTCTCTCACTGCGATTCTCTCTCAGTCACCGTCTCTCACTGCGATTCTCTATCAGTCACCGTCCCTCACTGCGATTCTCTCTCAGTCACCGTCTCTCACTGCGATTCTCTCTCAGTCACCGTCTCTCACTGCGATTCTCTCTCAGTCACCGTCTCTCACTGCGATTCTCTCTCAGTCACCGTCCCTCACTGCGATTCTCTATCAGTCACCGTCCCTCACTGCGATTCTCTCTCAGTCACCGTCTCTCACAGCGATTCTCTCTCAGTCACCGTCTCTCACTGCGATTCTCTCTCAGTCACCGTCTCTCACTGCGATTCTCTCTCAGTCACCGTCTCTCACTGCGATTCTCTCTCAGTCACCGTCCCTCACTGCGATTCTCTCTCAGTCACCGTCTCTCACTGCGATTCGCTCTCAGTCACCGTCTCTCACTGCGATTCTCTCTCAGTCACCGTCTCTCACTGCGATTCGCTCTCAGTCACCGTCTCTCACTGCGATTCACTCTCAGTCACCGTCACTCACTGCGATTCTCTCTCAGTCACCGTCTCTCACTGCGATTCACTCTCAGTCACCGTCACTCACTGCGATTCTCTCTCAGTCACCGTCTCTCACTGCGATTCGCTCTCAGTCACCGTCCCTCACTGCGATTCTCTCTCAGTCACCGTCCCTCACTGCGATTCTCTCTCAGTCACCGTCTCTCACTGCGATTCACTCTCAGTCACCGTCTCTCACTGCGATTCTCTCTCGGTCACCGTCTCTCACTGCGATTCGCTCTCAGTCACCGTCTCTCACTGCGATTCACTCTCAGTCACCGTCTCTCACTGCGATTCTCTCTCAGTCACCGTCCCTCACTGCGATTCTCTCTCAGTCACCGTCTCTCACTGCGATTCACTCTCGGTCACCGTCCCTCACTGCGATTCTCTCTCGGTCACCGTCCCTCACTGCGATTCTCTCTCAGTCACCGTCTCTCACTGCGATTCACTCTCGGTCACCGTCCCTCACTGCGATTCACTCTCAGTCACCGTCTCTCACTGCGATTCACTCTCGGTCACCGTCTCTCACTGCGATTCTCTCTCAGTCACCGTCTCTCACTGCGATTCACTCTCAGTCACCGTCTCTCACTGCGATTCACTCTCAGTCACCGTCTCTCACTGCGATTCGCTCTCAGTCACCGTCTCTCACTGCGATTCTCTCTCGGTCACCGTCTCTCACTGCGATTCTCTCTCAGTCACCGTCTCTCACTGCGATTCTCTCTCAGTCACCGTCTCTCACTGCGATTCTCTCTCAGTCACCGTCTCTCACTGCGATTCTCTCTCAGTCACCGTCCCTCACTGCGATTCTCTCTCGGTCACCGTCTCTCACTGCGATTCGCTCTCAGTCACCGTCTCTCACTCGTGATCATTCACCCACTATCAACATCCTAGGGATTGACAAAACCTGGACTAGGCTAGCCATATTAATACTGTGGCTACATGGGCTGGGCATCCTGCAGCAAGTAACTCACCTCCTGATTCCCCAAAGCCTGTCTACCGTCTACAAGGAGTGTGATGGAATACTCCCCACTTGCCTGGATGAGTGCAGCTCCAACACAAGAGCTGAACAGCATCTAGGACAAAGCAGCCCATTTGATTGGCACCCCATTCAGCTCCTCTATCACTGACACTCAGTGGCAGCAGTATGTAGCACTTACAAAATGCACTGCAGGAACTCACCAAAGTTACACCTTCCAAAACCATGACCTCTGTTGTCTAGAAGGACAACGGCAACAGATACATCGGAACACCACCACCTGCAAATTCCCCTCCAAAGCCCTTACCCATCTTGATTTGGAAACATATCAGCTGCTCCTTCACTGTCGCTGGGTCAAAATCCTGGAAAATCCTCCCTAACAGCGGTGGGTTTATCTATGCAGTAAGAAGTCTCACAACACCAGGTTAAAGTCCAACAGGTTTATTTGGTAACAAACACCACTAGATTTGATTGCTTGCTACCAAATAAACCTGTTGGACTTTAACCTGGCGTTGTGAGACTTCTTACTGTATTTACCCCAGTCCAATGCCGGCATCTCCACATCAGGTTTATCTATGCCACATGGACTGCAGCGATTCAAGAAGGCAGCTACCACCTTCTCAAGGTGCAACTAGGGATGGGTAATAAATATTGGCCCCTAGCCAGTACGCCCACATCCTGTGAAAGAATTAAACTCACTGATTACCCCCCCAACATTCCAATTAACTCCTCAACCTCCCAATAAGCTCCTTATCTCCTGATTACCATATGTCTCTCCTTAATCTCCCTGCATTGTCACCAACCCTCCCACACTCACTCCCCCCCTCCCTTACCAGTAGTCTGGGATCCTCCAGGTTCGACCTTCACCTCCAGGGTGGGAGGAACTAAGTTGACACTATCCACACTGGGAGAGACAGAGCTCTCGACCGTCGCCCCCCCTGGTCCTCCCACCCCTGCAAGTTAAAAGACAATGGAAGCCAGGGAAAAGCAAACAAGTTTTCACAATTACCCAATTACTCCAGCAGAGAAAGCCAGTGACTGTAATTAACGAAGGGATCAATCTGTGTCCTGGGCAGTTCCAAATATGCAAGGCTGCAGGGAGAGCACACAATCTGTCAGCGTGACTAGTCCACTGAGATCCACACAGCAACTCATAAATAACAATTAGAAATAATATCTATGATTTACTTAACACACATCACACTGAATGCGAGCAGACGGCTTACCACAGTCTGTTCTTCTACACCACACTCACTTCTGCCATTACCCCCACAGAAATAGAGGGGGTAAATGAAGGGGTTATATCTGTCCATCCCGGTGAGGATTGAGAGTGAGGTAAGGGTGACAACTTTCCAGGATTGTCCTGCTCTCTCCAGGAATCGACGATTAATCTCTGACCAACACCCAGTTTATAAATTATATTTCATTTCCCTCAAACACCTCCCCTGCGTGATTGAAATTTATTCAGATTTCAGAAGGTTAAGGGTACGAGTGCCAGTTCAGAGATCCAACGCCAAGCTGCTCCTTCAGTTGGTGCCACCTTTCAGATGAAGCTAAGCTCGGATCTGCCCTCTCAGATGTGTTTCTCATGTGTTGGGACAGACTCGATGGGCAGAAGGGACTCTTTCTGCACTGTGTGATTCTGCAATTATTAAAGATCCCACTTTAAATGATTCCTCCCCCAGGTCCCGATCAATATTTATCTCTCAGCCAACATTATTCAGAAGTAGACTGGCTGCCCAGTGGCAGGGGTACACGCGAGACTAACTCAATCATAGAATCCCGACAGTGCAGAAGGAGTCTATTCAGCCCATTGAGCCTGCACCGATGACAATCCCACCCAGGCCTTATCCCTGTAACCCCATTTATTTATGGAGCTAATCTCCCGAAACTAGGGTCAATTTAGCATGGCCCAATCTGCACATAAGAACATAAGAAATAGGAGCAGGAGTAGGCCATCAAGCCCTTCGAGCCTGCCCCGCCATTCAATTAGATCACGGCTGATCTGAAGTGGATCAGTTCCACTTTCCCGCTCTCTCCCCATAACCCTTAATTCCCTTGTCTATCAGAAACCTATCTACCCGTGACTTAAATATATTTAGCGAGGTAGCCTCCACCACTTCAACGGGCAGAGAATTCCAGAGATTCACCACCCTTTGAGTGAAGAAGTTCCTCCTCAACTCTGATCTAAACCGCACCCCCTTTATCTTGAGGCTGTGCCCCCTAGTTCTAGTTTCCTTTCTAAGCGGGAAGAATCTCTCTACCTCTACCCTATCTATCACCTTCATTATGTTATACATCTCTATAGGCTTTCTTTCTGATCGTGGGAGGAAACCGGAGCACCTGGAGGAAACCCACGCAGACACGGGGAGAACGTGCAGACTCCACACAGACAGTGACACGAGGCCGGAATTGAACCCGGGTCCCTGGCGCTGTGAGGCAGCAGTGATAACCACCGTGCTCACCGTCCCCACATCTCCTTCAAAGAGCTAGCACAGACGTGATTGGCTTCTCCCTGTGTGACTCTACAGTTTCTGATATTCGCATCTGTTTATTTTTTTCTTTGCAAAATAAGCTGCTGCCATGTAAACCCTTGTTCATCTTTCATATAAAATAATGAACCCAGAGACACGTGCCTTCACTGTGAGGGGGAGGGGAGATTGAGGAACAATTCTGAGACACTAACAGCAGGACAAACACAGCTGTGACTAGTCAGTGATTTGAGGAACAGCTTGCCTCCTCACTAACTGTCTCAGTCCTTAAGCGTTCCCGCTGATCAGAGACCGGGCTTTCACATGTTCACCAATTGCTTAAATCAATCTCACAGTAGCCAATTGGTAATCATTTTTATAATTGGCAGCATTTCTGAATTTTAAAAAGGGAAATTGCTCCTTTTATGAACTGCCTATACCGCACAGGTCACTATCTGACAGTACACCCCCCACCCCCACCTGTGACAGGAGCTGGCAATGCTCGGGACTGGAAGTGGGTTCAGTGTTCACTTCCAAGTCTGGGGAGTGAGTGAGAGCAGGGTACAGGGAATAGTCATGTACCAGAACCATATTCAGTCCTGGCTGTTGACATTAGCTCATGGCTTTAAATCCCACTCCAGGGACCTTGGCACAGTGGTTAGCACTGCTGCAATCCAGTGCTGGGGACCCAGGTTCAATTCCAGCCTTGGGAGAACATCGAACATTACAGCACAGGACAGGCCCTTCAGCCCTCAATGTTGTGCCGAGCTATGTCCAAACCCAAGATCAAGCTATCCCACTCCCTATCATTCTGGAGTGCTCCATGTGCCTATCCAATAACCGCTTGAAAGTTCCTGAAGTGTCCGACTCCACTGTCACAGCAGGCAGTGCATTCCACAACCCAACCACTCTCTGAGTGAAGAACCTACCTCGGACATCCCTCCTATATCTCCCACCATGAACCTTATAGTGACTGTGCGGAGTCTGCATGTTCTCCCCATGTCTGCGTGGGTTTCCTCCAGGTGCTCCGGTTTCCTCCCACACTCCAAAGATGTACAGGTTAGGAAGATTGGCTATGCTTAATTTTAACCCTTAGTTTCAGAGGGATTCGCAGGATAAACATGTGAGGTTACAGTGATAGGGCTTGGGTGGGATTGTTGTCGGTGTAGACTTGATGGGTCGAGTGGCCTCCTCCTGCCGGAAGTCAGGGAGAGATTGTTTTAATCCCGGCAGCTTTACAGACCCCAGTTACAAATTTAAACTTGGTGTGCTTCCAGTGCACATGTCCATGGGTTGGGGTTTCCCTATTGCCTCAATACACATCATCAGCTTCAGTCGGGATTTGGGACAGAAGTCACAGGCCAATAATGTGCCTTTACATTTTTCCTTCCAACACAGATAACCTCATACTTATCCACCTGTCCCAAATCATGCCCCATTCACAGAACCTACTCATATCCATTTGTAAATTTCTTATTTTACTATCGCAACTTACTATCCCACCTATTTTAGAGTCATCTGCAAATATGGTTATGGTCCCTTCAAATTCTATATCCAAGTCTTCATATAGATTTTAAATAGTTGGGGAGCCCTTTGGTACCCACTGGTTACATCCTGCCACCCCGAGGAAGACCCATTTATCCTGACTCACTGCTTTCTATTGGTTAGCCAATCTCCTCTATCCAAACCAATAAATTATCCCTAATCCCATATGAAGTAACCTTTACATATTAACCTTTTGTGTGGCACCTTATCAAATGCCTGCTGGGAGTCCAGATTTACGACATCTACAGGGTCCCCATTATCCACCTTGCTTGTTACATCTTCGAAAGACTCAAGCAAATCAGTCAAACATGATTTACTTTCATAAACCATGCTAACTCTGATGGGTTGCATCATAGCTTTCTAAATAAGAACATAAGAACATAAGAAATAGGAGCAGGAGTAGGCCAACTAGCCCTTCGAGCCTGCCCCGCCATTCAATAAGATCATGGCTGATCTGTCGTGGCTCAGTTCCACATTCCCGCCCTCTCCCCATAACCCTTAATCCCCTCTCTTATCAAAAACCCATCAACCCGCGTCTTAAAAATATTTAGCGAGGTAGCCTCCACCACTTCAACAGGCAGGGAATTCCAGAGATTCACCACCCTTTGAGTGAAGAAGTTCCTCCTCAACTCTGTTCTAAACTGCCCCCCCTTTATCTTGAGGCTGTGCCCCCTAGTCCTGCTATCCTTTCTGAGCGGGAAGAGTCTCTCCACCTCTATCCTATCCACCCCATTCATCATCTTATACGTCTCAATGAGATCTCCCCTCATTCTTCTAAACTCTAACGAGTACAAGCCTAATTTATTCAGCCTCTCCTCATAGCTCAACCCCCTCAACTCCGGTATCAGCCTAGTAACCTCCTCTGCACTCCCTCCAAAGCCAAAATATCCTTGCGTAAGTACGGTGCCCAAAACTGCACACAGTACTCCAGCTGCGGCCTCACCAATGCCCTATACAGCCGCAGCAAGACCTCCCTACTTTTATATTCAATCCCCCTCACGATGAAGGCCAGCATCCCATTCGCCTTCCTGACCACCTGCTGCACCTGCAAGCTGGGTTTTTGTGACTCATGCACAAGGACCCCGAGGTCCCTCTGCACCGTCGCCTGCTGCAGTTTTTCTCCACGTAAGTAATAATCCTTCCTACCATTATTCCTACCAAAGTGGACCACCTCACACTTGCCAACATTAAATTCCATTTGCCATTTCCTGGCCCATTCGCCCAGCCTATCTAGATCCTTCTGTAGACTCTCCCCACCCTCCACACAATTTGCCTTTCCACCAATTTTGGTGTCATCAGCAAATTTCGACACCCTACACTCGGTTCCCTCCTCCAGATCATCTATATAAATGGTAAATAGCTGAGGCCCCAGCACCGACCCCTGGGGCACTCCACTAGTCACCAACCGCCAATCCGAATAGCACCCATTGACCCCCACTCTCTGCCTCCTATTTGACAACCAATCCTCTATCCACGCTAACACCCTACCCCCAACTCCATGCCCCCTGACCTTCTGCAATAACCTCTTGTGAGGTACCTTGTCAAACGCCTTCTGAAAATCAAGAAAGACCACATCCACCAGCTCTCCTCTATCCACCGCCCTAGACACATCCTCATGGAACTCCAGTAAATTTGTCAGACACGACTTCCCTTTAACGAAACCGTGCTGCGTCTGCTCTATCAAGCAGTTCCCCTCAAGATGCCTCGCTATTTCCTCCTTGATGACGGATTCTAACATTTTACCTACAACAGACGTTAAACTAATCGGCCTATAATTCCCCGCTTTTTGCCTGGCACCCTTCTTAAACAACAGTGTAACATTAGCCGTTTTCCAATCTTCTGGCACTTCCCCAGAATCCAGCGACGTCTGGAAAATAACCACCAAGGCATCCACTATCACCTCCGCCATTTCTTTCAGGACCCTCGGATGCATTCCATCCGGTCCTGGGGACTTGTCCACAATCAGCCCCTCCAGTCTGTCGAGCACCACCTCTCTAGTAACAGTAATGTCATCGAGGCCCTCCAGTCCTACCACCTTTCCATCTCTAACATCCGGCAAATTATTCACGTCCTCCTCCGTGAAGACCGAAACAAAAAAGTTATTCAAGACCTCAGCCATATCCCCATCCCCTACCACTAAGTCCCCCTTCTCATCCTCTAAGGGACCAACGTTCACCCTAGCCAGCCTCTTCCTTCTTATATATTTATAAATCCTGTTATTACTTCCCTTATAATGGGGCAGCAGAGTGGCACAGTGGTTAGCACTGCTGCCTCACAGCGCCAGGAAACCAGGTTCAGTTCTGGCCTCCAGCAACTGTCCATGTGGAGTTTGCATGTTCTCCCCATGTCTGTGTGGGTTTCCTCTAGGTGCCCCGGTTTCCTCCCACACTCCAAGGATGTGCAGGTTAGGTGAATTGGCCGTGCTAAATTGCCCCTTAGTGTCAGGGAAATTAGCTTGGGTAAATATGTGAGGTTACGGGAATAGGGCCTGGATTCAAAGAACAAAGAAAATTACAGCACAGGAACAGGCCCTTCGGCTCTCCAAGCCTGCACCAACCATGCTGCCCGTGGGGACTAAAACCATCTACCCTTAGTGCAAGCTCAATAGGCCGAATGGCCTCTTTCTGCACTGTAGGGATTCTATGATAATAGATTCAAACAATTTCTCAACATTGGCCAACAGCTCCCTACATTTTGCAGGTGTGGGGCCAATCGCGATGAAACTTCTCTCCAACACCTCGGGTCTCTCACGAGATTTTACTGCCCCGTGGCCATTCACGCCCAAGTACAATCGGAGAACAAATCCTGGTCTCCACAACCTTAAACTGTTCAAAGACCAAACCAAACAGGAGGGTTAAACCCTTCTCTGTGAACATAAAAAGCATGCTAATAATATCCTTGCAACGACTGAAAGAGATTTAGATCAGAGGAAGGAATGAATTGTTTACACACAAAGATGCCATTTGATCTTATTGTTTTGGAATGAGAATTTACCATGCTTGAGTTTGTAAAATGAGTTTGAGAACAGAATTCCTCCTACAGTGAATGAGAAGAATAACATTTAGCTTAAATGAAATGTCCTTTGTGGAATTGAAGACTGAGAATAAGAAATGCAAGCATTGAGTTTTGATAATTCTACGCTGTTTCAATTCTGCTAATCCTATTTGTTACATGAACGGATTTTGTTTAAGTTAAACCTTTGTAATTGCATAATGTGGAGTGTGCAGTTGTGATACAGAGGGAAGTTATCTGTAATTAATAGAGTTTATAATGTTTAGACATGGTTTATTTATTTATTAGTCACAAGCAGGCTTACATTAACACTGCAATGATGTTACTGTGAAAATCTCTAGTCGGCACACTCCGGCACTGTTCGGATACACTGAGGGAGAATTTAGCATGACCAATGCACCCAACCAGCACATCTTTTGGAGGAAGCCGGAGCAAATCCACAGGGAGAACGTGCAGACTCCACACTGACAGTGACCCAAGCCGGGAATCGAACCCAGGTCCCTGGCGCTGTGAAGCAGCGGCGCTCACCATTGCCCCACCGTGCTGCCCCATCGTAAACAAACCCACACCAGAGTCAGGCTATCTTTCTTCCAAACGGGAAGATGTTCGTACACTCCAAAACTTCCCTTGAGTTTAAGTCAAAGTTGGAAGCTGGGAACAACAATTCCCGGCCTGCCCCGGAACTTCTGCACGTTGTGCCAGCGGGAAGTGGGCGTACATTCACGGTTCACCTACTTCAATGTCTTAATGCGAGGACAGTAAAAAGTCTGACAACACCAGGTTTTAGTCCAACCGATTTATTTGATAGTAAACGCACAAGCTTTCGGGTTAGTCCCTTCGTCAGGTGAATGGAGAGTTCCGGCCTCAGACAGAGCATATAAAGCACAGACAGTTTACAGATTACTGATTAGAATGCGAATCTTTACACCTAACCTGCTGTTCAAGTCTTGAAGTGGCCGACAATGTGAGTGGAAGGAGCACTGATCGCAGGTTAAAGAGTACCCTTTGTCGTCCAGTACTTCCCTGGAGTGGAGAAGCTACGACATCTTCTCCGGAGTCTTCAACATATCATTGATGAAGACGAACATCTCGCCAGGGCTATCCCCACACCCCCACTTCTTGCCTTCAGACAACCACACAACTTCAAACACACCATTGTGACAAGTCCCCAGGACCGGATGGAATGCATCCGAGGGTTCTGAAAGAAATGGCGGAGGTTATAGTGGATGCCTTGGTGGTTATTTTCCAGACGTCGCTGGATTCCGGGGAAGTGCCGGAAGATTGGAAAACGGCTAATGTTACGCCGTTGTTTAAGAAGGGTGCCAGGCAAAAGGCAGGGAATTATAGGCCGGTTAGTTTAACGTCTGTGGTAGGTAAAATGTTAGAATCCGTCATTAAGGAGGAAATTGCGAGGCATCTTGAAGGGAATTGCTTGATAGGGCGGACGCAACACGGTTTCATTAAAGGGAAGTCGTGTCTGACAAATTTACTGGAGTTCTATGAGGATGTGTCTAGGGCAGTGGATAGAGGAGAGCCGGTGGATGTGGTCTTTCTTGATTTTCAGAAGGCGTTTGACAAGGTACCTCACAAGAGGTTATTGCAAAAGGTCAGGGGACATGGAGTTGGGGGTAGGGTGTTAGCGTGGATAGAGGATTGGTTGTCAAATAGGAGGCAGAGAGTGGGGGTCAATGGGTGCTATTCGGATTGGCGGTTGGTGACTAGTGGGGTGCCCCAGGGGTCGGTGCTGGGGCCTCAGCTATTTACCATTTATATAGATGATCTGGAGGAGGGAACCGAGTGCAGGGTGTCGAAATTTGCTGATGACACCAAGATTGGGGGAAAGGCAAATTGTGCGGAGGGTGTGGAGAGTCTGCAGAAGGATCTAGATAGGCTGGGCGAATGGGCCAGGAAATGGCAAATGGAATTTAATGTTGGCAAGTGTGAGGTGGTCCACTTTGGTAGGAAGAATGGTAGGAAGGACTATTACTTACGTGGCGAAAAACTGCAGCAGGCGACGGTGCAGAGGGACCTCGGGGTCCTTGTGCATGAGTCACAAAAACCCAGCTTGCAGGTGCAGCAGGTGGTCAGGAAGGCGAATGGGATGCTGGCCTTCATAGCGAGGGGGATTGAATATAAAAGTAGGGAGGTCTTGCTGCAGCTGTATAGGGCATTGGTGAGGCCGCAGCTGGAGTACTGTGTGCAGTTTTGGGTGCCGCACCTGCGCAAGGATATTTTGGCCCTGGAGGGAGTGCAGAGGAGGTTTACTAGGCTGATACCGGAGTTGAGGGGATTGAGCTATGAGGAGAGGCTGAATAAACTAGGCTTGTACTCGTTAGAGTTTAGAAGAATGAGGGGAGATCTCATTGAGACGTATAAGATGATGAATGGGATGGATAGGATAGAGGTGGAGAGACTCTTCCCGCTCAAAAAAGACAGTAGGACTAGGGGGCACAGCCTCGAGATAAAGGGGAGGCGGTTTAGAACGGAGTTGAGGAGGAACTTCTTCACTCAAAGGGTGGTGAATCTCTGGAATTCTCTGCCCGTTGAAGTGGTGGAGGCTGCCTCGCTAAATATTTTTAAGAAGCGGGTTGATGGGTTCTTGATAAGAGAGGGGATTAAGGGTTATGGGGAGAGGGCGGGAAAGTGGAACTGAGCCACAACAGATCAGCCATGATCTTATTGAATGGCGGGGCAGGCTCGAAGGGCTAGATGGCCTACTCCTGCTCCTATTTCTTATGTTCTTATGTTCGCAGCAAACTACCCAGTCTTCAGGAGAACAGTGACCACAACACCACACATAAGAACATAAGAACATAAGAAATAGGAGCAGGAGTAGGCCATCCAGCCCTTCGAGCCTGCCCCGCCATTCAATAAGATCATGGCTGATCTGTCGCTGCTCAGTTCCACTTTCCCGCCCTCTCCCCATAATCCTTAATCCCCTCTCCTATCAAAAACCCATCAACCCGCGTCTTAAAAATATTTAGCGAGGCAGCCTCCACCACTTCAACGGGCAGAGAATTCCAGAGATTCACCACCCTTTGAGTGAAGAAGTTCCTCCTCAACTCCGTTCTAAACCGCCCCCCTTTTATCTTGAGGCTGTGCCCCCTAGTCCTACTGTCTTTTTTGAGCGGGAAGAGTCTTTCCACCTCTATCCTATCCATCCCATTCATCATCTTATACGTCTCAATGAGATCTCCCCTCATTCTTCTAAACTCTAACGAGTACAAGCCCAGTTTATTCAGCCTCTCCTCATAGCTCAACCCCCTCAACTCCGGTATCAGCCTAGTAAACCTCCTCTGCACTCCCTCCAAGGCCAAAATATCTTTGCGCAGGTGCGGCGCCCAAAACTGCACACAGTACTCCAGTTGCGGCCTCACCAATGCCCTATACAGCTGCAACAAGACCTCCCTACTTTTATATTCAATCCCCCTCGCTATGAAGGCCAGCATCCCATTCGCCTTCCTGACCACCTGCTGCACCTGCAAGCTGGGTTTTTGCGACTCATGCACAAGGACCCCGAGGTCCCTCTGCACCGTCGCCTGCTGCAGTTTTTCGCCCCGTAAGTAATAGTCCTTCCTACCATTCTTTCTACCAAAGTGGACCACCTCACACTTGCCAACATTAAATTCCATTTGCCATTTCCTGGCCCATTCGCCCAGCCTATCTAGATCCTTCTGCAGACTCTCCACACCCGCCGCACAATTTGCCTTTCCCCCAATCTTGGTGTCATCAGCAAACTTCGACACTCTACACTCGGTTCCCTCCTCCAGATCATCTATATAAATGGTAAAAAGCTGAGGCCCCAGCACCGACCCCTGGGGCACTCCACTAGTCACCATCCGCCAATCCGAATAGCACCCGTTGACCCCCATTCTCTGCCTCCTATTTGACAACCAATCCTCTATCCACGCTAACACCCTACCCCCAACTCCATTTCCCTCGACCTTCTGCAATAACCTCTTGTGAGGCACTTTGTCAAACGCCTTCTGAAAATCTAGAAAGACCACATCCACCGGCTCTCCTCTATCCACCGCCCTAGACACATCCTCATAGAACTCCAGTAAATTTGTCAGACATGACTTCCTTTTAATGAAACCGTGCTGCGTCTGCTCTATCAAGCAATTCCCTTCAAGATGCCTCGCAATTTCCTCCTTAATGACAGATTCTAACATTTTACCTACCACAGACGTTAAACTAACCGGCCTATAATTCCCCGCCTTTTGCCTGGCACCCTTCTTAAACAACGGCGTAACATTAGCCGTTTTCCAATCATCCGGCACTTCCCCGGAATCCAGCGACGTTTGGAAAATAACCACCAAGGCATCCACTATCACCTCCGCCATTTCTTTCAGAACCCTCGGATGCATTCCATTCGGTCCTGGGGACTTGTCCACAATCAGCCCCTCCAGTCTGTCGAGCACCGCCTTTCTAGTAACAGTAATGTCATTAAGACCCTCCAGTCCTACCACCTTTCCATCACTAACACCCGGCAAATTATTCACGTCCTCCTCCGTGAAGACAGAAACAAAAAAGTTATTCAATACCTTAGCCATATCCCCATCCCCTACCACTAGGTCCCCTTTCTCATCCTCTAAAGGACCAACATTCACCCTAGCCAGCCTCTTCCTTTTTATATATTTATAAAAACTCTTGCTATCCTTTTTTATATTAAGCGCTAGCCCAGCTTCATAGTTTCTCCTACCCTTCTTTATCAACTTCTTTGTCAATCTTTGTTGACATTTAAACCTCTCCCAATCCTCTTCTCGCCCACTACTCTTAGCTACTCTAAATTCCTCCGCTTTTAGTTTAACACTTTCCTTAACCTCCTTCGTTATCCATGGCTTATTACATCTCCTCCTACTATCCTTTTTGACCATCGGAATAAATTTCCGCTGAGCACCAAGAAAGATCTCCTTAAAGATCCTCCACTGCTCCTCAGCAGACCCTCCCTCCAACGCGCTCCCCCAGTCCACATTCGCCAATTCTTCTCTCATCCTACCGTACTCCCCTCTATTCAAACAAAGGACGCGTGTCCGGGAACCCACTTTCTCCTCCTCCATCACACAACCCTGCCACAGCAACCTCTGCAAAACATGCCGGATCATCGACATGGATACCATCATCACACGTGAGAACACCATCCACCAGGTACACGGTAAATACTCTTGCAACTCGGCCAACATTGTCTACCTGATACGTTGCAAGAAAGGATGTCCTGAAGCATGGTACATTGGGAAGACCATGCAGACGCTACGACAACAGATGAATGAACATCGCTCGACAATCACCAGGCAAGACTGTTCCCTTCCTGTTGGCGAACACTTCAGTGGTCACGGGTATTCAGCCTCTGGCCTTCGGGTAAGCATTCTCCAAGGCGGCCTTCACGACACACGACAGTGCAGAGATGCTGAGCAGAGACTGATAGCCAAGTTCCGCACACATGAGGACGGTCTCAACAAGGATCTTGGGTTCATGTCGCACTATCTGTAAACCCCAACACTTGCCTGGGTTTGCAAAACCTCACTCACTGTACTGTCTGGAGACAATACACATCTCTGTAACCTGTGATCAGTGCTCCTACCACTCACATTGTCAGCCACTTCAAGGCTTGAACAGCAGGTTAGGTGTAAGGATTCGCATTCTAATCAGTAATCTCTAAACTGTCTGTGCTTTATATGCTCTGTCTGAGGCCAGAACTCTCCATTCACCTGACGAAGGGACTAACCCCGAAAGCTTGTGCGTTGACTATCAAATAAATCGGTTGGATTAAAACCTGGTGTTGTCAGGCTTTTTACTGTGTTTACCCCAGTCCAACGCCGGCATCTCCACATCATTAATGCGAGGAGCCAGCACCACGCAGATCCACAGTAGGAAAGAGAACGAAGAAGTGAAATGGTGCAAAACCTTTTTTTAGAGAAAGCCTCCCAGGGAGCAGTGCATGGGAAAGGGTCCTAAACCAGGGAGTGGAACAGAATGTAAAGAAGAAAGAAAATGAACAAAGTGAGAATTAGTCCAATAGAAAATCAGCCACGTAAAATGGAGACCAGCCAAAATCTTTCCTCCCTGGGGGTGGTGAGTGGTTGGAAGTCTCTTCAGATAAGCCATGATCTTAATAAGATGTTGAGAGGTATAGATAGGGTGGATTCTCGGAGGCTATTTCCCAGGGCTGAAATGGTCGCTACGAGAGGACACAGGTTTAAGGTGCCGGGGAGTGGGTACAGAGGAGATGTCAGGGGTAAGTTTTTCACTCAGAGGGTGGTGAGTGAGTGGAATCGGCTGCCGTCGGTGGTGGTGGAGGCGAACTCGTTGGGGTCTTTTGGATGGGTACATGGGATTTAACGGGATTGAGGGTTATAGATAGGCCTAGTAAGTAGGGATATGATCAGCACAACTTGTGGGCAGAAGGGCCTGTTTGTGCTGTAGTGTTCTATGTCCTATGTTCTATGATGTTATTAAATGGCAGAGCAGGCTTGAGGGGCTGAATGGCCTGCTCCTGGTTTGTATGTTCAACAGTTCATATGCCCCAGGTAAGGAACAGTGACAGAGATCAGTAACAGATCCTGTCAGGTAAAGTTGAGGGAAAGGAGAAGAAAAATAGGCTCTGAGTTATAGAGAATGTGGCAGGGAGCCGTAAAGAGGATTCGAGAAAAACCCAGAAAATCTGAGGGGGTGCCAAAGGTTGGTGACTCTGTACCACAGACCATAAGGGCACAGTTCTGCTTGGCACAGTCAACTATCTGAAAGTGTACTTGGGAAGTGAAGTGTTACTGTACGCAGAAATCAAGGGGAAAGAAATCTTAGAAGGCAAGATTGAAATCCTGGAGGTGGACTCTCTTTGAAGTTGTCCAAGTGGGAATTATTTCTGGAATGAATTCTAAGGCAAACTGTTCAAATATGGAGATTGGAAACTGCCATTAGAAAGACAGTTCCAGATTGATTCACAATGTGACAGGCATCACATGTCGGTGGCACGGTAGCACAGTGGTTAGCACTGCTGCTTCACAGCTCCAGGGACCTAGGTTCGATTTCTGACTTCAGTCATGGTCTGTGTGGAGTTTGCACATTCTCCTCGGGTCTGCGTGGGTTTCTCCGGGTGCTCCGGTTTCCTCCCACAGTCCAAAGATGTGCGGGTTAGGTTGATTGGCCATGCTAAAATTGCCCCTTAGTGTCCTGGGATGTGTAGGTTAGAGGGATTAGTGCATAAATATGTAGGGATATGGGGGTAGGGCCTGGGTGGGATTGTGATTGGTGCAGACTCAATGGGCCAAATGGCCTCACTCTTTTATGAATAGTGTGATATGAATCCTTTTCTTGTGTTTATATTGAAATTGTTCTCATCTCTTTGTCTGGTTCAATTTTCTTATAGTTTATTCTTTGTGTTAAAAGCTGATTGGCAGACTCCAGTGAAGTTGTTTAGGTTTTTTTCCCCCTGTTTTATAAAACAAACATAAAAGTGAGGATCTATCAAGCTCTGAAATCTGTCCAGCATTAACATCAGTTGGGGTCGGAATACTTTCGAGAATCGCACTGCCTAGTACAGATTTTATCAATTTAAAGTCCTCCGCAGTGAAACATTATGAAATAAATGCGCTTTTGCCAAACAGGAACAAAGGAGAATGGAATTATACCAACAGGGAAGGATGTTGAAAGGACAATTTAGAAACAGGAAACTATTAGCCCCTCAAGTATCTGCCATTCTATAGAACCATGACTGATCTAACTCTTGGTTAGACTACTTGTCTCAGTTTCAGCATCTTATCAATCTTTGCCTGAAAAAAATCTCTCAAATTCAGTTTTGAGCTTTCCAACGTTTTGGGGAGAGTGTTCCAGATTTCCTCTGCCGTTTGAGTGAAGCAATTCTCTCTGACATCAGCACTGAATAATCTGCTTCCAATATGAGTTTATCCCACTTAGTTCTGGTGTCTGGCAACCAGAGGAAATCGCTTCTCCTGAGCTACCCTATCAAATGCTTTAATTATCTTTAACTCCTTAATTAGATCATCCTTTGATAGACTGAGAGCAAGAATAGGACTTTCAGCCCTTCTAGACTGAATTAATATAAGCCTGTTCCACGACAATGGTTGTATAATTCCATCCAGTTAAACTAAAGTCAAGGATATAATTTTTTAGCACAAGTGACACAGTGGTTAGCACTGCTGTCTCACAGTGCCAGAGTCCCAGGTTCAATTCCGGCCTTGGGTCACTGTCTGTGTTGAGTTTGCACATTTTCCCCATGTCTGCTTGCGTTTGGTTCGGGTGCTCCGGTTTCATCCCACAGTCCAAAGTTGTGCAGGTTAAGTTGATTGGCCATACAAAATTGCCCCTTAGTGTCAGGGGGTGTAGCAGGATAAATGTGGTCGGTGCAGGGATTGTGGTTTGTACAGATGCGATGGGCTGAATGGCCTTCTTCTGTAGTGTCGGAGTCTATAATTCTAAAAGCAGTGCTTGCTGAAGGATCTTCTTTAAGATTCAGAATTTCGGTCCATTCGGGTCATTCTCCACACTGCTGTCTAACGATTGCATTCTGAAGAGTGAGAGTCCTCCTGTTGGGTGAGTGGTTACGCTTTGTTGTGCCATCTCTCTATGCATCCACATTCCAGAGGCAATACTGAATCATCATATCATACAACACAGAGGGAGATCATTCCACCCATCATGTCGGTGCTGGCTCTTTGAAAGAGTTACCAAATTAGTTCCACTCCCCATAACCCTGTTGAGACTTTCGCCTTCAACTATGAGCTAATTCTCTTCTGAACCTGCTCCTTACTGAATGCAGCACCTTCCAGATCACCACCACTGGCTGGGTAAAGCAAACTTTCCTCCTGTCCTCTTGGTTATTTCGCTAATTGGACAGGGTTAAAAATGTGTTTTTCTGCTTTTTGGTTTCACAGTGGAGATAGCTGCAAAAACTCTGGGCTGAAAGAAAATTGAGACTGCTTCTCCATGAGAAAGTCTTGCAGACAAGGGGGTAAAAGTGCTGAAGTTGTCCTTTGGTTTATGGGTGAATTTATTATGAACTTGAACATGGATGTGTCCCACTGTAGTCCAATAAGACTATAAGTCATAGGAGCAGAATTAGGCCACTCGGCCCATCGAGTCTGCTCTGCCATTCAATCATGGAACATAGAACATAGAAAAACTACAGCACAAATAGGATCTTCGGCCCACAAGTTGCGTCGATCATATCACTACCTACTGGGCTTACCTATAACCCTCAATCCTATTAAGTCCCATGTACTCATCCAGAAGTCTCTTAAAAGACCCTATTGAATTTGCCTCCACCACCACCGACGGCAGCCGATTCCACTCACCCACCACCCTCTGAGAGAATCATGGCGGTAACTTTTCTCATCTCCGTTCTCCTGCCTTTTCCCCATAACCCCTGATCCCCTTATTAATCAAGAACCTATCTATCTCTGTCTTAAAGATATTCAATGACCTGGCCTTCACAACCTTCTGCGGCAAAGAGTTGCACAGATTCACCACTCGCTGGCTGAAGAAATTCCTCCTCATCTCTGTTTTAAAGGATCGTCCCTTTAGCCTGAGGTTGTGCCCTCTGGTTCTAGTTTTTCCTACTGGTGGAAACATCCTCTCCATGTCCACTCTATCCAGGCTTCGCGGTATCCTGTGAGTTTCAACAAGATCCCCCTCATCCTTCTAAACTTCAATGAGTACAGACTTAGAGTCCTCAACCGTTCCTCATGTGACAAGCTCTTCATTCCAGGGGTCATGTGCCAGGGAAGTGTGGGGGGTATTCTCCACCCCATCTGCAGAGTGTTTTGTGGTGGTGGGAGGTCGTGCACATTCACTGGTGACGAGATCTTATGGTCTTGACTTTGTCACTGGGGTTTTCCAGCAATGAAGGATGCCCTGAGGTTATTAAAGAGGCTATATAAATGCACCTTCTTTCCTTCCTTCCAAGAAGCTTGCTATCAGCTCTCCATTCTGTCCTGTCTTACCACCTGCTCACCACTGACCTAGACTGAGAGCCTTGGACCTGGGCACGAGCTCCTGAATAATCAATGAATCCAAGTTAAACAACATTCCCATTGGACGTGTTTCTGTGCCCCGTGTATCCACTGCAGTAACAGCATTCTACACACTGACGGGCAATAACACAGATGCTGAGATAACTTGTTGCTCTCACTTCATCTGCTCGCTTTAGCGCTTAATAAATTTCATGTAATAGGTTTAAAATTAATCGCAATCTGCCCAGCAGCTGGAGTTAATGTTCAGCTACTTCAGATATTACACAGTCTACTGCTCTCAAAAACTCAAACATTCTGTGATTTAGCTTCACCCTCTGGCTTTGTCTGCAGCCTCCTTGCTTTTAACTCTTCTTTAAATCATGCCATCTTATAGTAACAAAATAGGCCACTCAGTCCATTGTGTGTGTGCTAGCTCTATGAAAGAGCTACCACTAGACCCACTCTCCTGCTATTTCCCCCATAGCTCCTGCACATTTTTCCTTTCCAAGTCTTTACCCAATTCTTTCTCGGAAGTTCCTATTGAGCCTGTAAACCGGGTGGTCACAAGATGATGCGGCTACAAAAGGTGACACATATCGGGATTGCGGGAGTTCTCCCCGGAGCGCAGGCAGTATACAAAGAACAAAGAACAACCCAGCACGGGAAACAGGCCCAACGAGCCCGCACCGCCGCATCTTCCTACACCTATCCTGCCCTGCGTGTATGTAGTAGCAGGAAGTAGCTAAGCTCATGAATAAACTCGTCTTCATTGTAAGGTCTAGTTGTCAATGCTTCAGGAATCCAGCCCATTGACAGAATCTGCTCCCATTGCCCTTTCAGGCAGCACCTCCCAGACAACAACAACTGCATGTTTAAGAGAATTCTCATCTCCCCTTCTGATCCATTCCTCCAGGTGCCCCGATTTCCTCCAACGGTCCAAAGATATGTGGGTCAGGTTGGTTGGCATGCTAAATTGCCCCTTAGTGTCCTGGGATGCATAGGTTAGAGGGATTAGCAGGGTAAATATGTGGGGTTACAGGGATAGGGCCTGGGTGGGATTGTTGTCAGTGCAGACTCGATGGGCCGAATGGCCTCCCTGCTGCACTGTAGGGATTCTATGATTCCTTTTGTTGGTTATTTTCAATCTGTGTCTTCTTAGTTCCTTCCTATTTACTCAATCAATGTCCTTCAGAACACCTTTATTCAATTTCCCTATAATCATCTCAGTTCCAAGGAGAACAATCCTGTCTTCTCCAGTCTCTGTGCACTATCTGAACTCTCCCGTCACTGACACTGTTCCAGTCAATCTCCTCTCTACCTTCTCAGCGTGGGACCCAGAATTGCACACCATCCCCCAACCCAGGCTGAGCCAGAGATTGCGAAAGGTTCTGGACAGCTTCCTTGTTTTGTATTCTGTGGATGGTGGGTGGGAGACGGGGGGGATGGACAGTGCAGGAGGGAAAGTTTAAAAGGCTCAGTGCTGTGTGGTTTATGAAGCCCAGGATCCCAAAGGCATCTCATTCCTTCACTGAGTTGACACTTAACAGTGCGAACACCACAAAGCCAAAACACTGCCACCTTACAGCAGCTCCACACAGCGCAGAGAAAATCCTGGGGTAAAAAATCATTTAGATACATACATCAAAGCAGAAGTAGGCCATTTGGCCCTTCGAGCCTGCTCCGTCATTCACCCACTTCAGAAACAGCTGTATTCAGAATCAAGGTTAGAGCTTAAATCCAACACTCAAACTGCCAATCCTGACAAACAAACAGCAAACACAACTTGCATTTATATAGCACCTTCAACATCGTAAAATCACTCAGGGAGGAATTATCAAACCACACAATGAGATGATGGTCTCCTCAGGGCGAGTAGAGGGAGTTGAGATTATTCTTGACCTGGTCTGCTTGCCTGCCTTGGGAGGAGTGGCCACGAAGGTGGGATCTTCATTGCTGGGGAGTAAGGGCGGGCTGGCCTGGGAGAGAGGTTTGGAGGCAGCCACAGGAGCTGCTGGCATGGGTGGTGGGTGGGAGGTGGGGGTGGGGAATGTTTAAAAGGTTCACCTCAGTGCTGTGTGACTTTGTCGCTGTTAAGATAAAAACACAATGGACTATCATCCCCTGCTATCCTCCAAACACACCCCTTTCCCCATCATTGACACCTCATGTCACCCACTGTCACCCCCATGGCACCTCATGGATCCTCAAACTCTGCCCTTTGACCCATCACCTATGTCCCCTCAAGACTCTCACACCAGTTTCTGGTATATCTCGGTAGTGTAGAGTAGCTTGTCTTAAAAAATGCTTTGAGAAAATGTAATCCATTGATAACTTTCCCCGATGGAGACCCAGCTGATAAAAGTGTCAATAATCCTTGTCCTTGGAAGTTTCAAAAACAACAGAAAAACATTTAACATGCGCCGAGACTCAGTGATCAGACAACCTGAGCTGTTAACCAAGAAAGTTTCCTCTGGGGAGCAGATGTTCTCCTATTATAAAACTGTCTGGACTTTCAGCCAAGCCTCACTCTGTATGCTCGGCCGAGAGCCCAGTAATCCATTAGAGTAAGGGGACACCTGCTCCCCCGAGGGAATAAAAGCAGAACAATGCAGATGCTGAAATCTGAACTCCAAAATGAAAAATAAAATGCTGGAAATACTCAGTGAGTCGGGCAACATCTGTGGAGGGAGAAACAGAGATAATATTTTAGGTCATCAGGACACCAGAACTGTATGCTGGAATTTTACCGGCCCACCCACCATGGGATTGGAGTGGGTGAGGGGTGGAGTGTGGGAAGGTCCGTCGACCTGGCCGTAAAATCCCACCCATTAACTCTATTTTTCTAGCATTTCCTGTTAGTTTCTCCTTCCTTAACGAGCCCAGTGCATCAGGGTAAAAAACAAGACTGAAGCCTTTACAACAATTTGATGTCTAGTTAGTGACAGGCAGCATGGTTTTGTACGGGGAAGGTCATGTCTCACCAACTTGATTGAGTTTTTTTGAAGATTACATTAAGATAATTGATGAGGGAAGGGCTATGGATGTAGTTTATATGGACTTTAGTGAGGCATTTGGCAAGGTCCCACATAGCAGACTGGTACAAAAACTAAAATCACATGGGATTCAGGGAGAGCTGGCTAGATGAATACAGAACTGGTTTGGTTATAGAAGACAGAGACTAGTTGTGGAAAGGTGTTTTTCAGAATGGAGAAGTGTAGCTAGTGATGTTCCACAGGGATCAGTGCTGGGACTTCTGCTGTTTGTAATATATATATATAAATGATCCAGAGGAAAATGTGGATGGTCTGATTGGTAAGTTTGCCGATGACACAAAGATTGGTGGTATTGCAGATAGTGCCAAGGATTGTCAGGTGATACAACAGGATAGAGATAGATTGGAGGCTTGGGCACAGAAATGACAGATGGAATTTAATCCAGACAAATGTGAGGTGATGCATTTTGGAGGATCGAATTTAGGTGTGAATGATACTGTAAATGTCAAAACCCTCAGGACTACTAACATACAGAGGGATCTGGGTGTGCAGGTCCATAGTTCTCTAAAAGTGGCAACACAGGTGGCCAAGGTGATTAAGGCGGCATATGGCATGCTTGTCTTCATCAGCCGGGGGGGCAGTGAGTACAAGAGTTGGGAAATCATGTTGCAGCTAAATAGCCTTGGCTAGGCTGCATTTGGAGTATTATATACAGTTCTGGTCACCACAATACCAGAAGGATGTAGAAGCTTTGGAGAGAGTGCAAAGAAGGTTCACCAGGATGTTCCTGGTCTCAAGAGTGTTACTATGAGGAGAGGCTGAATAAACTAGGATTGTTTTCACTGGAAAGATGGGGGCTGACGGGAGACCTGATAGAGGTCTACAAAATGATGAGAGGCACAGACAGGGTGGGTAGTCAGAGGCTTTTTCCCCAGGGTGGAAATGTCAAATACAAGGGGGCACAGGTGAGAGGGGGGAAGTTTAAGAGAGATGTACAGGGAAAGTTTTTCACGCAGAGAGTGGTGGGTCCCTGGAACGCCCTACCAGAGGAGGTGGTGGAAGCAAGCAAATTAGCAACATTTAAGAGGCATCTGGATGGGTACATGAATAGGGAGGAAATAGAGGGATGTGGACTGAATAAGGGCATAAGGTTTTTTTTAGTTTAATTAGGGCATCATGATCAGCACAGACTTGGAGGGCCGAAGGGTCTGTTCCTGTGCTGTACCCTTCTTTGTTCGTTATTCATATGTTGGTGTGCAACCAATTCAATTCACTCCATGTGATATTAAGAAACAGCTGAAGAAACTGGATACTGCAAAGGCTTTGGACTTTGATAATAGTCCAGCAATAGTCCTGACTTGTGCCCCAGACCTTGCTGTGTCCCTAGCCAAGCTGTTCCAGTACAGCTACAACACTGGCATCTACTCAGCAATGTGAGAAGTCACCCAGGTGTGTTCTGTCCACAAAAAAAAAAGACAAATGCAACATGGCCAATTGCTGCCCTATCAGTCTACTCTCGATCATCAACAAATTAATGGAAAGGATCATTCACAGGGTAATGAAACAGCACTTACTCAGCAACAACCTTTCAGTTTGGGTTCCACCAGAGTATCAAGGAACCCTAATGATACTGAAGTCAATGGAAATCAGAGGGAAAACCTTCCGCGGGTTGGAGTCATGCCTGGCACAAAGGAAGATGGTTGTGTTGGTTGAAGGTCATTCATCTCAGCTCCAGGACATCACTGCAGGAGTTTCTCAGGGTAGTGTCCTAGGTGCTAAGACCAAGACCAGAAACTGAGGTGTTTTGTGAAGATAGCCTAGACCCTAAGTTTTACATTTGATTTTGGCATTAGGGTGAGCATAAAATGTTTCATTCCAAGCGTGCTTCAAGTGACCACAAAGAAGCTTTTATCAAACAAAGTTTCTTTAAAAGCACAGTTAGAATATGACAAGAAGAATTAACATAACTTTTACCAATTACAAGATTTAAACATGATGCAGAATAATTCTTAACAGCTAGCTATCTCTGTTATTCCAAATCAAACACTTCCCATAAACATACACCCCTTCTAGACAGGGCAGAAAAAGCAAGTATGCTCACGTGATGCTGTCTTTTGGGGTTTTTAACACCTGTTGTGAACTGGTCCTTTGAATGTTGGATTAAATCTCTGAGGCCTCCCAGTCCCAGAACTTTCCAAAAAACCTCTGAAAAGAGAAAGAGAGGATCAGAGACATTGCCTGCTTTCCAACAGCATCTAACAGCCACTCACAGACAGCAGAATTTCCAACTCCAGAGAGAGGGGAAAATGGGAGACATTGCTCGCTGTCTCACATCCAAACATGATCTGAGAAAAATGAAACTAAAACCTTAGATGTTTCTGTAGAAAAAAAAACAGTCCCCAGGCATGACCTGATCTGTCAATCATCTCCAAATCAAGCTCCACTCAGCAATCCCCAAAGAATCATAAAACCCCAGGGCCCTGCATTAGGCCAGATTAAAAATAAATATGATGGCCATTATATTGCTTCAGCAACAATTAGAGGACACTGGCTACAGATGAAATAGTGTCAATAAAAGGCCAGGCTTACTTGAAAATGCCTCAGAGAAACTTGATTAAAATACATTTCTTCAAGGCACAGTATCATCACACTTCCCCCTTAAGAAAAAATGACCATCAATATTCAAGGATGACTCCATTTTTCAAAACCTTTTAGTTTCACGCTACTAGTGCTTTACATTAAATATATATCATTTTATAAAATCAAAACATGCAAATATAACAGTAATATGGCCAATTTCAGTCATTGTCTTCCACCATTGAACATTCCTTCCTCTTTCATCAAATTCGTAACAAATTGCTTCCTCAAATCCTGCTTTGATTCCAAGTTCAAGCTCAGTTTTATTGTTACAAACTAGCTCTTGTAATTATCTCAGAGAACTAAACTGGATCGGGAGGATAAAACTGTACATTTGTGTAGTCAGGGCCAATCAGAAAGGTCATTCTATCTCTGCCCCCTTTCTTGTCAATTGGCCTGGGTGCCTCCGTCAAGCGGTTCGACTCTTTAGTTTGCTCTGAATCTGCACCATCACTTTCTGTGCACTCTATGGCAAAGACACACAGCAGATTGTCTTGCTTGGTGTCGGAACCCACTGCAGCTATGGTTCCAGAGATCATTGTGGCAGTTATGCTGCTGTGAAAACCACCGTAATTTACTTGAACACCAACTGTGTACAGCACTGTTTCACTGGGTATCCACGTCTGTGCAGACGGTACAGATTCATTATCCCAGCGGTTCATTTCAAATTATGGTACGATTTCAGCAAACAATCTCATTTCACGATGTTGCTTTTTCCTTTGATCTGCAGTAATACGATATTTCTGCTCCTCAATCTCCTTTTTGAGATTACACGTGACCATTGCTTCATCTACGTTCTGCTTCGCATAGATGATGAGCTGTTTCTGACAGTCCGGCAATTTATGTTCAGGCAATTTGAACAATTCAGGAACTGGTTCCAAAATAGTCAACCTGTCTTGTATCTGTCTCTTCACCTGCTCACTTTCTTAGTTAACGTTACTGTCCAGTGACGGGTTCTCCTTCCCTACCTTCACCAGTTTTACATCATTGATTGAGACTTTTGGCTGCTGCATCTCAGACCGAGCGAACATCAGCTTCTCCTTCTGAGCCCGTGCCGACTTGAGAAGCTTATGTCTAC
Organism: Carcharhinus amblyrhynchos; assembly: GCF_965287045.1. Lineage (NCBI taxonomy): Eukaryota > Metazoa > Chordata > Chondrichthyes > Carcharhiniformes > Carcharhinidae > Carcharhinus > Carcharhinus amblyrhynchos. Next base: position 2,263,127 of record NC_137338.1, on the reverse strand, counting down.
CGGAACAACATTTTCTACAACTGCCTCATTCACAATTATTTTAACACTTCCCAGCTTATTCCCACATATCTCTTCCTGTCATTGTGACAACTCTTTCAGGTCATTTTGATTTTCCTCCGGAAGGCAAGTCAATAATTTATCCCAGGGTCTAATAACTTCCTAATTATCCAATTTAATTTGAGGAATGTCAAATTCAGAATCACCTAGATTTGGTTCTCCACTAAGTTGTAACCTCTAACACATCCTACTTCTGCTTTGCTTCCCTATCAAAATACCATTTAAGCATATTCACCTGATACACTCTGTGAGTTTTCCTTCTATCTGGCGTTCTTATCAAATAGTTCACCTTGCTCGATTTCCTTTCAATTTGATAAGGGCCACTAAACCTTGCTTTTAAAGGCTCACCTACCACTGCAGCAATACCAAGACTTTATCCCCACTAGCAAAACTATGAATTTCTGATTTCTTATCTGCTTTCTGTTTCGTTAAAGCTGTGGCACTTTGAAATGTTGTCTAGCCAATTCTCCTGCTGTATTCGATCTTTCCCTAAAATTTGACACCTAACCCAATCGTATAATCTCAGAACACTGACTCGCCAATTTCTCCTTCATCAATTTAAGTGGTCCCCTTACTTCATTGACCAAAAATCAATTCAAATGGACTGAGGTTAGTTGATTCATTAGATGCATCCCTAATTGCAAACAGTACAAATAGAATTCCTTTATCCCAATCCTCCGGATAATCTTGACAATTAAGCCTCAACATGGACTTCAAAGTTTGATGCCATCATTCTAACGCTCCCTGCGATTCTGGATGGTACGCAACAAATTTAAATTGGTTTATTCCTAAGCTATCCATAATCTCCTTCAATAATTCTGATGTAAAATTTGATCCTGGATTTGATTGTATTTTTGTGGGTAGTCCATATCTAGTAAAAAATTAAAGTGACTCCTCTATAATCTTTTTCGCTGTAACATTGCGTAATGGAATGGCCTCTGGAAACCTAGTAGACACATCCATTATGAAAGATACCGATTCTCATTGGGAGCGGTCCTACGCAATCAATTAAGACCCTTGTAGATGGTTCCTCAAACGCTGGGATGGGTACGAAATGTGTTGGTTTTATCACCGCTTAAGGTTTCCCTATCACCTGATACGTGTGACAAGGGCAACAAAATTCAACCACATCTTTATGCAGCCCAGGCCAATAAAAATGTTTTTGTAATGTAACTTGAGTTTTCCTTACTCCCAAGTAACCTCCCACAGGTACCTCATGTGCTACCCGCAACACCCCCTTTCTATATCCTACCGGTAATACCACTTGATGGAGCTTCTGCCCGTTTTTCATCTGTCTGAAAATGTAAAGATCTCCATTTGCTCATTAAGACATTGTTTTTAAGATAATAACATTCCAGTATACACGCAGATTCTTCTTCTGTGCACACTTTCTGACACAACTTTTTTATCCCTATATCTTTCTGTTGTAACTCCACCTCATCCTCTACCTGTTCTTGTTCTTTTCCAACTTCCTGATCAAAATTTGTTTTTGATAATGGAACTTCGACTTCTTTATCTTCACTCTGCGGTTTCTCCTCTTGTCTTAACCTGTTGCTTTGTGTCCTTTTTTACCACACAATCAGGAAAATCCCAGGATATGCGTCGTTGAACAACTCAGTTGTTTGATTTTCCACTGGCTTGCCAACCACAGTAAGCATCACTCCCACCTGCGATCCAGCTATATCGTTACCCATGATAATCCATTTTTCTGGACAAAATAATTTCTCTATTACCTCCTATTACCACTTCACCACTCTTCACTGGACCATCTGACCTCAACTTGTATAATGGAACACTATTCTTCTCACCCTAAATTCCACATTTTACCATCTTTTCTGCCAATAGTCTTCCCAAACTGCATAACTCCTCACCTTTTACCATCAAAGATCGGCTTGCCCTGTATCTCAAAATGTTAACCTCTTTACTCCTCTTGATACACACGAGTAAACTTTATCCACACAAGTAAATTCTTTAAAGAGATCTGGCGCTTTCTTATTTAGTGCAGGAAACCTACGGACAATGGTTTAGAAATCTAAGGAAAGAACCTGGTCAAATGTACATAGAATTTGAAAGGATCAAACAAAATATTCTTGATTGGTGGCTAAGGGCTTTGAAAATAGACCAGACATAAGTTCTTAGAGAAACAATTATTTTGGAGGAGTTTAAAAATTCACTTCCCAAAGTAGTGAGAGGCCATGTGGAGGCGCAGGGGGTTAAAACTGCAAAGTTTGCATATTTAAATAATCATATTTAAAGAGACACACACCAAGCTTTTGATTATAACGCTGTCTCTCTCCCTCACTATCCTCATCACTGCTCCCAGACTATGCTTTTCCCTTTTTTTCCGACGAGGGAGCGAGCTATCTTGGATCTGGTGCTATGTAATGAGGCGGGTAGAATTAGGGACCTTGTGGTGAAGGATCCTCTTGGGGAGAGTGATCATTGTATGGTGGAGTTTCTGGGGCAGATGGAGGAAGAGAAAGTGGGTTCCCAGACACGCGTCCTTTGTTTGAATAGAGGGGAGTACGGTAGGATGAGAGAAGAATTGGCGAATTGGAGGGAGTGCAGAGGAGGTTTACTAGGCTGATACCAGAGTTAAGGGGGTTGAGCTATGAGGAGAGGCTGAATAAACTGGGCTTGTACTCGTTAGAGTTTAGAAGAATGAGGGGAGATCTCATTGAGACGTATAAGATGATGAATGGGATGGATAGGATAGAGGTGGAAAGACTCTTCCCGCTCAAAAAAGACAGTAGGACTAGGGGGCACAGCCTCAAGATAAAAGGGGGGCGGTTTAGAATGGAGTTGAGGAGGAACTTCTTCACTCAAAGGGTGGTGAATCTCTGGAATTCTCTGCCCGTTGAAGTGGTGGAGGCTGCCTCGCTAAATATTTTTAAGAAGCGGGTTGATGGGTTTTTGATAAGAGAGGGGATTAAGGGTTATGGGGAGAGGGCGGGAAAGTGGAACTGAGCAGCGACAGATCAGCCATGATCTTATTGAATGGCGGGGCAGGCTCGAAGGGCTGGATGGCCTACTCCTGCTCCTATTTCTTATGTTCTTATGTTCTTATGTTCTTTACCTCCACTATTTTAAATTGCCGTTCACATTACATTGCAAGTTTCCAATGTTCAAATTTCCTTTCTTTTTCCATGAAGGGTCTTCTGGACTGGAAATGTCAGCTCTTTTCTCTCCTTACAGATGCTGCCAGACCTGCTGAGATTTTCCAGCATTTTCTATTTTGGTTTCAGATTCCAGCATCTGCAGTAATTTGCTTTCATCCCTTTCTTTTTCCCTTTCCTCTCTCTCTCGCTTACTTTTTGTTCCATGAGGGCTATTCCTTCTTTTCCCTTTGCCTCTGCTTTCAATCACAGTTCAAAACTCTTTCATTTTCTTCCCATGTTTGAGCTCTTTTAATTCTGTTGTTCTTTGTTCCTCTCATTCTCTTGCTTCGAATTCAAGCTGTTTTTAGTCTTCCTCACGTTCAAACTGTTTCATTTGTAATGGAATTCCAGCCATTCCCACTGATTCTGATGGTGTTTCTGATCATTTTCAATGCTGAGCTATCGCCACAATTATCTCTGTCTTCCTCGCCCCCGTCAGATGTCAACTGCAACGTTTTTGCCAATTCCAAAAGATTTGTTTTGACCACTTTTTATAAAGCACCCTGAGTGACTCATCCCACTCCCAGGAAACTTTAGCCACTGAAAGAGCTATTATTCCACAAGGCATTCCCTATTTACACCTGAATACAACAGCTGAAGAGAAAACACAAATATACTTACCACTCATTGTCTTTGAGTCCAATCATCTCAAACCAAACAAGGAATATAGACTTTAATTCCACAGAAAGCCCCAATTATAAAGAACCAGGCTAGAAATTCCAAGGTGTTTTATGAATTTAGACTAGACCCTAAGTTTTTATGCTTGAAGTTAGCACGGGTGAGCCTAAGATGTTTCACTCCACATATGATTCAAGTGAGCCACTAGGAAGCTTTTATCAAACAAAGTTCATTTAATAAAATATTTAAAATAAAGGAATCAGCATAACTTATACAAATTACACAATTCAAACATGATGTAGTATAAATCTTTGCAGCTAGCTATCTCTGTTGTTCCAAGTCAAACAATATCCCACAAACAGACACCTGTTCTGGACTTGGTACAACAAGTAAGTATGCTCATGTAATGCTGGGTTTTCAGCTTTTTAACACCTGTTGTGAATCGGTCCTTTGAATATTGGATTAAATTTTTGAGGACTCCAGTCTCAGAACTTTCCAAAAAGCCTCTGAAGAGAAAGAGAGGGTCAGAGACATTTCCTGCTTCTACCAGCTTCTAACAGCCACTCACAGACAGCAAAATTTCCAACTCCAGATAGAGGGGGAAACAGGAGACATAGCGCCCTGTCTCACATCCAAACAGGATCTGAGAAAAATGAAACTAAAACCTCGAACCTTTCTATGGATGAAACTGTCCCCAGGTATCACCTGACCTGTCAATCATCGCAAATCAAGCTCCATCCAGCACTTCTCAAATGATAATAAAATCCCAGGACACTGCATTAGGCCAGATTAAAAATAGACCTGATGGCCATTATACTGCTTCAGCAACAATCAGAGGACACCAGCTACAGACAAAATGGTGCCGATAGAATACTAAGAGTTGGTTGAAAAACCTTCAGGGAAACATGATTAAATACATTTCTTAAAGGCGCAGTATCGTCACAGAGGCCCAACCAACTTCAGCCGCTTCATCAATAAACTTCCCTCGACCATAATGGACAGAATTGGGGATGTTCGTTGATGATTGCACAATGTTAAGTACTGTCATGAATCCTCAGATACTAAAGCAGTCCATGTCCAAATGCAGCAAGACCTGGACAATATCCAGGTTTGGGCTGATAAGTAAATAACATTCATGCCACAATGACCATCTCCAACAAGAGAGAATCTAATCATTGTCCCTTGACATTCAATGGAATTAAATTTAGACAAATGTGAGGTGATGCATTTTGGTCAATCAAATCAGGGCAGGACTTACTCAGTTAATGGTAAGATGTTGGGGAGAGTTACAGAACAAAGAGATCTAGAGGTACAGGTTCATAGATCCTTGAAAGTGGAGTCACAGGTGGACAGAGTGGTGAAAAAGACATTCAGCATGCTTGGTTTCATTGGGATGTCTTGTTGAAGTTGTACAAGATATTAGTAAGGCCACACTTGGAATAGTGTGTATAGTTCTGGTCACCCTATTGCAGAAAGGATATTATTAAACTAGAAAGAGTGCCGAAAAGGTTTACTAGGATGCTACCAAGACTTGATAGTTTGAGTTATAAGGAGAAGCTGGATAGACTGGAGGGTAGGAGGCTGAGGGGTGACCGCATAGAGATCTACAAAACAATGAGGGACATTGATCTTTTCCCAAAGGTAGGGGAGTCTAAAATTAGAAGGCATAGGTTTAAGGTGAGAGGGGAGAGATACAAAAGGATCCAGAGGTGTAATTTTTTCACACAGAGGGTGGCGGACATCTGGAATGAGCTGCCAGTAGCAGTAGTAGAGGCTGGTACAATTTTGTCTTTTAAAAAGCATTCAGACAGTTACAAGTGTAAGATGGGTATAAAGGGATATGATAAAACACAGAATATTAAGGGCCTGGTTCCATGTTGTAAACTTCTATAACTCTATGACCATTGATTATCCCCCACTATCAAAATCCTGGGGGTTAGCATTGATGAGAAACTCAACTGGACCAACTGTACAAATACTGTGACTAACACAACAGGTCAGAGGCTGGGAATAATTCACCTCCCGACTCGCCAAAGCCTGTCTGCCATCAAGAAGGCATAAGTCAGGAGTATAATGGAATACTCTCCACATGCCTGGATGGGAACTTGATCCATAAATCATTCATCCATATTCATAAACATCCACTCCCGCTAACACCGATGCTCAGTAGCAGCAGTATGTACTATCTACAAGATGCGCTACAGCAAGTCACCAAGGTTCCTAAAACAACACCTTCCAAACCCACAATCTCAACCATCAAGGACTAGGGCAGCGGATACAGGGGAACACCACAATCTGGAAATTCCCCTTCAAGTCACTCACCATTCTGACTCGGAAACATATTGCTGTTCCTTCTCTGCTGCTGGGTCAAAATCCTGGATCTTCCTCTCTAGGTTAGTTTAACGTCTGTGGTAGGTAAAATGTTAGAATCCGTCATTAAGGAGGAAATTGCGAGGCATCTTGAAGGGAATTGCTTGATAGAGCAGACGCAGCACGGTTTCATTAAAGGGAAGTCGTGTCTGACAAATTTACTGGAGTTCTATGAGGATGTGTCTAGGGCGGTGGATAGAGGAGAGCCGGTGGATGTGGTCTTTCTTGATTTTCAGAAGGCGTTTGACAAAGTACCTCACAAGAGGTTATTGCAGAAGGTCGAGGGACATGGAGTTGGGGGTAGGGTGTTAGCATGGATAGAGGATTGGTTGTCAAATAGGAGGCAGAGAGTGGGGGTCAACGGGTGCTATTCGGATTGGCGGATGGTGACTAGTGGAGTGCCCCAGGGGTCGGTGCTGGGGCCTCAGCTTTTTACCATTTATATAGATGATCTGGAAGAGGGAACCGAGTGTAGGGTGTCGAAATTTGCTGATGACACCAAGATTGGGGGAACGGCAAATTGTGCGGAGGGTGTGGAGAGTCCGCAGAAGGATCTAGATAGGCTGGGCGAATGGGCCAGGAAATGGCAAATGGAATTTAATGTTGGCAAGTGTGAGGTGGTCCACTTTGGTAGGAAGAATGGTAGGAAGGACTATTACTTACGGGGCGAAAAACTGCAGCAGGCGACGGTGCAGAGGGACCTCGGGGTCCTTGTGCATGAGTCGCAAAAACCCAGCCTGCAGGTGCAGCAGGTGGTCAGGAAGGCGAATGGGATGCTGGCCTTCATAGCGAGGGGGATTGAATATAAAAGTAGGGAGGTCTTGCTGCAGCTGTATAGGGCATTGGTGAGGCCACAGCTGGAGTACTGTGTGCAGTTTTGGGCGCCGCACCTGCGCAAAGATATTTTGGCCTTGGAGGGAGTGCAGAGGAGGTTTACTAGGCTGATACCGGAGTTGAGGGGGTTGAGCTATGAGGAGAGGCTGAATAAACTGGGCTTGTACTCGTTAGAGTTTAGAAGAATGAGGGGAGATCTCATTGAGACGTATAAGATGATGAATGGGATGGATAGGATAGAGGTGGAGAGACTCTTCCCGCTCAAAAAAGACAGTAGGACTAGGGGGCACAGCCTCAAGATAAAGGGGGGGCAGTTTAGAACGGAGTTGAGGAGGAACTTCTTCACTCAAAGGGTGGTGAATCTCTGGAATTCTCTGCCCGTTGAAGTGGTGGAGGCTGCCTCGCTAAATATTTTTAAGATGCAGGTTGATGGGTTTTTGATAAGAGAGGGGATTAAGGGTTATGGGGAGAGGGCGGGAAAGTGGAACTGAGCCACGACAGATCAGCCATGATCTTATTGAATGGCGGGGCAGGCTCGAAGGGCTAGATGGCCTACTCCTGCTCCTATTTCTTATGTTCTTATGTTCTTAACAGCATTGTGGGTGTAGGTACACCACATGGACAACAGTCGTTCAGAAAGACAGCTCACCACCACCATCTCAAGGGCTGGATATGGATGGGGATAAAATGATGGCCTAGCCAGCAACACCCATATCCTGTGAATGACAAAAGGACATTCAAAAACTGTATCCCAGTGAGAGTCAGCACCTTCAGGAACTGTATCCCAGTGAGAGTCAGCACCTTCAGGAACTGTATCCCAGTGAGAGTCAGCACCTTCAGGAACTGTATCCCAGTGAGAGTCAGCACCTTCAGGAACTGTATCCCAGTGAGAGTCAGCACCGTCAGGAACTGTATCCCAGTGAGAGTCAGCACCTTCAGGAACTGTATCCCAGTGAGAGTCAGCACCGTCAGGAACTGTATCCCAGTGAGAGTCAGCACCTTCAGGAACTGTATCCCAGTGAGAGTCAGCACCTTCAGGAACTGTATCCCAGTGAGAGTCAGCACCTTCAGGAACTGTATCCCAGTGAGAGTCAGCACCTTCAGGAACTGTATCCCAGTCAGAGTCAGCACCTTCAGGAACTGTATCCCAGTGAGAGTCAGCACCGTCAGGAACTGTATCCCAGTGAGAGTCAGCACCTTCAGGAACTGTATCCCAGTGAGAGTCAGCACCGTCGGGAACTGTATCCCAGTGAGAGTCAGCACCTTCGGGAACTGTATCCCAGTGAGAGTCAGCACCTTCAGGAACTGTATCCCAGTGAGAGTCAGCACCTTCGGGAACTGTATCCCAGTGAGAGTCAGCACCTTCGGGAACTGTATCCCAGTGAGAGTCAGCACCTTCAGGAACTGTATCCCAGTGAGAGCCAGCACCTTCAGGAACTGGATCCCAGTGAGAGTCAGCACCTTCAGGAACTGTATCCCAGTGAGAGTCAGCACCTTCAGGAACTGTATCCCAGTGAGAGTCAGCACCTTCAGGAACTGTATCCCAGTGAGAGTCAGCACCTTCAGGAACTGAGAGATTGCCTGATTGAATGACTGAGCCGTTATGTTGAACTCACCTTAAATTAAGACGATTGTGCTGCACTTTAGACCACTCTGTCATTGAAGGTGGATTAATTTTTTAAAGAGTACTTTCCAAGATAACATTTGGGGATTGGTTTCAAAGTCCGATTACTCTGCCCAGGGGAATCCACATATTGAACACAGCTGACAAGGTGTAGTGTGAGCTGCCTTGCTATCAATTCCCTGGGACGGTTCCCATAATTGGCTGCTGGGTGACCATAAACCCAAGATTTATAACATGGATCAAGCACTCACTGAACAGTAAAGCAGAGATACACTGCGTGTATCAATAACACAGCACAGTGACAGCAACCTGGATTCTGACAGCTCCCAGATATGACTTCCACAGCTTCCAGAGTTTACAAAACATTGGTAATATGGTGACCGATTGATAGAAACACTCCATTAGTAATCGCTTTCAGCTGAGCGATGGATTCAGCCAGAGGATTGCTATATAGAATAACAAAGAGTGAGTTACAGACTGGAATCTAATCGAGGGGTTCGGGGTGGTTTATATATAGAATAACAGATACCCGGGAGTGAGTTACAGACTGGAATCTAATCGAGGGATTCAGGGTGGTTTATATATAGAATAACAGATACCCGGGAGTGAGTTACAGACTGGAATCTAATCGAGGGGTTCGGGGTGGTTTATATATAGAATAACAGATACCCGGGAGTGAGTTACAGACTGGAATCTAATCGAGGGGTTCGGGGTGGTTTATATACAGAATAACAGATAGCCGGGAGTGAGTTACAGACTGGAATCTAATCGAGGGGTTTGGGGTGGTTTATATATAGAATAACAGATACCCGGGGGTGAGTTACAGACTGGAGTCTAATCGAGGGGTTCGGGGTGGTTTATATATAGAATAACAGATACCCGGGAGTGAGTTACAGACTGGAATCTAATCGAGGGGTTCAGGGTGGTTTATATACAGAATAACAGATACCCGGGAGTGAGTTACAGACTGGAATCTAATCGAGGGGTTTGGGGTGGTTTATATACAGAATAACAGATACCCAGGAGTGAGTTACAGACTGGAATCTAATCGAGTGATTCGGGGTGGTGAACATATAAAATAACAGATACCCGGGAGTGAGTTACAGACTAGAATCTAATCGAGTGGTTCGGGGTGGTGAACATATAGAATAACAGATACCCGGGAGTGAGTTACAGACTGGAATCTAATCGAGGGGTTCGGGGTGGTGAACATATAGAATAACAGATACCCGGGAGCGAGTTACAGACTGGAATCTAATCGAGGGGTTCAGGGTGGTGAACATATAGAATAACAGATACCCGGGAGCGAGTTACAGACTGGAATCTAATCAAGGGATTCGGGGTGGTTTATATATAGAATAACAGATACCCGGGAGTGAGTTACAGATTGGAATCTAATCAAGGGGTTCGGGGTGGTTTATATATAGAATAACAGATACCCGAGAGTGAGTTACAGACTGGAATCGAATCGAGGGGTTCGGGGTGGTGAACATATAAAATAACACATACCCGGGAGTGAGTTACAGACTGGAATCTAATCGAGCGGTTCGGGGTGGTTTATATATAGAATAACAGATACCCGGGAGTGAGTTACAGACTGGAATCTAATCGAGGGGTTCGGGGTGGTTTATATACAGAATAACAGATACCCGGGAGTGAGTTACAGACTGGAATCTAATCGAGGAGTTCTGGGTGGTTTATATATAGAATAACAGATACCCGGGAGTGAGTTACAGACTGGAATCTAATCGAGGGGTTCGGGGTGGTTTATATACAGAATAACAGATACCCGGGAGTGAGTTACAGACTGGAATCTAATTGAGGAGTTCTGGGTGGTTTATATATAGAATAACAGATACTTGGGTGGCACAGTGGTTAGCCCTGCTGCCTCACAGCTCCAGGGACCCAGGTTCAATTCCTGGCTTTGGTCACTGTCTGTGCGTAGATTACACATTCTCCCAACGTTTGCATGGGTTTCCTCCGGGTGCTCTGGTTGCCTCCCACAGTCCAAAGATGTGTGGGTTAGGTGGATTGGCCATGCTAAATTGCCCGTGTCAGGGGGACTCGGTAGTAGGTGCAAGGGGATAGAGCCTGTGTGGGATTATGATTGGTGCAGACTCAATGGGCCAAATGGCCTCCTTCTACACTGTAGGGGTTCTATGAATGTAGAAAAATGGATAGACGACCTCTTTCTCTTTCCTTTTTTCACATGCCTGGCCCTGTGATGTTTTGGGCACTGTAAAATGTCAGGGTGTTGAGTGTAAAAGGATGGTTTTTGCCTGTAGATAATGTTAACCTTAGGATATGCCGGTGACCCTGTAGTAATCCTGGCTGACCCCTGCAATGCCAGGCTGGCAACTGTCTCACTGTTGTGAGGCTGCAAGGTGCGGTTTGCAAATGCTGGGACCTCACCTGGAACAGTAAGGAGGGTTTGGGTGTATTGAACAGGAGGACAGACTGCAGCTGTGATCTTTCTGAGGGCAGCGAGATGTGAAGGGATTTGTACTAAAAATGGGAGAGCCATAAATCCCATCATTATTGACTTATAATGTCAATATGTGACAGAGAGCAGACAGAGGAGCTTTTAAAACATTGACTGAACATAATTACTGCTTCACTGCAGTGAGAGGAAAGGTTGGGATTCCAATAACCACACTTGGCCTTTGGGTAACTCCTCACATAGCCAGACTGTCCAAGGCATTTTTAAAAGAAGAAAAGGCTCAAGTGTATTTATTAAGTGTCACAAGTAGACTCACATTAACACTACAATGAAGTTACACTCCTGTGCCTGTTTAGTTGCACTGAGAGGAAACTGGAGTACCCGGAGGAAGCCCACACAGACACAGTGAGAACAGTGCAGATTCTGCACACACATTGATCCAAGCTGGGAATCGAACCAGGGTCCCTGGTGCTGTGAAGCAGCAGTGCTAACCACTGTGCCACCGTGCCACAATGACTGATCAAACCCAGGTACAGAGAAAGATGCTGGACCAGGCGAACATTTGGGGCAGATTTTAAGGAGAACCATAGCTGAGGCATGGGGAGGGTTTGGGAAGTAACTGCAGAGCTTAGGGCCGAGGCAGCTAAAGGCAGGGCCAGCAGTAGTGGATTAATTACAACCAGAACATTCAGTGGTGAAGACAGTAACAGGAGATCTTTCATCCCCAAGATCCTGTTCCAGAATTGAATCAGATTCTGACAGATCAGAGTCTAAATTCCATTTCACCAGCAAGACTCCATATCCCTGAATAACACTGAGCCAACCAGAATCCGTGACTGTCAGTGTTGAAAACTCCAAATGATGGGCTGTTAGAATCACAGATTTCAGTGAGTAAGTAGCATCCATCCGAAATCTGGAACAACCAATAACATCAACTCCCATGGACACAAACTCACTGTCACAGGGAGCGGTGAGAGTGTGGAACTTACTGTCACAGGGAGCGGCGAGAGTGTGGAACTCACTGTCACAGGGAGCGGTGAGAGTGTGGAACTCACTGTCACAGGGAGCGGTGAGAGTGTGGAACTCACTGTCACAGGGAACGGTGAGAGTGTGGAACTCACTGTCACAGGGAGCGGTGAGAGTGTGGAACTTACTGTCACAGGGAGCGGCGAGAGTGTGGAACTCACTGTCACAGGGAGCGGTGAGTGTGGAACTCACTATCAGGGAGCGGTGAGAGTGTGGAACTCACTGTCAGGGAGTGGGGAGGGTGTGGAACTCACTGTCACAGGGAGCGGTGAGAGTGTGGAACTCACTGTCACAGGGAGCGGTGAGAGTGTGGAACTCACTGTCACGGGGAGTGGTGAGAGTGTGGAACTCACTGTCACGGGGAGTGGTGAGAGTGTGGAACTCACTGTCACAGGGAGCGGTGAGAGTGTGGAACTCACCGTCACGGGGAGCGGTGAGAGTGTGGAACTCACTGTCACGGGGAGTGGTGAGAGTGTGGAACTCACTGTCACAGGGAGCGGTGAGAGTGTGGAACTCACTGTCACGGGGAGCGGGGGGAGTGTGGAACTCACTGTCACAGGGAGTGGTGAGAGTGTGGTACTCACTGTCACGGGGAGTGGTGAGAGTGTGGAACTCACTGTCACAGGGAGCGGTGAGAGTGTGGAACTCACTGTCACGGGGAGCGGGGGGAGTGTGGAACTCACTGTCACAGGGAGCGGTGAGAGTGTGGAACTCACTGTCACAGGGAGCGGGGAGAGTGTGGAACTCACTGTCACAGGGAGCGGTGAGAGTGTGGAACTTACTGTCACAGGGAGTGGTGAGAGTGTGGAACTCACTGTCACAGGGAGCGGTGAGAGTGTGGAACTCACTATCAGGGAGCGGTGAGAGTGTGGAACTCACTGTCAGGGAGTGGGGAGAGTGTGGAACTCACTGTCACAGGGAGCGGTGAGAGTGTGGAACTCACTATCAGGGAGCGGTGAGAGTGTGGAACTCACTGTCAGGGAGTGGGGAGAGTGTGGAACTCACTGTCACAGGGAGCGGTGAGAGTGTGGAACTCACTGTCACAGAGGATAATCGAATTGAAGAGTGTGGTTGCTGTGTATTTGGAAGCGATGTACACACACGGTGATCGTGTGAAATGGAATAATCTCTTTGTTTCTCCTCCCAGCTGCCGACAATTTTATTTTTCTCCCGTTTGAGCATTTGGCCTATTTCCAGCTGAACAATTCCGACAAATCTGCTGCCAAGTTAGCAAAACCAGCAGATGTGCAGCATAGACAGTGAGCTGTAAATGAGATGAAACAAAGTCTTACATTTTGGTAACACCTTGCAACAACTCTCTCTGTGCCATCGCACTTTACAGCCAGTGAGGGCATGCCCAGTCTGAGCACTGTTGTAATGCTGGAATTGAGGCAAGTTAATTCACAGATATTGCATTCCACATCCAAAAGATTAAACTCTGACAGTGCGGCACTCCCCTCAGTACTGACCCTCTGACAGTGCGGCACTCCCCTCAGTACTGACCCTCTGACAGTGCGGCACTACCTCAGTACTGACCCTCTGACAGTGCGGCACTCCCTCAATACTGACCCTCTGACAGTGCGGCACTCCCTCAGTACTGACCCTCTGACAGTGCGGCACTCCCTCAGTACTGACCCTCTGACAGTGCGGCACTCCCTCAGTACTGACCCTCTGACAGTGCGACACTCCCTCAGTACTGACCCTTGGTAGGATATAATTGGGACAGAAAAGATACAATGGTCAGTGAGATCCAGTAGGATAATAGGGTTCATAATGAGTGAGGTTGGATGTATTCCCACTGTGGGAGATAGTGAGAATATGCAAGGGCTACAGATTGTATGATAGGTTACGGGGTAAGGAGCTTACAGAGGCTTATAGGTGGTTTGAGGGACGATGAGGTACAGCTGGGTGCAGGGTACACGGTAGGGTACAGGGGATATTGCAGCTACAGTGATTTTGGTACAGTGAAGGAGTTCAGGCGCTGATCTGAGAACTCTGCACCAGCTGGGTGTGAGAGATAAGGAGGGAATCTGGGGGATCTGTGAGTTTGTGTGTGATAGAAACACTCCAGGCAGCTCAGGAGGCATTGTTATTGTACTGAGGAGAAAATCAGAGCTAGGAATCAACCAGCTTGAAGTCTGTACTCACTGAACGGGAGCTTTTCTACTGATCATAACTCACAGCAGAACAGAGTCAACTTGAGATCCAGAACTGTGGAAACTACAAGTCAGGGCCAAGCATCTGGTGCCACCTACAGACTGAGAGAATAGGGCATGTTTCTCCAGGAATCTGACATGTCCCAGCTAACATGTCCCAAAGAGCTTCACAAGACAGCCAAAACAGAACTGAGTCTCATGAAAGGAATTTAGTAGAGATGACCAAACGCGTGGATAAAGAAAGAGAATGGTGTGAAAGGAGATGAGAGGGGGTAGAGAGGTGGAGAGAGGGTCCCAGAGCTTAGATCCCAGGCAGACGAAGGTGCAGAGCCAATAGTTAAATTCGAGGATGGTTAAAAGGCCAGGTTTGGGGGTGCAGGAATATCTCAAAGAATTCAGCACCTGGTGAAGGTTACAAAGGGTGAGACCACAGAGGAATTTGAAGCAAGGATGAGAATTTTAAAATTAATTGTAAATGGAAGACGAACATAGTTCAGCAGTGGGCGGACCACTCAGGGTAATGACACAAGGTACACGTGGCACAAGCTGACCGGTGGCAGGGGAATGGGAATAGATGCAGGAAGTCAGAGGGAAGCGGGGGACGGAAACAAAAGGCAGGAAGGGGAAAAGTGGAAGGCAGAGAAACCAAAGACAAAAATCAAAAAGGGCCCCAGTACAGAGTGCAGAGGCTGTGGGGAACTCAGTGACTGGGTCCAGTAACACTAAATAGAACACAGGGAGAGTGTACAAAACATGACAGGGCAGATGGTCTTAGGAAGCAGGGCAGAAAGCAAGAGAAGTCTGAATTAAAACAAAGAACAAAGTACAGCACAGGAACAGGCCCTTCGGCCCTCCGAGCCTGTGCCGATTGTGATGCCTGCCTAAACTAAAACCGTATGCACTGATGGAGTCCGTATCCTTCCATCCCCATCTTATTCATGTATTTGTCTCGATGCCCCTTAAATGCCACTATCGTACCCGCTCCCACCCCCTCCCCGGGCAGTGTGTTCCAGACACTCACCACCCTCTGTGTAAAAAAACTTGCCTCGCACATCTCCTCTAAACTTTTCCCCACACATCTTAAACCTATATCCCCGAGTACTTGACTTTTCCAGCCTAGGAAAGAGTATCTGAGTATCCACTCTGTCCGTGCCTCTCATAATCTTGTAAACCTCCATCAGGTCACCCCTCATCCTTCATCGGTCCAGTGAGAACAAACTGAGTATACCCAACCTCTCCTTGTAGCTCTCTCTAGACCAGGCTGTACCCTCTCCAAACCATCCACATCCTGCTGGTAGTGTGGCAACCA
The DNA here is from genome assembly GCF_965287045.1 of Carcharhinus amblyrhynchos. Lineage (NCBI taxonomy): Eukaryota > Metazoa > Chordata > Chondrichthyes > Carcharhiniformes > Carcharhinidae > Carcharhinus > Carcharhinus amblyrhynchos. Next base: position 2,247,535 of record NC_137338.1, on the reverse strand, counting down.
GAATTGTACACAATATTCTAAATGAGGCCTAACTAAGGTTCTGTACAGCTACAGTATGACCTGCCAATTTTTATACTCAATGCCCCAGCCCATGAAGGCAAGCATGCCATATGCCTTCTTGACTACCTTCTCCACCTGCGTTGTCACTTTCAGTGATCAGTGGATATGTATGCCCAAATCTCTCCGCCTATCAATACTCCAAATGGTTACAACTTTTACTGTATAATACCTACATGCATTGGACCTTCCAAAATGCGTTATCCCTGACTTGTCCAGATTAAACTCCATTTGCCATTTCTCTGCCCAAGTCTCCAATCGATCTAAATCTTCCTGTGTACTCTGCAAATTCTCTTCACTATCCACAATTCCACCAATTTTTGTGTCGTCTGTGAACTTACCAATCAGACCAGCTACATTTGCAAATTCTCTCTGTGTCTGCGTGGGTTTCATCCAGGTGCTCCGGTTTCCTCTCATACTCCGTAGATATGTGGGTTAGATGGATTGGCCTTCGTGTCAGGGGGATTAGCAGGGTAAATGCATAGGGGCCTGGGTGGGATTGTTGGTGGTGCAGGCTCGATGGGCTGAATGGTCCCCTTCCTTCCATATTGTAGAGATTCCATGAAAAGAACTGAAGCTTATAAGAAAAGGACAGAGTTGCCGTAACATTTTTTTCATGAAAGGAAAGCAGAGAGAACGTAGAGCAGTGATTAAAAATTGTCCCAAGGAGTTCTAACTCGGTCTCAAGAGTATGGGAGAGGTTGACATTGATGGACTCCAGATCCAAGCAGATTCTACGGGGGGTCCTGCTAGTGGTCCCTGCATGGAGAGATTGCACGTAGCAAGTTCCGACGTTTTAAAAGTCCTCAGCCTGTTCTGAAGAGGAGTTGAAAAGTTTTGAAAATGGCCCTGGGGCCCAAGAGCGCTGGATTTCACAGTGAAGATGACGGGAAAGAATCCGACACATCGAAGGAAGAGAAGAACAAACTCTCCAAATAGCCAGAGAAACAAAAGGCTTCAGAGATCACTGAGACAGCTTTCTGTCAATAAAAAGAAGTTTCAGATGTTTAAGCAAAGGTGCAAAAGAGAATCAGTTTGCACCAAAACTTCTAAAGTGCAGAGAAAGGGCAGAGACCCAGCAGTGAAGGAACGGCGATATAGTTGGGTTCAGGATGCTGAGCGACTGGAAGAGGAACCTCCAGGTGGTGGTGTTTCCATATATCTGCTGCTCTTGTCTTTCTAGACAGTTGTGATTATGGGTTTGGAAGGATGATATATATCACACTGTTCCTTCACTGTCGCTGGGTCAAGATCCTGGAACACCCTATCGCTAACTGCACTGTGGGTGTACTTACATCTCATGGACTGCAGCGATTCAAGAAGGAACTTCACCACCACCTTCTCAACAGCAATTAGGGATGGTCAATAAATGCTGGCCTCGCCAGTGACACCCACATCCCTTGAGTGAATAAAATACAGCATAAGGACAGCCAGATCCCTCTGTACCACAGAATTCTTCCCCATTCAAATATTATTCTGCTCTATTCTTCCTGCCAGAGTGGACAACTTCACATTTCACCATAGTATATTCCATCTGCCAAGTATTCCGTCAATTCACTTAACCTCTCTACATCCCTTTTCAGAACCTTCGTATCCTCCTCTCAGCATTTTTCTAACAGCCGCTGTGTCATCAGAAAAGCTGCTACAATGCAATGGGTCCCTTCATCCTAGTTATTAATACAGATCTTTAACAGCTTAGGACCCAGCACTGATACCTGCAACACTCCACTGACAACCTGAAAATGATCCAACTTCCTATTCCCTGTTAGTTAGCCAATCATCTATCTGCACTAACGTATTATCTGTAGTATCATGAGTTCCTACCTTGTGTGGTAACCTTTAATGTGGCATCTTATCAAAAAATACACTACATCTACTAGTTCCCCTTTGTTAACCTGCTTATTGCATCTTCAAAGAATGTTTTCATTCCTAGGTAGTGCCTCGGGATCCAGGACGAATTGCTTTTGGCACGGTGGCACAGTGATTAGCACTGCTGCCTCGCAGCGCCAGGGACCTGGTTCAATTCCCAGCTTGGGTCACCGTCTGTATGGAGTCTGCACATTCTGCTCATGTCTGCGTGGGTTTCCGCTGCGTGCTCCAGTTTCATCCCACAGACATGTGGCTAGGTGCATTGATCTTGCTAAATTCTCCCTTAGTGTACCTGAACAGGCATTGGAGTGTGGTGACTAGGGGATTTTCACAGTAACTTCATTTCAGTGTTAATGTAAGCCTTACTTGTGACGAATAAGTAAATAAATTTTATCAGAAGGATGGAGAGGTTTTGGAGAGAGTGCAAAGAAGGTTCACCAGGATGTTGCCTGGTCTCGAGAGTGTTGGCTATGAGGAGAGGTTGAATAAACTAGGATTGTTTCCACTGGAAAGACAGAGGCTGAGGGGAGACCTGATAGAGGTCGACAAAATGATGAGAGGCACAGACAGGGCGGATAGTCAGAGGCTTTTTCTTAGGATGGAAGTGTCAATTACAAAGGGGGCACTGGTTCAAGGTGAGGGGGGAAAGGTTAAGGGAGATGTTCGGGGGGAGTTTTTCACATAGAGAGTGGTGGGTGCCTGGAGCGCGCTGCCAGAGGTGGTGGTGGAAGCAGGCACATTAGTAACATCTGGATGGGTATGGGAAACGGGTATGGGTATGAGGGAATGGGGGAAATGGAGGAAATAGAACATAGAACATAGAACATTACAGCGCAGAACAGGCCCTTCGGCCCACAATGTTGCGCCGACCAGTCTTACTTAGTCCAGAAATGGACTAAGTAAGGGCAAAAGATATTTTTAGTTTAGTTAGGGCATCATGATCAGCACAGGCTTGGAGGGCTGAAGGGCCTGTTCCTGCGCTGCACTGCTCTTTGTTCTTGTTCCTCTCTCAAACTCCAGTAAATTTGTCAAACAATCTTTCCCTTTCAAGAAACACAAGATGATAATGTCTTGACCCGTGGCTGACATCTAGAATAGTGAGGGAAGGTAAAGTAGTAAGAATCAAGCTACATTTGCCCAGGTTAAAACAAACACAATTAGACAATAAAGCAACAATCTTTCTGAAATGGAATTTGCAGGAATTAATAACGTGTTCAATGTGCTTCAGTGAAGAAGGAACAGAGAGAGAGAGAGAGAGAGGACAGTGACTGCCCTCTGGTGGCTGTAGTTATATCTGACCCAAATTGGAGAGAGCTGTTTTCTCATCACATCTTTCTCTTCGAGAGAATTCATCGAGAATACGGGCAATGATTGGGTTTCACTGATCCCAAAGATTGGAAATTGCACCAAATTCAGACTTTTTTTTATTCAGTCATGGGACATGGGTGTCGCTGGCTGGCTACAATTTATTGCCCACCCCTAGTTGCCCTTGAGAAGGTGGTGGTGAGCTGCCTTCTTGAACCGCTGCAGTCCACGTGCTGTGGGGTGACCCACCATTCCGTTAGGGAAAGAATTCCATGATTTTGGCACATGGAAAATATCAATTAGTTCAGAGTTCCAAGAAGGAGATACTGTTTATCAGAATCACAGAATGTTTACAGGTCAGGAGGAGGCCATTCAGACCATTGTTTCAGTACTAGCCCTCCGAAGGAGAAATTCATCCAGTGCCTTCCCTCCTCATAACTCGACACATTCTCCCTTTCAAATAACGATCCAATTCCCTCTTAATTTCCTCCATTAATCTGCTTCCACCACATTCTCAGGCAATGCGTTCCAGATCCTAACCACTCGCTGGGTAAAAACAGCTTTTTCCTCATGGTGCCAGCGCTACTTTTGCAAATTACCTTCAATCTGTGTTCTCTTATCCCCTCACCAGTAACAGTTTCTCCCTGTCTAGCCTGTCCAGTCCCCTCATGATTTTGAAATCTCCTCTCAACCCTCTCTTCCCCAAGGAGAACAGTCCTAACATCTCCAATCTAACCTCATAACTGAAGATCCTCATCCCTGGAATCATCCTTGTGAACTTTTTCAGCACTCTCTCCAGTGCCTTCACTTCCTTCCTAAAGTGCAGTGCCCAGGATTGGACACAATACTCCAGTTGGTGCCTGACCAGCGTTTTATACAAATTCCAATATAATCTCCTTGCTCTTGTACTCTGTACCCCTATTAATAAAGCGCAGAATACTACATGTTTTAATAACTTTTTCTCTGTCTTCCCTGCTATCTTCAATGAGATAAGCATGTATATACCCGGGCACTCTGCTCTTGCACCCACTTCAGAATTGTACACCTTATTCTATAACTGTCTCTCCACATTCTTCCTGCCAAAGTGAATCACTTCACATTTCTCCACATTCTCTGCCACTTGTCTCCCCATTCACCATACTGTCTATAGTCTTTTGCATTCTACACTCACCTCTTCACAATTTACAATATTTTCACTGATGGTGCTGAACTTTGTGCGATCATCGGCGAACACCCCCACTTCTGACTTTACGGTGGAGGGAAGGTCATTGATGAAGCAGCTGAAAATTGTTGGGTCTACAACACCATCCTGAGGAACTCCTGCAGTGATGTCCCGGAGCTGAGTAGATTGACCTCCAACCACCACAACCATCTTCCTTTGTGCCGGGTATGAATCCAACCAGCAGAGCTTTTTCCCCCTGATTCTCATTGACTTCAGTTTTGCTGGGGTTCCTTGACACCACACTCAGTGGAACGCGGCCTTGATGTCAAGGGCCATCGTTCTCACCTCACCTGTGGAGTTTAGCTCTTTTGTCCGTGTTTGAACCAAGAATGTAATGAGGTCAGGGGCTGAGTGACCCTGGCAGAACTCAAACCAGGTGTCAGCGAGCAGGTACTGCTTGACAGCGCTGTTGTTGTAGATTTACTTATCATGTCCTCTATGGCAAGTTGGCACTGGCCACGTTGGCTGTGTTAGTCCTGGTGTTGTACAAGTCAGAGGGTCCTACAGCATGAAAACAGGCCCTTCCACCCAACTTGTCCATGCCACCCTTTTTTTTAACCACTAAGCTAGTCCCAATTTCTCGTGTTTGGCCCATATCCCTCTATACCCATCTTACCTGTGTAACTGCTGTTACGACATGGTGAATATTGTGTCACTTGTTGGTGAGTCTGCTCCACCATTCAGCACAATCATGGCCAATCTCAGGCATCAAATCCATTTTCCCGCCTGTTCCCCATTTCCCTTAATTCTCTGTGAAACCAAAAATCTGTCTACCGCAGCCTCACACGTCTTCAACAATGGAGTTCTAAGGGCTAAAGAGATGAAGGGATATGGTGGGGGGGAAGGGGGGAAATCACAATATTGAATTTGATGGTCAGCTATGATCAAAATGAATGGTGAAGCATTCAAGTGTCAAATGGCCAAGTGTCCTACTCCCGCTTCTGGTTTCTATAACCAACCACAACCCTCTAGGACAGAGAATCCCAAAGATTCACAATCCTTTGAGTGAAGAAATTTCTCCTCAACTCAGTCCTACGTAATCAGTCCCTCATCCTGAGACTGTGCCCCGTGTTTTCAATTCCCCAAACAGCAGAAACAATCTGTCCACCCTGTCAAACCCCTTCAGAATCATATACTTTTCAATGAGATCACCTCTCATTCCTGAGAATGTGAACCCAATTTACCCGGCCTCTCATCATAGGACAACCTTCTCCACCTAAGGATCAGGGGCAGCAGGGTAGCACAGTGGTTAGCACTGCTGCTTCACCGTGTTAGGGACCCAGGTTCGATTCCCAGCTTGGTTCGCTGTCTGGAGCATCCAGAGGAAACCCACGCAGACATGGGGAGAATGTTTTCCCTGTGTCTGCGTGGGTTTTCTCTGGATGCTCTAGTTTCCTCCCACATTCTGAAAGATGTGCTGATTAGGTGTATTGACTCGAACAGGTGATGGACTGTAGCGACTAGGGTAATTTCTTCATTGCAGTGTTAATGTAAGCCTTACTTGTGACAAATAAATAAACTTTAAATTTAGTGAACATTTTCTGTACCGCCTCCAACACCAGAATATGCTTTCCTAAATGTGGAGACGAAAACTGTAAAAAATATTCCAGATGTGGTCTGGCTAAAACCTTGTTCAACCCTTGCAAGATGTCTTTATTCCTGTACTCCAATCCTCTTGCAATAAAGATGGCATGGTAGCACAGTGGTTAGTACTGCTGCTTCACAGCTCCAGGAACCTGGGTTTGTTTTCCGGCTTGGGTCACTGTCTGTGTGGAGTTTGCACATTCTCCTTGTGTCTGTGTGGGTTTCCTCCGGGTGCTCCAGTCTCCTCCCACAGTCTGAAGATGTGCGGGTTAGGTTGATTGGTCATGCTAAAATTGCCCCTTAGTGTCCTGAGATGTGTAGGTTAGAGGGATGAGTGGGTAAAATATATAGGGATAAGGGAGTAGGCCCTGAGTGAGATTGCAGTTGGTACAGACTCGATGGGCCGAGTGGCCTCTTTCTGTACTGTGACATTTCTATGATCTATGATCAATCATTTCTATGATTTCTATGAATATATTGTTTGCCTTCCTAATTGCTTGCCTGCATGTTAACTTTTTGCATTCCTGAGTTAGGGTCCTGGAACCAAACCCCAAGGGTATATTATGAAGCCAGACTACACACGCAACAACTTTTCTATTTTTGGCATAAATGTGAGGAAAAGATACCTCAGTTCAAGAGTGAATTCACTGACAAACTAATGCTTTAATTTCTTAATTCATTTGTGACACATGGGTGTTGCTGGCTGGCCAGCATTTATTGCCCATCTCTAGATATCTGAGGGCAGTTGAGGATCAATCACATTGCTCTGGCTCTGGAATCACATGTAGGCCAGACCAGGTAAGGATGGTAGATTTCCTTCCCTAGCTTCGAGACATTCGGACATTAATGAACCCGATGTGTTTTTCCAACAATCAGCAATGGTTTCATGGTCATCAGAAGATTCTTAATTTCAGATTTTTATTTTTAGTTGAATTCAAATTCCACCATCTGCTGTGGCAGGATTTGAACCCCAGTCCTCAAAATGTTCGCAGGGTTTCTGGATTAATAACCTAGTGATAATACCATAGGCCATTGTCTTCCCTGGGGATCTTTCTAATCAAGGCAAGCTTTATTCATAACACAGTTTAAATATAATTCTAACAAATGAAGCAGCTGAACTTTTAACAGTTGAACAATAGGTAAAAAAAGAAAGGAAACAACTGTAATTTTTAACTTATCACTATTTCAGTTCCAAATAAGCAACATCCTCTTAGACTCAAATATCACTTCAAATACAGTTAACAAACATAGGCTTACTTGCTGTAAGGAGTGTGCACAGTCTCGAAGTTTTCAGAGATTTTCTGGAGAGAAGATTGTAGACCTCTGTATTTGAGCAAACCCCAACCAGAAACTGAACAGAAAACTGTTTCTCTCTCTGCTACATAGCTAGTTCCTCTCATTAACCACATTATCACACCCTGTATACCTAAACCCACTTTCCATTCCTTTAATCAAAAAACCCCAGGAGAACTTTTCATCTGTAAACAAAACTCCATTAGCTCTCTCCTAAATAAATATTACATAGCTAAAATGAGTAATTATCCAGCTTTCCCAGCATCTGAGCTTATGCTTTTAACCAATCACATCAACTGCCTACAGAAAAAAAACAACTCCCATAAACATTAAATATATCAACAGCACTGAGTCATCATAAGCACAATTGCCAATTTCTCATCCTTGAAAACATTTTAGCTCTTCTATTTTATCCAAAGTGAATAAGTTCACACTTCCCTACATTATGCTCCATCTCATCTCATTTTCTGCCCACTTAGAGTCACAGAGTCAGAGAGGTTTACAGGACAGAAACAGGCCCTTTGGCCCAACTTGTCCATGCTACCCCTTTTTTTTAAATGGCTAAGCTAATCCCAATTGCCCGCATTTGGCCAATATCCCTCTATATCCATCTTACCCATGTAGCTGTCTATATGCTTTTTAAAATGCAAAATTGTAACCGCCTCTACTATCGCTGGTTCCAGACACTCATCACCCTCTGTGTGAAAAACTTGTCCTTCTGGACACTTTTGTATCTCTCCCTCTCACTTTAAACCTATGCCCTCTAGTTTTAGACTCCCCTACCTTTGGGAAAAGATATTGGCAATGAAACTGATCTATGTCTCTCATTATTTTATAGACCTCTAAAAGATCACCCCTTAGCCTTCTACGCTTCAGAGAAGAAAGTCCCAGTCTATCCAGCCTCTCCTTATAACTCAAACCACCAAGGCCCAGCAGCATCCTAGTAAATCTTTTCTGCACTCTTGCTAGTTTAATAATATCCTTTATTAACCTGTTCATTTTTCTTTGCAGACTCTGTGTCCTCCCCACAGCTTATCTTTCCACCTTGCTTTATATCATTTGCAAACCTGGACACATCTGTTTCTCCATCCATGTCATTAACAGCTTTAATAGCTGAGGACCCAGCATTGACCCTTGCAGCACTTGAAAAAGTCTCATTTATTCTTGCTGTCTTCTGTTAACCAAACTTCTACTCATGCTAAATATTACCTCCACTGCAAATATTACCTCCACTTGACTGCTGATTAATCTTTTCTCTGCCACCTTATCAAATGTCTTTTGGAAATGTAGGTAAAACTATATCTACTGGTTCTCCTTTATCTACCTTCTTAGTTACATCCTCAAATAACTCTAATAAGTTTACTAAACAGGATTTCTCTTTGTAAAACCATGTTGACTTGTTCTAATCACACTATGCTTTTCTCAGACCATTGTTAAAGACTTCCTTAATAATAGATTCCTGCATTTCCCGAACAAGACATGTTAGGCTAACTGGCCTGTAGTTCCCTAAGTGAAATGGGATAGGCTTGGGTTGTTTTCTCTGGAGCAGAGAAGTCTGAAGGGTGACCTGATTGAGGTGTTCAAGATTATGAGTCTACCACGGTAGCACAGTAGTTAGCACTACTGCCTCACTGCGCCAGGGACCTGAGTTCCATTCCTGGCTAGGGTCACTGTCTGTGTAGAGTTTTCACATTCTCCCTGTGCCTGTGTGGGTCCTCTGGGTGACCCAAACAGGTGCCAGAGTGCAGTGACATGGGGAATTTCACAGTAACTTCATTGCAGTGTTAACGTAAGCCTTACTTATGACTTTGGAAGGACAGGAAAGAAAAGGAGGCGGGGTAGCTCTGTTAATTAAGGATAACATCAGGTCAGTAGGGGATGAGGACCTTAAAATGATTACGAAAGAGGTGGTGTTTGGGAGGCTAATGGGACTAAAGCTAGACAAGTCCCCCGGCCCGGATGGAACGCATCCCAGAGTATTGAAAGAAATGGCAGAAGTAATAGCAGATGCATTAGTTGTAATTTATCAACATTCGCTGGACTCTGGGAAGGTGCCAGCTGATTGGAGATCAGCTAATGTGATGCCGCTGTTTAAAAAAGGAAGTAGACAAAAGGCAGGCAACTACAGGCCGGTTAGCTTAACGTCCTTAGTTGGGAAAATGCTGGAGTCCATCATTAAAGAAAAAATAGCAGGACACCTGGAAAAGAATGGTTCAATCAAGCAGACGCAGCGTGGATTCATGAAGGGAAAGTCGTGTTTGATGCATTTGCTGGATTTTTATGAAGATGTAACGAGTGTGGTTGACAGAGGGGAACTGGTAGATGCGGCGTTTTTAGGTTTCCAGAAGGCGTTCGATACGGTGACTCACAAAAGCTTGCTGCAAAAGATTAAGGTACACGGAGTTGCGGGTAAAGTGTTAGCATGGATTGAGGATTGGCTATCTAACAGGAAGCAGAGAGTTGGAATCAATGGGTGCTTTTCCGGTTGGCACTTGGTGACTAGCGGTGTGCCGCAGGGATCGGTGCTGGGGCCTCAATTGTTTACCATTTACATAGACAACCTGGAGGAGGGGACCGAGTGTAGGGTAACAAAGTTTGCTGATGACACAAAGATGAGTGGGAAAGCGAATTGCGTGGAGAATGCAGAAAGTCTGCAGAGAGATTTGGATAAGCTAAGTGAGTGTGTGAGGATCTGGCAGATGGAGTATAATGTAGGTAAGTGTGAGTTTATCCACTTTGGAAGGAATAATAGTAAAATGGACTATTATTTAAATGGTGAAAAATTACAGCATGCTACTGTGCAGAGGGACCTGGGGGTCCTTGTGCATGAATCGCAAAAACCCAGACTGCAGGTGCAGCAGGTGATCAAGAAGGCGAATGGAATGTTGGCCTTTATAGCAAGGGGGATGGAGGATAAAAGCAGGGAGGTCTTGCTGCAATTGTACAAGATACTGGTGAGGCTGCAACTAGAGTACTGTGTGTAATTTTGGTCCCCTTTATTTGCGAAAGGATATATTGGCCTTGGAGGGAGTACAGAGAAGGTTCACCAGGTTGATACCGGAGATGAGGGGTTAGTTTATGAGGAGAGATTGAGTAGATTGGGCCTGTACTCGTTGGAGTTTAGGAGGCTGAGAGGGGATCTTATAGAGACTTATAAGATAATGATGGGGATAGATAGAGTAGAGGCAGAGAGATTATTTCCACTTAGAATGGAAACCAGAACTAGAGAACACAGTCTCAAAATAAGGGGATGTCAATTTAGAACAGAGTTGAGGAGGAACTTCTCTCAGAGGGTAGTGAATCTTTGGAATTCTCTGCCCATTGAAGCAGTGGAGGCTACCTCACTGAATATGTTTAAGTCACGGGTAGATAGATTTCTGATCGATAAGGGAATTAAGGATTATGGGGAGAGAGCAGGAAAGTGGAACTGAACCACTATCAGATCAGCCACACTCGAGGGGCTAGATGGCCTACTCCTGCTCCTATTTCTTATGTTCTTATGCAATAAATAAACTTTAATTTACCGCAAGACCAATTTACCTCAGCCAATCCTCCCCTCGTGCATAATTACATTTGTGTTTAAGATTCTTGTTTGTGATTGCAGTATGTCAATTTCAAGTTTAACTTGGAATTCAAAGGTGTTATTATCAATATTAATGGGTGGATCATTTACTCTGACATTATTAATAAACCTTGCTTCAGTCTACAATATTAGATCCAAGTTTTGTGATATTATGTATGCCAGGTGATGGACCCTTATAACTAGATCTTTTATCTCAATTTCCTCCTGTGGTAACAACCGAGATAGAACACCGGGTAACACAATTTCTCTCGTATTTCAATGATAATTGTGAGTCTGAACTAGCCTTAAGAGTAACCTCTATTGTCTTGCTGGCACTCTGCACAGATCCTTCTTGTTGATCTTCTCGAGTGCATGGCAATCACTCTCCACAATGATCTCTCTCCTAGAGGGATATGAATGGAATTGCAAACATGCAAGCTTTCTTTCTATATTAACAGATCTGATCTCAGCTGACATTGGTGCTTTGGCTGTGAATGTTATCAGTTTTCCCTCTTGTACCAGGACCACTTAAAGTCCTTTTGTAGAAACATCCACTCACAGAGGAACGTTTTTTCTCTGTTGTAGTACAACTGACTTGTTTCCTTGCACATTACGACTTTGAGTTAGTTGTAGTTCCTCTGGTCTTTGGGAAGCTTTAGTGTCACATTCCTAGGGAGTCTGCTGTAAAACTTCCAGCCTGTCAACACCAAAGCAGGACTCCAGGCTGGCAACAAAGCCTGTCTCAAGGCTAAGCATCTTCAAAACCTGGTTCAGTAGAAGATTCCTGCCATTGTGGACCAAGTCTCCGCACACTAATCCCATCTTGCTGTGTCATCATCAACTTTAAAGGAATTCTGCTTTCAGCTAACTGAAAATGCCTGAATATTAAGTGCCACATTTTTATTGTTATCTTCTAGTTGTAAAACTTTTTTCTTTCTTATTCCTCTGTCTGAGTGCTTGTAGGAGTGTGTGTGCGCACATGTAGGTGTATGTGTGTGTATTGCACATGGGTGTGTATCGCTGTGTGTGCGTGTATATGCATGTGTGAGCGTGCATGCATGTGGGTGTATGTATGTAGATGTGTGCGCATGTGTATGTGTAGGTGGGTGTGTGTACGCGCACACATGTAGGTGTGTGGAAGTATATGTGTGTGCGCATGCGTGTAGTTGTGATGACTGCCTACGCGGGTTTGAATATATGAATAAACAATAATTCTGCTTTAACTGTGCAGAGTTTGCTGTGAGGCATTTTAAAATTGACTTCACAAAGAGATAGTTTGGGGAAATACACCACAGCCTATTCCAAAAATTAAAACACTTCTGCTGACAGTGAGGAAAATAAAGGAGTTGAGTTGGCCTCTCTCCCCTGCCTGTAACATTCGCCTTCCAGGTTCTCCCCATGGCTTTATGTTTCCCATCTACACCACAGATCGGGATTACATCAGCTATGCTGACTGTTCTTTTATATATTTGATATATTTCATCTAGTTTCTGCTGGGACACATCCTGACTCACTTTAAGGACAAAAATAGATGTCGGAATGTGCACCATCTAAAGGGTGTGCTTAATGTTGTGAACAGTGACATTTTCACATTGGGCGTCATGTTCCAGTAACCACGTGCGGAAAATAATTTCTTCTTCCAGTGCCCGGATAGGAACATGATTAGGGGAGTGAATTAGGCTAATAAACACATAACCGTAGATTTAGGAGCACTAATACAACACTATCTTTAGAATAAATGATCTTGGATTATGGGAATGTAAACCAGCCAGAGCTGTAGCCATAGAAGACAGCTCTGCATAACTAACAAATATTTCTCATTTAAAATGTGTATTTTGAATTTATAAGATAGATGAGTTTTGCTTTTGGTTACATTTTGTGAAACTTCAGTCAGTGCCAAAATACAGAGAGAGGGAAGGAACTGTCGGGAACAAGATGGCTTACCAATGCTAGCCTCACGAATGCGGTCATACAACTCCGAGAGGTAAGCAGGTGATGAGCAGACATGAAGAATTTCTCAGGGTCAGATGAGAGTCACATGGATTCAATTCAGTGGGAATCATTTCACTGTCCAATGTCCCATATTGCTGGGCAACGGAAGAGAAGTAACATCCATAACTTAACAACAAATAAAATTCCATAAGGTCATGTCGTGTATTGTTATTGGCTGGAGTTAATGAGAGGATAATTGTTGACTGATTTGTATTGATATTTACTGGATAATGCCCACTGGAAAAGTGGGCAACATGATTTTGGGAATGTATAATTGCCCTCACAGAGGCATTGTTCTTCAGACTGATATCCAGCTGCCCACAGAGCTTCCTCATATCATTCTCCTATTCGTTTAGAACATAGAACATAGAACATTACAGCGCAGAACAGGTCCTTCGGCCCACGATGTTGCACCGACCAGTTAAAAAACAATGACCCTCTAACCTAAACCAATCCCTTTCCATCCATAAACCTATCCACGGATCTCTTAAACGCCCCCAAACTAGGCACATTTACAACTGCAGTAGGCAGGGCATTCCAATCCCTCACCACCCTCTGGGTAAAGAACCTACCCCTGACATCCGTCCTATAACTACCCCCCTTAATTTAAAGCCATGCCCCCTCGTGCTAGATTTCTCCATCCGAGGAAAAATGGTTAAATAAGGTCACGTCTTCAAAATCAATACACCGCATTGTGAATCTTTGAGCTTTAATACTATACATAGCCTCGAGAGGAACTCCCCATCTACAGGGCAGCATGATGGCACTGCTGTCTCACTGCGTTAGGGACCTAGATTCAATTCCAACCTTGGGTCACTGTCTGTGTGGAGTCTGCACTTTCTCCCGTACCTGTGTGGGTTTCCTCTGGATGCTTCGGTTTCTTCCCTCAGTCCAAAGATGTACCAGTTTGATAGATTGGCCACACTAAATTATCCCTTAGTCTCCAAAGATGTGAAGGTCAGATGGATTAGACATGGGAAATGTGTGGGGTCATGGGATTTGAGCAAGGGTGTGAGCCTGAGTAAAATGCTCTTTAGGTTGAATCAGTACAGACTTGATGGCTGAATGGCCTCTTTCTACACCATAGGGCAGATCCACAAAATTTCCTTTTTTAGCATATTTTCTTCACGTTTCTTTTCCCTTTGGGGAATAGTGGCAGATGAGGCAACAAAGTGGGACAGGGAGGGAGGGGAGAGTCAGTGTCATGCTCCTTCTGTAGCCAACAAGTCCTGGAGTTGGACTTGAACCCGAAGCTTTGGGTCGAGAGGTAGGGATGCTACCCACTGCACCACAAGACTGTCTCTGTAAATCGACACATAATTATCCATCAGCTGCCCACTCCAATCAACTCACATCCTGTCTCCCACGCGCTGTTGGGAAACTTCTCTACTGCTGCTCCAGGGACAGCAAACCATCCTGTCTCACCTTCCCTGTCACCACTTGAGCCTAGTAAAACTCAGCCCAATTCACTCCAATTCTCTGTCTGTCCACACCTGCTAAGTGTTTCCAGTATTTTCTTTTGTTTTTATTCCATCTTAAACCCTTGCCAGGTTATAAATGGACTTCATTAACCATGGACTCTGTATCAACGTTAATTTTAGCTTTTTCCCCAAGGCTCTGAGCCGCTAATGAGAGTGCTGAATTGCGGGAGCATACTGAACTCCAATACCTGGTGGCAGTGGAAATAAAATATCAAAGCATGTTGTTCAGGAGCCAGAGTTAGATAGTTCAATAAAATCCATTCTCCCTAAAACACCTCCAGACTAATCGCTCTCATCTGCTATTCTCAGGGACTACAGCAATCCAACAAGAATGGGGATTTTTTTGTAATTTATTCTTTCACGGGACGTGTGCATCGCTGGCTTGGCCAGTATTTATTGTCCATCCCTAATTGCTTCTGATAAGATGGTTGTGAGCTGCCTTCTTGAACCTCTGCAGTTCCCAAGGTGTAGGTACACCCACAGTGCAGTTAGGCAGAGAATTCCAGGATTTTGACCCAGCAACAGTGAAGGAACGGCCAATATATCTCCAAGTCAGGATGGTGAGTGACTTGGAGGGGAACTTGCAGGGTGGTGGTGTTTCCAGGTATCTGTTGCCACTCAAAGACAGGGGCAGTGGGTTGGGAAGGTGCTGTGTGAGGAGTCTTGGTGAGTTTTTGCAGTGCATTTTGTAGACTGTACTCACGGTTGCAGCTGTAAGTCGGTGGCGAAGGGAGTGAATGCTTCTGGATGGGCGAGCAATCAAGTGGGGCTTTGTCCTGGATAGAACTGAGCTTCTTGAATGTTGGACCTGCACTCATCCAAGCAAGTATTCCGTCACACTCCTGACTTAGTGCGTTATAGATGGTGGACAGGCTTTGGGGAGTCAGGAGGTGAATTACTCACTGCAGGATTCCTGGCCTCTTGTAGATGCAGTATTTATACGGATAGTCCAGTTCAGTTTCTGGTTAATGGTAACTCCCAGAATATTGATAGTGGGAGATTCAGTGATAGCAACACCATTTAATGTCAAGAGGTGATGGTTAGATTCTCTGAAGTTGGAGATGGTCATTGCCTGGCACTTGTGTGGTGAGAACTTGTCACTTGTCAGCTTAAGCTTGGATACTGTCCAGGTCTTGTTGTGTACGGACATGGATAAGCTCTATCTGTGGGGTGGTTAGCAGTGCTGCCTCACAGCGCCAGGGACTCAGGTTCAATTCCTGGGTTGGTCACTGTATGAGGTTATGAGGATAGGGCCTGGGTGGGATTGTGGTTGGTGTGGCGTTGGGGTGGCAGGGGAGGGGGGTTTGGTGGGAGGTGCAGGGGGAATTGAGTCCATGAACTAATGTCTATCTTTAACATTTTTTTTTGAAATTATAAAAGATTGAAATGTAATAAATAAAGATATCGTTCTTGCTGGCAGGAGAGGCAGTCATCAAAGGCCACAGATTTAAGATGATTGGCAAAAGCAAAGGGAAGAGAAATCATTTCAATGCCACCATCCTACGTGAGAACACCATCCACCAGATACACGGTACATACTCTTGCGACCCGGCCAATGTCGTCTACCTGATACACCGCAGGAAAGGATGTCCTGAGGCATGGTACACTGGAGAGATCATGCAGACGCTACGACAACAGATGAATGAACACCGCTCGACAATCGCCAGGCAAGACTGTTCTCTTCCTGTTGGGGAACACTTCAGCAGTCACGGGCATTCAGCCTCCCATCTTTGGGTAAGCGTTCTCCAAGGCAGGCTTCAAGGCACACGACAATGCAGAGTCGCTGAGCAGAAACCGATAGCCAAGTTCCGCACACGTGGGGGACAAAAACCAGAATCTTGGGTTCATGTCACACTATCTGTAACCCCCACCATTTGGCCTGGGCTTGCAAAATCTCACTAACTGCCCTGGCTCGAGACAATTTACACCTCTTTAACCTATGATTATCTGTCTCTCCACTCGCACTGTCTGTACCTGTAAAGACTTTATTACCTCTAAAGACTCATATTCCAATCATTCTTCATACTGCAATCTGTAATTATCTTCCAACTGTGTCTTTGTCTATATATGTCATGTTTGTGAAATCTAACTTTCCACTCATCTGATGAAGTAATGTTTAATTCTGTGCAGATATTTGAAATATTGCAGGTATACAGTTGTTCTCTCATCATCTTGGAGAGATGATGAGGAGATGCCGGTGTTGGACTTGGGTGGGCACAGTAAGAGGTCTCACAACACCAGGTTAAAGTCCAAAGGGTTTCTCTGGAGTCATGAGCTTTCAGAGCACTACTCCTTCGTCCACTCACCTGATGAGCTCCGAAAGCTCGTGATTCCAAATAAACCTGTTGGGACTTTAATCTGGTTTTTGAGACCTCTTACTGTGCTTACCCCAGTCCAACACTGGCATCTCCACCTCATGTCATATTTATTGACAATAAAAGCAATTTTCATTCCTTACCTCACCTCCCTGCCCCGATTCCTAGTCTTGTGTTTATCTGAAAACCTCATTAGTGGGCTGCAGTCAGATTGTGAATTGCAGTTACTACCCAAGCCTGTCGGTGGAGCAATGGGACCAGTACAGGAGATTCCCCAAGCCCTGATCACGGAATCATACATCAAAAGGGAGAGGCTGTTGAGTTCATCATGTCGATGTTTGCATTTTGATCCCACTCTCCTGTTCTTTCCCCTTAACCCAGGGAATCTTTCTCACTATCTGATCTTTTCAAATAAAAGATATCTGTGAGGGAATGGTCAATACCAAAACATCTCTGATTGGATACATTGCTGGAGTTTTATCACATAACTCTCTGTTACGTATGTTGGTGCATAGAGAACAGGTCAGTGATCCAGGACTCAAGCCCACCTTGTGTGGCGCTTATCTGGGCAGTCGGCTGCTCACTGTGCTTGGAGAAAGATGTGTAATAAACTGTTCCGTTAACTCATTACTATTGATATTGTCGTCCTTATTAGACATCAATATCAAACCTCCAGACATCATAACCTCCCATCTCCAATTGCCCCACTTGGTTTTCGCCTAATATTTATTAACAATGAACTGAAGTGCACAGAGTAAACGTAATGTAAATGAAACCTACATTTTCTTCAATGCCTCTGTGATCTTTCTTGACCAGAGCGACTTCTGAAATTGTTCAGTGTCTTCCAAACAATCCAAGGGGGTTGGTAATTCCTGATGCGCTCCTGATTAACATGCCTTCATTCACCAGAAAGCTCGTTTCTGCTCTCTCCCAGATAGAAATCTCACAACACCAGGTTAAAGTCCAGTAGGTTTATTTGAAATGACGAGCTTTCGGAGCACTGCTCCTTCATCAGGTGAGTGGACGAAGGAGGAGCGTTCTGAAAGCTCATGATTCCAAAGAAACCCTTTGGACTTTAACCTGGTGTTGTGAGACCTCTTACTGTGCCCACCCCAGTCCAACACCGACATCCCCACCTCATCTCTCCCAGATAACGAGAGAACAACTGTATACCTGCAATATTTCAAATTTCTGCACAGAATTAAACATTACTGACTGCACAGGAACCGGTCATTTGCTCCAGTTGCTTTCCTCATGTTTAGTCTCTCCTCCATATTTCAATTATCGACCTTATCCACACAACTTCTATTCCCTTCTCTGTAATTTTTTTTTTCTTTTTGCTCATGTGGGTGTCACTAACAAGGCCAGCATTTGTTGCTCATCTTTAACTGCCCTTGAACTGAATGGCTTGCTAGACCTATCCAGGTGGGCAGTTAAGAGTCAACTACATTGTTGTGAATCTGAGTCACATGTAGGCCAGAGAAGCTGAAGGCATTTATAACAATCAATAATAACTTCATGGTCATTATTATAAATACTGGCTTGCAATTCAAAGATTATTAATTGTATTTAAATTCCACGAGCTGTCGTTTGGAGGATTCAAGCCCATTTTCAAACAAAGAAAAATACAGCACAGGAACTGGCCCTTCGGCCCGCCAAGCCTGCGCCAATCACGATGCCCTAAAAAAAAACTTTTTGCCCTGACTCGGTCCATATCCCTCTATTCCCTCCCTATTCAAGTACCCATCCTGATGCCTCTTAAATGCTGCTGAAGTGCCTGCTTCCACCACCTCCTCTGGCAGCACGTTCTAGGCACCCACCACTCTGTGTGAAAAACTTCACCCACACATCTCTCTTAATCTTTCCCCCTCTCACCTTGAACCTGTGCCCCCTTGTAATTGACACTTCCACCCTGGGAAAAGGCCTCTGGCTAGCCACCCTGTCTCTGCCTCGCATAATTTTGTAGATTTCTATCAGATCTCCCCTCTTTCCAGTGAAAACAATCCTAGTTTATTCAGCCTCTCTTCATAGAGAGCACACTAGAGACCAGGCAACATCCTGGTGAACCTTTTTTGCATTCTCTCCAAAGCTTCCATGCCCTTCTGGCACTGTGGTGACCAGAACTGGCAATGCTCCAAGTGCAGCCTAACTAAGGTTTTCTATAACTGCAACATGATTTGCCAACTCTTGTACTCAATGTCCCGGTTGATGAAGGCAAGCAAGCCATATCATAGAAATCTATAGTGCAGAAGGAGGCCATTCGGCCCATTGAGTCTGCACTGATCACAGTCCCACTCAGGCCCTATCCCCATAACCACATACATTTACCCTAGCTAGTCCTCCTGACACTGGGATCAATTTAGTGTGGCCAATCAACCTAACTGCACATGTTTGGACTGCAGGAGGAAACCAGAGCATCCAGAGGAAACCCATGCAGACACCGCACAGACAGTGACCCAAGCCAGGAATCGAACCTGAGTCTCTGGCGCTGAGGCAGCAGACTATGCCACCGTACCTCCTTAATCACCCTGGCAACCTGTGCATGCCCAGATCCCTCTATATGTTAATGCTCCTGAGGGTTCTGTCATTTACAGTATAATTCACACCTAAATTTGATCCTCCAAACGCATTGCCTCTCATTTGTCCGGATTAAACTCTACCTGCCATTTCAGTGCCCGCATCTCCAATCTATCTATATCCTGTTGTATCCTCTGACAATCCCCAACCCCACTCTATCAGCAATTCCACCAATCTTTGTGTCATCCCCAAACTTACTAATCAGTAAGTCTGTGCACATTTCCCTGAGCATTAACCTGAGACTCTTGATTCCTAGCCCATTACCAATATGTCACCATCTCCCCTATGTTTATCCTCACGCATTCATCTAGCATCTTCTTAATCGATTCCAATCACCTCAAACACGATCCCGACAAGAGGGAATATCTTCTCAACGTCTATCCACCAAATCCCTTCATAATCTTAAGACCATCATTGGGTCACAACTCAGTCTCCCTAACCCATTCAGTCTTTCTTGATAGTTTCTTGACAGGATCCTTGTTAATTTTTTTTGTATCTTCTCCAATGCCTCAAGATAACATGGAGAGCAGGAGGGCATACTGTACTCTGAACAGGGTCTAATAATGGGTGGCACGGTAGTACAGTGGTGAGCACTGTTGCCTCACAGTGTCAGGGACCCGGGATCGATTCCCAGTGTGGGTCCTGTGTGGAGTTTGTACATTCTCCCCATTATCCTCCTGGTGCTCTGGTTTCCATCCACAGTCCAAAGATGTGCTGGCTAGGTGCATTGGCCATGCTAAGTTCTCCCTCAGTGGACCCGAACAGGTGCCAGATTGTGGCCACTTGGGGATTTTCACAGTAACTTCTTAGCAGTGTTAATGTAAGCCTACTTGTGACACTGATAAATAAACTTTAAACTTTAGAACTTTAAAAACTTAATGAAACAAAATTCAATATATCTGCTCTTCCACATCGTTACTGATGTGGATCTGATCACAAGTGCTGGACTGAATTTTCAGATGGTTTTATTAATCTGACCTGCAATGGAATTCTCCTGGTTGCTGCAGAGAAAAGTAACATGTCATTTATAAAAACGGTCGCAATGAATACAGGACAGAGCAAGGGAATCGGTTACTCTTTATTCGCAGTGGATGAGACCTCTCAACAAATAATAAATATTTTCAAATTGTTCTCAAGGCACATAACTTGGAACAGCAGCAAATTAATTTGGATCACAAATATAATTATCCTGTATTCACAATAAAGCATTTGATATATTAATCACTCAATTCTGCCTCCTGTACAGATTTACAGCAGAACATTTCTTGGCTCAACCTCCAGTTAATTATCGACCGTGACTCAGTGGGTAGTGCTCTCACATGAGTCAGGAGATTGTGGATTCAATATTACTCCAGAGACCCGAGCACAGAATCTGACATTTCTATATTCTTTCACATGATGTGGTCATCACTGGCTAGGCCAGCATTTATTGCCCATCCCTAATGGCTCTCGAAAAAGTTGCAGTGAGTTGCCTTCTTGAACCGCTGCAGTACATGTTTTGATTTGATTTTACTATTGGCAAAGTATTAACATACAGTGAAAAGTATTGTTTCTTGTGTGCTGTACAGACAAAGCATACCATTCATAGAGAAGGAAATGAGAGAGTGCAGAATCCAGTGTTACAGTCATAGCTACAGAAAGATCAACTTAATGCAAAGTAGGTCCATTCAACAGTCTGATGGTAGCAGGGAAGAAGCTGTTCTTGAGTTGGTTGGTATGTAACCTCAGACAAAAGTCCATGTGATGTAGGCACACTCACAGCGCTGTTAGGGAGGGATTTCGAGGATTTTGGCCCAGTGACAGAAGGAATAGCAATACATTTCCAAGTCAGGATGGTGAATGGCTTCGAGGGAAACATGCAGGTGGTGGTGTACCTGTGCATCTGCTGTCCTTTTGCATTGAGGTGGTACAAGTTGATTGAAGCTTGTCAAGTTACTGCAGTGCATCTGGTAGCGGTGCACGCAGCTATTGGACAGTGGAGGGAGTGAATGTTTAAGTTTTTGAATGGGATGCCAGTGAAGCTTTTTCCTGCAGGGTGTAAAGCTTCTCAGGTCTTTTTGAAGGCGCACTCATCCAGGCAAATGTAGCGCTGCATGGTCAGAGGTACTGACTTTTGAATGAGATCTTAAACTGAGGCCCTATCTGCCCAATCAGATGGATGTAAAAAGTCCCATGACACCATGTTGAAGACAAGGGAAGTTCTCCAAAGTGTCCCAGACCAAAACTGATCCCTCAATTTCCCAGCAGCAGGGAAGATTATTTGGCCAGCATCACATGGCTTCCTGTGGGATCTTGCTGAGCACAAACCAGATGATTCTTTTCCTAAATTACAACATTGACTACACTTATAAAGTATTTAATCGGCTGTAAAGTGCTGGAGGTTATGAAAGCCATGCCATATGTGTTTAATCTTATTTTACTTCACAATCTTATATTTTCCTTCCAATTTCCCTAGCCCCCTGAACTCTGTTTTCTCGCTGTTCTAGTGGGTTTTAATGTCACACAGCTTCACGCAGGCAGAACATCTCAATCCGAGAATCTGCCATTGCTCCTGTAGTCAGTGGTCCATCCCCAGTGATCCCCAGTGTGAGGGTCTCTCTGCACGGTGACTGACTGGGTTCGGATATAAAACTCAAACTCTTTGGCAGGAAAGGAAGATACAAAAACCAAGAAAGATTTGGATAAAATAAAGAATGGGATTGATGTGACTGCATCTGTGCAAAAGGGTTTTTGATATGTAAATTAGCATAATGGCGGGAAAACAAGTGTTTACCTGTGACTGCTGGGTGGGGGTGGGGGGAGGGGGGGGGTATAGAAATAGGCGTTGGACCTGTCCAAAGAGGTGAGTTCAAAGTGGAGATAAGAATATAATTTACACCTATAGGCTAGAAGCCCAGTCCAAGGTGTTACTGAGATGGAATAATACCACAGGGAAAAAACACTCCATCCACAGCTGGATTAATTAGACAGTAGGAGAGAAGAGGGAAACAGTTAGGAAGCAGGACTCTCCCTGAACACAAAGCACAGATCCAGTCTAAAAGCTGTTGCTTTTTTAGATTCATCAGAGAACAACTATGCTGAACAGAAGAAAGCCTCTCCCAACTTGTGCATAGCAACCATTGGCTTTTTTTTAAAACTCAGTGTTATACCACATGGGATGCTGTTTTGGAACAAACAGAGTTCAGGAATATAGAAGGGAACAAGATAAATGTCATAAGATGCCGTATGTGTAGTCATCATTGTGGCAGACATGTATCGTAGTCTTTCTTGTTTTTTTTAGATTAATGAATGTTATTTTATCAATGGATAAAACAAGACTCTCTCGTTCCTCACCAGTTTGCATATCTTTTCTCACATCATACCGAATTTAAAATAATACACCACCATGAACTGTGTTCCAAGTTATCCCTCTGGGTTTTGGGATGCCCTCGCACTGACATTAGCACGAGGTTACTTCGAACTGAACTTTGTTCGATCCTCTCACACAGACAATGAAAAGTGGATTCAGCTTGGGATAGAGTAGTCCCAAAACCTGACTTTACCCATGTCATGTCCAGCATAACCCTGGGACGCAAGGCTATCCCAATTTGCCCAGATTTCCAGTTTGTAAACCTGCCCCCCCACCGCCCTGCTATTCTGCTGTTGCCATTTCCATCGGCTGATCTCTCATTTCCTTCACCTTCCCCACTCCGGCCACTTTGCCATTGCATCGTTCCAGTCTTTCACAGATACAGCATAAACCTGCCCAATTTATCTGCTTAAACACTATCAATTCTGTCAAAGTCATCAATCTGAAACAATGGGCAGAATTTAATGCCCCCCCCTCCACTGAGGTGGCAGGGGTCATGTGGGGGAGGAAGGGGGTTGGAATCCCTGCTTCCCCCTGTCTCCCTCTCCAAGGAATGTCCCTGCCTTGCCACCAATTGAGGCCCTTCAGCCGGCCGGTAGTGCTGCTGGTATGCAGGAACCATAACAAACAAACCTCATGGAATCATACAGTGCAGAAAGACGTCATTCGGCCCATTGAGTCTGCACCAGCCCTACTGCCATAACACCATGCATTTACCTTAGGTAGTCCCCCTGAATTAGCACACCTTTGGGCTGTGGGAGGAAACCGGAGCACCTGGAGAAACCCACGCAGACATGGGGAGAATGTGCAGACTCCACATAGGCAGTGACCTGAGGCTGGAATTGAACTTGGGTCCCTGGCACTGTGAGGCAGCAGTGCTAACCACTGCACCACCCACATGCTGCATGATCCTTGCAGGTTCACACAATCAGTCCCCTGTTTAAATGCATTCAGGGCCTAGCTGAGGGACCCAGCATCACCCAGAGAACCAACCTGCTGCCGACTCCCCTGCTGTATGACTTCCCACTTGTCTTCATTCAACAGTGGCCTGGGATGCAGCAACAATGAGGCCTCAGGCTGGTGTTATCTTAGTTAAGAAAGCTGTCACCTTTTGGTTGGTTTCAGCCCTCTCCTTGACCCTGAGAGGAGGCCTGCTGCTGGCCTGCCAACTGCAGGCTTTTCCCAAAGGAACGCCCAAGGTTCCCAGTGACTCTCTCTCTCTTTCTCGGAGGGCAAGACACCTGCCACTTGCATTAAACCCAGCCAATTAACTCTTTCTCTCTCTCTCCACAGCAGCTGAGTGTTTCCAGCAGTTTTCGATTTTATTGCAGATTAAGATCCCTGCCAGGTTATAAATGGACTTCATTAACCATGGATTCTGTATCAATGTTAATTTTAGCTTTCTCCCCGAGGCTCTGAGCCGCTAATGAGAGTGCTGAACTGCGGGAGCGCGCTAAACTTCAATATGTGGCGGCTGTGAAAATAAAAAATCAAAGCATGTTGTTGAGGAGCCAGAGTTAGACAGTTCGATAAAATCCATTCTCTCTATAACACCTCCAGACTAAAAGCTCTCATCTGCTATTTTCAGGGACTGCAACAATCCAACAATAAACAGGATTTACTCTGTCAAGAGGAGTGCGACGAATTTGATGAAATGTGTTAAATATTCACAGAAAATCTCACAGGTTATGTTTACGAAGGAGGTAGGATTATATAACAATGCTTAAACTCTGGGGTGAGTTCACCCTTTGTAGCAAGCTGTCAGATTAATATTAGCTGCCAGTTTGCTTGTATGCAAATTGCCTGCTCTGCTTCCTACATTAAAATACGCTAGACTTCAATTAATAGCATTTGGGGGTGCCAGTGCCATGTGGTGAGGTTGTTAGGTGAACACCAATGGCTTTATTGCAGGGCCAAGTTGTGCAGAGTGCCCAGTGGTACTGCCCACCACCCCCTGTTCACCCCCTTCTTCCTATGTCAACCCCACCCAGTGTTACGAAGAGGTCTGATTGAGTAAATATGAGGAAACTGTTCCCACTGGCAAGTGGATTGTTAATCAGACAATCTGGATTGAAATATGGGAATTGGAGGGGAGATGAGGGAAGTCTTCTTCTGCACAGCGAGTTGTGATCTGGAATGTGCTGCCTGGAAGGATAAAGGAAGCAGGTTCAATTGGAACCTTCCATAGGAAACTAAACAAAGAACAAAGAAAATTACTGCACAGGAACAGGCCCTTTGGCCCTCCAAGCCTACACCGACCATGCTGCCCAACTTAACTAAAACTCCCTAACCTTCCGGGGACCATATCCCTCCATTCCCATCTCGTTCATGTAGTTGTCAAGACACCCTTTAAAAGTCACTAGCATATCCGCTTCCACTACTTCCTCTGGCAACGAGTTCCAGGCCCTGTGTAAAAAATCTGATTTGTACATCTCTTTTAAAATTTGCCCCTCGCACCTTAAACCTGTGCCCCCTAGTAATTGACTCTTCCACCCCGGGAAAAAGCTTCTGAC
Source organism: Carcharhinus amblyrhynchos (assembly GCF_965287045.1). Taxonomy (NCBI): domain Eukaryota; kingdom Metazoa; phylum Chordata; class Chondrichthyes; order Carcharhiniformes; family Carcharhinidae; genus Carcharhinus; species Carcharhinus amblyrhynchos. The sequence goes on along the minus strand of NC_137338.1, from coordinate 2,222,416 downwards.
TATCCACTCTGTCTATGCTTCTCATAATCTCATAGGCTTCGATCAGATCGCCCCTCAACCTCCGTCACTCCAGTGAGAACAAACCAAGTTTCTCCAACCTCTCCTTATAGCTAACGCCCTCCATACCAGGCAACATCCTGGTAAATCTTTTCTGTATCCTCTCTAAAGCCTCCACATCCTACTGGTAGTGTCGTGATCAGAATTGAACACTATATTCCAAATGCGGCCTAACTAAGGTTCTATAAAGCGTCAACATGACTTGACAATTTTTAAACTCAATACCCCAGCTGATGAAGGCAAGCATGCCGTACGCCTTCTTGACTACCTTCTCCACCTGCGTTGCCACTTTCAGTGACCTGTGCACCTGTACGCCCAGATCCCTTTGCCTATCAATACTCTTAAGGGTTCTGCCATTTACTGTACATTTCCTATCTGAACATTTCTTATGCTAATGTGCCTTTCTCATGCACCAGTTTATGACAACTCACAATTGGCAATCTTAACCAGACACCGCAAAGATGTTTAATTGTGGGGTACTGTAAGGGGCTTAAATACGACAAATTAATCCAATCAGGAATTCAATAGAATTCACTCCCACAGGGATTGGTTGAGCTGAATAGCAGAGATGTATTTAAGAAGTTGGATAAACACAGGGGATAAAGGAATGCCAAGTTATGTTGCTAGGAATAGATGGGAAGAGGTTTGTGTGAAGTTTATGTGGGCAGCATGGTGGCACAGTGATCAGCACTGCTGCCTCACAGTGCTAGGGACCTGGCTTCAATTCCCGGCTTGGGTCACTGTCTGTGTAGAGTTTGTATGTTCTCCTGTGTCTGTGTGGGTTTCCTCCGGGTGCTCCGGTTTCCCCCCACAGTCTAAATGATGTGCTGGTTAGGGTGCATTGGCCATGCTAAATTCTCCCTCAGTGTAACCCAAACAGGCACCAGAGTGTGGCCAACAAGGATTGTCATAATAACATCAGTACAGTGTTAAAGTAAGCCTACTATTAACTGATAAATTAACTTTAACTTTACAAACAACAGCATAGCCTCGTGGGGCCGAAGAGGGTTTCAGCATTGTAAATTACCTGTCATCTCTCGTTTCAGAAATATCACCTGCTCGTGGCTTCAGACACAGGCTGGGGGCCAAGGTGCAGGTAACAGGAACTGCAAACATCAAAGTACCCAGCAGGCATTATCCCTTTGCAGATTCTGGCCATGCTTTCAGCTTCTTTTAACCCACGTTGCAAATCGTCAAAGCGACCATGTTCACCACTGGGATTGTTGTTCAATTTGCAAACAGGCAATCCGGTTTAATTTGATGTAATCCAGTATTTTTTTGGTGTGTTATTGCAATGCAGTTGTTAACCCGCTCATTTTAATAGAGTGAATGCAGTGCTCTGGCCTCAGGCTACAGCAGAGTGTTTCACAGCTAATTAAAATTTCTTACAGCACACTCACTCTTGTCATTTAGTCCGAATTGGACAAGACCTCAAAAACTAATGGAATACGGCGCGATAGTCTAATTATAGGGATGTTGCCTGAAGAATGAATTTTGTCCCAGAACGCTGGGAGAGTAAAATGAAATTTCCCACAGCGCAGCACTCCCTCAGCACTGACCCTCTGACAGCGCGGCACTCCCTCAGCACTGACCCTCTGACAGTGCGGCACTCCCTCAGCACTGACCCTCTGACAGTGCGGCACTCCCTCAGCACTGACCCTCTGACAGTGCGGCACTCCCTCAGCACTGACCCTCTGACAGTGCGGCACTCCCTCAGCACTGACCCTCTGACAGTGCGGCACTCCCTCAGCACTGACCCTCTGACAGTGCGGCACTCCCTCAGCACTGACCCTCTGACAGTGCGGCACTCCCTCAGCACTGACCCTCTGACAGTGCGGCACCCCCTCAGCACTGACCCTCTGACAGTGCGGCACTCCCTCAGCACTGATGCTCCATTGATACCAAGCTGGATTCGGGACTCAGAAGAAAATTGCAGGTCCCCAGCAGAGATTTTTGAATCATCAATAGTCACAGGGGAAGTGCCTGAAGATTGGAGGGTGGCAAATGTTGAATCTTTGTTTAAAAAGGGCTGCAGGGAAAAGCCTGGGAACTACAGGTCTGTGAGCCTCACATCAGTGGTGGGTAAGTTGTTGGAAAGTATTTTGAGAGACAGGATCTACAGGCATTTAGAGAAGCAAGGACTGATTATGGACAGTCAGCATGGCTTTCTGAGTGGAAAATCATGTCTCACAAATTTCACTGAGTTTTTTGAAGGGGTAACCAAGAAGATAGATGAGGGCAATGCAGTTGATGTTATCAACATGGACTTTAGCAAGGCCTTTGACAAGGTACTGCATGGTATGTTGTTGCATAAGGTTTATCTCATGGGATCCAGGGTGAGGTACCTAAATGGATACAAAATTTTACTTGATGATAGAAGCCAGAGGATGGTCGTAAAGGGTTATTTTTCCAACTGGAGATCTGTGACCAGTGGTATGCCTCAGGGATCAGTGCTGTGCCCACTGTTATTTGTCATTTAAATTAATGATTTGGATGAAAATATAGGAGGCATTTTTAGTAAGTTTGCAGATGACACCAAGATTGGTGGCATAGTGAACAGCGAAGAAGGTTATTTCCAGATGCAACGGGATCTTGATCAATTGGGTCAGTGGGCTGACGAATAGCAGATGGAGTTTAATTTAGATAAATGCGAGGTGATGCATTTTGGTAGATTGAACCACGGCAGGACTTACTCAGTTAGTGGTAGTGCATTGGGGAGAGTTACAGAGCAAAGAGATGTAGGGGTATGTGTTCATAGCTCCTTGAAAGTGGAGTCACAGGTGGACAGAGTGGTGAAGAAGGCATTCGGCATGTTTGGTTTCATTGGTCAGAACATTGAATACAGGAGTTGGGATGTCTTGTTGAAGTTGTACAAGACATTGGTAAGGCCACACTTGGATTACTCTGTGCAATTCTGGTCACCCTATTATAGAAAGGATATTATTAAGCTAGAAAGAGTGCAGAAAAGATTTACTAGGATGCTCCCGGGACTTGATGGATTGAGTTATAAGGAGAGGCTGGATAGACTGGAACTTTTTCTCTGGAGTGTAGAAGGCTGAGGGGTGATCTTATCGAGTCTAAAAAATAACGAGGAGCATCAATCAGCCAGATAGTCAATATCTTTTCCCAAAAATAGGGGAATCTACCTAGAGGGCATAGGTTTAAGGTAAGTGAGGAGAAATACAAAAGGACCCAAAGGGGCAATTTTTTCACAGAGGGCGGTGAGTGTCTGGAACAAGTTGCCAGAGGTAGTAGTATCGGCGGATATAATTTTGTCTTTTAAAAAGCATTTAGACAGTTACATGGGTAAGATGGGAACAGAGGGATATGGGCTAAATGCGGGCAACTGGGACTAGCTTCGGGGTTTAAAAAAAAGGGCAGCATGGACCAGTTGGGCCGAAGGGCCTGTTTCCATGTTGTAAACTTCTATGACTCTAGTCACCGATAAGTGGTTTGAACCCATGACTTTCCAGTTCAGACTGTGATCTGCTGAGCCATAGTTGAAATTTGCAGATGAGTTTTGCACAAAGAACTTAACCAGAGAAAGGTTTGGGGAAATCAACAGCCAAGAAAGGAATGTATTTCCTCTTTGCTGCAAGTATATGTTTAATCTCAGAGCACAGTTACAGCTGAACAATATTTGCTTCAGTTTGAGAGATGAGAAGTGTGTTCGAGCCCAGAAATCTGAGTCCTACTGCAATCGCTCATATTCTACTTATTCCATATTTCTACTTATCAAACTTGTACATCGATAATTTTCAGAAGGTTACATTTAATTTGGATTTTGTGTTCCACTGATGTTACAACACTCCTTAATTCAACCAATTTCTATCTGTGAGTAAAAATGGAAAAGAACGTCTACCGAGGGACCATCTCTGCCTCATCATCTACAATTCCTAGCTCAATTTTCCAAAGCGTGAACGATGCATTTGGTGTGGGGACAGCAGTGAGGTCAACTCTGGTAAGGCATGGCTATAACTCATGGTGACTAGTGATATGCTCTCAACAGCATTCCTCTGTCACTGAACAGGAGAAAGTGGTGCGCTGAGGGCGAACTGTGGGGGGTTAGAGAAACCACAAACAGAAGCAGGGAAATGAAATGGTCACCTCTTACCTTCAGCCTCGTTGTTCTGGCTGTTAGCTTTGTCGGACATTTGCCCCTGGTCAGCAGCTGGATTGGAACTCCTGATTGCCATCCTCGGTTCAACTCAATGAAATATCTACACTACAAACTAACGCAATTAACTGCTTACAACTCTCCAAAACACAGGTATATCTCTACTCACAGGGATGTGCTCTCAGCACATCTCTCCCCAGCAAGTATAATCGAGGAGGTAAGTACTTGTGTTAGTTATTTCTCTCCTGTTTGAATTGTGATGCAGTGGCTGGTCTCACACAGCACTGCCTCTATATCAAGATGTAGGGTGCACTCTACATGTATAAACTGACATCTTTAAGAATGTGTGATCAACGCAGAGAGAGTGAGAGGTCAAAAGCTACATATGTCTGTGCACAACTGCACTGCCTACAGGGGTAAAGACGTTTGTACTCACAGTTTACAATTAAAGAACATTAACAAGAGTTAAGAGCTGTTTATGGGTTATCGATGTTCTGGGGGTGTGGGAAGGAAGCACAGGCTTCGGACGTTCTGAGTTTTTTTTCCAAGTCTTCCCAATTGCCACCGGGCTCCGATCTCTGCTGAGCTTCCCCAGGCTTCATTTCTCCATGTCCATAGAAGCAAGAATGATAGCTGTCCTGCTGGGAATATACACCTGAAACAACACAGGAACAGCAGTTAGTATCAGACACTGCAGCACACCTAGGATGGGAGTTTAACCCACCAATTGGTGATTGGGACATAACCTTGGGTCTGTTGGTGATATAATCGATCCTTGTCTTGCTCACTAGCAAGATGTATATGAGTTATAAGGAGAGCCAGATTAGAACATAGAACATAGAACATTACAGCGCAGAACAGGCCCTTCGGCCCACGATGTTGCGCCGACCAGTTAAAAAACAATGACCCACTAACCTAAACCTATCCACGGATCTCTTAAACGCCCCCAAACTAGGCGCATTTACAACCTCAGCAGGCAGGGCATTCCAATCCCTCACCACCCTCTGGGTAAAGAACCTACCCCTGACATCCGTTCTATAACTACCCCCCCTTAATTTAAAGCCATGCCCCCTTGTGCTAGATTTCTCCATCCGAGGAAAAAGGCTATCACTGTCCACCCTATCTAAACCTCTAATCATCTTATATGTCTCAATAAGATCCCCTCTTAGCCACCTTCTTTCCAGCGAAAACAACCCCAAATCCCTCAACCTCTCCTCATAGGACCTCCCCTCCATACCAGGCAACATCCTGGTAAACCTCCTCTGCACCCTCTCCAAAGCCTCCACATCCTTCCTGTAATGTGGGGACCAGAACTGCACACAGTACTCCAAGTGCGGCCGCACCAGAGTTGTGTACAGTTGCAACATGACGCTGCGACTCCTAAATTCAATCCCCCTACCAATAAACGCCAAGACACCGTATGCCTTCTTAACAACCCTATCTACTTGATTCCCAACTTTCAGGGATCTATGTACACATACACCTAGATCCCTCTGTTCATCCACACTATTCAAAGTCCTCCCGTTAGCCCTATACTCAACACATCTGTTATTCCTACCAGAGTGAATTACCTCACACTTCTCCGCATTAAACTCCATCCGCCGCCTCTCGGCCCAGCTCTGCAACCTGTCCAAGTCTTCCTGCAAACTATGACACCCTTCCTCACAATCTATCACACCTCCGACTTTGGTGTCATCAGCAAATTTACTAATCCACCCAACTATACCCTCATCCAGATCATTAATAAAAATTACAAACAGCAGTGGCCCCAAAACAGATCCCTGAGGCACACCACTCGTAACCGAACTCCATGACGAATATTTACCATCAACCACCACCCTGTCTCCTATCTGCTAGCCAATTCCTGATCCAATTTCCTAGATTACCCTCAATCCCATACATCTGCATTTTCTGCAGAAGCCTACCATGGTGAACCTTATCAAACGCCTTACTAAAATCCATATATACCACGTCAACTGCCTTACCCCCATCCACCTCTTTGGTCACTTTTTCAAAAAACTCAATAAGGTTAGTAAGGCACGACCTACCCGCTACAAAACCATGCTGACTATCTCCAATCAATTCATTACTCTCCAAATAACTATAAATCCTATCCCTAATAATTTTTTCTAAAACCTTGCCCACAACAGAAGTGAGACTCACCGGTCTATAATTCCCGGGGAAGTCTCTGTTCCCCTTCTTAAACAATGGGACAACATTCGCTAACCTCCAATCTTCCGGTACTATACCAGAGGCCAACGACGACCTGAAGATCAGAGCCAGAGGCTCTGCAATCACTTCTCTTGCCTCCCAGAGAATTGGGACTTTTTTTTAACCTGGAGCATAGAGAGTTTAGGGGTAATCTTATAGAGGTCTATAAAATAATGAGGGGCATAGATAAGGTAGATAGTCAACACCTTTTCTTAAAGATAGGGGAGTTTAAAACTAGAGGACATAGGTTTAAGGTGAGATGGGAGAGATACAAAAGGGTCCAGAGGGGCAATTTTTTCACTGAGGGTGGTGCCAGAGGCAGGAGTTAAGGCGGGTACAATTTTATCTTTTAAAAAGCATTTAGACAGTTACGTGGGTAAGATGGGTAGAGAGGGATATTGGCCAAATGCAGGCAATTGGGACCAGCTTAGGGGTTTAAAAAAAGGGCGGCATGAACAAGTTGGGCCGAAGGGTCTGTTTCCATGCTTTAAGTCTTTATGACACCATAGCTACAGGCCTTAAAAAGAAATTTTACTGACAGATTGCATATCTGTATTTTTGTGTTTCAGAAGTTGAAGGTTGGGGGGCAGAAAGGAATTTATTCGCATAGTTAAATTATTCAAAATATTTGAAATCTTTTCTCTGGTGGGGAATCAGGAAGCACATTTCTATACAATGGTTTAAAGAAATCTGGATTAAAACAAAATACTGCAGAGACTGGAATCTGAAACAAAAACAGAAAATGCTGGAAAATCTCAGTAGGTCTGACAGCATGTGTGGAGAGGGAACAGGCAACGTTGAGTCTGGATGACCCTTCATCAGAGTTCTGATTCAAAATGTTGGCTCTATTCTCTCTTCACAGATGTTGTCAGACCTAAGAAAATCTAGAACTCTCTTTTACCAAAAGCACGCGGATGCTGAAAGGCAATTGGCGTTTTCACCAGACTAAGATGAACCTGTTTTTAATAGGTTCAAGGCATCATGGATGATGAAGAATTGTAGGGAATTAGTTTTAAGCGTACAGATCAGCCTTGATCTAGTTCAATGGTGGAGGAGCTCAGAGGGGCTGAATGGCCTCCTCCTGTTCTGATGTTATTGCCAACATGTTCAAATCCAAAATCTGAAATATGTGGACAAAAAAAAAACCAGAAACAGGTCACCTTTTAATATAACTCATCAAATACAATCAAAAGCCCACAGTCCTAAAAATAGCGATGTTTCAGTTATTAAAGGACGTGTGACCCTCAAGGGCACCCAAGATCTTCAGTCGCTCCACGCATCAGTTCGAGAGCTCTCTGTTCGAACATAAAATGCTGCATAAAATACTTGGCAGCTCATCAATATTTCAGAAGGTCCTGTGTCTATGTCGGGAGGTCATGCACTCTGCACAATAGGTTTAAAAAAAATAATAAAATGTGACTCCGTTTGTTGAAGCAATTCATTGCTGCTCAGTAAGCATGCAGATGAATGGGAACCATGCACAAATGCTTTTATATTGGTGCCAGTGGGAGGCTACTGCCTGGCAGACAATGATTACCCTGTGTCATCCTGCCCTATCTAACTGGAGTTGGCATTGAGTCAGGAAGGCAGCGAATGTTTTGAGTAAGTACAGGGTATTTTCCTGCAACAAGGGGCTATGCTGTTAGATTTAACAATGAAGCACGTTTAGATGACAGCCTAACGGGGTGTGAATATTTATCTGACAGCATTCACAATATGATCGAGGTCACTGCTGCGTTTGAAACAGGGGGAAGCTGTGAAACAGATATTGAGATTCTGGATAAAGGCAACTTAAACTGGACGAAACAGGAACTGTCACAGTAAACTGAGCAATTCTGTTATAAAAGCAAAATACAGCGAATGCTGGGAACCTGAAACAAAAACAGAAAATGCTGGAAAAACTCTGAAAAAAAGGCCTTGTAGCCTGGAGAGAGAAACAGAGTTAGTTTTAAGCCCTTACGACTCTTCATACTGCAATGCAAACCTCTCCCCCCACCTGCTGCTGCCCTGGAAATCAGGTTCTCGCCCGTAGCTCTGAGTGAGCTTGGAGCCCAATTCAGCAGCCACCTGTATTTATCCCCCACCACTCCCAGTAGTTCCACAGGCTCCAATTTCTGGTTCATAGAAGCATGGACCTGGCACTGTGGACTCCAAGGGGGAGGGGTAAAATGAACTGCAGCCTCCAACAGTGCCCGTAACATTCCTCTGCAGCATCTCAGGTGCTTTCTAAACACTGCAGTTAGAAAAGAGGAACTGAAGCCTCATGGCTAGTGGGTAACCTGTCAACCAAAAGCAGACAATTTATAAACATTGGTCAGGAACAAGAAAATGCACTTGTGGTGCATTCAACCATGGAGGGAAAGAAATCAAACAAAGCTCCTGACACCTGGATGTGTGATCTGGCCTGTCAATCACAGCACTTGAAAGGGACAAGACACAAGATGCTGCTCTTTGCAGTGAAATTCAAGCCTTGCCGTCATTCAAAGCACTTCAATGACGGTACACTGCAGCTAGCCCTAATGAGAGAAAGCAAGGGGATCTCCCGTGTAAAGCTACCAGAGCACTTTAAAAAGGTCATTTAATACCTTGAGCTTGTGAGGTTAACCACAGCCAATGAAATGGAAAGCTGAGATGCTTCTGAAGGCTTCCATGTGTCAATGGGTCACGGATAGTAAGGTGAGCAGGACACTTCAAAGGTTTTAAAGGACAGATCCAATAATCAATATCTTTTCCAGAATGTTGTCTCGAATCACCATCCGGAGAGCGAGCGTACCTATCCCTGGGAAACAAGGACAAGTGGAGCCACGAGACCACGATTCCAGAGGAGATTCCGAGGTCAATACCGTCCCCCCAGCCTGCCCCCACCCAACTCCCCAGGTCCCTTGGGTCTCATGCGCACATACTTACCTCCATTCCCCCCTCCCACCCGCCAGAGTCCAAGGCACCAGGTCAGGGTGTCACTGTCGGGACGCAGTGCAAGGGGATTCCATTGCAGATTTGGGTGAGGAGGGCTTGGGTGTTTCACCCTTATGCCTGCCTGTGTGTGGTGTGGTGTGTTTGGGGCAGGGGTGGCCATTCTTTCAGGAGGAGGAGGGGGAGGAGAATGCCCCCAATGCTGGGGGGTTGCAGATAGTTCGCCCCGTCAGTGTGGGTTTGCCATGTCCTTGGCGTGGAGGGCCTGTCTCTCTGTGCTGGGGTCTCGGTGAAGTTCGGCTGGCAGGCATATCGCACTTTATCCACATCTTTAAATCCTAAAGGTGGGAGAATCTCACCTGACAAGCACTGCTAAAGCCAACTGAGAACACTCCGGTATTCCCGCTGGCAGGAACAGTCAGATGGCAATCGGGAAGAACTTTATATTGTTGCCATGCTGATTGGACAACATTTGTGCCTTTGTCCGCAGATGTGTTGGCCAATGAGCCAGAGGAATCCAGCTATCAGAAGCCAATGAATCAGGGCCTCTTTGGCTGTGTCTCAGGGACTGTTAGCCATGCAAGGCCCTTATACCGACATGGTGGAGCAGACAAACACATTCTGTTGACTGTGATTGTGGAAATGTATGACAAATGATAAAACATTATCCTCTCCTCCCAAAGCCATGCTGCCCTGAAAATATCAAAGCTTTGAGCTACAGCCCGTGTGGATACTGGCGAGGAAAATGCAGTGACACAAGTAGAGGAGTTCCTGGCCAATATTTATCCCTCAATCAACATCACAAAGACAGATTATCTAAGGTTTTAAAGTTTACATAGTAGTCACAAGTAAGGCTTACATTAACACTGCAGTGTTGCACTACTGTGAAAACCCCCTAGTTGCCACCTTCCAGCGCCTGTTCAGGTACACTGAGGGAGGATTTAGCACTGTGAATGCACCCTAACCAGCGTGTCTTTCGGACTGTGGAAGGAAACTGGAGCAGCCGGGGAGAATGTTCAAACTCCACACAGGCAGCGACCCAAGCCGGGAATCGAACCCGGGCCCTGGCAATGTGAGGCAGCAGTGCTAACAACTGTACTATCGTGCTGCCAGATCTGGTCACTATCATATTGCTGTTTGTGCAATTTTGCTGAGCACAAGTTGGCTGCCAAGTTCCCTACATTAGGAGTGTAGTACATTAGTACACTGCAAAAGTGTTTAATTGGCTGCAGAGCACTGTGGTGTTGAATGGCGCTATGTAAATTCAAGGTAGAATAGAGAATAGGGACTGAATCATTAGCCAGATGGACAACAGGCCGATTTAAAAAATAAACCAAACAACCAAACCAGAGAGATTTATAGTCTGCGTGAAGCGTGTGATCGATCTCAGCTTTCTGGGAAATGGGGAAAGTGGTTTTCATCCCAAGGCTATTTGGGCATCAGAAGCGAATTCCAGCCAGGGTAGCAATCTGTATTTATTGCTTTGAACCACACAGAGTCACTTTAACATTTCAGTAAAAGACTGAAGATAATTGCCGCAGGAATTTTCCCAATAGGACAGCTTTGGGTGAGTGAAGAAAAGAAGTTAGCAAAGCAATAATCCCTTCTAAAAGGCATTTTAATTGGGCTTACACGTGAGCAGCGGATAGTCATTCTGCAGAGTGTGTGCAGAGTTCTAAATGATAGACTGCTGCACTAATGACCATTAGCTTTTACAGTTAAGACACTGGTCCAGATGTAAGCTAAAGCTAATCCTAATGTGCACCATCAGCGTCCCCAAGTTTGACTGCAGCCACCACTGCTTATTAAATGTACCGGTAAGGAAGGATATATTGGCTTTGAAGGCTTTGAGCAGCACATATTCAGCAAAACAGAACTGAGGCTACAAGAGTTTAATGAGGAGGACAGGTTGTATTGCTTCATGCATAGATTGATGATGTAATTGAAGCGTTTAAGGTAGTTAAAGGATTTGATCGGATTGATATAGCGGAACGATTTCCTCTTGGAATGGGGAAGGGTGCGGGTGTTCAACATTCCAAACCACTGAGGGGATAATGTCACTACACAAAGGTCAGTATTTCAGAATGGGGATTGATAGATTTTTGAGAGGTAAGGTTATTAAACTATACAGACCAAGGTGGGGAGATGGAGGTCAGCTATTCCCCACAAGTGAACTGCCTAAAATCTGTGTGCTTTCATTACCAGCCCTCCTGTCAGTGGAATCAGTTTCGCCTTATCTATTCTATATTAACCCCTTATTAGTTCAATCATCTCTATTAAATCACACTTGAATTGTGTTTTGCTGTAAGGACAGCAAACCCAGCTTTCCTATATAAAAAAGTCCCCCATTCCTGGTCCCATTCTAGTAAATATCTAAGGCCCAGGCATCCTTCTGAAAAATGCAGTATCCAGATCTGAACACAATATACCAGACAGGGCCTAACCAGTGATTAAAAAAGGCTTTGCATAACTACCCTGCTTCCATTCTCTATCCTTCTATTTATAAAGCCCAGCATCCATAAGAACATAAGAAATAGGAGCAGGAGTAGGCCATCTAGCCCTTCGAGCCTGCCCCGCCATTCAATAAGATCATGGCTGATCTGTCGCTGCTCAGTTCCACTTTCCCGCTTTCTCCCCATAACCCTTAATCCCCTCTCTTATCAAAAACCCATCAACCCGCGTCTTAAAAATATTTAGCGAGGCAGCCTCCACCACTTCAACGGGCAGAGAATTCCAGAGATTCACCACCCTTTGAATGAAGAAGTTCCTCCTCAACTCCGTTCTAAACCGCCCCCCTTTTATCTTGAGGCTGTGCCCCCTAGTCCTACTGTCTTTTTTGAGCGGGAAGAGTCTCTCCACCTCTATCCTATCCACCCCATTCATCATCTTATACGTCTCAATGAGATCTCCCCTCATTCTTCTAAACTCTAACGAGTACAAGCCCAGTTTATTCAGCCTCTCCTCATAGCTCAACCCCCTCAACTCCGGTATCAGCCTAGTAAACCTCCTCTGCACTCCCTCCAAGGCCAAAATATCTTTGCGCAGGTGCGGTGCCCAAAACTGCACACATTTTTTTTAAAAACAGATTCATCGACTTATCCTGCCATCTTCAAAGATTTACTGAGGTGCCTCTGCTCCTGAACCTTTTAAATTTGTAGCCCAGATTCTTTGGAAAGCAAACAGAAACTGCAACTAGACATAATGATTAATAAATAAACCCAGCACCCGTTTCGTTGGAATGGTTAGTAGAATCCATGATTAAAAATAAATTGTTCAGTTGGGAGTATGTACGGACAAGTGTGCAGAACGATAGAAGCCCATTCCTTCCCCCAAGGGACCACGTACAATTTTCTCTGTTACTGTGTCTGTGTAACTCATTGACATCTTCTGAAGGAGATGATACAATGAAGGTAAAACTACCAGAATTCTAACTATGACAATGTCGTCAAATCCTGAATAACACACAGCACAGACCTTCTGACAGATTCAGACGAATGAACACGCTATCTTCACACTTAATCAATCTTCTCCCGACAACTGAAATCTTAAAGACAGCAATCGACAGTTTTCCTGGGTAAGGGGTGTCAAGGGATACGGAGCAACGGCAGGTAAGTGGAGCTGGGAGACAGATCAGGCATTTTCTGATTGATTGGCAGAACAGCTTTGAGGGGATTGAATGGCCTCCTCCTGTTCCTACTTTCAGACCCACGTGGGCAATGAGGAGGACTCAGTCTTAGATCAAGGTCCTTGTTCAATTGCTTAGCTCACTCAACCTGCTCCTCAGACAGGAACCTATCACTCCCTTTCCAAATCCCACCCCCATTCCCAATTCATCCTTACCTGCAAGGAATTTTCACAACTGTGCAATGTTCCATAGTTCACCAGCTGGGAAGGGAATAAAAAGGAAGAAATAAAGCAATAGGGGGGGGTGAAGGAAGCAAACGCCGGAAATTCAAGAGTGAGGAAAACAATTATTGATTAAAATAAAGTTAGCAGCAAGGCAGAGCAGGAAATAAGTCTACATGATACTGAGAACTGAACACAAGACAGATGTTATGAAATGTAATGAATCTGGGAAAGGACACAGAGTGGTGAATTTTAAATTATAATAAAGAAACCGGGAGAATTTGAAAATTAACTTTAAAGATATTGATACTAGAATTAAATGCGTTATTCTCCTGGTTGTCTGAATCCTTAAATCTCCGGTCAAATTGACACAAGTCCATGTGCCACTAGATGGCAGAGGAACATTGTGTGTGAGATGGGTAAAGCTGTCTTTCCACAGTCTGAGAGTTTGCGTGATCACGTCTTTCACAAACTCCTCCGCTAACTCTGCTTGGGGATATTCCTGGAGCATCTATCACATGACCTCACACCTCAACCTGTCCATCCACCTCCCACACTCCTTTCACTGGCCCATCCTCTCTTCTCAGTCTCAGAGAAGCAAACACACTGTTGATACACCTCGACTGCCAGTCAAAGCAGCCCCCCCTTCCCCCTCCCAATCCGTCGCTTTATTGGTTACAGAGAGAAACTGTTAAGTGATTAAAGGAAATGAAAAGGTAATTACAATGCTGTTTGATCCCCTGGTGATTTTTCTTACTGGCCTTGCTCAAGGCAATTTTTCCTTGGAGATGAATCACTGATTCTTGGAGAGTCCACCTCACCCATTTGATCTTTGAGGAAAGGTTGCTGTCTTCCTCCCCTTCATAACCAGATCAAAATCAATTTGAGAATGTCCCACAGATCAGCTCAGCTGTTGTAACAAGGAATTCCAGATCATTCTGAGAGCTGCTGTGCCATGGACATGTTGGACACGCCCAGAACATTCTTGTGTGTTTATTTCTGGTTCCTCTATCCCATCCCTAGAAACTTCCAACCAGGTTTTGCTGACTCTGCAGAAATGTCATGGTGTGTCCAGAAATGGACAATGAATCTCAAGGACAGTTGACAGAAGGTCATTAATAATAGAACAGCATGTGACTGGGTTTTATTTTAACACTTTGAACTTCTTAGTTACAATAATGGTGGTGATGGAGGGACAAGCTTGTTTGTCACCAATTATCCAATTGAATAAGGAAGACTTATACTTCCCGATTAGCTCTGAGAAGGGTGTGAGGGGCCCGGGTGGGCCTGTGGTCGGTGCAGGCACAATGGGCCGAATGGCCTTCTTCTGCACTGTAGGATTCTATGATTCTAGTCTTCTCACTTTCCGATTAGCTATCAGAGGGGAGTGAGGGGACTGGATGCATCAGAAGACCAATGTCTCAGGGTAGTTAGAAGCAGACGGTCATGTGAACAAAGCTCCTGGAATATATCCACAGTTGGCAGCTGTAAATATGAAGCAGACTCTGCATGAGCTTGCTGCTCAGGAACGAGCTGGTTCTACACATTACTCCAGCGCTCTGTGACAAGAGGCAGTGATCAGGGCACTGAGATCTCATGAGGAAGATGGGCAGGCGACTGTGCTGACTTATTCTCTTCTCTGGCTGGCACCATGACTCTGACCTTCCTCTGCCTGTGCCCCCTACTCCCCACCATCCCACGCTACTGATATTCCAAATAAATTACTCCTGTCTATTTCAGTAGCCTCAAAGGCTCCACCACCCAGTTGCAGGTTAACCCTTTCCACCTGTCTTTTCCACCTTTTCTTCACAAAAAAATGAGCAATAAGGGCATGGCATATCCTTCAGGGAAAGGAACAACAAGGATCAGAGAGAAAACTCCAATAGCTGGTGGGAAATGGGGAGAAGGTAGATAGATGGGTTTGAGGGATACAGGGAGAAGGTGGGATTGAGGGATACAGGGAGAAGGTGGGATTGAGGGATACAGGGAGAAGGTGGGATTGAGGGATACAGGGAGATGGTGGGATTAAGGGATACAGGGAGAAGGTGGGATTAAGGGATACAGGGAGAAGGTGGGATTGAGGGATACAGGGAGAAGGTGGGATTGAGGGAGACAGGGAGAAGGTGGGATTGAGGGAGACAGGGAGAAGGTGGGATTGAGGGAGACAGGGAGAAGGTGGGATTGAGGGATACAGGGAGACGTGCAGGTAGGTTTGAGGGATTTGAGAGGGTGGGTAGATGGGATTGAGGTATACAGGAAGAAGGTGGGTATGCAGGTTTGAGGATAAAGAATCATAGAATCCTACAGTGTAGAAGGAGGCCATTCAGCCCATCAAATCTGAACCAACCACAATCCCACCCAACTTCTATCCCCATAACTCTATGCATTATCCTAGCTAGTCCTCCTGACACTAAGGGGCAATTTATCATGGCCAATCCACTAACCCACACATCTTTGGACTGTGATAGGAAACCAAAACATCCGGAGGAATCCCACGTATCCCACACGGGGAGAACGTGCAAACTCTAAACAGACAGTGACCCAAGTCAGGAATCAAACCCAGGTCCCTGGCACTGTGAGGCAGCAGCGCTAACTATTGTGCCACCATGCTGCCCTTATGAGGAGATAGGATGGAGTAGGTGGGATTGAGGGATATGGGAGAAAGTGGGATTAATCAAAGACAGCTTTTAAAGGGCTCTTTTCCTGTTAAAAATTCTGGTGTTCAAACATCTGTTCAGCTTCTTACAGTCTCCTGGTCTCAACCGCTCAGCACTTTCCAATAAATCACTCCAAAGACCTAGCCAATAGTCTCGCAGCACAACTGAGTCTTACCTCCAAGAGACAGGCTCTCCTCTGGGAAAAGTCATCACATGGAAACTGAGGAAGGAAAAGAGAAAGGGGGAAAAAATAAAGGAATAGGAAGAAGCACAAACAGCAGGAAACAAGCAGAGAATGATGTGGAATCAATTAATGAGTGAAGAACAGTGAGAGCAGGCAACAAATCAGTGTTGTCACTGGGACTTATCGACAAGACCTAAGAAATTTCACTTTAACCTCTTACTTCATCCCTAATTTTTTTTTCCTGATTCTCAGTATAGGGTATAGCAGTGCACTGGCACATTATGTATATAGAATTACACAATGACTTGTGTAGGATTCTATGATTCTAAGTCTTCTTACTTTCCGATTGGCTGTCAGAGAGGAGTGAGGGGACTGAACGTATCAGAAGACCAATGTCTCAGGGTAGTTAGAAATAGAGGGTCAAAGCTTCCGGAATATATCCAACCAGAGTTGGTAACTATAGATTTGAAACAGACTCTGCATGGGGCACTTGCTGTTCAGGAATGAGCTGGCTCTACATGTTACCCCATTGCTGTATGGCATGTGCAGAACGAGGCCATTCAGCCCATCGAGTCTGCATCGACCACAGTCCCACCCAGTGACAGACCTGTCCCCACCAGTACTGTACCCCAGTGTAACACAGTGACAGACCCATCCCCATCAATAATGTACCTCAGTGTTATACAATGGCAGGCCCATCCCCATTAGTACAGTAAACCAGTGTTATACAGTGACAGACCCATCCCCATCAATAATATACCCCAGAGTTATAGAATGAGACACCTATCCCCACCAGTACTGTACCCCAGTGTTATACAGTGACAGACCCATCCCCACTAGTACTGTACCCCAGTGTTATACAGCATCAGACCCGTCCCCACCAGTACTGTACCCCAGTGTTATACAGTGACAGACCCGTCCCCACTAGTACTGTACACCAGTGTTATACAGTGACAGACCCGTCCCCACCAGCACTGTACCCCAGTGTTATACAGTGACAGACCCGTCCCCACCAGTACTATACCCCAGTGTTATACAGTGACAGACCCATCCCCACCAGTACTGTACCCCAGTGTTATACAGTGACAGACCCATCCCCACCAGTACTGTACCCCAGTGTTATACAGTGACAGACCCGTCCCCACCAGTACTGTACACCAGTGTTATACAGTGACAGACCCAATCCCTACCTGTACTGTACCCCAGTGTTACACAGCAACAGACTGCTCCATGTTACGGACCTCTCCGGACACAATCTAAGCTGGGGCAGATGCTGAAAATCCCAGGCACTCAACGCAGCCCTTCCTAGAATCCTAGTGACAACACTTGGCCCAAATCAGGAGGTTAGGGAAATAGGAATAAAAACATGTGGGATGAAAAGGACTTGGGAAAGTGTGTTTAAATATTAAATAATGCTTACTGGAATTGTTAATGGTGAGATAGGGATTAAATGGAATGAATGGTCAGGTGAGGCAGTTATGGAGGGAATTAAATTATATCAGCGGGAAAGCAAGGGGAAGATCAGCAGGGGTGTTTTCTCATCCTGTCTGCCAAAGGAATTGGAACAGCTGGAGAACCCCACCCCAAGTGTCTGCGTGGGGTATGGGTGAGGGATGTTTATAAGGGTAATGTATGTGAGGAGTATACATCTGGTGTGTGCATGTATGTGTGTCTGTACAGTGTGTGTGTGAGCGTATGTGGGTACCTGTGTATGTATATGTATGTGTACATCTGTGTGTGTGTTTGTGCACGTGTGTGAGACTGTGTATGTGTGAGCGTGCGAGCATGTGTGTGTGCATGCAAGAGTGTGTGTGTATGAGTATATGTGTGTGTATGAGAATGTGTGAGAGTGCGTGTGCGAGAGGTCATGTGAATGACAGCGTGTGTGAGCATGTGTGTGTGTGTGTGTGTGTGTGTGTGTGTGTGCGTGCGAGAGATGCAACTCTGACTAAACGTTCGCCAGTAATTTGATGCTGACATTGAATTGACTTTACCCTCAGTGTGGGTGCCAGCTGCTAATCCTTCCTCTCGATATAACAATACAACTCTGATGATCAATCCAGACACAGTTATTGCCCCTCGGATCTGACAGAATATTGATTACTGAATTTGCAGAGATTGTGAACAGTAGCTTAGCACTGTGAAGAACAATACAGATTATTCTCTAAAGATGCTTCCACACTCAAGACAGCAGATCTTGTGTCTGTCACTCTTGGCCATCCAGTCCAGGAATAAAAGCCTGCTTCCTGCAATAGGCCAGGGGAATGACAGTGATCATACTGCCAAGATGGTGGGAAACGAACCAGATCAGATAGCACAATGGCGCACCACCTCATCATACTCTCCGATAAAACAGAGTTACATTCAAAAGGAGGCCTTATCGTGGTAAGGAAAACTTTCCATATAAAGTAATGGAAATCACTTATCAAGTATTCTTCATAATTATCTATACAACAAACCGAGTTAACAATGGTCTCTACAATGGAAATTTGTATAAACAACACCTTTAGCATTATAAAACATCCTGAGGAGCTTCAAAGGAGCGTAATACAAAATACCAAAATGTTAAGTCAGATATTGGTCAGAAATATTGGACGGAATTTTCCTGTCCCACCCAGGACAGCAGGAATTTCCAGCCTTGGGGTGAGCATGGCCAGAAAATCCCACCCATTGATTGTGAAGACTGTTTTAAAAGAGGCAAGCATGGTGGAAAGGAATTCCAGAGCTTCAGCTCTAGGCACAGCCATCAATGGTGGAGGGAAGTTCAAGAAGCCAGAATTAGAGCACGGATCCCTCACAAGGTTGTGGGGCTGGGGGAAGTTACAGAGAAAGGAAGGGGGAAGGCCATGAGGGATTTGAAAACAAGGGCGAGAACTTTTAAGGCACAGGTTCGGATGATTCCCAATGTTCCTCCACCTCTCTGAAGAACTGACAACCCAACCTGTAGGTGCCTGGAGGTCAGTGGTTCCTCCAACCCTCTTAGGGCATGGTGCATGGAGGGAGAGCAAGAGGGTTGAAACTGTACATGGACTTCCAAAAGACATGTGATAAAGTGCCGCATAACAGGCACATCAGCAAAGTTAAATTCCATTGAAAAAAAGTGGCAGCCCCAAAAGAATAAAGAAATAGCTGAGTCGATCAAAAACTCTCATACGATTAAAAAATTGACAGATGGAGAAGGATGAATAGAAACTTATAAAATTCTAACAGCGTTAGACAGGGTAGCTTCAGAAAGAATGTTCCCAATGGTGAGGGAGTCTAGAACTAGGGGGTCATAGTTTGAGGATAAGGGGTAAACCTTGTGGAACTGAGGTGAGGAGAAATTTCTTCACCCAGAGGGTGGTGAATATGTGGAATTCACTCCCACAGAATGTAGGTCAGGCCAAAATGTTGTCTGATTTCAAGAAGAAATTAGATATAGCTTTTGGGGCTAAAGGGATCAAGGGATATGGTGTGGGCGGGGAGAGTGGGGTTCAAGATAATGAATTTGATGATCAGCCATGATCAAAATGAATGGTAGAGCAGGCTCGAAAGACTGAATGGCCTACTCCTGCTTCTAATTTCTATGTTTCTATCAATCAGCATGGTGGTGCCCCAAGTAAAATATGAGAAGCTGAAAGAGGAACCTTGGAGTTGAGAAAACACTGAACACGACACACTAGGTGCCCTGGATTTACTAGGATGCCACCAGGACTTGATGGTTTGAGTTATAAGGCAAGGCTGGATAGACTGGGACTTTTTTCTCTGGAGCATAGAAGGTTGAGGGATGATCTCATAGAGGTCCATAAAATAATGAGGGGCATAGATCAGCTAGATAGTCAATATCTTTTCCCAAAGATAGGGGAGTTTAAGGTGAGGGGGAAAGATACAAAAGGGTCCAGAGGGGCAATTTTTTCACACAGAGGGTGGTGAGTGTCTGGAACAAGCTGCCAGAGGCAGTAGTACAGGTGGGTACAATTTTGTCTTTTAAAAAGCACTTAGACAGTTACATGGGTACGAGATGGATATAGAGGGACATGGGCCAAACGCGGGCAATTGGGATTAGCTTAGTTGTTTAAAACAAAAGGGCAGCATAGACAAGTTGGGCCAAAGGGCCAGTTTTAAAACTGTAAACCTCTATGACACAGAATCTGGGATATTTACTGAGGTATGGAATACAAAAGCAACAAAATTATTTTGAATCTTTGAGAAACACATGTTTAGCCTCAACTGGAGCTGGGCACCGCACTTTAGGAGGAATGTGAAGTTGCTGGGAAGGGTGCAGAAATATTCAGAGAATGGTTCCTGTAATAGTTTCAATTATGTAGATAGACTGGAGAAGCTGGGGCTGTTCTTCTTCAAGAAGTTTAAAAGGAGATTTGATAGAAAATCAGAGTGGATGCAAGAGGAGTCATTGGGAAGGGCAACAAACGCTGGCTTTGCCAGAAACACACTATCCCAAGAAGAAGTTAAAAAAAATTGAAACAGTGGAAGTGTTGAGTACGAACAAAACACTAACTCAAGGTGAGTGACAAAAGAACCAAGGCTGGGGTGAAACATTTAACAGGGAGGGATTTTCCTGCCCCTGCTCGCCCCAAAACCAGAATATTCTGCTGAGGTCAATGGACCTTTACATGATCCGCCCTCACCCGCTATGATTCCTGTGGTGGATAGGATGGGAAAACTCCCCCCAGAGAGTATTTCGGATCTGGAATGCCTGAGATTCTGACAGAGGCAGATTCAATCTGAGATTTCAAAAGGGACTTGGATAATAATCTGAAGAGAAAAGGTTTGCTGGGCTATGGAGAAGGCTGAGGACAGTAGGACTAGTTTGGCTGCTCTTGCCTCCTTCTGTGCTGTAGCCATTCCATCACTCTACGGAAACAATACGACAGCAACAAACCGGAAAGGGTGGTTTTTTTAATTCTTTTGAGGGACATAGGTGTCACTGGCTGGCCAGCATTTATTGCTCATCCCTAGTTGCCATTAGAGGACAGTTGAGAGTCAACCACATTGCTGTGACTCTGGAGTCACATGTGGTCCAGACCAGGTAAGGATGGTACTAAAGGACATCAATGAACATGGGTTTTTCTGACAATCGCCAACGGTTTCATGGTCATCAGCAGATCCTTAATTCCAGATTTCTCTTCTGCAGATGTTGGGCTGACAACATGGAACCACAGCAACTGGAATAAGTTGGTGTTCGATGCTGGCATTATACATCATACCTGCAGTATGGGAACCTTTAATCCCTAGATGTCTAATTTGAAAGACAAAAAATACGGCAAAGAAACAGATAAACACACAGAACTGATGAAGAGCCTGGAACCAAAATCTCTCCACAGACATTGCCCAGCTTGCTGTCTTGAACATGACATTAACTTAAAGACATCAAGAGTTCAGTATATACAAACAAAACTGATTTCAGTCTGCAATACTACTTTTCAAGTTGATTCCTTTTACAAAACTGGCTTCAGATTTACCTTCTGCTTTCTAAATGCACAATTTTCCTTTTATAATGTTGGCAAGAGACAAAATAGAAAAAAATTAAAATAAAGAGGGAGAGAAAATTTCAGTCGGCAGCTGGTGCTCTCTCCTCAAGCGGGAGCTTAATGCAGGTGATGGGATTCTCGCCTGCAGGTCCAAATGCTGTTCCAAGCCTGGGCTCACAGTTGTTCCAGAACAACCACCAAATGCAGTTATATAGCAGCCTTCGTGTAGTAACAAATCGTAAGACACTTCACAGGAATATCATCAAATAAAAATCTGATCGAGCTACATTCAGCCAAGGAGGTAGGTTTTGGCGCAAGTTAAAGCAGGGCCATTATAGAAGCACAAGGTTTAGGAAAACAATTCCAGAACTTTGGAACTTGGCAGCTGAATGTACAGCTGTCTATGATGGAGTGGTGGAATTCAACGACATTTTAGGGGCCAGAATTGAAGGAGAATAGAAATCTTGAAAGGCTGTTAGAATTGGAAAGGCTTACAGAGGTAGAAGGCCAAATACATGCAAATCTTTCTCAATCCTGAGATCTGTGCAGAGATTGGGGGAGGAAGGAAATCCTACCTTGTATAGTTGGCACATCTTAGCTAGTTAATTAGTATAGAACAATACCTGCAAATTATGCAGACTATGGGACCACAGATGAGCACTGTTGCATGCCAGTTGTCTCACCGTATACAAAAGTGTTGGGCAGTTTGACAATGAGGTTTATAAAGGATCTGCCAAAACGGTTAGCAATTTCAGCTTCAGCCATATCACAGAAACCCAGGTTTGCCCATTGAGAATACAGACACAAATGTGCAGGGAAGAAAGAGTCAATGAAACAACACAACAGAAAGGGTCTTTGGACTGGAAAGCAGAGGCACAGTGAGAATGCAAAATCCACACAGTGCATTCCAAACCCAACATGGGTAATTTTAAACACACATTCAGGGTCAGGCTGACTCAGGAAATTCCTACATTCAATCCCCATCTCTGGCAGAGATCAATCTGGGAGCAGGGTTCAAAACCATAACTGGCTCTGGCGAGAGCGCTACCAGCTGGGCCAAGCTGATATCCTTCCTCCTTCCTGTTGTCTTTGGCTGATTTCTGTTTGGGCACTGAATATCTTTTATTTCAAGAACATGCTTTATTCATGTATAATCTGAAAAAAAAACATTACAGAAGCATTTCCAATCATCACAACATTGAAAAACGATCATATCGGTTCGGCCACTGGATATGTACAAGACCAAGTGGCAGTTGCTGCAAAGCACTTCTTAGCGTTGTGCTGGGATGGCTTGAAAATGGATGTCTTTCATTAACAATGAAAAGGGAGGATTTTTATTTACACACTGCTCCAACAGGCCCAGCATTGAACAGCTGGCCAATCACTGTGGGAATACAATTGTTGTTTTAAGGCAAATACAGCAGTCAGTTTACACACCGCAGTGAATGAGAAAAACTATCTCAAATTGGACTTGCATCGGAGCAGGCTAGTTAGCTCATTGTGTCTGCACTGGCCCACTCATCACAATAAGACTCATTGTCTTCATGACATAATGTGGAGATGCTGGCTTTGGACTGGAGTGGGCACAGAAAGAAGTCTCACAACACCAGGTTAAAGTCCAGCAGGTTTATCTGGTATCACAAGCTTTCGGAGCACTGCCCCTTCATTGGGTGAGTGATGTCCACTCACCTGATATAGGGGCAGCGCTCCGAAAGCTCGTGATACCAAATAGACCTGTTGGACTTTAACCTGGTGTTGTGAGACTTCTTACTGTTCTTGACAGGAGAGAAGGTTTGAATAAAATCATATTGTTACAGCACTGAATAAGGCCATTCGACCCACTGTGCCTACGCTGATTTTTTGGTAAAACTGTCCACTGGTCCACTCTCCTGCTCTTTCCTCACAGATCTATAGATTATATACATGGATACATAGATATACAAAAGTCTTGATGTTAGAACAGGATAAAGGGAGTTGTGATATTTCATACCCCTCCCCCCCCTTTATTTCAATTGCTTTCTTTGTTAGTGTTATAATGTATTGGTCTCACCTCAAACATACAAAGGTTGCTATACAATTTCAGGGAATCTGTAGCTGTATGTAGCCAGTACTGATCCATAGTTTTAATTACCATTTGTCCTCTAAAAGCTTAGAGCTTAAAGTTCAAGGTACTCTCATCAAGACCCATAAAATGTAGCTGAAAACTGGGATTGGAGCAATAAAAGTTGCAGGCCTACATTTAATCGTACACTGAAAAGGTTTATGAGGTGAGGGCTCCAGTCAGCCTTCTCATTACATTTCCTTATTAAGCAAATCCTTTATTTTCCCTGATGTAAAACAAAACAGAAATCTATTAAAACACTTGTTAAAACAGGAGCCATGTGACAAATCTCATCAACAGACGAGCAAGGCTGCAAATTACTGTGCAACCACCCTTACCATCCATATTGTTTCCACGTCTTTCAAAGAAAAGAACCTGCATTTATATTCCCCCAATCTCCCAAACAACCACAGTTTCTCCAGACAAACCCTGTGGTTAAAATCCCTCATTCTTGGAACTATTTAGGGCTGTACGGTGGCACAGTGTTTGGCATTGCAGGCTCCTGGACCAAGGGATTTGGGTTCAATTTCGGCCTCAGGTGACTGTATGTGTGGAGCCTGCATGTTCTCCCTGTGTCTGTGTGGGTTTCCTCTGGGCGCTCCGGTTTCCTCCCACAGTTCAAAGATGTGCAGGTTAGATTGATTGGCCGTGGTAAATTGCTCCTCAGTGTCAGAGGGATTAGCAGGGTAAATACGTGGAGTTAAAGGGATAGGGCCTGGCTGGGATTGTTGTCAGTGCAGATTCAATGGGCCAAATGGCCTCCTGATGCACTGCTGGGATTCTATGATCCAATGAAATCTAATCTGCACCCTCAAGGACAATTCACGTCCTTCCTAAAATGTGGTGACCAGAACTGGAGACAAATAAAATTCACCGTGGCTTCATCACTTTTATGTTCAATGTATTCATGAAGTCCAAGTCCCAGCTGCATTTCTAATTACTCTCTCGATATTATTTATTATTCAATATTTATTGTTTCAGGGATGCGAGCATTGCCGACAAGACTTTTTTTTTATTGCCCAACCCTAATTGTCCTTGACAAGGTGATCGTGAGCCGCCTTGCAGTTCATATGGCGTAGATACACCCACAGTGCTGTTAGGGAAGCAGTTCCAGGAATCTGACACAGCGACCGTGAAGGAATGCTCTGAATTCCAAACCAGGGTGATGTGTAGCTCAAAGAGGAGCTTGCTGGTGGTGGTGTTCCCATGTATTTGCTGCCCTTGTCCTTCTAAGTGAATGAGGTTCACAGGTTTGGGAGTTGTTTTCAAAGGAATCATGTTGAGTTGGTGCAATGCATCTTGTAGATGGTACACTCTGCTGTCACTGTATTCATGATGTGGCGATGCCGGTGTTGGACTGGGGTAAACACAGTACGAAGTCTGACAACACCAGGTTTAAGTCCTGGTTTAAAACGTGGTGTTGTCAGACTTCGTACTGCCACTGTATGCCACAGGTGGAGGGAGTGAATGTTGAAAGTTCTGGACGGGATGCGAATCAAGTTGGCTACCATGTCCTCGGATAATGTCACGCTCCTTGAGTGTTGTTGGAGCTGCACCCATTAGGCAAGTGGAGGGACTTATGTCTTGTAGATGTTGGATAGCTTTGGGAATTAGGAGGCAAATTACTCTTCACAGAATCCAAAGCCTCTGACCTACTCTGGTAGCCACAATATTCATATGGCTAGTCCAGTTCACTTTCTGGTCGATGTTGATATTGGTAATGCCATTGACTTTCAAGGGTAGATTGTTGAGTACTTGAATTCTCTCTTGCTGTAAATGGTCATTGCGTGGCACTTGTGTGGCATGAATGTTATTTGCCATTTGTTAACCCAAGCCTGAATATTGTTCAGGTCTTGCTGCATTTGGACATTGACTGCTTGCCTCTGAGGAATCAGGAATAGTACTGAACATTGTACAGTCATCAAAGATCATCTGACCTTGTGATGGAAAGAAGGTCATTGACAAAGGAGCTGAAGATGGTTGGCCGAGACATTAACACTGAGAAACACCTGCAGTGATGTCCTGGAGCTGACCTCCAACCACCACAACCATCTTCCTTCCTGCAGATATGGCTCCAGCCAGTGTAAAGTTTTCCCCCAAATTTATACTGCAGTTTTGCTAAGGCTCCTCGATCCAATGCTGCCTTGATGACAATCTCATATCATCTCCTGAGCGCAGCTCTTTTGATAGTGTTTAGATTAAGGCTGTAATGAGGTCAAGGTCCAACTTGCTCTGGTGGAACCCAAACTGGGAGTCACTGAGCAGGTTATGGCTGATAGCACTGTCAAAGACCTCTGCCCTCACTTTACTGATGGTTGAGAGTAGACTGATGGGGTGGTAATTGGTTGAGTTGGATTTGTGCTGCTTTTTGTGGACAGCACATACCTGGGCAGTTTTCCACATTGCCAGGTGGATGTCAGTACGGTGCTGCTTCTGCCCTGCCTACTGCACTGTTCACTGAACAAAGACTAACCCCCTGGCTTTTTGAGTTTTTGCTTTTTGTGCAGGTACATGGGAATTTTGTTGGTCAATGACCTGACCAACATGTAAATTCTGAGCCGAGAGTATGAGGCTCATTGCCAGCCAGCACACGCGCAGGAGGCCCAAGATTTGTTGGGTCTTGGAAATGTCCACCACAGAGCAGAGGGAGGAGAACTGTTTTAGTTTATTCACATTAATTTTTAATCTTTTCTTTAGTTCACAGCACACAGTGGATGGGGAACAACTCATCTATTCACCATGCTGAGTCTGTTTCACAGTCTGAACTGAATATTGTGTGCAGTTTTGGTCTCCTTTTCTGAGGAAGGATGTTCTTGCTCTCGATGGAGTGCAGCGAAGGTTTACCAGGCTGATTCCGGGGATGGCGGGATGATGTATGAGGAGAGATTGACCAGGTTAGGATTGTTTTCGTTGGAGTTCAGAAGAATGAGGGGGGGAATCTCATAAAGACTTATAAAATTTTAACAGGACGGGACAGGGTAGATGCAGGGAGGATGTTTCCAATAGTGGGGGAATCCAGAAGCAGGGGTTAGTCTGAGGATTCAGGGTAGACCATTTAGGACAGAGATGAAGAAACATTTCTTCACCCTGAGAGTGGTGAGCCTGTGGAATTCATTACCACAGGAAGTTGTTGATGCCAAAACGTTGAAGGTATTCAAGAGGCAGCTGGACATAGCACTGGGGGCGAATGGGATCAAAGGTTATGGGGAGAAAACAGGATTAGGCTATTGAGTTGGATGATCAGCCATGATCATAATGAATGGCAGAGCAGGCTCGAAGGGCCAAATGGCCTCCTCCAGCTCCTGTGTTTCTATGAGTCCTCCACTAAAATGCATTGTTTATTAATGTCACAAGCAGGCTTGCATTAACACTGCAATGAAGTTATTGTGAAAATAAACTAGTGATTAATTCTCAGGCTAACATGTTACCCTTTCTATTCCTGGTTCTGGACTGAATAGCACAGATTCACATTGCAGAACTGATCCTCACTCAGCTATAGTTGAAGAGCTGGAATTGGGGAATTTACCCAAATCTGCAATTATAAAAGGTCCTCTAATACTCTCCCTTTCATTTTGAAGATGCCGACTCTCACTGGGGTATGGATCCATGAGCAGCTAATTATTCTCCTTGATGTCATTTGCCTAATGAGTGAAGGTGACAAGAATCAGCAAGCACTTCTGCTACACACAGTGACTCTACTGTGGGCTGTTCATGTATCTGTCTTACACAATGTGTATGGCAATTCTAGTTAACAATTAAACTATTCCCAGGTCTATGGCAATTCTAGTTAACAATTAAACTATTCCCAAGTCAATGACAATGCTAGTTAACAGTAAACTATTCCTAGGTCTATGGCAATGCCAGTTACAGGTCGATAACTATGCTAATTAACAATTAAACTATTCCCAGGTCTATGGCAATTCTAGTTAACAATTAAACTATTCCCAAGTCAATGACAATGCTAGTTAACAGTAAACTATTCCTAGGTCTATGGCAATGCCAGTTAACAGGTCGATAACTATGCCAATTAACAATGAAACTATTCCCAGGTTTTTGGCAGTGCCAGTTAACAGGTAAACGATTCCCAGATCTATGGCAATTCTAGTTAACGGTGAATTATTCCCAGGTCAATAGCAATGCAAGTTAACAATTAAACTATTCCCTGGTCTATGACACTACTAGTTAACAGATAAACTATTCCCAGATCTATGGCAATGCTAGTTAATGGATAAACTATTCCCAGGTCAATGGCAAAGCGAGTTAACAGATCTGGGGCAGCTTGGTTAGTGAATTTACACTCCAGTGTGGTTATAATTATGATGCAGGAGTTACCCAGGTGGCCAGGCATCCATAACACAGCCTCTGAGGTTGCTTCATTCACCAGTGCCTGCTAATTTCATTAGGCTCCTTGGACTGAAATGCCAGGAAAAACATCTTCACACAAAGGAAAGTGGAAATCTGGAACTCTGTGTGTTCCTCCACCAGGACACAAATCCGCCTTGATCTAATGAAACGGTAAACCAGGGTGTTGGGCTGAATGGTCTCCTATATAGTTGGAGCCACGTTCTGTGGTCTGGGTACCAATGAGCAGGATATATGTCAAAATAAGCACAAGGCCACTGCAGCAAGCGGATGCTCATCTTAACCATCAGTGTGTGTGCAGACAGAACCTTGGCCAGGCTTTGAGAAGGGCTAAGAGACAGTGGCAGCACAAAGTGTCAGTGAGAAGGCAGGGTGACCCTCTCTGGCACTGCCATTCACAAGATTAATGCTTGTGCAGGGAAACTCATTAAAGGGCCACCCTCTCACCTTGAAATTATCATTTGCATTTTAGAAGATCAGAAAGCCCAGGACAACATGATCGGTAAGTAAAGGAGGGCTCCATCAATCAGAGTAATAGGACAACAAACTCTCAGCAGTCAGTGTGTGAATCCTCACAGTGGGATTTATGCAGCTATCTACACTGTTCATGGCCAGCAAGGATAGCCAGCTGCCATAGTTCATTCTCAATTAGAAAAAAAACACTGCTGCAGCCCGATTAAATAGTCCTGTGGGAACAGGAAACAGCTCAGCACAATGATAACTACAAAGAGAGCAGAGAGGCTGGAGGGGCAAGACAGGCAGAGAGGGGGGGAGAGGGCAGAGAGAGGCGGGGGGGAGAGGGTGGTGGGGGGGAGAGGGCAGAGGTGGGGGGAGAGGGCGGGGGGGGGGGGGGAGGGCAGAGAGGGGGGGAGAGGGCAGTGAGAGAGGGCAGAGAGGGAGAGAGAGTACAGTGAGAGGGGGCGGGCAGCGCGAGAGAGAGGGGGCGGGCAGCCCGAGAGAGAGAGAGAGAGAGAGGGGGCGGGCAGCCCGAGAGAGAGACACATTGCAGTTGGGTATGACACATATAAACCACATGGCAATTGTCCAGGTTTAATAGGTTCAGATCCAGTTACCAAACATTGCTTGAAAATTACTGCTCCAGGTATCTAAATGTGAAGCATTTCTGTGATCCTCTATTGACACCCTACTTATCAGTCTGTAGAATGATAGATTTACTTGAATAAACTGATGGCATTTTGTCACATTATTGGTATACCATGTTTCACAACAATAATGCAAAATACCAAGACAGAGTAATGATTGACAGAAAATGGAAGGTAGCTAAACTGTTTTATATATTTCAGCTTGCATTTCTTGAAACTGAGTTATCAGTCTGGGAGTATCCTGCCCTGGGAGGGATTGCACAGTCTTCCAAGTGAGTTATCACTGGCCTGTTCAGTTAGAAGTTAAATATGTTGTGGCACTGATTAAAAAAGGGTATAGGAGCTCCCCCAATATTCTGAATAACATGAGCCTCTCAACCAACAGTGCCAAATATATATAAACTGGTCAATTCTTAGCCAGGATTTTGCCGTGTGCAAACTGACTGTTGTCTTAGTGTATTGGGGATGCGGAAGACATGAAAGACATATGTCTTCTTTCTTCAAAGCAGAAAAGTTACCAGTTAAATTGCTACAGCAGGTAATTAAGGCAGCAAATGGGATTTTGTCCTTTGTTGCTAGAGGGATGGAGTTTAAAAACAGTGAGATTATGTTGCAGCTGTATAAGGTGCTGGTGAGGCCACAGCTGGAGTACTGTGTACAGTTTTGGTCTCCTTACTTGAGAAAGGATATACTGGCACTGGAGGGGGTGCAGAGGAGATTCACTAGGTTGATTCTGGAGTTGAGAGGGTTGGCTTATGAGGAGAGACTGAGTAGACTGGGGCTATACTCATTGGAATTCAGAAGAATGAAGGGAGATCTTATAGAAACATGTAAGATTATGAAGGGAATAGATAAGATAGAAGCAGGGAACTTGTTTCCACTGGCAGGTGAAACTAGAACTAGGGGGTATGGCCTCAAAATAATGGGGAGCAAATTTAGGACTGAGTTGAGGAGGAACTTCTTCACATAAAGGGTTGTGAATCTGTGGAATTCCCTGCTCAGCAAAGCAGTTGAGGCTACCTCATTGAATGTTTTTAAGGCAAGGATAGATAGATTTTTGAACAGTAAAGGAGTTAAGGGTTATGGTGAGCGAGCGGTTAAGTGGAGCTGAGTCCATGAAAAGATCAGCCATTATCTTATTGAATGGCGGAGCAGGCTTGAGGGGCCAGATGGCCGACTCCTGCTCCTAGTTCTTATGTTCTTATACAGTGGTTTCTCTGAATATTTAAAACATTTGAAGCAGATGCACCTGATGTGATACTTCATTTTATCACACTGTCGCCAACCCCTGTTTCATTGAGGGCCGAAGGGCCTGTAATGTGCTGCAATGTTCTAAGCCTGGATCCAGCCGTTCTTCACCCTTGTGTGTGATTACAGCTCAAAATTCTGATTCTAGACAAAGCAGGTTTGGAAGGACATAACCTATAAAGGCAGGCTGGTTAAGTATTGTAACCTGAAAGGTTATGGACCAGGTACTGGAAGGTGGGATCAGAATAGGCAACTCATTTTTTCAACTGGCCCAGACACGATGGGCTGAATGGTCTCTTTCTGTGCTGTAACATTTCTATGGTTCCATTTCCTTTCTCTCAGGCAGTAGGGTGGTTTTCCAGAATAATTTTTACCCCAGTACTGGGCCTGGTTTTGCTCTTCTGCAATACAGATGTGGAAGGAAGGAAGAATCTAGACAAACGCTACATGGCATAGGACACACTAACCAAGACACCACAGCGAAGTGTCTAGACATGCTGCCCCAGACACCACAGGGAAGTGTCTAGACAAGCTACCCCAGACATCGTTGAGTGTGGGCAAACTTTATTGACCAGCTATTTGCTGGCTGCCTGGTTTTTTCATGTTGACACTCCCACTTTAGTGAAGTCTTTTGGATGAGCTTGGTCGCTGTACTTACCAGCAAGGAGTTGCGACGATTGTTTTGGCATTGGCAATCTGTGAAGAACTCTGTGTTGTGGTTTAATCGACCGTGACCACCATATTTTGCTGCATCAGTGTCCAGCACTATTCTATATCTAGGCACAATGATTAAGGGAAAAAACAGGCTTAAAATTATAAGTGCTCTCATTATCCAAGCATGCAGACATGTACTAAAAAATCTGTGTGTCAATACACAGAATACAACAGTACCAGAACAGGCCAGGCCAGCTCACTGGTCCAAAACAATGTTTACCATCTAGTGAGCATCCTCCTATCCTAAACACAACCGCACTAATCACCTTAGCTATTCTGTATTCTTCCCAGTGTCTGGATAAATATGTTTCTCCTGAATTCCTGATTAGATTATGTAACATCTGTGCTGCTTAGCTTTGCGGAAACAACTGGAAACAATTTCTTTACGTCCATCCTATCAAACCCTTCATTAAAGATCAGGTAACTGCTTGGTCGTCTCCTTACAGTCACTTCCACAAACAAATCCCATTGTGTATCAAAGTCAATAACAATAATTCAGTTATCTGCTGTGAAGGTCCTGGATTGGAGGAGGAAGGAAACTTTTCTTTATTCATTTGTGGGACATGGACGTTGCTGGCTGGCCAGCATTGATTGTCCATCCCAAGTTGTCCTTGAGAAGGTGGTGGTGAGCTCGACAACTGAATGTCTCGCTCCGGTCATTTCAGAGGGCAGTTGAGAGTCAACCACATTGCTGTGGCTCTGAAGTCACATAGAGGCCAGACTGGGTAAGGACGGCAGATGTCCTTCCCTAAAGGACATTGGTGAATCAGATGGGTTTATCTGACAATCGACAATGGTTTCATGGTCATCAGTAGATTCTTAATTCCAGATTTTTTTTTTATTGAATTCAAATTCCACCATCTGCCCTGGTGGGATTCAAACCCGGGTCCCCCAGAACATTAGCTGATTCTGGATTAATAGTCTAGTGATAATACCACTCGGCAATCGGAAGTTTGGAGTGAGAAGAATACAGTGATTAGTTTGAGTTGTGATGTCTCAGTGTTGCAGGGTAATAGCACTATTGTAGGTGAATAGCTTACTGACATTCAATGTCTAGATTTTCATGGAGCACAGCTAGGTCATCAGTGAGAGCCAAATAACAATACTAACGGCAGCAACAAGCAATTTAGTATAAAGCAGGTTCTGTAAATACTTTAATTGCTTTACAAATGCCTTCACTAATCTACCTGCCATAGGTGCACGTGCCCATCAGAGTTGCAGTGACCACACAGTCCTTGTGGAGACAAAGTCCGATCTTCACACTGAGCGTACCACCCATCATGTACAACACCACCACTACGTTAAATGTCACAGACTCAGAACAGACCAAGCAGGGCAAAACTGTGCGTGATCACCAGCAGCAGCGCAACTGATTTAACCAGAACTGCATACCTAAAACAAAAGCAAAATACTGTGGGTGTTGCAAATCTGAAATACAAGCCAGGAATCCCGAGGAAGAGTCATATTCAACTCAAAATGTTACCTGTGTTTCTCCCTCCACAGATGCTGCCAGATCTACTGTGTATTTCCAGCACTTCCTGTTTATATGTTTGCATTCTCATGACCTCACCTAACCCTCACTCCACCGTTGGGGATAACCCCTGCTTCAATGGGCAAACAATACAGGAAAAACTTGCATGTCACGGAAGCACAGAAAGTAGTCTCACAACACCAGCTTAAAATCCAACAGCTTTATTTGGTAGCACGAGCTTTTGGAATAGTATTCCTTCATCAGGTGACTCACCCGATGAAGGGCCAGCACTCCGAAAGCTCATGATACCAAATAAACCTGTTGGATTTTAACCTGGTGTTGAGATTACTTACTGTGCCTATCCCAGTCCAAAGCCAGCAACTCCACATCAAACAGTGGAAGCAGCATGCTAGAGACAGAACTAAGAGATGCCACAACCATCACACCAGATGAAGCTTTGCAATGCAGCTACATCCAGTCATGCATGGTGCTGGAGAATTAACAGGAGGAGGCGGCTCTACAAATATCCCCCTCCTTGATGATGAGCAACCCTCACGTTAGTGGAAAAGAAAAGGCTGAAGCATTTACAGTCATCTTCAGTAAGAGAAGGTGGATGGGCGGATCCATCTCAGCCTCCTCCTGAGGTCTGTGTGCAGTTTTGGTCGCCATACTTGCGCAAGGATATTTTGGCCTTGGAGGGCGTGCAGAGGAGGTTTACTAGGCTGATGCCGGAGTTGAGGGGGTTGAGCTATGAGGAGAGGCTGAATAAACTAGGCTTGTACTCGTTAGAGTTTAGAAGAATGAGGGGAGATCTCATTGAGACATATAAGATGATGAATGGGATGGATAGGATAGAGGTGGAGAGACTCTTCCCGCTCAGAAAGGACAGTAGGACTAGGGGGCACAGCCTCAAGATAAAGGGGGGGCGGTTTAGAACGGAGTTGAGGACGAACTTCTTCATTCAAAGGGTGGTGAATCTCTGAAATTCTCTGCCCGTTGAGGTGGTGGAGGCTGCCTCGCTAAATATTTTTAAGACGCAGGTTGATGGGTTTTTGATAAGAGAGGGGATTAAGGGTTATGGGGAGAGGGCGGGAATGTGGAACTGAGACACGACAGATCAGCCATGATCTTATTGAATGGCGGGGCAGGCTCGAAGGGCTAGATGGCCTACTCCTGCTCCTATTTCTTATGTTCTTATGTCTTTAGCATCACAGATGCAAGTTACCATCTAACTCGATTTACTTTACAAAATTAAACAAAAATCATTCATAGGATGTTGGCACTGTATGAAAGACTAGCATATGTTGCCCACCCCAAACTACCCTCAGGAAGGTGATAGTAATCCACCTTTTTGGAATGACTGCAGTCCATCTGGTTTGACCTTTCCAATGCAGCTTGGTACAAATGAATCATAAAATCATACAGTGCATCATGTCCATCACTGTCACGTGATGGCCCATCATGTCTGTACCATCACGTGTGAAACATCTGGCCTCTCATCTAATCCCATTTACCAGCATTTACAGAGTCATTGAAATGAGTGACTTGCTAGACCATTTCAGAGGTCAGTCAAGAATCAGGCACATTGCAGTCAGTCTGGAGTCACATGTAGACCAGACCAGGTAAGGATGGCAGATTTCCTTCCCTAAAGGACACTAGTGAACCAGGTGGGTTTTTACAACAATCAACAATATTAAGAAACAGCTGAAGGCACTGGACATTACAGAAGTTGTGGTCCCTGACAATTCTCTGGCAATAATAATGAAGACTTATGCTCCAGAACTAGCTGAGCCCATGGCCAAGCTGTTCCAGTAACAGCTTTCAACTTCTTCTAATCCAATTATCTCTTTTCTTAAATAAGGAAATACAACTGTACACAGAATTTCAACTATAGCAAAACATTCCAACTTTTAAATTCCATTCCCTTTGCAACAAATGACAACATTGCATTTGCCTTCCTAATTACTTGCTCTATCTACATACATACCACAGGCTGTCTGGATCTCCCTGTGCCCAAGTTCTGGAATCTCTCATTTAAATTTATTTTTTATTCATTCGTGGGATATGGGCATCACTGGCTGGCCAGCATTTATTGTCCATCCCAAGTTGTCCTGGGATGGTTTGCTCAACCATTTCTGTGGGTGGTTGAGAGTCAATCACATAGCTGTGGCTCTGGAGTCACATGTAGGCCAGACCGGGTAAGGATGGCAGATTTCTTTCCCTAAAGAACATTAATAAACCAGGTGGGTTTTTCTGACAATCAACAATGGTTTCATGGTCATCAGTAGATTCTTAATTCCAAATTTATTCTTATTGAATTCAAATTCCACCATCTGCACTGGCGGGATTCGAACCTGGGTTACCAGAACATTATCTGTGTTTCTAGATTAATAGTCTAGCGATAATACCACTAGGCCATCGCCTACCCATAATATTAAAAAATGCTTTTTTTTCCCTGCCAAAATAGACAAGTTCACATTTTTGCTCACTGTACTCCATCTACCAAATGTTTGCAAGTCATTTAACCCACCAATATCCCATTGCAAGCTCCTTATGTCCTCGTCACAACTCGTCTTATCCTTGTCCTACCTTTCTGACATTAGCAAATTTAGCAATCATTCATTCGATCCCATTGTCCAAGTCTCAATATAAATTGTAAACAGCTGAGACCCATAACTTCACTGGTTACATCTTGCAAACCTGAAAATCATCTATTTATGCTTACTTTCTGCTCCCCATTTGCTAACTAACCTATCCACATTTATATGTTAGCCCCCACTACCTATATTTTGAGCAGTAATCTTTAATGTGGCACTTTATCAAATACCTCCTGGAGATACAGGTACAGCTTCAGGTTAAACATGGGCAAGGAAACCTCTTACTGGTTACCACGTACTGTCCTCCTTCAGCTGATGAATCAGTATTCCTCCATGTTGAACAACACTTGGAGGAAGCACTGGGGGTGTCAAGTATGCAAAATGTAACCTGGATGGGGGATTTCAATGTCCACCACCAACAGTGGCTTGGCAGCAACATTACTGATCGAGCTGGTCAGGTCTTAAAGGATATAGAGTCTGGGATAGACCTGGGCTAGGCACGATGCGTGGTTGCGTGGGTTTCCTCCGGGCGCTCCGGTTTCCTCCCACACCCCAAAGATGTGCTCTTAGGCTGATTGGTTTTACCAAATTGACACTATTCTCCCCTGAATCTGGCTAAGTTAGGGGTTCCATTTGTAGACATGCAGGGTAGAATAGGTGCAGGGTGATGCGGCGGCGCGGGCTCGTTGGGCTGAAGGGCCTGTTTCTCGTGCTGGGTTGTTCTTTGTTCTTTGATAAGAAGTCTCACAACACCAGGTTAAAGTCAAACAGGTTTACTGGGAATCATGAGCTTTCGGAGTGCTGCAGTGTGTTTTTAACTTTTGACATGATTGTGCAATGTGCTAATATTCCTATTGTCACAAGCAGGGCAAAGGAAAGGGACAGAAAATAGTGGAATGCACTGAGGACTTGGATTCCACACAAATAAAGATCAGAATTGTAACACGTTGAATGTCGGTCATTGGATCTACGTGTGTGTGGGACGACTATATGCTTTATTATTGCATACACTCTATCTTTAATAAATCTATTACTGCTTCGCCTCAACATCTCAAGAACCACAATGATTTTGAGGAATAGAAACATCGAATCGAACCATTTGTAAATGCATCTGCCAACAGTGGCATTAAGAAAACCGAAGCCAATATCTCAGCTTCCGCTCACATCTTTCTCTAACAGTCCCTGTGATACCAAAGTTAGTCTGTCGTTGGGCTCCAATGGCCTGGCAGTGTCAGAGAGCGAGGAGCTGGAACAACTGCAGAGGGACAGTGAGTCTGCTAGCCTGCATCCTCCGTGCTGTGTTAATTAACTATTTTCACTGCCTTCTGTTCTTTCACAGTCTCACTGGGATGATTTCCACTTCTTTTCCAGCTGTTGTTTAAGAATATAACCAATCTTCTTATATGCTTTCCTCTGTCAACCTCCATTAGAGGAATTACTGCTCTCCCAGTCCAGACAAAGGATTCACACCCAAAATATTCCCTACATTTCCAGCTGCATTTTATTTCCACCATTTTCTATTTTTCCTTGATAAAAATCAAGAAGTAGATAGAAACAGAGGGAATGATTCTAATCTAACTATCCAGATAACTGGTTCACTAATACCCTGAAGGAAACCTGCTGTCCTTTCCTGGTCTAAGCCTGTATTTGACACCAGTTCTCAAGAACTGGTTTACTCCCAACTGATAGAGGGGCAGCACGATGGCAAAGTGTTCAGCACTGCTGCCTCGCAGTACTCAGAACCTGGGTTCAATTCCAGTTTTGGCTCACTGTCTGTGTGGAGTTTGCACATTCTTCCCGTGTCTGCATGGGTTTCCTCCGGGTGCTGTGGTTTCTTCCCACAGTCCAAAGGTGTGCGGGTTAGGTGGATTGGCCATGCTAAATTGCTCCTGACTGTTGGGGTACCAGCAAGGAATATACAAGAGGTTACAGGAATAGGATCTGGGTGGGATTGTGGTCCGTGCAGAATCGATGGGCAGAATGGCCTCATGCATTGTAGAGATTCTATTCTATGACCTCTGAAATGAGCCTGGCCAGATGGTCAGTTGGCCAAAGGACAGTGAATAAATGCCAGTTGAGCCAGCGACACCAACACCCTGAGAATGAATGGGGGAAAAAAGAAGCAGGGGGCCTTTCAAATAAAGCAAAGAGCAGCTTGCAAAAGTGTTGACTGTAGCAGTTTAAATCCAGGTACAACAACACATTACTGAAGCTATGTTTATACTCGGCTTTCTGGAGGCAGCAATCAGTGCTGATCAAGATGCTTCAGAGTAGAAAATGCAGCTCCCAGTGTTAAATTGCTCAGCAACTTCCTTATCTAGCCATCTGCTGCACAGGATTAAATTACCATTAATACAGTAATGTGCAGAGCAGCAACGCAAGGAAAAAGAGATAAAACAAAGTAGCCAAAACCATTTTCAGACTGATGCAGTTGACAGCAGAAGATTGTGTTTCCTATTACTTCAGTGAGACTTAGCAAAAATTAGATACCAGGCTTTTTTTAAAAGGTGCGGCAGCATGCAGGT
This sequence comes from Carcharhinus amblyrhynchos, assembly GCF_965287045.1. Taxonomy (NCBI): domain Eukaryota; kingdom Metazoa; phylum Chordata; class Chondrichthyes; order Carcharhiniformes; family Carcharhinidae; genus Carcharhinus; species Carcharhinus amblyrhynchos. The sequence goes on along the minus strand of NC_137338.1, from coordinate 2,184,839 downwards.
TATATAACTGGATTATAAATCCAGAGCCCTGAGCTGGAGACACTGGGCAGAATTTAATGCCTTCTTCGGAGTTGAGTTTGGAAGTGTTTAAGGTTAAGGTTTAAAGTTTATTTATTAATCCAATGAAGTTACTGTGAAATTCCCCTGGTTGCCATACTCTGGTGCCTGTTCGGGTACACTAAGGGAGAACTTAGCATGGCTAATGCATCTAACCAGCATGATGTTTGGACTATGGGAGAAAACCGGAGCACCCGGAGGAAACCCACACATACAGAATACAGAAACCATGCCCACTGTCTCCACACAGACACTGACCCGAGCCGGGAATTGAATCCAGGTCCCTGGCACTGTGAGGCAGAAGTAGTCATCACTGCACCACCGAGCCACCCACAATGGGGTGGAGGTGGGGGGGGAAGTGGGGGGGTGCAGGTGGGCATTTAATCAGTTAGGAAGATGGTTGGATGGAGAACCTGCCTCCTCCAGGGTGGGGAGGCTGAAGGATGGCCTGCTCACACCACTGCCACAATTAATGTCCCCTTTAGGACCTCATCTGACTTCTGCTGGAATTAGGCCAGCAGTGGCTGGGGCAGTCGCCATGATGGGGTGGCATTCCTTATCGTCAGACTCTCAATTATATAACTGTAACATAATTTGCCAACTTTTATACTTGATGTCCCGGCCGATGAAGACAAGCATGCCGTATGCTTTCTTCACCACCTTTTCCACTTGTGCTGCCACTTATTAGGATCTGTGGACCTGTACTCCCAGATCTCTGTGTGTCTATGCCCCTGATTGTTCCGCCATGTATTTTATTGCTCCCAGATGAACTGGACCTACCAAAATGCATCACCTCGCATTTGTCTGGATTAAATTCCGTCTGCCATTTCTCTGCCCAATTTTCAAGCCTATTTATATCCTGCTGTATTCTCTGACAATCTTCATCACTATCTGCAACTCCGCCAATCTTAGTATCATCTGCAAACTTGCTAATCAGGCCATTTTCTTCCAAGCCAGATGGCATCTGTCCTCGATTACTGAGAGAGAGACGAGAGATGAAATTGCTGAAACCTTTGTTTCTTCATTGGACACAGGTGAGGTCCCAGAGAATTGGAGGATAGCAAATGTGGTCCCCCTATTTAAGAAGGGTAGCAAGGATAACCTGGGTAATTATAGGCCAGTGAGCTTGACGAGCGCGATAGGGAAATTGTTGGAGAACCTTCTTAGAGATAGGATCTATACATATTTAGAACTGAATAGTCTCATCAGCGATAGACAGCATGGTTTTGTACAAGGGTGATCACGCCTCACAAATTTTGTTGAGTTTTTTGAGGAGGTGACAAAAAGGATTAACGGGGGAAAGGTCATGGCTGTCATCTACATGGAGTTTGGTAAAGCATTTGACAAGGACCCTTATGGCAGGCTGGTGCAAAAAGTTAAATCTCAGGGGATCAAAGGTGAACTAACTAGATGGGTACAGAACTGGCTTGGCCAGAGAAGACAGAGGGTAGCAATGGAGAGCCTTTTTTCTTATTGGAGGTTTATGACTAGTGGTGCTCTGCAGGGCTCTGTACTGGGACTTCTGCTGTTTGTGATATATATAAATGATTTGGAAGAAGATGTAGCTAGTCCAATTAGTAAGTTTACGGACAACACAAAGATTGCTGGAATTGCGAATAGTGATGAACATTATCAGAGAATACAGCAGGATATAGATAGGCTGGAAAATTGGGCAGAGAAATGGCAGATGGAATTTAATCCAGATAAATGCAAAGTGATCATTTCAGTAGGTCTAATGTAGGGGGGAGCTATACAATAAATGGCAGAACCATCAGGAGTATAGGCACACAGAGGGATCTGGGTGTGCAGGTCCACAGATCCTTAAAGGTGGCAGCACAGGTGGAAAAGGTGGTGAAGAAGGTGTATGGCATGCTTGCCTTTATTGGACGGGGCATAGAGGATAAAAGTTGGCAAATGATATTGCACTTATATAGAACGTTGGTTAGGCCACATCTGGAATACTGGGTCCAGCTCTGGTCGCCACACTACCAGGAGGACGTTGAGGCTTTGGAGAGAGTGCAGAAAAGGTTTACCAGGATGTTGCCTGGTATGGTGGGTATTAGCTATGAGGTGAGATTGAGTAAATTAGGGTTGTTCTCCCTGGAAAGATACAGGTTGAGGGGCGACCTAATAGAAGTTTATAACATTATGAAGGGCATAGATAGGGTGAACAGGTGGCAGCTTTTTCCCAGGTCAGAAATGACAAACACTAGGAGTCAAGTTCAAGGTGGGGGGGGGGGGGGGGGCAAGATTCAATACAGATATATGGGGGACGTATTTTACACAGAGGGTGGTGGGGCCCTGGAGTACACTACCAAGCAAGGTGGTTGAGGCAGACATGCTAGGATCATTTAAGACTTATCTAGATAGCCTCATGAACAGACTGGGAATAGAGGGATACAAACGGATGGTCTAGTTAGGAACACATGATCAGTGCAGGTTTGGAGGGCTGAAGGGCCTGTTCCTGTGCTTTTGTTCAAATGCTTTACTAAAGTCCATGTAGACAACATCCACAGCCCTTCACACGCCAATCATTTTTGACATTGCCAGCAAGGCCCACATCCCACGAAAGAGTAATTTAAAAAAATGACGACTTTGGTATTGGTGGGAGCTTGCTGTGTACAAATTAATTCCAACATCTTCTACACCACAACAGTGACAACACCTCAGGTTGTACTTCATTGGCTGAAAAGCACTTTGGGATATTTGGAGAGCAAAACTTTCCTTCTTTCTTTCCCCGAGTCTACCAAACACACAAACTGATGTAAACCCTAATGGCAGAGAGGCATTGGAACAGCAGGTCCTTGCAAGCTACTCTGTACCCAATATAAGTCATATTCAAATCATTAATATTCCACAATCCAAAAATTGGGTAGTATTTTAGCTGTACCAACATCTTAATGATTCCAGCAACAACGATGGAGATGTTAAATATGTGGCCAGTGAAGAACTGAGAAACAGGTTTCAAACCTTCTGAGCTAAGTTAACACAAAAGTCGACCTCAAATGTTACGCTATGCATGAAGTCAAAAACTGTCCAACGTCCTGGGTTAAGTTCGGGGAGGGTGTTGAAAAATTGAGGAGCTGAGAGAGTAGTCAATGTCCTTATCATCTTTATCATGCAAAGATCCAGCTGCAATCAAAGACTGATACAACACAGGAGGCCATTCAGCCCATCGTGTTCGCACTGGCTCTTTGAAAGATCTCTCCACGAATTCCAGTTCTCTGCTCTTTCCCCCAGTTCCTGTAATTGCTTTCCCTTTGAATAGTTATCTCATTCCCTTCTTGATGTTATTGTTTCGGCTACCACCACTCCATCTGCCAGGTCATCGCAATAGCGATATAGATAAATGTTTTCTCAAGTCACTTCTGATTCTGTTACTAATTAGCTTAAATTTGTGCCCTCTGGTTACTAACATTCCTGCCATCAGAAACAGCATCTCATTATTTGCAGTATCATAACTTCTCTTGATCTTGAACGCCTCCCCCAAATCTTCCATGAAGTTTCTCCGCTCCAAGGACAATTCCACATGATGCCTTCACACACACACACACATACATAGACATCCTTATACAAATTGCTGACTTGTGTAGATTTGGATAAAGGGTTCATTGGATGAGGTGCCATTAATCAGCAAGTGTTCCCAGGAGAAACAGGGTAAAAATCAGAAGGGAATTAAATAAATATTAAATTTGACTGTGGTCAAAAACTACCGTAAAACTCAGAACATCACCAAAAACAGCAAAAAATAAGCTCCAGAAATGAATGTGAGCGAATGTTGATTTACAGCTGTGGCGACAAAGGGTATAAAGTAGAAGTGTGGGTTAGTGATGACAGCATCATTAACATCCAATGAAGGAGGTATGTTTACAATCACTGAGAGAGCCAAGCACAATACTTCAAGCTGAATACCGTTTGATTTCCTTTCTCTCAAGATTAGCATCTTAACCAGCTGCACACGGCACATAACTGGGTCTGTCAGGCTACACAACTTGGGGAAACTCAACAAAGCATGGTTAAATAATCCAATCCTATCTCTGGATTCAGAAGGTTATGGGTTCCAGCTCAACTCCACAAAGCACAGACTTGAGTACATTTTCCAGATCCTCTGCTAGCACTGAGGCAATGCTGCACTCTCAGAAACGTGCTTGTTTACGCGAGGGGTCAAACCGAGGCCCTAACTGTTCCCTCCTGGGTGTAAAGGTTCTGCCTGTCCTGTTTTAAAGTTGGATGGGGATGTTCAAACTGAAATCTTGGCTGGCACTTATTTCCAAATCAAAATGCAGAAAAAAAAATTATTTACCACTTTGTTTGAGAGACCTTGCCATGTGCAAATCAGGTGCTGTATTCCCCCAAACTGTGAATATATAAATGTCACTGGTTGCAGCCCGCCTTCACACCCTGAAAGGTGCTATATAAATGCAAATTCTTTGTTTTAATCTGATAGTGTTCGTAGGCATCATGCATGAGATAGGGAGGTGATAAGCTAGCCAAGCTTCCCCCAGATCCAAGTATGATTCAATTTGGCTCCACTGGAAGTGTGGAAGACTTAGCTCTGAAACAGGTCAGAATCTTTGATTTGATTTATTACTGTCACATGTATTAGTAAATAGCGAGAAGTATTGTTTCTTGCACACTATATAGACAAAGCATACTCTTCATACATGGGGGAAAAGAGAGGATGCAGAACGTAGTGTTATAGTCATAGCTAGGGTGCAGGGAAAGATCAAATTAGTGCGAGGTAGGTCCATTCAAAAGTCTGATGGCAGCAGGGATGAAACTGATCTTGAATTGGTTGATACGTGTCCTCAGATTTTTGTATCATTTTCCCGATGGATGAAGGTGGAAGAGATAATGTCCGAGATCCTTAATTATGCTGGCTGCATTACTGAGGCAGTGGGAAGTGTAGACAAAGTCAATAGATGGGAGGCTGGTTTGTGAGATGGACTGGGCTTCATTCACGACTCTTTGTAGTTTCTTTCTGTCTTGGACAGAGGAGGAACCATACCAAGTTGTGATACAACAAGAAGGAATGCTTTCTATGGTGCATCTGTAAAAATTGGTGAGAGCCGTAGCGAACATGCCAAATTTCTTTAGTCTTGTGAGAAAGGGTGGCAGCACAGTGGCTAGCACTGCTGCCCCACAGCACCAGGGACTCGGGTTTGATTCCCAACTTGGATCACTATCGGTATGGAGTCTGCACATGCCCCCCATGGGTTTCCTCTGGGTGCTCCTGTTTCCTCCCATAGTCCAAAGACGTGCTGGTTAGGTGCACTGGCCATGCTAAATTCTCCCTTAGTGTAACTGAACAGGCGCCAGAATGTGGTGTCTAGGGGATTTTCACAGTAACTTCATTGCAGTGTTAATCTAAGCTACTTATGACTAATAAATAAACGTTACTTTAAAAGAAGGGGCATTGGTGAGCTTTCTTAACCATAGTGTCGGCATGAGGGGGACCAGGACAGACTTTGGTATGAGGTTCCTCTCATTGTGAACAGCTCACTTTGAATAAAGTTCACAGAGGAGAGGGAGAGCAACAGCTGACATTCCAAGAAACATTTCCTAGCACAGATTTGTTAAAAGGATGCCTTGTTTATCTAGCCTGACTTAATTCTCTATTGAAGTTGCAGAGATGGCTGACGAAGGTTCACTTGATAGTTGTGGCGTACATGGATTCCAACAGGCACTTGATAAAGTGTCAAATAACAATCTTCAATGTCTGAAGTTGCTGGGCTTTTTTTTTTATTAATTCGTGGGACATAGACATGGCTGGCTGGCCAGCATTTATTGCTCATGTCTAGTGCCCCTTTGAGGGCAGTTAAGAATCAACCACATTGCTGTGGCTCTGAAGTAACCAACTGGCCACACCAGGTAAGGACAGTAGATACGGGAAAAAGAAATAGGGGGAGTGGCACTAGCTGAGTCACGCTCGCAGACATATGATGGGCTGAATGGCCTCCTTCTGCGCTGTAATCAATCTAAGTGAAGGTGGGACTGCTGCAGAAGTATCAGTGTGAAAGAAAAGTGTTCAAAAAGCCTCTGGAGAAACTGACAACACCAAGAGTTCTCTGATGAATTCACGTTCAGGGAACTTTGAAAGACAAGTCAGTGAGTGAATGTGTACAGATACAAACAGTTAATCAGCAGACTTCCCCTTGCTAGGAGATACTGAGCTGTTGTTGCTGAGACTTCACATTAATTATAATTCGTGTTAGCTGGCACTTAACAATCTCAGCAAAAAACTGAAGTCTTTGAGAGGCGTACTATTTTGGGAGAATTGGAGCAGGAGAGCTTGTTTGCGCAGCATTATTCTGCTGTCTTATCCTCCCATACTACACAAAGCAAGGCACAGCCCAACATCAGGCTCTGCTGAAACATCTAATCTGGAATTGTCAGCACAGAAAACAAAACATTTGGCTTTCTTCAAGATCTCTGGAACCAAATAATCAGACCAAACCTTTGGAAAAGCTCCCCAGTGCTAAAACAGAAGAAATTAGCTTCAAATAGTGTGTCCAAGAAGAAATAGAGAAAAAGAGAGAGAAAGAGAGAGAGAGAGAGAAAGAGAGAAAGAGAAAGAGAGAAAGAGAGAGAAAGAGAGAGAGAAAAAGAGAGAGAAAGAGAGAGAGAGAAAGAGAGAGAGAAAG